>NC_052148.1:98035381-98679156 GCF_902713615.1 Scyliorhinus canicula
GCGGATGCTCAAAGGTGAGTCCATCTGCAGCTCCAGAGCCGTCAAGCGATCTAACACTTCTTGCACGTGAAGGAGCCAGGATCAGTGGACGTGCCCCTGAACTCCCACATCATACTTGACATGGATCTTGTATCTCCTGACATGTCTTAAACCTGAGGTTAACTTTGCCAACTATAATGCCAAAAAACAAAAGAAAAACAAAAAAAATAGACAAATGGAAAGAAAAACTACTTACCAATCACCAATACTTACCAGATAGATTCAAATTTAGCAGGTCCCCTCTTGACCAATCTAATCACAGCCCTCCCATGACAAAATTCTTCAGTTTCTCTCCAGTCTAAGCCTCGGATTCACCATCTACCCGCTTACCTTCCCAAAATGCCGTTGGTTCAACCACTCATCTCCGCTCCGCTCTGGAAAAGCCAGAAGAAAGAAAACAAAATGAAAGGGAAAAAATACCTCCTCCTTGTAACCACATCTCAGCAATTGCCAGCAAATCATACATCTTTGTCCCTATTTGTACTCTTAACTCATCCATTTTGTTCCGAATGCTTTGTGCATTCTGACACAAAGCTTTCAAGTTTGTCCTCTTATCTAATTTCCCTACTCTTTTATGACTCCTTGCTGCAGTATGATGTTCACACGTTCTGTCTCTTCCTTTTATTATCTCGTAACAATTCGCCTCTTTGCTATTCTGCACTCCTACCATCTCCTTTACTTTTGATTTTCTAATTTTCCATGCAACTGAACCCCCCCCCCCCACACCTCTCACACCAGCTACAGCCTTAGGTAATTTGCTAGGACTCTGGTCCCAGCATGATTCAGGTGAAGACCTGTCCCCTTTGAACAGTTCTCTCTTTCCCCAATACTGGTGCCAATGTCCCATGACTTCAAACCTATTTCTCCCACACCAATCTTTGAGCCACGCATTTGCCTCAATTCGGAAATTATTATCTTTTTGGTTCAGCTTTTTAATTTAGTTCCCAGCTGCTCATATTCCCTCACAAAATCACTATCCTAGTTCTCCCTGTTGTTGGTACCTTTGTGGAACATGACAACATGACAACTCAATCTTTCCCTTCCCACTCTAAGTTCCCCTGCAACCCCCAATGAAAATCCCGAACCTGGCACCAGGTAGGCAACGCAATCTTCGGAACTCTGGATCCTGGTCACAGAGAACAGTGTCCATGCCCCTAATTATTTTATCCACAGTTACAACTACATTTCTCTTCTCTACCCACACTTGAACAGCATCCCTGTATCAAGGTACTGTGGTCAGTTTGCTCATCCTCACTACAGTCCCCGTTCTAATCCACGCAGGAAGCAAGAATCCCAAATCTGAATCTCAGACAAGTACAAGGGCTGCGGCTCCTGCAACCCTACTTCCTTGATCACTGCCTCACTCGTAGTCACACCGTCCTGTCCCTGACCACTGGCCAAATTCAAAGTAATTAATATAAGGGATGTGACTGCTTCCTGAAACACAGAATCCAGGTAATTCTCCCCTTTCCTGATGTGCCGCAGTATCCAAAGCTCAGACTCCAACTCATCAACTCTGAGCCGAAGTTCCTTGAGCAACCAACACATGCTACAAGTATGATCACTGGGAAGTACAATGCGGTCCACCAGCTCCCACATCATGCAGGTGCAACACATCACTGGGTCCTGCATCTTTGTTGTATTTAATTCATTTTTAATTTTTTATAAATTTCCAACTGATTTTTAGTTTTTTTTTAATCTGTAAAATATTTCCTTTTTACCTTTAATCAGAAAGCAACTTAGAATAGGTAATTCATATTACCAGTTACTTACCAACCAATTAATTTACTGCTTTCCTGTGACATTGCTCCTGGATTATTTTTCAAATTCAGCCTGCTGCCCGAGTAGGGATGCCCCTCACAGGCCCAGCTGTCTTAGTTCCTGGAAAGTAAGCGAAGGCCCTGAGCCTTGCGCTGTATTTATCCTCTGCCCGAGTAAAGGTGTCCCTTACAGGCTGGGCTGTCTCTGTTCCCGGAAGGAAGTGAAGGCCCCGAGCCTTGCACTGTAATTATCTTCTGCCCAAGTAGAGGTGTCCCTTACAGGACCGGCTGTCTCCGCTCTTGGAAGGTCAGTCAAAGAAATAGCTTTAAACATAAAGTTGAGGCAATAGAAAAGTATATGTCCATGTGGGTAAAGACAAACTGAGTGGGACAGGAAAGGACTGAGAATTTACTGGTAATAGGGCATCTGAGAGTAAGATGTATGCAGGGAATAGTTGTAAAAAAAATTAAACTGAATTAGTTTTATCTGAATGCATGGAATATCCACAATAAGATAAATACACTAATGGCACAAAGAGTTACAAATGATTTAGGTCTTATCACCATTCCAGGGACAAAGTTTCAAGGTGATTAAGGCTGAGAAATAAATATTAAATAAAAATTACATAACATTTTGAAAAGACAGGCAGAATAGAAAAAGAGGAGGGGTAGCTCTAATAATAAAATATCATAGATATCATAGAATTTACAGTGCAGAAGGAGGCCATTCAGCCCATCGAATCTGCACCGGCTCTTGGAAAGAGCACCCTACCCAAGGTCAACACCTCCACCTTATCCCCATAACCCAGTAACCCCACCCAACACTAAGGGCAATTTTGGACACTAAGGGCAATTTATCATGGCCAATCCACCTAACCTGCACATCTTTGGACTGTGGGAGGAAACCGGAGCACCCGGAGGAAACCCACGCACACACGGGGAGGATGTGCAGACTCCACACAGGAAGTGACCCAAGCCGGAATCAAACCTGGGACCCTGGAGCTGTGAAGCAATTGTGCTATCCACAAGGCTACCGTGCTGCCCTATGACAGAAGGGCATTAGTGAGAAAGGATCTTGGCTCAGAAAGTCAACAAGGAGAATCAACATGGGTGGAGATCATGAATGGCAATGATTAGAAAATGATATGGGTGTAGTTATAGGCTGCCTAGTGGTGGTTATAGTATTGGACAGAACATTAAATAAGTAATGATTGGAGTTTGTAACAAAAGCAATGTAATAGTTGTGGACCAATCAAATTTGCCAAGGTAGTTGGAAAGGTGAGTTTTTAGAACACTTTTGTGATAGTTTCCTGGAGCAATATGTTATGGAATCAAATAGGAATAAAGTTTTTTTTCAATCCAGCATTGTGCAATGAAGTAGAGTTAATTAGTAATGCCATAGTAAATGATCCACTAGGAAATAGTGATCAGAATAGAAATTGAATTCCATGTTAAATTTGAAAATTACCTACACCAGTCACAAAGAATATTCTGAATTTAATTCAGTAATTGAGGTCATGGATGCACTGAATGCTAGGGCTTTGGGCATGATACATTTTGAAGAGACCAAGCCTGGCACGACGAGAGGGCTGTGGGCTTCGGCAACATAGCTTGTTTGCCACAGGTTCAAGGGGTGATCGACTGCACCCAATTTGCTCTTTGCACCCTGTGGCACCAAGGTGTCCCCTTCATAAACAGGAAGAGATCCAACTCCCTCCATGTGCAGCAGGTGTGTGACCACCAGATGCAATTCATGCACATGGGTGCCTATTTTTCAGGAAGCGTGCGTGATACAACCTTGGCGCAGGTCCTGGGCATTTTTGAAGGTCAACCTAGGCTGCAGTGATGGCTTGTCAGGGATAACGTTTATCCCCTGAGGCCTTGGCTGGTGACGTCAGTGTGGAGGCTAGGAACAGCCGCATAGGCCTGGTACAATGAAGCATACAGTGCCAATAGATCTATATTAGAGCGGTGCATCAGCCTCCTAAATAAGGGTCCGCTACATAAACAGGTCCAGTGGGGTCCTCTAGTACAGGGCCAGAGGGTTTTCCGCATTGTGGTTGTCTGCTGTGCCATACATGATCTTGTCCTGCAGTTGAGCGATGGCCTTCCTGAGGAAGACCTCAAGGAGCACACGTGTCGTTGGATGAGGAGGGCAATCAGTAGGGAGTCAAGGAGGATGCTGCTGAGAGGCTGGAGAATGAAGGAAAGGTTGCGCATGGGCAGGAAGTCTGGAGGTGCCCTAATTACCTCCTGCTTTATGGAGTAGGAGCAGTTTGGTCTGATAGCGTTCCTCCACACAATGCCACCCCCCCACCACACCACAACTCTCGGACATCAAGAAACTTCTGTGATCAGGGGGGCATGGGTGGCATAATGGTTGGAACTGCTGCCTCACAGTGCCAGTGACCCAGGTTCAGTTCAGGCCTTGGGTGACTGTCTGTGTGGAGTTAGCACATTCTTCCCGTGTCTGCGTGGATTTCCACTGGGTGGTCAGGTTTCATCCCCACAGTCCAAAGATGTACAGGTTTGATGGCCATGCTAAATTGCCTCTTAGTATCCACAGCTGTGCAGGTTAGGTGGAGGTACGGAGTTACAGAGATGGGAGGGGCCGAGATAGGGTGCTCTTTGTTGCAGACACAATCGGCCGAATGGCCTCCTTCTACTCTGTAGGGATTCTATGAATAAAGGTTGCAGAGATATTAATCATCAGGGTGCTGGAGTTGACGAGTCCTTGTGGGCCTGCTGCCTGGTCAATCCAGGGGGGTGATGATGACTTAAAGTGAGGAATGATCTGTGATGCTCCACAGATACTGCTTATGTGTGACTTCCTGGCTCATGCCTGAGTGAGGTTCCACTCTACATTCCTTTGTCCCTTTGCTCTGGAGGGGGATTGGGGCAAGGGTCTGAGGTTCACTGAATCATTGCCTGAAACATTCGCAGTGAACGGGGCTAACTGTCTGGCAGACATGGGGGTCCAATGATAAAAACTGTGTCTCAACGGTGACAAGTGCTATAGCACAGGGAGGAGGGTTAACAAATGTGAGGCATTAAGCTGATGAGCAACAACAATATTTACTTCATTGGCATGTGCAGAATTCACAAGTGAGAATGCCCCCCAACTGCTACTGCCTAACATCACCCATGTCCACGCTGTGCTCCTAAAATTTATTGGCTTTCGTAACCTTCCAGTACAACGGGGTGTGTTCCCATGGTGCATATGAGAGGTGGAGATGGCCTATTGCTTGAGGTGCCGAGTGTCTTCTGGAGGATCGAGCCCTGGAGGGCCCCAGCCTACATTCGGATGGCACGGTGCTGCCATGTCACTCTGTTCTGCCCCATGGTGCCTGAGATGTGCTGGTCTCAGGAAGGTGGGAGGGGGGATTTGGATTGGTTGAGCACTCCCTTGGTCTCCTGGCTGGAGGGCCATGGGATGTGCTCCAGCGGATCCTCCTCCTTCCAGGTGCTCGAGGTTACTCCATGGGATGGAGAGGCAGTTGAATTGAGCTCCAGAAGCCGCAACATCATCTGGTCCTGCCAGTCCTGATAGCCCGCCATTGTCTGAGCCATACAGTTGAAGTCCTCAGCCATGGTCCTCAGGATCGAACCATGCTTTGAAGTTCCCCCGTCATGGGTCTGATCTCTTGCCCCATGTTTTCCACTGTGAATACCACCCATGCTCTGTTGGTTTGGATGTCACACATTGCCAACACCAAGAAAGCTTTGGGACTCCTCCATTCAGCCTTACAGTCACAGGAATATCTCTGAAGACTCCCCCTTGCATTCCCAGCTCTGCCTTTGTATCTCCAGCAGCTGAGGGATTAACATATCCATAGAAATGGCCCCTGGCTCGGGTACAGGTACAGCTGTGTTCAGATATCCAGCAGACCTCTTACTGTTTGGTTCCTGGGACATCCCTGCCGCCACCCGATTTGCATCAGGCACTGTGTGATGCTCACCAGATAGTGACCCAGAAACCTGCCTGCTAAGACCACCCAGTAGAGGTGTGTCTCTGCGATGCAGTGAAAGCCTTCACACTTCATCCGTGTCCTCCTCCAAGGTCTCCTTTGAAGAGATGTTGAGGGTGGGTGGTGAGACTCTGCTATTAGATGTGACTGGATCTTTGGTGACTGAATGTGGGATCCAGGTAAACTCTCCAGGAGGTGACAGAAGGGTGGAGTTTTGTTTGAATAAAATATTTTTAAAGAAGAGACTAATAATGTTCCAAAGAACTGTAGTAAGTCTAAAGAATGGGAGTATTTCAGAAATCAACAAAGGGCCACCAAAAAGTTGATGAAAAGTGGAAAAAATGAATATGAGAATACACTAGCCAGTAATATAAAAACAGATTGCAAGAGCTTTTACTAATAAATAAAATGAAAGAAAGTAGCTAAAATAATGGGCGAAATTCTCCAACCCTCAGCAGGATCGGAGAAACGCCTGGGGCCGCCGAAAATCCCGCCCCCGCTGTGGCAGAGATTCTCCGCCACCCGGGAAGTGGCGGCGGCAGGAATCTCGCCACTCCGATCGGCGAGGCCCCTGCGGCGATTCTCCGGCCTGCGATGGGCCGAAGTCCCGCCGCTGGGAGGCCTCTCCCGCCGCCGAGGTTTGAACCACCTCTGGTTGCGGCGGGATCGGCGGCGCAACCGCGCCCCCCGAGTCCTGGGGGGGGGCGCTGGGCGATCGGACCCCGGGGGGTGCCCCCACGGTGGCCAGGCCCGCGATCGGGGCCCCCCGCTCAGACTCTGGGCCAGTGCCCTGGGTGCACTCTTTCTCCTCCGCGGCCACCACGGCC
Source organism: Scyliorhinus canicula (assembly GCF_902713615.1). NCBI lineage: Eukaryota > Metazoa > Chordata > Chondrichthyes > Carcharhiniformes > Scyliorhinidae > Scyliorhinus > Scyliorhinus canicula. The sequence goes on from NC_052148.1 coordinate 98,041,976, forward strand.
TCCGCCATGGCGAAAGAGGAAGAGAAACCCACATTGCGCTTGCGCCGGTGGTGACGTCAGCGGCAGCTGGCCGCTGACGTCACCGCCGGCGCATGCACTGACTGGCGAAAGCCTTTCGGCCAGCCCTGCTGCCGCTGGCGCCGGTTTTTTGCGCCAGTCTTCTGGTGCCAACCGCTCCGGCGCGGGGCTAGCTCTCAAAGGTGCGGAGAATTCCCCACCTTTGGGGAGGCCCAACCCCGGAGTGGTTGGCACGACTCTCCTACGCCGGGACCCCCCATCACGCCGGGTCGGGGAGAATCCCGCCCAATGTTTCTGGGCGCGATTCATCGCTCCCCAGGCCGGCTGGGAGAATCGCGGGAGGGCCGCTCTGGCACCCCCCGAGATTCTCCCACCCCCCCCAAAATGGCGTGTCGCATTTTGCCGTTTTTCACGGTGACCCGCGATTCTCCGATCCGGATGGGCCGAGTGGCCTGCCGTTCCCGACCTGTTCACGCCGGCGGCAATCACACCTGGTCGCTGCCGGCGTGAACAGCGCGCGACAGGTAAGTGTGAGGCCTGTGGGGGGGGGCGGAGAGAAGAACAAGCACAACGGGCGTGCTCGGGAGGGGACTGGTCCACGATCGGTACCCACCAATCGTCAGGCCGGCGTCTCTAAGAGACGCACTCTTTCACCTCCGCCGCCCCGCAAGATCAAGCTGCCACGCCTTGCGGGGCAGCGGAGGGGAAGACGGCAACCGCGCATGCGCGGCTGACGTCACTTACGCGCCGCCGGCTGCGTCATTCTCGGCGCGCCGCCTTGACGCAAGCGTCAAGGCCTGGCGGCCGAGTTTCTCCCAACGGGGGGGGGGGGGGGAATAGGGGGCGAGGAGCGGCTTCCGACGCCCGCATGAAACACTCCGGGTTTCACGCCAGCGTCGGCCGTTGCAGAGAATTTCGCCCAGGACAAATTATGATGGGGAATGAGGAAACAGTAGAGATATTAAACAAATATTTTGTGTCGGTCTTCACACTGGAAAACACAAGTTACATACCAGAAATAGGGGGCACCAAGGCCTAATAAGAGCAAGGAAATGAATGTAATTAATATCAGCAGAAAACATGTACCAGAAAAACTCAAGGAACTAAAATCTGACATATTCCCTGGGCCTGATGGCCTAATATTAGGGCTCTAAAAGAGGTAGTTGCAGGGAGAGTGGATATACTGGTTACAATTTTGCTAAATTCCCTAGATTCAGGAACATTCTCAGCAGATCGAGAGTTAGCAAATGGACACCGCTTTTCAAGAAATGGGCCAGGATAAAACAGACCAAGAAAGTACTATTTCAGGATAAGGGGCTGATCATTTAGGACTGAGATGAGAATAACTTTCTTTCCTCAAAGTGGGGTGAATCTTTTGAATTTTCCAGCCCAAAGGGTTGTGGATGCAACATCATTGAATATACTTAAGGCTGAGGTAGAGATCTTTGAGCTCTCTGGGAATCAAACAATGTGGGGAGGGGACAGGGAAGTGGAGGTGAAGCCCAATATCAGCCATAGTCGCATTGAATCACACAGCAGACTTGATAGGCTATATGGTCTCCTGCTCTTCTGTTCTTATGCAGAGGACCTACCGTATTAAATAAAATGCTCTCTATAATTTGAAAAAAATCCTTAAATTATTTGCCTTCATCTATTCCATGCTCACCAAATATCTAACATTTTACCGATGTTGAGAAGTATAATGTATTCTATACTTTCCCAGCATAATTGCGTAATAAGAGTGCTATTATACAGCAGGCTCTCTTCCTACACACACACACTGCAAAGTCTGCAGAAATTCCTCTTATGGCCAGCTATTGATTGGCTATTTTTCTGGCAAAAGTATTGATGTTTAAACGCTGGTGAGACAAGTCGAAATGGAAGGACTGTCCTACAGCTCGGTGCTGACATGCACTCTTTGAAGGAAGAGCTGAATTTCAAAACGGTAATGAGCTAATAGAAAATCCTTTTAACAGCTTTATAAAAGGGGCACTAACCTTGACAAAGTATCATCTCGGAGTTGCCAGAACATTATTTCTATTTTAGTTGCGGATGAATTTACATGATTTTCTCATTTTATTTCATGTTTCCAGCATTTGTTATATCACTGCCACATAAAAATATTTTAAAATTCAGTCACCATCAACCATACATTCTTCATCTGTCAAAACTATCAAACACTAGAAGAAACACATTGTTATTTATGAAAGAAGTTTGAATGGTAAATATATTGTAATGGATGCATGTTCAACCCTCCATCGTGTCATCAATTATTTCTATTTTATGATTAGCAGAAGTACAAAATAGGAAGAGTGCCCAATCAGAAAGGTGGGTTTGAAGGAGAATCTTAAAGGAGGAGAGGGGTGGGAGGAAGATTTAAGGATGGAACATCAAAGTTTTGGATCTCAATTGTTAATGGTGAGGTAAAGGGAAAGGAAGAATGCACAAAAGGCTGAAGTCAGAGAACTGAAGCCTCCAGAAGGGCAAGGAGGGGAGGTTATGAAATGAAATGAAATGAGAATCACTTATTGTCACAAGTAGGCTTCAAATGAAGTTACTGTGAAAAGCCCCTAGTCGTCACATTCCAGCGCCTGTTCGGGGAGGCTGGTACGGGAATCGAACTGTGCTGCTGGCCTGCCTTGGTCTGCTTAAAAGCCAGCGATTTAGCCCTGTGTGCTAAACCAGTCCATTATCAAGCCAGCTGAGGCTATAGAAATATGGAGGGAACAATGATGCACTTCAAACACAGAGATGAGGTTCAATGTAAGTCTGCCAGCTCAGGTGTACTTTTTAGCAGGACTTATTGGAGATTGTCATTGCCCAGCACTTGTGTGGCCCGAATGTTACTTATCAACCCAAACTTGAACGTTTTCCGATGTTGTTGCAGGCAGGCGGTGGCTGTGACATTATTTGTGTGTTATGAATAACTGCAGTCCTAAATATCCTCACTTCTGGGGCAAAATTCTCCCCTACCCGGCGGGGCGGGGGGGGGGGGGGGTCCCGGCGTAGCGGAGTGGCAGCAACCACTCCGGCATCAGGCCTCCCCAAAGGTGCAGAATTCTCCGCACTTTTAGGGGCTAGGCCCGTGCCGGCGTGGCTCCCACTCCGCCGACTGGTGCCAAAACTGGCACCAACGGCCTTTGGCGCTACGCCGGCCGGCGTCGGGGCTGGTCGAAAGGCCTTCGCCGGTCGGCGTGAGTCCGCGCATGCGCCGGAGCGTCAGCAGCCGCTGACGTCACCACCGGTGCATGCGCGGTGGAGGGGGTCTCTTCCGCCTCTGCCATGGTGGAGGCCATGGCGGCGGAGGAAGATAAAGAGTGCCCCCACAGCGCCCGATTGCGGGCCAGGCCACCATGGGGGCAACCATGGGGTCCAATCACCCCGCGCGCCCCCAGGACCCCGGGGGCCCGCTCGCGCCACCAGTCCCGCTGGCACAGAGGTGCTTTAAACCATGTCGGTGGGAGAGGACTGACAGCAGCGGGATTCGGCCATCGCGGGCCGGAGAATCTCCACGGGGGACACGCTGACCGGCGGGGCGTGATTCCCGCTCCCGCCGATTCCCGGGTGGCGGGGAATTCCCCCCCTGCGGGGGGTCGGAGAATTCCGCCCCTGATTTTACTTTTTAAAAAATTTAATGAATGGAACATGGCCACCAACAGAAGGCTGTAAATCCGCCCTGATCCTGTTTGCCAGGCTGGGGTAATTTGCCCAAATTGACTCTTACCAAGTTTTACAGATGCACCATAGAAAGCATCCTATCTGGCTGCATCACAGCCTGGTATGGCAACTGCTCAGCCCAGGACCGCAAGAAACTTCAGAGAGACATGAACACAGCCCAGTCCATCACACAAACCTGCCTCCCATCCATTGACTCTGTCTACACCTCCCGCTGCCTTGGAAAAGCGGGCAGCATAAACAAAGACCCCTCCCACTCGGATTACTCACTCTTCCAACTTCTTCCATTGGGCAGAAGATACAAAAGTCTGAGAACACGCACTGACAGATTCAAAAACAACTTCTTCCCCGCAGTTATCTGACTCCTGAATGACCCTTTGAATGAACTAGTCTCCCTACACATCTTCTCTACAATTGTAGCACTATACTCTGCATGCTTCACCCAATGTCTGTCTATGTATTTACATTGTGTATTTATCGTATGTCCTATGTTTTATCATGCATGGAAAGATCAACTTGGATCTGCGCAGAACAATTCTTTTCACTGTGCCAATAAATCTAAATCTAAATCTCAGTCTAATTTTATCTACGAAGCTGGGCCCAATCCGTTGCCATCTGGACCCCCAGATATCGGAAACTAGTCTCAGCCAAACGGAACAGAAGCCACCCCAAACCCAACTCCTCCTGGAAGGCTAACCACAAAAATGTGCTTTTCCTGAAATTTAACTTATACCCCAAGAAGGTTCTGAACTGCTTCAATATATCCATAATGTCTTCCATGACTGACCCCGGATCCCTTGTGTACAACAGAAGATCAGCTGCATACAGGGCACCCTGTGCTCTACCCCATCCCTCACAGTTCCTTTCCACTTGTCAGATGCCCTCAGTGCAATAGCCAATGGCTCAATCGCCAACGCCAACAGGAAAGAAGACATAGAACACCCTTGTCTCATCCCTCTATGCAGCCGAAATGACTCCGAACTTGTGGGGTTTGTACCCATGCTGCCAGATGGGGCTTTGTACCACAGCTGCACCCACAAAACAAAGCAATTGTCCAGCCCAAACCTCTCTAGCACTGCAAAGGGATAGCTCCATTTAACTCTATCAAATGCTTTTCTGCATCCAGTGAGACGATTATCTCCAGTTCCGACCCCACTGCTGAGGTGAGAACTACATTGAGTAGTCACCTTACATTGGCTGACAATTTCCTGCCCTCCATAAAACCCGTCTGATCCTCCCCCATTACTTCTGGGTGACAAGGCTCCAACATCAAAGCCAAGACCTCAGTCAAAAGCTTCACATCTATGTTGAGCAACAAATTCAGGTTGTATGATCCACACTCCTTGGGTCCTTACCCTTTTTCAGGAGGAAGGAGATAGACACCTGTCCCAGCATCTCTGGGAGAGAATCCCGTGCCAGTGAATCGTTGAACATCCCGAACACCAATGGGACCAGCTGATGCGCAAACCTCTCATAGAATTCTAGCGGGAACCCATCTGGCATCTTTCCCTTCTCCATCCTCCTAAAAGCGGTTCAAACTTCCTCCAACCCCAACGATGCTTCCAATACCTCCCGCAAATCCTACTCAACCTGTGGGAACTCCACGCCCTCCAGAAACTCTATCATCTCCCGCTTGTCCACTGGGGCCTCCGACCTAGACACCCCCTCAAAGAAGGTTTGAAACATTCTATTCACCATTTCTGGTGCGGAATGTGACAATAACGATTATTAAATAAATTGTATCTCTGGTTTGGTTGAGTGGGAAAAGAAGTGGCAACTGTAATTCAGTATGGAAAATTGTGAGATAATGCATTTGGGGGGGAGCAAATTAAAGGAATACTGTATAAATAGGAAGATATTGAGAGGAGTTGAGGAAGTGAGAGACCTTGAAGTGCATGTCCACAGGTCCTTGAAGGTGGCAGGACAGATGGACAAGAAAGCATATTGAATATTTCCCTTTATTGGGCGAGGTAGAGAATATAAATGCAGGGATGTAATGAAACTATTAAATGCTGGTTCGGCCTCAGCTGGAATTTTATATGCAGTTCTGGTCAACACATTACAGGAAGGATGTAATTGCTCTGGAGAGAGCCCAGAGCATGAATGTTAGAGTTGGAAGACGAGATTGGATAAGCTAGGGCCGTTTTTCTTAGAACACAGGAGACTAAGGGGTGACCGAATTGAGGTGTATAACATTATGTGCGGCCCAGATAGGGTAATTAGGAAACACTATTCCCCTGCCTGAGAGGTCAATTACTACGGGTATAGACTTAAGGTGATTGTTAGAAGGATTGGAAATACTACGAGGAAAAGATTTTTTCCCAGAGGGTTCTAGGCATCTGGGGCGGAATTCTCCGACCCCCCGCAGGGTCGGAGAATCGCCCGGGGCCGGCGTAAATCTCGCCCCGCCGTGGCCGGAATTCTCCACCACCCGAGAATCGGCGGGAGCAGGAATCGCACCCTGCCGATTGGCGGGCCCCATGCGACAATTCTCTGGCCCACGATGAGCCGAAGTCCCGCCACTGACAGGCCAATCCCGCTGATGTGGTTTCAACCACCTCTGCTGGCGGCGGGATTGGCGGCGCGAGCAGGTCCCCGGGGTACTGGGGGGGGGGGGGGGCGATCGGACCCCAGGGGGTGCCCCCACGGTGGCCTGGCCCGCGATCGGGGCCCACCGATCGGCGGGCGGGCCAGTGCCATGGGGGCACTCTTTTTCTTCTGCCGCCGCCACGGCCCCAACCATGGCAGAGGCGGAAGAGACCCCCCTACCGTGCAAGCGCCGGTAGTGACGTCAGCGGCCGCACCGGCGCATGCGCGAACCGGCGAAGGCCATTCTGCCAGCCCCGACGCCGGCTGGCGAGCGCCAAAGGCCATTGGCGCCGGTTGTGGCGCCAGTCGGCATGGCGCGAACCACTCCGCCGCGGACCTAGCCCCTAAAGGTGCGGAGAATTCCGCACCTTTGGGGAGGCCCGACGCCGGAGTGGTTGGCGCCACGCCACTACGCCGGGACCCCCCGCCCCGCTGGGTAGGGGAGAATCCCAGCCCTGGAATTCACTGCCCAAATTGGTGGTTGATGCTGAAATTCTCAATTCAGTTAAAAGGTATGTGGATCTGCATCTAAAGTGCAGTAACCTGCAAAGCTTGGTCCCAGGTACTGGAAAATGGGATTAAAATGAGTGGCATAGGTATGATAGGTTGATTGGCCTCTTTCTGCCTATCAATGGCTCTAAAGTTGCAAATATGTCTCCAGATTATTAGCCCAAACTCATCCAGTAACATAACCACTATGCTACTGTACCCCAAGTTGGCACAATGTGGAACATCTCACGATCGTACATAAGCTTCTCCTTTCCTTCGACCTAATAAAAATGCCTTGCCAAGTTACTTGAGAAGTGTAAAGCATTACACATTTGTTTGGAACATGGCTCTGTCTTATTAAATCCATATAATATCATAGCAAAGTTGAAATTTTCAAATTACCCCTTGTCGCTCATGGTAAGGAGCAATCCATGAAAGTATATCTGAGCGTAACTGAGGTTGAAGGTGGCAGATAGAATCCAGGCTTGGTATTCATAAAGCATTTAATGAACAAAACAAACCTATTATTGCAATCTGAGGAATAACATCTGCTTTGCTAAAAATCCACTTGGACGCAGGTGTGCTATTTAACCTTTGATCTAACAGAAGGTTACAATAGCACTTCAATCTATGAGTCCAAGACAACCTGTCATCTCCCCTTTGAAGCTGATCTTTTTATTTAAGTAATCTTTTTGCAAATTATGTTACTTCCTGTTTCATGACAAAACAGTCATTCCTGTTAAGGATAGCTGTGTATTGGTTCAATCTTGACTGTATGTAATTGTGTAAAACTGGCATTAACAAGTCAGCATCCCATTTTATATATCTCCATATTTAGAACATAGAGCATACAGTGTAGAAGGACGCCACTCGGCCCATCGAGTCTGCACCGACTCACCTAAGCCCCCACTAGGGGGGGCTTTTTCTAGGCAAGTCAACAGAAGCAAAATTTGGGAGAGACATAAGACTGACTGGTGGCTCACTATCATTTATCGTCCACCATTGCACAAATTCAAGATCTGCTCCATTGTATTATGGTGCTGTTCCAAGCTTGAAAACTCATTGTGACAGCAGACAGAGTGGTGAGAAGCTACTGCCCATATAAGGAATATATGGATCCCAAATACAGCTAAATAAATGTAACCTGATTAATGAAGACGTGATGTGTGTACTTTTATCATAATATTTAACATACTATTTTAAGAATTCACAATACTGACACAGTGCTTTGCCCATCAGGAATGCATATCAAGTGTGCAGGTATGTGGATGATAGATCTGGGCAGTGCAAAGCCAAATGATATGGGACGGGATTCTCCGTCAGCCGACACCGGAATCGCCAAATGGAATGCCATGTTCCGGTCCCTTAATAGAGGCGTGAATGCTTTATATGCTGCACCCTGGCATGGGTATGAAAGTTGTACAGTAAAGGCCACTGGTATATCATTAACGGGCCTGTCCTGGCATTTTACAGGCCTTCCGTGGTGCGTCGCCTCCACCAGGAAGAATTAACGATGGTGAGATTCACTTGTGATATTTCTAATCGGGACACAGACGCCATGGCTGCTGAGGGTGCAGGAGGTGGTACAAACAGTGTTGAACATTGCTGCATTGTGCTGACAGTTGTGCAGCTGGCTGGCGGGGGCTGGCTGCCAGGGCTTGGGGGGAGTAGCAGGGGACAGTTAGGAGGTGGGCCGTAGGGTCGGGGTGGCCGTGCATGGACTGCTGTTGCTGCAGCCTGCAAGGCAGCCATGCAGCTGCGAATGCTGCTGGCTGCCCACTGGGAACTTAGCACCATGGGTCATACGGGTGCACCCCTAGGTGCCCTCTGGCCCCAGCCGACCCATCAACGGGATGGGCGTGCTCCAGCACAACCAGTGCCATCATCTTAGCTGGGATGAGGGTCAGCGTGCATTAGAATTGAGCGAGTTCTATGTGGCGCCGGTGCTAGCCCATTAACGGGACATGAATCACTCTGGGACTGGCACTGCTTTTGTCTACACAGAACATTTGCAATTCAGTCCTGGCGTCAGTACTTCGACTCTCAAATAGAGAATCCGCACCACGATTCCTGATTTGAATTGAAGCATTCAAAAGTCTCTAAAATAGTAAGATTGCTTCAATGTTACCCGCATTTCTTTGCACCACCAACCCCCCATAGCTCCAGCCCAAAATCCAGATCTCTGAGACAGCACAACAGTAGCAGGGCATCCAAAATCTCTAATTATATGCTGTGGCAGTGATTTGCCCCAGAGTAGGTCCTCTGCTCATTTCTCCATACCTCACAGTCTTGTCCTTTCTTCTTCAGTTCTTTGCCACAGTACTCATTTTCAATTTCAATGAGCAATATAGCTACGGAAATGAATACTTAAGGGGTTTCCCATTGACTTCCTCATGTGAGCTTAAAAAAAGACTTCCCAAAGGACTGTCTACCTGTAAACAACTGGTGTCCTTGACATCTTAACACCACCACCAAATGCTTGTTCGTTTAGCCATTGACCATGGCTCGTAACCCTGAGCATGGGACACTTACTAGCGCCTATAGCAACTCGCAAATGGTCGGGTACGACCACCCTCTGAAGGCTCAAATGATCCTGCTACCTGGAATTACATCCGAGTAAAATAAGATATTAATAATAAATCATGTTTCATATTGTGTAAATTAAATAATTTGATATGTCTGGCACTTCCAGTATGTAATTCAATCACTGAAGCTCATGCGCAATATGCACCTGAATTGCCAGTGAGAAAGGCACCAAACCATAATGCGTGCACCCAAATTAGTTCAATTGAACAAGTGCGTAAATATTATTGCAGTGAATATTTCTGTTCTAGAGTGATGCTATTTTATATAAACATCCAGCTGTGTACCCTCAATCTGGTTATTAGAGTGGAGAAATCAATTATTAATATTTTCCTTGTCTAAATTTCTTCATGCTAATTTTGGAAAGTTTACAGCTGTCTGTAATGATTAACCTAAAAAGAAAAACATTGGTAAAACAACAATCACTTATGGAATTTATAGTCCATCCTGTAAAGCAGCAGTTAATTATTGAGAATTCTAGGCACAAGGCCAAGACCCTTCATGCAGAACCAGCAAGGTTATGAAGAGTTGGACAGATGAGGCAAATCGATAAGTACTCTAAAGTTTAGATTACACCAAACTTGGCTTCTCAGAGACTTCAGTTGGAGAAAGAAGGAAGTCTGAGTAAGGGATTCAGATTTAAGCTCCCGAGAAGAAGTTGGAGTAGGAGCTGTGGTTATCTGTCCTATTCAAAGGACAGGCAGATGAGCAAAGGGGGTGGGGTTGCATTGTTAGCAAGGAATGAAGTTAAATCAACAGCAAGGAGCAATATAGGATCAGAAGGCATAGAATCTCTGTGGGTAGAGTTGAGGAATCGCAAAGGTAAATAGACCCTGATGGGAATTATGTACAGGCCCCCTTGCAGTAGTCAGGATGTGGGGCAGAAAATAAATCAGGAGATGTAAAGAAGGCAATATCACAATACTCATGGGGGACTTCAATATGCAGCTGGACTGGGAAAATCAGGTTGGTACTGGATCCCAAGAAAAGGGATTTGTGGAATGTCTAAGAGATGTTTTTTTGGAGCAGCTTGTGACAGAGCCGACTAGGGGGAACAGGCCATTCTGGATTTGGTGACGTATAATGAGGCAGACTTGATTAGGGAACTTAAGATGAAGGAACCCTTAGGGAGCAGTGACAACAATATGATAGAATTTACCCTGCAGTTTGAGAGGGAGAGCTGCAATCAGATGTAATGGTATTACAATTAAATAAGGATAACTACAAAGACATGAGGAAGGAGCTGGCCAGAGTTGATTGGAAAAGGAATCTAGCAGGGAAGACAGTGGAGTACAGTGGGGGTTATTCGGGAGGCACAACAGAAATTCATCCCAAGGAGGAGGAAACATGCTAAGGGGAGGTCAAGGCATCCATGGCTGACGAGGGAAGTCAAGGACAGCATAACAGCAAAATAAAAAGTACACAAAGTGGCGTGAATTAGTGGGAAGCCAGAGAATTGGGAGGTCTTTAACAGCGAGCAGAGGACAAGTAAAAAAGCAATAAGGGAGGAGAAGATGAAATATGAGTGCAAGCTAGCTAGTAATATAAAGGAAGATAGGAAGAGTGGGCCGGATTCTTCCATCGCGCGGCTACGTGTTGACGGCAGCGTAAAAACAGGAGTGTTTTACTCCGGCATCAACAGGCCTTTTAGTACCCGATTCTCCGGGCCACAGGGGGCCAGCACGGCTGCTGACCCTGGCATCAACTGGGCATCATCGGGTCTGCGCCTGCGCAGTGGCACCGGCGCCAACGTGCACATGCGCAGTGGCTCCCTTTTCCGCGCCGGCCCGACGCCAAATGGCATAGAGCTCCAGGGGCCGGCGCAGAAGAAAGGAGGCCCCCAGCCCGAGAGGCTGGCCCGCTGATCGGTGGGCCCCGATCGCGGGTCTGGCCACAACGGAGGCCCCCCCCTGAGGTCGGACCCCCCCCCTCACCCCCCCCCCACAGGCCACCCCCAGACCCATCAACGCCGAAGTCCCACCGGCTCAGAGCATGTTAGAACGGCGCCGGCTGGACTTGGGTTTTTTGACACGGCCGCTCGGCCAATCCAGGCCGGAGAATCGCAGGGGGGGCCGCGTAGAGCAGCCCCCAACCGGCGCCATGCCAACTACGCTGGCCCCAATGGCACCGGTTCTCCGCTCTGCGGAGAATCACATTCCAGCGCGGGGCGACGTGGTGCGATTCGCACGGCTCCCCGGCGATTTTCTGACCCGGAGAATCCCGCCCAGTTATTTTCAATATATAAAAGGTAAGAGAGGGGCAAAAATAAGCATTAGACCACTGGAAAATGTGGCTGAAGAATAGGAAATAATAATAGGAAATAAAGAAATGGCAGGGGAACTGAATACAGTAGTTACTTCACATTAGTCTTTACAGTGGAAGACACCAGTGAGATTCCAGAGCTCCAGGACAATCAGGGGGCAGAGGTGAGTGCAGTGACCATCACTCAGGAGAAAGTTCTGGGGAAACTGAAAGGTCTGAAGGTAGATAAATTACCTGGAGCAGATGGACTACACCCCAGCAAATACAATGTTACCACTCATGTCGAGACGACTAGAATACAAGACCAGGGATGTACTTCTGAGGCTATATAAGGCTCTGGTCAGACCCCATTTGGAGTATTGTGAGCAGTTTTGGGCCCTGTATCTAAGGAAGGATGTGCTGACCTTGGAAATGGTCCAGATGAGGTTCTCAATAATGCCCCCTGGAATGAAGAGCTTGTCGTATGAGGAACAATTGAGGGCTCTGAACCCGTTGGAGTTTAGAAGGTTGGGGGGGGGGAGATCTTATTGAAATTTACAGGATACTGCGAGGCCTGGATAAAGTGGACATGGAGAGAATGTTTCCACTTGTAGGAACAACTATAAGCAGAGCACAATCTGAGACTAAAGGGACGATCCTTTAAGACAGAGATGAGGAGGAATTTCTTCAGCCAGAGGGTGGTGAATCTGTGGAACTCTTTGCCGCAGAGTTGGAGGCCAAGTCACCGAGTATCTTTGAGACAGAGATAGATAGGTTCTTGATTAATAAGGAGATCAGGAGTTATGGGGAGAAAGCAGGAGAATGGGGATGAGAAAAATATCAGCCATGATTGAATGGCGGAGCAGACACAATGGGCCGAGTGGCCTAATTCTGCTCCTATGTCTTATGGTCTTCTGGTCTTATGAGTTAACCTGAAAGTGAATGGTCTTTTTCTTATTACTGTACATGCATTCTTATATAAGATCTCGAAACTCAGGAACCATTGCTCCAAAGTGCACTGTGCTCTGGCTGATGCATGTGCATACACGGGGAGTTGGTGCATTGGGTTGTCACTATCCATGGTTTGTATTGCTTAGATCCCATTAAGCAGTCTTGTGGAAGTTACCAATAGGTCTTTATTAACATTACTAAACTATGTACATATTTACAGTAGAGGGTACAGGCATGGAGAGGAATGTTGTTTCAGAAATGCTTCTCTCACATGTATTAACCATTCACAAACTCATACCTGACTTTAGATTCTAACTTCCCATTTTTCTTACTGGCAGCAGTACCTCAAGGAAAGAGGTAAGATGAATTTTCAGTATGCTACCTACTTATTTTTTATGAATAGAAGCCTTGAATAATGGGATGGGAACACTCTCAATAATTACTTTTTATCAGGTATTGAATACATGTACTTAAACAGAGAGAATGCTAAATTTTGACTGTTCCACTAATGCAGTGAATTGGATGTAATTGGGCCAGATTTGATCTGAATTAAATCAATCAGCATTATTCCATCAGAGGTTAATGTCCTTGCATGCTGTTACCTAGATCTAGACTGCTGACCTTTCTTTTTTTTCTTTCGTTTTTTTTTATTTTTAAATTGCTGACCTAGCTCTAGATCAAGTAACTTTTTACAGTGGGTATTACTGTACTCAATCCTATGTTAACCCTTAATGTACTGGCTCCTTAGAACATAGAACATAGAACAGTACAGCACAGAACAGGCCCTTCGGCCCTCGATGTTGTGCCGAGCAATGCTCCTTCTACTGCATCTCTCCCAAGACTTTATTACCTGGATATAGACTGATGATGCTACAGTTTGATTCAAATATTGTGTTGTCATAAGGCTTGTGCACTTAACTTTAATGCAGCAACTATAACTACTTTGATTCTAAACTACTTTGTGGTTAACATTTCAATATCAACTGCATGCATTAATGGAGTTCAAACTATCCCATCTTCTCCCTTCAAATCTTTGAAGTAAGGGTTTGAGGTGGTCTGGAGTCTCGTACCTCTGTCACGCCTCATCTCCGGTCAGGTTGGGGAAATGGTCAAATCTAGGCGTTGTTGATCTTGGTGATGGATCGTTGGTAGGAGTCAGGTGCAGGCATAGCTTCTTGTGTTTCTGTCCAATGGTGAGTTTTGCACCACTCCTGGTCAGTCTGGTTGTTGTGATGGTGTTTTGGCATCATGAGTAGTGGTTGTTTCTTTCTGAGAATAGTATCTGTCCAGCTGTTGGTTGCATCCTTTCTTCTTCTTCCACCTTTTCCGACATCTGGAGGTCTTCTTCAATTGAGGGGGATCAATCCTGTGGATGGAAAAAGAATGCAGAGCCAGTTCACCTTGTTGAATAGTGCTGGTCTCGGGCTGATACCTGGTTCCAATGGACTCATCACACTGGCTGGCATTTGCTGTGGTTGGATGTCTCAATTGACTGCACTGTGAACACTAGTGGGGGATGTTGCTTATCTGGAAGTCGGTCTGCCTGTTTTCACCTCCACTGGCTGTGCTGTGGTAACCCCCTGGACTGTGGTTTGGTCTGCTTCTTGGTTCAGTTTGGAAAGGGGAACAACAGAGCAGTTCCGCGAACAGGGAAGAGAGGTTTTAAACAAAGTCAATATTGGGGTGCAGCTTTGTAGTTGGTTTTTCAGGAGGAGAGTGTCTGACTTCATGGGGAACATGGTTGTCTTCACAAATTTGGCCAGCTGAAGCAGGTCGAGAGCTATGTAGGTACCACTACTAAGGAGTGAAAAGGGCTGATTTCACACAACAAATGTAACTTCTGTGATCTGGTTGTTACTGTACCTTAATAAGTCTTGAATCATTCCAATGGCCAGGAGTTGGACTCCCCTAGCACTGTAGAATGGGGTGTCCATAGCGCGGAGGCGGCAACCCACGCGCATGTGAGGACCCGCGCCGGCCGTGACGCCCATGCGCGGACCTGCGCCGGCCATACTGGTGCCCGTATTGGCAGCTGGAGTTGTGTGAAGCACTCCAGTGCCGTGCTGGTCTCCTGTGGGTTGGGGGATCGCTGCTCCTAGCGGCCAGATGACAATGTCGTAAAATGCTCCAGCATTTACGATGGCATCAACATTTAGCCCCATTATCGGAGAATCCTGCCCCTGATGTTCTCCAGCATGGTAGCGCAGTGGTTAGCACTGTTGCTTCACAGCGCCAGGGTCCCAGGTTCGATTTTGGCTTGGGTCACTGTCTGTGTGGAGTCTGCACGTGTCTGTGTGGGTTTCCTCTGGGTGCTCCGGTTTCCTCCCACAAGACGTGCTGTTAGGTAATTTGGACATTCTGAATTCTCCCTCTGTGTACCTAAACAGGCGCCGGAATGTGGCGACTGGGGGGATTGCAGTGTTAATGTAAGCCTACTTGTGACCATAATAAAGATGATTATTATTACAAAAATGTTCTTTTCCTTGTCCAAGCTTGAACCCGATTTCATTCTTCCCTCAGCCAAATTGGATCCGGAAGTTTAAATTTCCAAACCTTGGCCATTTTTCCTTTATTTCCTGCAGTTGCCCTTTTAAGAGAGTCTGCAGGGCATTGTCCTTTCAAGATATCAGAGGATTTCAAAATAGCGTCGCCGGTATTGCTTCGCAGAAGACTTTTACTCGCTTTGGACTTTTGGCGTGACTTTTAAAATGGCGGTGGCAGTCTGCGATGAGGAAAGAGTTTAAAAATTACAGCTATGGAGCACAAGGAGGAATAAGCTTCAAAATGGCAGTGTGTTGGGTTGCACCTGTAGACGGAGGTCCTTAAAGTTTGACCCAGCGACAGTGAAAGAATGGCGATAAATTCCCAAGTCAGGATGGTGAGTGACCTGGAGGGGACCCTCCAGGTGGTGGTGTTCCCAGGTATTTGCTGCTCTTGTCCTTGTAGATGGTAGTGGTCATCACTTTGGAAGATGCTGTCTGAGGAACCTTGGTGAATTCCTGCAGCGCATCTTATAGACGATAAACACGGCTGCTACTGTTTGTTAATGGTGGAGGGGTGGAATGTTTGTTGAAGGGGTGTCAATCAAGTGATCTGCTTTGTCCTGGATAGTGTTGAGTTTATGAGTGTTGTTGGAACTGCACTCATACAGGCAAGGGGTGGGTATTCCATCACACTCCTTACTCCTGGTCTAACAGGTGACCATGGAAGCGAAGGCGACAGAAAATGAACTAAACCTCACACTCAGATTTTGTTGAGATGTAGAGTAAGGAGATCCAGCTGGAAGTGAGCAGGAGGTCTTTAGTCAGTCATTGGAGAATGTAATGGGATGTAATACCAACTGTCATGGACAATGCCAGCAGACTAACTCAATGACCCCATGAGTGGTCGAAGCATCTTCAAATGTCTTATCCTTGCAACTAACTCACTAACCTCACAAACGGCTCCATTCACTCACCTGCCAACAATCACAACTCTTACAACCATCAACCTGGCAAAGCCACATACACTCTTCACCTACTTTCCTTTGGTCAGGGAAAACACAATGTGCTCCCCTCTCCTGGCACAGTGTTAGTCATCTCCCATATAAAGCATGCGGATGGCAAACTGAGAAATGCCACCAGTGCCATCTGAAAGGATCCTAAAATCCATTCACTGTGGTTAGTCACAGCCGCTGGCAGCACTGTACAGAGCTGAGGCTGGAGGCCTGCCTGCAAGAGGTGGAAAACCTCTGGAAAACATCACACACACTGTTCCTGACTCAGATTGAAGACAAGGAAATGTCCCTGAAGGATCAGGGTTAATAAGGCCTCCTGCTGGAAGCCTTTCTTTCCCTTCTCCTTCTTCCTTTGTGAGAAATATGGCCTTTTCTGTGTCATCACTGCTTGATCTACTTCAATTGTTGCAGGCCATGGGACGTGGTAACCACAGCAACCATGACTGAGAACAAGTGGTCCAAGTAAAACCCTTGAAGTCAGAACTATGAACTTCTCCACATGCAGCAATGCTTCCTGTCAGAGCCAGTGGAAATCAAAATGAAATTAAGAGTTGATCACACAGTACAGGTGACAATAATGGGCAGGGGACATTCCTGCTGTTGGATGTACATTCAGCTGGACAGGTCCCAACAAGAGTATTAGCTGGAGCAGTAGCATTGTGACTGACATCACAACCTGCCTATTCTGTATATTTTGACACAGGCTCCCAATGGCCTCACTGATGTTTTCATCACGATAACATATTGTGGAGGTCCCATCCCAACGTGTCCATCAAGTAGCACAGGCTTTGAGTCCAAATGCCTTCATGATGAGGCAGAGTAGTAGCAGAGAAGGAAAGAAAAGGAAGTAAACCCTGCATTCCAAATCCAAATAACTCTTGGGACATCCTTCCCCAAGTGCCCAAACATCTGTGAGTCGAGAATCAGCGTGTTCGGGTCACATAAAGACCTATTGCAGAAACTCACGACCCTGAGTAGACAGTATCCTCGAATTAAGGGATAGAAGACAACAATGATAAGAAACACAGCGGTCAATCTCCACGCAAACAACAATGAGATAATGACCAAATAATCAGTTTTTAAGAATGTTGATTGAGGGATAAATATTGGAGAACTACCTTGCACTTATTCAAAGTGGTATCATGGAATTGGCTGGACAGCCGGTTTGTGATGCAGAGCGAGTCCTGTAGTCGGGTGATTCATGAGGGCCCGCCTTCTCAACCTTGCTCCTCCCTTGAGGTGTGGAGATCCTCAGGTTAAATCACCAATTAAATAAGGATAACTACAAAGTTATCAAAGGAAAAAGCAACCTATGGTCATCTGGGATTATGGTGACTTTACATTTTATTTTTATTACAGAATCATTAGCGTCCACTTGAGAAAACAGATGCGGCCACAGTTTTATATCTTATCAGAAAGACATGTCCAACACCCTCAAGACTGTGCTGCAATGGCAGCCTCAATTACGTGCTCATGTCTTTGGTGTGAGATCTGAAGCCACAATCTTCTGACTCAGACAAGAAATCTACCAACTGAACTACTACCATATTGGGCCATCATTTTTAACAACAATCGGTTATGGAAGCTAGCTCGGGCAAGCTCATTTGCTTCAAGCGATCTTACACACACACACACACACACACACATATATATATAAGAAATCCAGTTTTACATGGAATGTTGTTTCAGAAATGCTTCTCTCACATGTATTACCCATTCACAATCTCATACCTGGCTTTAGATTCTAATCTCCCAGGATACTTGACAAATGGTGGCAGCAGTACCCCAAGGAAAGAGGTAAGATGAATTCTCAGCACACTACCTGCTTATTTATTATTAATGGAAGCGTTGAATAATGGGATGTGAACACTCTCAATAATTACTTTTTATCAGGTATTGAACGCATGTACTTAAACAGACAATGCTAAATTTTAACTGTTCCATAAGTGCAGAGAATTGGATGTAATTGGGCCAGATTTGATCTGAATTAAATCAATCAGCATTATTCCATCAGAGGTTAATTCGGAATGAAGGTTGAGGTTCATCATTTTTAATAATTCACTCTGAATTGCTGCTAAGCTCATAAAATAGGAATTATCAATATAAACAATTTACAATCATATTTACTTTTAACGTGTTTACATGAGACAAACATAAGTTACAGTCCTTTGTAAATGCTCAGTCTGGCCGCAGCTGATGTTTTTGAGATTAAAAGGAGCATAAATGGACACAACTGACATCTATCATTATGGCAGAATAGTTGCCTAAAATCTCAAATTAATTTTAGTTAGAGCCAGATTCAGAGTTGACAACTTTTCCAAAGGCTGATTTCAATTTTCCCCACATCCCTGCGTCAATTATGACTTCCTTAACGGAGTCGGTCAGCCTTAAAATGCCTGACAGATGCAGATTAATTTCAATGTCAACCTTGTTCTTATTTAATACTTCCTCAAAGTTCTTATTTAATAATTCCTCAACAATAAAGAAGATTTGCATTTATTTGCGTGGGAGAATTACATTTTATGATAGGTGAGCTTATTGTTTGAATGGCACGATGCGCCAATGAAAGATTTCTTTGGACAGATCTTGTTGAAATGCTGCTGAGAATTTCTGCTTCTGAGTTTACTGAGCTGCACGTCAAATGAAATCCCAGCTCACGTCTTCGGTCTGCTTCAATGGCTGCTACTTGAAGCTGTGCAGTCTAATATCTAGAAGTAAATGACATTAAGATTGCTGGAATGACTAAGATGAAGCTTTCAAAAACCTGCTTCCAGGCACAAAGGTCTACAATGAAATCAGCAGGAATAGTGCCTACCTCATTCTGAGCTGTGTAATGCTCTTGAGAGCAGTCATGCTGCAAATCCACAGGCTTTAAGGACAAACTGCGACGCTGAACTCCCCTGAGACCATGTTGTATTGATTGTCTTCGTGTACTGTTGACTTAATGTCAATCTGGCTGCTTTCCAGAGATTACTTTGTTTTATTTCCTAAAGAAAACACAAAATAACGTTTTCTATCTGAAAATGGGTTCCTTTCGGCAGATACAGAACATAGTATCAATAAGAAAAATACTATCCTGAGGAAAGAGAAGCAGCGTTTTGTTCACCGTTACGCAGTTTCATTCAATGTGTCTTTTCATTTTTTGGAAATAATAAAAAGGATTTAAAGGCTCATGGGGTAGAATGACATCAATGGACATCAAAATCGAGAGAGTTGGACAACGGCCTGCTGATTTGCCATAAGCCATGTTACATTACTGCACAACATCAATATCTACCTCATAGAGTCTTACAACACCAAAGGAAGCCATTAACACTTGTGTTGGTTCTTGAAAACAGGTATTAATGGTTCAAATACCCTGCTCTTTGTACATTTCTAAATGTTCTTTGCCACTTTCCCTTTCAGAAACTTCTGTAGATTCTGCCGCCATATATTAATAATAACCCACAATGTTAAAACCGTCATTATTTCTGTAATCAAATGAGTTTGAACTTAATTCAAACTTTAATTAAGAGAGTGAAATTCATTGGCAACTCTCTGGGCTGAATTTTAAACTGGGGGAGTGGATAGTGGTGGCAGAGGGGTCACCGCACCCTCTGGAGAAAATGTCAGTCTGACCCTGCTTGACTGGCTCTCCCTACTTGGATTAAGCTGGGTCTTCCGTGCAAAATGCTGCCGGAATCGGTAGCCACAACCGGGCCTGCATCCAGTCCCCTAAAGGTGATCGTTGATGGAGTCAGATGTGAAGATAAGTGGGGAGTTGTGGAGTGGGAGAGTTCTTGCTGGAGTCGGGCTGGTAGGCCACAGAAAGGGTTGTTGGGGAGGGGGGGCGGAGGGGGGGAGGTTAGTTGGGGTGCACAGGGCAGAATAGAGTAAACAAGGGGCTGGGATATCTTGGGAAGCGAGGGGCAGCCTCCGATGGGCATACAGGGCCCTTAAAGGAGGTATGACCCCTTGCCCGTCACCGGCCTGAGAAGTGAATGCCGCTAGGCTTCACACTTGGCACAAGCCAAGTAAAATCCCAATGTAACAGGTGGAGGTCTTTAAAGGGAATGCTGGTCTCCCAAGGTCTGCATTGATCTTACAGTGGAAATAGTGGCCATGACATGGCACCTGAATTTATGCCCCCCGCCTGCCCACCTGCCCCCAGAGGGGGGTAAACCTCCACCCTTTGTGTGCGGCCCCGGCAGCCTATGGTTAGATTGTATGATGTGACGGACACCAGAGGCAGGATTCTCCGCAATAGGTGCGATAGCCCGACGCCAGCGTCAGAAACGGCGCGAACCACTCCGGCGTCAGGCCGACCGGAAGTAGCGGAATTCTCTGCACTTCTGGTAGCTAGGCCGGCGCTGGAGGGGATGGCACCACACCAGCCGGCGTCGAAGGGACTGCGCGAGTTAGCGCATGCGCAGAACCGCCAGCGTGGTTCTGCACAATCGCAGACCGGTCGGCATGTTCTGGCGCATGCACAGGGGGGTGTCTTCTCTACGCTGGCCATGGCGGAGCCCTACAGGTGCCGGCGCGGAAGGAAGAAGTGCCCCCATAGCACAGGCCCACCCGCAAATCGATGAGACCCGATCGGAAAATCCAGCCCCAGAATCCTGAGCACAGTATACAAGTATAACAAAACAGTTCAAAACATGGGGAAGCTGCTAACTTTTCTCTCTCTTAACAGTTGTTTTTTAAATGTAAATAGAACCTGTTTGAAAAGTGACAGATATTGAGAGAAATCTCAGAATAAACATGAGTTACTATTAAAACACACTGGGTCGGTTTGGCTCCTATTGCTGTTTTCAGTTAACAGTCGGTACAGCTGGTGTTCTTGTTCTGGGTGGCCTGATGTTGTTATCCTTTGGGAGGGTCTCCTGTCTCCTGCAGAGGCTGGAGATTGGTCAGCTGTTTAAATTGCTCTGGTGAAGCAGCTGCCGACAAATGACCAGAATGTTGCAATTGTTCTTCACTAACACCTCCAGGAAGTTGCATTGTGGACATGGCATCGTCAACCTGTTTCAACTGATCTTCAGTCATTGGCAGAATGCAGCAAGTGAGCACAAGAGAACAAGGCTTTCATGTTTGCGAGCATAGTCAGCCTAAAAGTGCCAAGTGCTTGATCCTACTCAGCTTCTTCTGGTGGTCCGCACTGTGGTAGTCACCGCTGATGTATATATTGTATATAGAGGATGTCGATGTAGCTGCTTTATTGTCAGGCCCCTGTACTACAGGTAGTTCCCTGCCTGCTGGCTCTGCCCAGTAGGCAGAGTATAAATATGTGTGCTCCCCGTACAGCAGCCATTTTGCCAGCTGCTGTAGGAGGCCATAGATCTTAGTGTAATAAAGCCTCGATTACATCCTACTCTCGTCTCTGTGTAATTGGTTGTGCATCACTCACCACCATAGGTGTTAATGTCCAGTGGTGCAATCCCCATGGAGATTGATTACTTTTTTTTAAAATAAAGGAATCCCTACAATGCCAACAAAAATATAAACACCTGGACAAGATTTCTCTTTTTAGAACTGCACTGTATTAAATCAACTAAAATCAACATGGGTCAAACATTAATTAACAGGGAAAGATATTTCCAATGAAAAGGTAAGCTTCACTTTCAGTAGTCAATATAATAAAGATACAAAGAAAGGTCTCAGGTAATACTCACATCATTTCCCATACAAATGTGGCACCAAATGCAAAATCTCACATTCTTTCCAACTGAAACACCATCATGTCATATCTCCCACTTCCCATTCAATCATTCTGAATCATATTCTTTTTTTAATAAACATTTTATTGAGGTATTTTTTCGGCATTGTAACAGCAGCAACATAAACAATGTACATAAAAATATAAACATAGTGCAAATACCACATCCCTCCCCCATAGATCCCACCATTACTTAACCCCCTAATCTACGCTAACCTAATCCCCCCCACCCTGCTGACGATTAATTCTCCGCGAAGAAGTCGATGAATGGTTGCCACCTTCGGGCGAACCCAACAATGACCCTCTCATGGCGAACTTAATTTTCTCCAGGCAGGGAAAGCCAGCCATGTCCGATAGCCAGGTCTCCGACTTCGGCGGCCTCGAGTCCCTCCATACTGGTAATATCCACCTCCGGGCTACCAGGGAAGCAAAGGCCAGAATGTCTGCCTCTTTCTCCTCCTGGATTCCCGAATCCTGCAACACCCTGAAAATCGCCACCTCTGGACTTGGTGCCACCCTTGTATTTAATACCTTAGACATGACATCAGCAAACCCCTGCCAAAATCCCCTCAGCTTTGGACATGCCCAGAACATGTGGACATGGTTCGCTGGTCCTCCCGCATATTTTGCGCACCTTTCCTCCACCCCAAAGAATCTGCTCATCCGGGCCACTATCATGTGAGCCCGGTGCATGACCTTGAATTGAATCAGGCTGAGCCTGGCACACTTCACGGTCGCGTTGACTCTACCCAACGCGTCCGCCCAAAGGCTTTCCTTCATCTCTCCCCCCAGTTCCTCCTCCCACTTTCGCTTCAGCTCCTCGGTCTGCGCCTCCTCTGATCCCATAAGCTCCTTATAAATGTCAGAAACACTCCCCTCACCTATCCATCCTCTAGAAACCACCCTCTCCTGAATCCCCCTTAGCGGCAGGAGTGGGTAGGTTGGTACCTGTCTACGCAGAAAGTCCTACACCTGTAATTAGTGAAATTCATTTCCCCTCGCCAGTTCGAACTTCTCCTCCAACGCCCTCATACTCAGAAAGCTCCCCTCTATAAACAAGTCCCCCATCCTCTCAATCCCTGCTCTCCGCCAAATTCGGAACCCCCCCAGTCCATCCTCCCCGGGGCAAACCGGTGATTATCGCAGATTGGGGACCGGACTGATGCTCCCACTGCTCCCATATGTCTCCTCCATTGCCCCCAGACTCTCAGTTCCGCCACCACCACGGGGCTGGTGGAGTACCGCGCCGGCGGGAATGACAGTGGCGCAGTTACCAGCGCCCCCAGACTTGTGCCCATGTAAGAAGCCGCCTCCATTCGCACCCGTGCCAACCCCTCCCCCACCAGTCACTTATTGATCATGGCTATGTTAGCCGCCCAGTAATAATTGGTAAAGTTCGTCAGCGCCAGCCCGCCCTCTCCCCGACTCCGCTCAAGCATTACCCTCCTCACTCGCGGGGACTTGCCCCCCCCCCCCCCCCCACCCCCCACACAAAGCCTGCTATAACTTTATTGACATTCTGAATTATATTCACCAACAGCTGTACTCCATTCAAAGCCCCCAAACTTAGTGACCACTGACAGGGTACATGTATACGAACCCACTCTTGTTCAGGTATCCACAGTTCCTTTTTAACAAACAGACCTGGTTCATGGTCTGGTTCTCAGATACAAGCACTTACATGTTCCCTTACCAAAGCATTTGGAGTTAAATTTTCTTGTTACTTCCAGTCAGAAAACTATTCTGTTCATAGAGAGCTCAGTTTGCTCCCCTCCCCTGCGCTCTGAACTGTCTGTCACAAGACACCATTGCAATTAGACACTAAAGTAAAAGCAAAATACTACATATCATGGTCGCTGCTGTCCCTCCTTATCGCAAATTCCCATGGTGGCAAGAAGCTGCCGAGCTTCCCTCCCACCAACGTCTGATACCGTTTTACCGGCCGGCACCTCCCAGCCCATTCCACAAGGCTGGTAAAATCCCAGTGATGCTGAATCCCAGTGATGCAGGAATGCCTACCCTGAAGAAGTGCTGCTCTTCAGATTCCAGCATCCACAGTAATTTGCTTTTATACTGAATGTTAGCTGTTCAATTTGCTATCAACCAAGACTAACCCTGTCCTCACCCAACATCCATTCATGTCCAGTCCCCAGTTGGAGTCATTGAACAGCAGATCCCTGCATCGATATTCATGATACTGCTCTGGCTGAGATTAGCTAACACAGCACTACCCTGGGATCAAATCTAGGGCATACTAGTTTGGCTGTATACTTGCACATTCACCAGCTGAACTATCAGTGAGACACTTACTCTCAACATCCATATAGCGACTCAACAAGTAACAGTTACAAGCAAATCAGTGTAATATTTAACTGATCTCGAAACAGCCAATACATAGCAATATTTTATGGGAAACTTTGTACTATTTCTTTAAAAGTATGTTTCAAACTTTTGTCATAAATAGCTGCCAGCACTAAAGTCAAACGGAACAAATTCAATAACATCCAATTGGCCAGAGTCCAGATGTAGGCAGCATGCAAACGTCATGCTACTAATTGATTTCAATTATATTTAACAGCTAAACATGCTATTCAACGCCTGCTTGCCTCAGGAGGGGCCCAAACTTTGCAAAGCTTGCATGCTTAAAATGAGCCTTCGCTACTCAATGGCAGCCTGCACCTCTTAAAGGGAAAGTATATTCTGGCTGGTGCAGCTGCTGGAAGCGGCCGGGGAGGAGAGTCTGACGTTCAAGGAGACTGAACATGGTGCAGTAAGTAGAGAGCATGTTCTAATATCTGCTGAGGCAGCACTGGAGTCAGAGGTGGACAGGAGTAGAGATTTCTTCCATCCACAAGACGTCAGAAGGTCCGTCCCCCCCCCCCCCCCCCCCCCCCCCGAAACAAGCTCATTTTAAGCAGGCAAGCTTTGAAAACTGTGGGCCCCTCCTGTGGTTAATGCTAGTGAATTCATCACAAATGCCTTCTCCTTACAACTGGGTAGGTAGCCTCAGATATTCATCATCATCCCCACCCCACCACCAGTTCATATATCAACAATGCACAGTCATAGCTTCACTCCACCACATATACCACCAAGAAAGTGTCACACCCATATCTTAACACTGCACTGCAGTAACTCACCAAGGTTCCTTAGTCAGCACCTTCCAAACTCATGACTACCACCATCTAGAAGGACAAGGGCTGCAGATATCTTGGACCTTCACCACCTGGAGGTTCTCCTCCAAGTCACTCACCATCCTGACTTGGAAATATATCCCCGTTCCTTCACTGTCGCTGGTGCAAAATCCTGGAATTGCCTCCCGAACAGCACAGTTGATGTACCTACAACTCAGGAACTTCATGAAAGCAACTTACTATCTCCTTCCGAAGGGCATGTAGGGATGGGCAATAAATGCTGGCCTAACCAGCGATGCCCACGTCCCCAAAATGAATTTTTAAAAATCACAGTTCACATATACTGTTAGCTACTTGCCCATGCTGCTCCATCACCCAAACACGCTGCACCACATTCACAGATACACAGATCCTTCTCCAGCCGAACAAGGTGACACTGACCCAAAGGCAGCAGTACCCATCACTAACGTGCAATGTTGGGTGAAATTCTCCCATCTTTAGTCCCAGGATGGGTGTGGGAACGTGGAGTGTTCTGCGCTGCGGAGGCCGTTGGGAAACACGTCAAATCTTCTGGCCCTGACTTCATTAATTATGCAACCAGGACTTTTTCACCATATTCTGTGAGGGGGCAGCGCTGATGGCGCATAGTCCACTGTCCTATCCGGGGGCCATATTTAAAAGGCATCTAACATCACTAACCCCCCCCTCCGTCCTCCCCATTGAAGAAACAAGGTGGACCTCCTGAAAGTGAAGATGGTTCTCCAGGAACATTCTGAGGCTGGAAAATGGATCCCCTCCAAGACATCGAATCTGGAAGAACCACCTGCAGGTGTTGCCCCACCCACTGCTATGGTGTTCAAGGATCCATGGTTGCTGGCGGCCTTCCACCCTGACTCCGAGGCAACCCACGCATTGTTCAGGTGAGTCCTGACATCGGCATGCCACGTTGTTCCATTTTCCACTGGTGAGTATATTTCCCACTGGTGCCGCTGAAAATCAGGAGTGGTTAGTCGGATAGTCATCGGATAGTCATCTGCATCCCATTATTGGGATCAAATGATATGGTGCTCCAACAGGTTTCCGTATCCGCCTTGGCAAATGTTACCCTCCGCCCGCCATTGAACCCGCCAGCGGGAGGCTTGGGAGAATTCTGCCTAGCTATTCGGTTTCTCACTCCACTGATGCTGCCCGATTCCCAGCATTATCTATTTTCATTTCAAGTTTCCAGCATCCACAGTATTTTGCTTTTGTAAAGATATGGGAGGGTTACTTACCTGAAAGGGTGAAAATAGGTGCTATTAGACATTCCTATTTGAAAGTCTGGTTTTACCATGCAATTTTGGATCTAATTGCTGATCATCATAATTTGAACTTGCCTGGAGGTGTGAAAACAGAGACATCAGCAAGTTAATGACGCAAGTGGTAATTAGATCCAATATTCATGGAGATGTATATCCGTGCTGCACTCACCCACTTTTAAGGAAGCTGTGGAATTTGTTGACTTGTTATATTAACACTTTGAGGAAGGTTCAAGGACTGAGTTGGAAGGAACGCAGGTTCTTGGACGTGGCACAGGGGGTTCTGGTGGAGGTAGTCCAGTGAAGAAAGAAGGGAAAGTAGTCCAGTGGGTCCTCCTATCCTTCTGTCCTGCAGCAGCTGCTTCTCCTCTGCCTAGCCCTATGACCCCCTCACATTCCTCCTGCAGACATTGAGGAACCCTTAGCAAGATGCCAATGACCAATCATTCCCTTTCTCCTTGTGACTCATATAAGGTGGTCAATGGTGGAGCAGCACAATGTTTACAATTTTTAGATGAATTCCTGAGAATTTCCTGAATAAATGTTGATTTGAACGTTTTGATAAAGTGTTGCCGAAATCTTCCCACTCTGTTTCGAACCCCCAATTCAAAGGTCATGCAACAATTAAAATGTGACAGAAACTGAACTGGACTAGCCAAATTAATACTCTGGCTACCAGGGCAGGTCAAAAACTAGGGGTGGGATTCTCTGGCCCCGTTCGCCTGGCAAGCGGAGAATCCCGCCTGAGGCCAATGGATTTTTCCATTGACGCTGGTTATACGGCGGTGGGTGGGGGGGGGGGGGAGTCTGTAGCTGGTTGCCTTTGTGTGCACGGCACCAGGCAATAGAGGAGAATACAGGTGTCGGGGTATGTTGCAGGGTGAGATGTAAGAGGGATGCATGTTCATGAGCTTGGATTGGCCTCTAGGAGTGTGAAGGGGGGAGAGAGGTGTGGCGAGTGACGGTTGGGAGTGATGCCAGGGGCACAAAGGTGGTTACGATTGCGTACCCAAGCTGACCAAAGGAAGACATTCATCTTTTTCCAGCACTGCATGCTAGTCTGCCTGGTGAGGTTCACATTGGGGGGGTGGAGTGGGGGTGAAGGGGTGGGAGAGTGGGGGTGGGTGTGGGGTAGGGGGGGGTCCTGGTTGATGTCGGTGGAGTGGTCTCCTCCACCGCAGCAAGCATTCAGTCTAGCTCAGCATCAGTCAACCTTGGGGGGGGGGGGGGGGGGGGGGGGGGGGGGGGCTCTCTCTCCTTGGTGCCATCTTCCTGGCTGGAATGAGAGTGTGTGAAGTGCTTATAAGCAGCTCCAGTTCGTCAGACTCATCAGGGCCAATTCCGGACCCAGAGAATCCGACACTGGCACTGATGAGAATTGCACTAGATCCACCTGGGGAGAGTGCTGCCCAATTAGCATGTGTGAACTGCTCCGGAGCAAGCACTCCCAGCGGGACACCGAAACCCACACAATTCGGTCCTGGCGACAACATTTAGGCTAGAATTCTCCAGTCATTACGATTAATTCCCCCCCCCCCCCCCACCACCACCGCAGCACACAGACGTCCCTGTGTTTCCCAGTGGCGTAGGGTGGTTTAAATGAGAAATCCCATTGACAACTGGTGGGATAAAATCCCGCCGCCAGCAAACAGCGTGCAGCTGAGAAACACACGGCTGGGAAACCAGGGGATTCAGCCATTAGAAGAGCAACAAATACAGGCAGCTGGCTAAATAATGAAAATGAGGTCCGCGGCACAATTTCACACCACACCCTTTTCAGACCCAGAAAAACACTTAAAGAAATGTCCACCCTAGCATCCCAGCTAATGCAGCACTCTCAGAACTGCAAGGAAGTCTTGGCATGAATTGTAGGGTCCAGTCATGAAGCAGCTTTTGAACTTACAACCCTCTTGGCTCAGAGGCAAGAGACCATCATGGAGCCAAACTCTTATTTGCTAAGTATATGAGGAGGCGCCGTACTTGGCTGGGAAGGACATTCAAAGCAATTTGAACATTTAGAAAATGTCTTCAATGATCAGTGTTTTCAATCTTTGCTGACCTTCACAATACAGACTTATAAAAGGTGACTGCTTTAGCAGGATTTAGAGAGCCTATTGTATTGTCCCTATGGAATCATGACCCAGAGAGAGGTTTGGCAGTCAGGAAAAGAATCAGAAAAAAATCTGAGGGAAATTGCAGTTTAAGTGAAAACAAGGAACGACTTTGGAGAATGTCGCTTATTTATTTACTGTTCATGGTGAAGATGGTTTTATAAAACAATTAAGTATGGAAGGTCAAAAAAAAGTGATGCTCTGCATTTTATAAAACACTTACTATTATTCACTTTCTACACTAAGTTGTCTTTTGAAAAATAGAGGCTTTCTAAAGTTACTGTTGCATGTAATGTAAAAGGAAAGGATAATAACTTTCACTGCCTCACTCATGTGGAATAAGTCCTTATCTTAACTAAAAGCAATGGAAGTATTTGTAACTCTCCATCTGTAAGAATGCTTAGTGAGTTTCCAAATCGCTTTTCATCACCGACCCAGCTTTCTGTGGATCCCTCCAAATTCTTGCTAAACACACGCCAAATGTTCTGTTCAAATATTAGAATACAGCTTACGATCATCATAAAATCAGGGAATTCACAGCATTGAAGGAAGTTATTTCACTGCCTCACAGATCCATGTTGGCCTCTCCCACAATTTTCTATTTGAATCCCTTCAGTTAGGTTGCAGTACTTCTATACTGTAGCATCCGAACAGCCGTAACTGAGGCTATGATCACATTCTCTGTGACCAAGAGACAATATCCACCCTCCATTTGCTTAGCCTCTCTGTTGTCCAGCTCAACTCTTACCTCTCTGATCATAGCTAGACCAACTCTGCCAATATCTTCTCTTCCCATTCTGCAAGACCACTTCAAGAATCCCCCTAGGATTTCTTCTTCTTCTTCTCCTTCTCCTTCTCATCCATATCTACACGTTAGCAACATTATCCAAAGCGTGATGTGGTCAACTTTCATGTTTAGGTCAGTAACAATCATAATTTTTATTGTCACAAGTCGGCTTACTGTGAAAAGTCCCGAATCACTACATTCCGGCACCTGTTCGGGTACACAGAGGGAGAATTCAGAATGCCCAAATTACCTAACAGCACATCTTTCGGGACTTGTGGGAGGAAACCGGAGCATCCGGAGCAAACCCACGCAGACACGGGGAAAACGTGCAGACTCCGCACAGACAGTAACCCAAGCCGGGAATTGAACTTGGGAGCCTGGCGCTGTGAAGCAACAGTTCTAACCACTGTGCTACCGTGCCGCCAATGATAGTACCCAGACATCTCTCTTTGACCTTTCTCCTTTGAGTTGTCAGGCTCCTTACCCAGCATTGAGTCTTTGATGATCCATTACTTCCTCCAATTATTCGGAATATTAGGAAGACTGAAGTCTTCAGCTACTCTGTATTCTCACCACCAACCCTATTCCACTCCCTGCCTTTTGTTTCAGGTTTACCTGATTGTCAGCATAGTGCTCAACTCCAATCTGAACTAACCCCAGAACATCTAGTCTCTATTTATAAATCTCAGGATCCCAATGTTTGATAAAGTCATCCAGACTCGAAACGCTAATTCTGTTCACTCTCCACGGTTTCTGTCAGACCTGCTGAGATTTTCCAGCATTTTCTGTTTTTGATTCAGATTCAGTAATTTGCTTTTATCCTGGTTTATTCACTGAGCTGCTTTCCTAACTTATTCTGCCACCTCCAAAGATGTGTGCACAAATACTCCTGGGACTCTCGCTCCTGTAACCTCTATAAAATTGTACTATCTATCTTGTAAGCCTTTCCTCATTCTTTCAACAAAAAACAATCATCTGCATTGCTGAAAGAAGGTATTTTGTCAAAGTATTTTGACCTGCACACATCAGGACAATCATGAGAATACCAATGTCAGGGGACACAACAGCTTTATACTGTTTGAGAAGAGCGTGCTGTTTGGTTGACAAGTGGACTCTGATTGTTGGAGGCATTGTCATGGAGAATGCACCAGTTGACAGTAAACTATAGTTAACTGCCAAGCACTGTTGGAAATTTAAGCCAGGCAGCAAGACTCTGATTGGTCAAGGCATTGCCCAGTGGAATGAACAAAAAAATGGCTGTCACTTATTTTGTTCAGCTGAAACTGGTACAATTTGTTCACACGTCTGATGCAGGGACCTATGGATTAATGTATGTAGCTTCTGGTACATGCAAATTCACCACAGTGCAAGCCTGACTGACAATCCTAAATTTGTTGTCAGCAAAATTTCTAGCACGCTGAGGATTATTTAGCAAATGTTGTCCAACTGCTGAATCATATTGAATGTTGGATACTGTATTTTGTGTTTTGCAAGGATGGGCTGTTTTGAATGGTCTATACTTTGCCTGTTGCAAACAGTGGAAGGGACATGCAATTTGATACAATCTGAGGATCTTTGGGATGTAAGGCCTATTTATCTGTATCACAATGGCACTGAAATTCATACACCACATTATTCAGTAGTATGATAGGCAGAATGTCTTTTTGTTTGATGGCAGCATCCTGTCAGAGGCGAAGACCACTCGTGTTGCTACTGCATTGTGGAAGTGAGAAACAGCAAGTTTCATCTGTTGTTCAAAACTACCATTCTCTCCCAGCTAATCTGAAGTAGACTCGGACTTTTCAGGGCCAAGCATGACTGCCTTGTGAGGGCCTTGTGCCCGTTCCTTGATTTGTGCGATATATAGCGTGGAATTATCTGAAAAGCATTGAAAAAGGGGGCAATGTGGTGAAGGATTGGGGGGCAGTTCCACAAGTTAAATTTGCTAAAGCGGTCGATCAGATGAAAAGGGATTTTGGCAGGTTGGACATTCTCCCGCTGATACTGGCAGGGATGGTATAGTCGGTAAAGGTGACAGTCCTCCCAAGGTTGCTGTTCTTTTTTCAATGTCTCCTGATTTTTGTCCCGAAGGCCTTTTTTAGGAAAATGAATGCGACGATCTCAGGTTTTGTGTGGGCTGGTAAAACCCCAAGGGTGAAGAAGGCACTCCTGGAACGGGTTCGCGGGGAAGGAACTTGGCCCTCCTGAGTTTTATTAATTATTACTGGGCGGCCAACATATCAATGGTCAGGAAGTGGGTAGTGGGGAGGGGTCGGTTTGGGAGTGATTAGAGGCGGCATCCTGTGAGGGTACGAGTTTGGAGGCTTTATTAACGGCACCCCTGCCATTCTTGCCGGCTCTGTACCCCACAAGCTCAGTGGTGGTGGCAGCCCTGAAGATGTGAGGACAATGGGGACAACACATAGGATTGGAGGGGGGGGGGGGGTCATGTGGCACCAATCTGTGACAATCACCGTTTTGTTTTTGTTTTGGGGGGGTGGTTGGATGGGGGCTTTAGGAGGTGGCAGCCAGCAGGGATTGAGAGATTTGGGAATCTCTTCATTGAGGAGGGTTTCCCGAGCCTGGAGGCATTAGAGGAGGAGTTTGAGTTGCCGGGTGGGAATGGGTTTTGGTACTTACAGGTACGGGATTTTGTCCAGAGGCAGGTTCCAAGCATTCCTCGCCTCCCCCTGAGGGGACTACAGGACACGATTTTATCAAAAATGGGAGTTGGGGAGGGAAGGATCTCGGAGATGTACATGGAATTGATGGAGTGGGAAGGAGTCCCTATCGGGGATGTGAAGAGAAAGTGGGAGGAGGAGCTGGGAGGGGAGTTGGAAGTTGGACTATGGGAAAAAGCCTTGAGGAGAGTCAATTCATCCTTGTCGTGTGCCAGGCTCAGTCTGATCCGGTTCACGATGGTCCATAGGGCTCATATGACTGTGGCCCTGATGAGTAGGTTTTTTGCGGAAGTGGAGGACAGGTGCGGATGCCGTGGGGGAAGCCCGGCGAATCATGTAGATATGTTTTGGGCGTGTCTGAAGTTGAAGGGATTCTGGCAGGGATTTGCGGACGTCATGTCAGAGGTCCTGGAAGGGAGGGTGACTCCGAATCAGGAAATGGCAATATTTGTGGTATCGGAAGATCCGGGGGCGCAGGGAGGGAGGCCGATGTTCTGGCCTTCTCTTCCCTGGTGGCCCGGAGACGAATTTTGCTGGGATGAAGGGACTCATTGGCTTCTAAAGTCAGGAGTGTGGGTCAGCTACATGGCAGTGTTTCTCAGGCTGGAAAAGATTAAGTTCACCTTGAGAGGTTCAATTCAGGAGTTCGCTCGGAGGAGGCAGCCGTTTATCGACTTCTTCAAGGAAAATTGAACGGCAGCAGCAAGGTGGGGGGGTGAAGGGAAAAGGGGTGGTGGAAAATGGGAGGCATGGTAGTGTAAGACAAGGACAGGAAACTTAGTATACGGTTAATTAGGAAATAGGGCGGAGGTAGTAAAGGATGTGATTTTCATGTTTTTTGCGTGTGCTGGCCCGCTCAGTTGTTTAAGAAATGTTAAAGAGTTAAAACGCTAAATTGTTCCTTCATTGGAAAAAAAAAATAATTTGGTACTTTAAATTTTAAAAAAAGTTAGTCGCATCCTTTTTAAGTTCTTCAAAATCAGCCACTTCACAGTTCTTGTGACTCTCCATCATGTTCAATAGTGATACATTAAAGAAACGGCTGCGAGCATTTTTAAAGTTGTGTTCCACAGCAAACACAAAATGCAAAGTTAACGTCAGATCAGCTGCCATGAAATTGTTTTGCAGCCACTGCTAACCGGAAACGCCTTTGCAGTATGCAGCATGAATGCCCTGCGAAAGAAAACTGGTCCTAATTAAATAGTTGCAAATAGTTGGAAGGTAGTGCGAGTATGCTAACAGCACATTCCAATGAGCAGTTGCTATTTTCTTGTCAGGACAGATCTGTTGACCTATATGAAAGAGTCTATTGTAGAGATTTGGAGATAGCAGATGATAAATACTCTCAGTGTACAATCCTGATGGATTGATATTGATTGTTCCAGGGCATGATGTGAGTCTATTCTGAAAAGTAGGCAGAATTAGGTCTCTTCCCCTTTGTGTCGGCACTATTAATGCAGCTAACGTTTATTGTGCTGCCAGCAACATTTCCTTTAATGCTTTGCTGTTGAGTAAAGATGTGTATATTGCACGTACAGTTTAATAACTTGTGTCAGCCACCTCTGGGGCTGTTTACAGACTGGGATGGCAAGGGACAAAAGCAGCTCTCCTCAGGAAACTGTCTCTGCATCTTAAAAAAATCTGAAGATCAGTTATTTTAACTTGATGTGTTTATCCTGATCCTATTGATTAGCTTGCCTCGGTACACTTGCAGAACAACTGGACTTGCAACGAAAACTGACAAATTGGTGAAAATGTTTCCGCCCGTACAGCCTGAGGTCTGATCAAAACTGGTATCAGGTCTCACTTAAATTAAACAGGCAAGTTGGACATCTCAATGCAGCTTGCCGGTCTGGTCCTGACAATGTTAGGCCAGTGAGAAACTGGCCTGCTGGTAGGTTCTGGAAAGGAAGGGTGAGGGAGGGGAAATCAAAATGTTGTGTGGGGTGGGGTTGGGAGTGGCACAGTGAGAGGAGTGGGGTGGTTGGGGGGGGGGGGGGGGGTGAGGGGGAGGTGAACGTTCCCTGACAGCAGACATGGTATGTAACCACAGCAACTCCTTGGGATTGCCAGTTGGCTTAGTTGCCTGGACAGCAAATGTGGATCAGATTGGTGTCAGCAGCATTGGTTCCATTTCTGTTGTGGCTAGGGAAGATTCAGGACCTGCCTTCTTGTGCTGGAGGTGAGTTGGACCAGCTTCGGACAGAGAACTGAAGAAAAACAGAAGATTGGGTCCTATAACCGGTGTTACGACACCTATTTAGATGTGCAAGGCCTGATGCCATTTTTTAGATGGGAGCCCTTGAGACCTAGATGGCACCAGATTAAAATTTGGCAGCAGTCACACTTCCAGAGGATATCAGACATAAGAAAACACAGCACGGATATTTGACACAACCTTTAGGAGGTCCAACAACTTCATTGAGATTGTGGATTCAGGAGCTGTGTGTTTTACACCTGCCTCCTGGATCTAGGTCCTTGCTGTGGAGCCTCTGTGATTGGGAAGCCCCCATCTCCATGTCCCCTTCGTACTGACTTCCCCCATGAGTCCTCTGATTACCTCACCCCAGGTCTCCGATTTCCCACTCAGGCCCCTGACCCCCTCTTACTTTTCACACCATAAGGTGTCCGATGCCACCCCACCCAGGATGGGCAGCCCATCCAATCAAACCCCTGTCCTCCTCCCCAACAATCCTCACCTCCACCAATTGAAGCCCTCTTTTCCTTGCCAACCCTCTTCTACAGCCTTCCCTGGCGCCCACTGGGCAGTGAACTGATACGTGATGTGACTAATGATTCCACAGTGTTTTGAGGGAATCTCAAATTCAGAGAGCCCCCTGACTGACCAATTCTCTACGGGCAAGTAAATATCTAGCCTTACATATCAAAAGTACTTAACTGTTTTTGAAAAATTTTGGGATGTCCTAAACATAATTCTTTTCTTTTGTTTAACACACTTTAATGAATCATATGGAGGAAATGGAGGGGTGGAAGCTAGCAATGTATTGTCTTTGAGGTAAATGTTTCTGATGGACTAGGTTTGAGGAGGACCTCAAGGTTGCAAACAATTGGATTCAACCTAAGCGAGTAAACTTTGGACTAAGCTGGAGTCATAGCCAAACTGAGTTTTCTAGGAGGAGTTGAACATGACGGGCACGATCAAACAACCACGTTGCGCCCAAAGAGCAGAACGCCAAAGCACAACGTGGCCATTTGAAGCGGGAAGATCCCGCTCCCAGGATCTACCCAGCTCGCAATGCCTTACGATTTTAAAATGGTG
The DNA here is from genome assembly GCF_902713615.1 of Scyliorhinus canicula. Taxonomy (NCBI): domain Eukaryota; kingdom Metazoa; phylum Chordata; class Chondrichthyes; order Carcharhiniformes; family Scyliorhinidae; genus Scyliorhinus; species Scyliorhinus canicula. Next base: position 98,077,007 of record NC_052148.1, read on the forward strand.
CCCGATCTCTCGCCACACTGAGGAGTTCCAGCGAGCGGAGCTCCTCAGTGCAGAAAATGGGACTATGTTCGGCCGTGGCCGCGCGTTCCTTGCTGAGGCCCACTGAGTGCCGTTCAATAACCATGTGTTTCTCAATGCTGCAAGCGGAGGAAACCACGTGGCTAAATGAGCTCGCTATGGGACTTTGTTACCATTTTGTTAAATCGTGCCCAATGCTATTTCTGTCTTTACACAATCCTGTTTATCATTCATTAACCTTTCACAGGCATTTTATTTCACCTTCACATCTGTGCATCTCCCAGGAAGATGATACTGTTCATGTTGTAGACACATTTGAAGGCATCATCTGGTTCATGATGCAGTTCTATGACAGGCATTAAAACAGGATGATGTGGCTCCATGGGTCCCTCCCCTCCACTCAATAAATGAAATTACATTGAACTATATATTAGGAGAGACTTTCCATTCCTTGAGCGTAGTGGATTTGCAGATCATAATATCCACAAAAGAGGCTGGTGCTGCATAATTGGTAAACTTCTACAATCTGTAGCTGACCATAAGACGTGGGAGCAGAAGTAGGCCATTTAGCCCATCGCGTCTGTCCCCCATTCAATGAGATTATGGCTGATCAGGTTTGATAATCCTCAACTCCACTTTCCCACCTTATCCCCATAACCCTTGATTCCCTTGCTGAATAAAAATCTGCCTATCTCAACCTCAAACATATTATGGCCCAGCCTCTACAGCTCTCTGTGGTAAATAATTTCACAAATACACTACCATCTGAGAGAAGACATTCCTCATCATCTCTGCCTTAAATGGGTGACCCCCTCACTCTGAGATTATGCCCTCTGTGCCCTCTGCTCCTATATTCTCCTACAAGGGGAAACATCCTCTCACTTTCAACCCTGTCAAGCCCCCTGAGAATCATATATGTCTCAATAAGGTTGCCTCTCATTCTTCAAAACTCCAATTAGTACGGGCCTCAACCTTCTCAACCTCTCCTCATACGAAAAGTCCTCCTTACTCAGGATCAATTCAGCAAACCATCTCTGGACTGCCTCCCGTGCCAATATATCTTTTACCATAGAATTTACAGTGCAGAAGGAGGCCATTCGGCCCATCGAGTCTGCAACGGCTCTTGGAAAGAGCACCCTACCCAAGGTCAACACCTCCACCCTATCCCCATAACTCAATAACCGCACCCAACACTAAGGGCAATTTTGGGCACTAAGGGCAATTTTGGACACTAAGGGTAATTTACAATGGCCAATCCACCTAACCTGCACATCTTTGGACTGTGGGAGGAAACCGGAGCACCCGGAGGAAACCCACGCACACACGGAGAGGATGTGCAGACTCCGCACAGACAGTGACCCAAGCCGGAATCGAACCTAGGACCCTGGAGTTGTGAAGCAATTATGCTATCTACAATGCTACCGTGCTACCGTTAGATAACGAGACAAAAACTGTTCACAGTACTGTAGGTGTGGTCTAACTAGTGCATTGAATAGTTTTAACAAGACTTCCCTATGTTTATACTCAATTCCCTTTGAAATAAAGACCAACATTCCATTTGCCTTCCCAATTACCTGCTGAACTTGCATGCAAGCTTTTTGTGATTTATGCCCCAATATTCCTCTGTGCTGCAGGTTTTTGCATTTAATTAATATTCAGCTCTTTTATTCTTCCGACCAAAGTGCAGAACTTCATATTTTCCTACATTATATTCCATCTGTCAAGTTTTTTACCCACTAACCTGACCTGCCTATATTCCTCTGAACTCTTTGCATCAGACTCACTGCTTGCCTTCCCATCTATTTTTGTGTCATCCCTTGTCCAAGTCATTAATTGTAAATAATTGTGGCCCCAGCATTGCTCCCTGTGGCAGTCCACTATTTGTAAGTTTCCATCCTGAAAATGCTCCTCTTATCCCAACTGGCTGTCTTCTATCAGTTGGCCAATCTTCTTTCCACTTTTCTTCTGGGCAAATGACAAGCGGGATTGGAATGAAGATTGCAAGGATAGGAATGGACTGTGATATTCAAATAGTACGATGATTTGATCGTTTCTGTACCGACGTGACCAAGAAAGGGGAAGAGGAGGGGACCGCAGGTTTCTTTCTGTGCAACTAACAGATTGTTACTTGGGTCATTGTCGGTGCAGATGTTCTCCCCGTGTTTGCGTGGAATTCCTCCGGGTGCTCCGGTTTCCTCCCACAAGTCCCGAAAGACGTGCTTGTGAGGTGAATTGGATATTTAGAATTTTCCCTCAGTGTACCCGGACATGCGCCAGAGTGTGGCAACTCAACTAGTGGCTTTTCACAGTAACTTCATTGCAGCGTTAATGTAAGGCTACTTGTGACAATAATAAAGATTATTATTATTAGAAGTATTTCAGAATGTTGCTACCTCATATTCAGGGATCCAGAAGTATTTATGCAGAGCTTTTCCACAAGTGAAAAATAGGATTGACTATGAATGGTCAATAAAAGCAGATGGTTAGACTTATTTGGAAGACTTTTTCTAATTTCATGCCGTCTTATGTTGAACCTGTTCTCTGCTTGTTTCAACCTCGCACTGGATTTTGAATCACAGAGCAGAGCTGAAAGAAGTCAGAGAACTTCAACTTGGAGGAATTTCTTGGGGTTTGCCCACTATTTGCTTGGGAATCATTCAACTGCCGTACCGTAGCACGGAATCAAGACAACAAATACATTTTATGTGGTTGAAACAAATTGAATCAATGGATAATTTAAATTAAGAAAGTTTAAATTAAAAGGCATGGAACATTCAGCGTTATAATAAGAGAAAAGTGGGGTCACTCATTAAGGCTTTGGTTAAACTGACTGATGAATAGCATTGAACTGGTCAACAGCTGGTTCAAATTTATCTGCTTTTCTGTTTGAAGGTAATTCACATAAATTCTTGATTTAATCCTGAACAATCTGAATATATATATATTACTAAGATTTTGAGGAACCCTTTTATGATCAAAAATTCCAAGATGTCCCAATTTAGCACAGTGAAATCTTAGCCCAGATGCAATGACTTTTCTGTGGAAAATCATCTTCATTACATTGATGTCATGAAAGTCAATAAAGTTTTTCTATTCTTTCACACCAGGGGCAATCTAAAACTATTGCAAGTCACAGAAACATTACGGGCACGATCAGATAGAAATGTTTCAAAATGTGACAGTGAGCTGGAAATGTCCCAAACTCCCCGATGCTTGGCCCGGCGAGGCCATCACCACGATAAAATATTAATTGGTCCACTTAACGAGGCCCCGCGGGATTCACGCATCAAATTATGGTTCGCTGGCTGATTCACCCGGCACCACTCTCACCAGCCCCCGCTAACAAGTGACAGCAGCATATAAATTGTTCCTGCACAGCCAACTCCACTCCACTCACAGCCATGTCGCCAAGGAGACAAGCCCCACGCTTTGGTGATGCACACCTGGGATGACTGTGGATTCGGTGAGGGCAAAGGGGATGTCCTGTTCCCCCGAGAATCCAGGAGGGTCAATCACAGGGCAGCCACCGTACCTGGGAGAAAGTGGCAGCGGCAATCAGCTCGGAGACAAGGGAACTAGTACTCAGTGCTGCAAGAAGGTCATCGACTGCCACATGGCTGCTCGGGTGTGTTTGCACCTGACCACCGACCCCCTCCCCGCACACTCCCCCACATCTGCCCCCATACCACCCATCCCCCAAACCCCCTCTCACAACCTCCAAGACACCCCCCACCCCCTGCAAGTAATCCGCGTGAGGCTAACAATGCCCCCTCTGTGTCCCCACAGGCGGGACAGGGCCCGGACGGGCGGTGAGTCCTCAGCCCCTATGAGAAATGGGCCCTGGAGGTTACGGCAGTGGCCGAGGACAGATTGGTCACCAACGTGGAGGTCGGCGCACGACGCAGAGGTGACGTTTCACCCACCGCCACCCAAAGGAACTGTCAAATGTGAGTTGTTAATGCCATACAGACTGACCCATCCCTCCCACTAACCACATGTACATTCTCCTGTAGGAGCAGCAGCCCACAGCACCAGCCCATTTGGGGTGATCATCCCCACCTTCCACCAGCTCAAAGACACACGCCTTGGTGAGCAACGGTAGTGGTCAGGCGTCTGGGGCACATTCTAGTGAGCACCGCACAGTTGCTGATGCTCAAGGGTGGAGGCAGGAACACCTAGGCGAGACAGTCGGAGGTCTGCTGGATCCCAGGATCCAGTAAAATCCCAGTCAGATGCTGAGCCTCTGGTACTGGGTTACCCGGAGCTGAGGCGGATAATAGGGTGCGGCTGTGATATTCAGAGGGGGATGTCTGACCCTCCAGCAGGTCCACAGCTGATTGGAGGAGTCCCAGAGACCACAGGAGATGGCGCCGACAATGTGTGGCACCAAGGCCAACACTGCTTGGGTGGTGACAGCAGTGGAGAGCCTGGTGTACGACATCAGCGCATGGCCCATTCACTGAGGAGCATCGCCGAGGGCGTCGGCACCATACTGCAGATATTAGGGAGCCACTAAGGCTGGCAGAGCCAGATGATGCAGGGGCAGCCGGGTCTCGAACCAGCTGCCCTTCCAACTTGAGGTGAACCCAAGGGCACTATGGGCACCCACCGGGAGGAGTGGACCCTGGATGTCAACCCGGACCCACCCACGGTATGATGATGAAGGTCACCAGCTCCCCCAAGTTCCACCCCTCTGGCAACGCGGCATCTCACAGTCAGCACCCATTGAGTGTGGCACGGCCGGATATTTGCCGCTATCAAGTGCGCCGAGCCCTCCGTCCACAGAGACCCCAGAGGACATCTGCCAGTAGCATTGAAGGCCACGGGACATGGTAAGCATCTGGCTGCCTCGATATCTGCTCTGCAGCTTGGGGAAACACCAAGACGTAGTGGTAGAGCACGGAAGGCTCTAGTAGCTAAGCACGTCAAGGAACACCAAGAGGGCACAGTGGGGGGGGGGGGGGGGGGGGGAGCCTTCAGGCGCTTGGCCAGCCGCCTTCGTTGTCAGTGGGAGTAATGTGTGGTCAGTGGGACAGACACACAGGGGCGAGTGTTCCCCACCACCCCCACCCCCTCCCGAAACGGGTACACATTTCCCAAAGGTTGGCATGGTGGACCCACGGGCGATAAGATTTCCCTCCCCAGCCGAGACTTTGGGCAGCCACCCTCCTGATCCATGCCCCTCCACCCCCCATGGCGGGCCACTCCAACCGAAGCTGGGCCCCTGGTTACTCCCCCACCCCCTTCAAGCACCGAGGCAGCAACTTAGTGCCTCCAGGCTCTTTGCCTGTGTGTGAAGATGGCTACCCACCACCTCGGGTCCCCGCAGCAGCTCCACTTCCAGTTCCACATTTTTAAAAAGGAGTGCTAATTGGCGACCACGTGACCACTTGGTGGGGAGGCGGTTAGAGCCCGGGAGACTGTTAGATAGAGGATCGCTCCCGTTAGTTGTATGGAGATTGGGCTTAAGTGGTGATTATTGGTTTGTGGCGAAATCTGGATGTTGCCAAGGGGAGCAGGCCGGTTAGACCGCAAACAGATTGACGCCCAGCATGGTTCTCGTTTTTGGCCTCTCCCACTCTATAATGTCCTCGTCACGCTCTCATTTAAGTGCAAACCAGCCATTAAATCGCGCCCTACATTGCTTAAAGAACGTCTGCTTTTAAAGCACCAGCATCCAGCAACGATACTGTTGATCTTTGGTCACCTCTTCCCACTCACCTGTAATCTACTCATCTGTCGCAAAGGAATAATTCATTCCTGATGAACTCAGAATTGTTCTTCACTAGATTGTTTCTTTGAATTAGAAGCTTTATAACAAGTGAATAAATAGAAGCGCTGCAATGGAAATTAATGCTTAGATGCATGTGTCCAATCTCAACTATACCTGTGCTATTTCACATTAGAATATCTTTTTTTTTTAAATAATTTTTATTGGAATTTTTTACAGAAAATATAAAAATATAACAACAAGTATCACATTAGAATATCTACATACACCTATGCACATGCACACTGGTAAACACACACACAAGGTGCTTTTAACTGGGCATATGGGCCGTTATAAAAAAAAGTTAATTACCTGTGTGAAACGCAATTCTTTCCCCAAATCTCCCTTATTAACCTGCAGAGCTTTGGCAACATAATGCATAGTCCTGTGATATTATGCAAATCAGAAAGCAGCCAAGGGCTTTAAAAAAATATATTTTTTCTTGGCGTGCGTCACTGGCAGTGCCAACATTTATTGCTCATTCATAATTGCCTTGAAAAGATGATGGTGAGCTGCCTGCTTGAAACACTCCAGTCATGTGGATGCCCCTCTGCAGGTGGCACAGTGGCACAGTGGTTAGCATTGCTGCATCACAGCGTCAGGGACTGGGGTTCAATTCCGGCCTCGGGTGAGTGTCTTTGTGGAGTCTGCATGTTCTCCTTGTGTCTGCGTGGGTTTCCTCCGGGTTCTCTGGTTTCCTGCCACAGTTCAAAGATGTGCAGGTTAGATGGATTGGTCATGCTAAATTGCCCCTCAGTGTCAAAGGTTGGGTGCTTTCTCGGTGGCTGTGTGCAGACTCGATGTGCTGAATGGCCTCCTTCTGCACTGTAGGGATTCTTTGATTCCATGATTTTATGATGATGTGGTGTAGATACACCCACAGTGCTGTTGGGAAGCAAGTGCCAGGATTTTGATCCAGCGGCAATGAAGGAACGGTGATCTAGTTCCAAGTCAGGTTGGTGAGTGACTTGGGGAGGAATTTGTAGGTGCTGGTGTTCCCATGCTCTGGCAGCTCTAGTTCTTCTATGTGGTAGAGATCGTGGGTTTGGAAGGTTCTGTCGATGGAGTCTTTGCTTTAACCAGAGTGTGCCAGCCAATTTCCTGATATGCTGGAAGGAAGCTGAGTGCATCTTAAGGATTACACAGTGCTTGTGGGCAGCAAAGGGGCTGCCGGGTGGCTGGCCAGCATCTCTGATACACCCACAGTGTCAGATGTATTGGCCAACCTCCAGACCTGGAAATAGGTCGGTGTGGGAGGGATTGTGGGGATTAGTGTCCAAGCCTGGGAAGAGGGAGCCAGGTGTGACAGCTGCCCAGATTATCTTTCATGGAGGCTGCAGGAGTACTCCTGCAGAACACAGGCACCACCAAGTCTGATTTCAAAATAACAATCAAAATCCTCCAGACATCATCGGATTTGAATTTTAAAAGCGCAGAGTATTGAACGTTCCAGCTGAGGTAACCTTTGGGAATTGGGCCGGAATGGGGAAGCACGTCATACCCCATCATTTTCAGAGTGTTACCGCCCTGTTTCCACCCAACGGATAACCTAAGCATTTCCCTCCATATCACAGCACATCAGTCTGCATGAAGCAAAACCACAGCACACAAAGCAAGGCCACAGTACACCACACAGCATGGAGCAAACCAAGGCACACCACACAGCATGGAGCAAACCAAGGCACACCACACAGCATGGAGCAAACCAAGGCACACCACACAGCATGGAGCAAACCCAAGGCACACCACACAGCATGGAGCAAACCAAGGCACACCACACAGCATGGAGCAAACCAAGGCACACCACACAGCATGGAGCAAACCCAAGGCACACCACGCAGCATGGAGCAAACCAAGGCACACCACGCAGCATGGAGCAAACCCAAGGCACACCACGCAGCATGGAGCAAACCCAAGGCGCACCACACAGCATGGAGCAAACCCAAGGCACACCACACAGCATGGAGCAAACCAAGGCACACCACACAGCATGGAGCAAACCCAAGGCACACCACACAGCATGGAGCAAAGAGAATGTGACCTGCGATGTTAGAATTTGTGAGATGAAAATTCTCAGAATACATCCAACCAATGTTAACATACCTGGAATTCTGACTGCACTGCCAGCATCAATAAGTTTGAAGTAAAATAGCTTTCAATAGATTTACAGTGCTTTCATTTATTTGTTCAGTGGAATGTAAGAAGCACGTTTAAACTGCTGAAAAGCAAGTGGACACCACTTCAGACATTTCGCCATTCCTTTCACTTACCACATGAATGGGCTTGTTTCATTATTTGACGTAAGTGTGTGATTGTGGTAACTAAACACACTAATATGACAGTTATAAGAAGTGTGCTTATTGGCAGGCAGTGTTTAATGGCATTACCTCTAAAGGAATATTTTATCTTGAGTCATAATCTAAATCCCATATTAGGTAGCACATCAGCCTTTATTTTATGGCCCTTTGATGATAGGTCTAGTGTGTCATACTAATATTCCACACTTGTCTTATAAATATGCCGGATTCCAATCAGGATCGGCTTTTTTTTACAGTGCAATGAAGAGCACTAAGGTTTCATTACAATCATACACTTCAAACAAAAGAAAAATAGCTTTACACAATAACAGCTGCAGCAAAAGCCAACATATTGCAGTGTCTGAGCTTGTGCTCAGGAGGTTTACATCCAACATTTGTTCACATCATTTTGGGATATTGCATTACATCAACATCACACAGAACAGAAGCCTTAATCAATTAATAATGAAGCATTCATAGTCAAAAATTGGAACAATGCAGGGTCATACTAAGGATGATCATGCTAGCAGGAAAATGCTCCATTCCAATTTGCTATATAACTCTCTCATCGAGAGTAAGTAACTTATTAAATCAATTCCCAATTGCTTAGTACCGATCAGAATGCTGCACCATCTCTGCTAATACAACTTGTCTCGGTTAGAGGAAGTGTCAGTGGGAGAAGTTGGGTGGATGTAGTTTGGTGCTACAATTGGTCAAAGGCTCTGGCTCAGTGAGCCTTGCTGTGAGTCTGTGGGGATTGGTTAAAGACAGGATCAGGCTCAGATGTCATGCCGCAATGATCAGGGTGGGATTCTCCATTCTGCATCCTGTGCTCCCGGCAGCGGAGAAGCTGGACTGGTGTCCACTGGCACTGGGAGCAACTATATGCATGGTGGAGAGCTCGCCACCAGAATCCCGGTATCAGGCCACTATTTTGAGTGGACAGCCTGCTCCCGAGGTCTGGCGGCAGGAACCCCCCCCCCCACTCCGCCTCTGCAGTCAAGGAGGAGCATCCTCTCCCAAACACAGGAACAACAGGTTAGCCCCCATAGCACAAATGCATGAGGGTAACCCAACCTCCTCCAGCACCCCATCAGAGACTCCATCAGCCACCCCAGTCAGAGCCCCCATCAGAGCCCCCATCAGACCCCCCCCATCAGAGTCCCCCCATCAGCGAGCCCCATCAGACCCCCCCCATCAGAGCCCCCCCATCAGCGAGCCCCATCAGAGCCCCCCATCAGAGCCCCCCAATCAGTGAGCCCCATCAGATCCCCCCATCAGAGCCCCCCAATCAGCGAGCCCCATCAGATCCCCCCATCAGAGCCCCCCCATCAGCGAGCCCCATCAGATCCCCCCCTCAGATCCTCCCATCAGAGCCCCCCCATCATTGAGCCCCATCAGTCACCCCTGCCTGAAAACTGTAGAGAAGTCCAGGCAGTACAGTGAAAGATTTTCACTTACCATTTCCTAACATCTGCTGCCTCAGACAAAAATCTAAAAAGCTATTACAAGTATCAGTGTTTTCCTTGAAAGCCCAGAACACATGTATTCCTTGTGGAGAAACGGAGCGAGTCAAATGACTCCGGAGCACCCGGAGGAAAACCACGCAGACTCGGGGAGAACGTGCAGACTCTGCACAGACAGTGACTGTGGTAGTCACCACTGATGTATTATACTATATATATATATGGGTTTTACGGTAAGGCCCCTGTACTACAGGTTCGGGGGTAGATCCCTGCCTGCTGGCTCCGCCTAGTAGGCAGAGTATAAATATGTGAGCTCTCCATACAGCAGCCATTTCGCCAGCTGCTGCAGGAGGCCACACATCTCTGTGTAATAAAGCCTCAATTACATTCTACTCTCGTCTCGTCGTAATTGATAGTGCATCAATTTATTACACAGATATTTTTGAGAGATGGATCTCCGCATCAAGCCGGATCGTCTGCAGCTGCATCCTCAAGAAGACAACGCCAAAAAACACTTTGAACATTGGCTAGCCTGTTTTGAAGCTAACATCGGGTCTGCGCCAGACCCAATCTCAGAAGCACAGAAGCTCCAGATTCTGTACACGCGTCTAAGCTCCAATGTTTTTCCCCTCATCCAGGACGCACGGACCTACACAGACGCCATGGCGCTACTGAAGGAGAATTACGCTCAGTGGACCAACAAAATCTATGCCAGGCATCTCCTATCCACGCGGCACCAACTTCCCGGTGAGTCTGTGGAAGATATCGGGCGTGCCCTGCTCACCCTAGCTCACCCTAGTGAGAGACTGTGACTGCGAGGCCATTTCGGCCACTGAACATTCGAACCTGCTGATGAGAGACGCGTTCATTACGGGCATAGAGTCTGACTACATCCGCCAGCACCTCTTAGAAGGGGCCATGCTTGACCTTGCGGCGACCGCAATACTAGTGCTCTCGCTGACGATCGCCTCACGCAACGTACAGGCCTATGCTCCTGACCACCCCCCCCCCATGCATCGTGGACCCTGCCGACGGCCACCCCATCATGGACCCCATTAGCGACCGCCCCCAGGCAACCCCACGCTTGCGCCGCGCGGCTGCCAACCAACCCGGGAGACCCAAATGCTACTTCTGCGGCAGCGCTGTCCGGCGCAGAGCACGCTATGCAAGGCCTGTGGCAAGAAGGGACATTTCACTGCAATGTGCCAGGCCCGCTCAATCGCTATTGTCCCGGCACCCCCCACATGCGGCCAATGGGCGCCGTTGTCTTCACTCCGCGGACCACGTGCGGCCCATGGGCGCTGCCATCTTGCTCTACTCCCAACACTTGCAGCCTGTGGGCGCCACCATCTTGCCTGCCTCAGAACCAATGGGCGCCGCCATCTTGACTGCCCCAGGACACGTGCGGCCCCGAGGGCACTGCAATCTTGCCGGCCCCAGGACATGTGGGGCCCGTGTGCGCCTCTTACCTGTCTCAGGACCCCGCCCGTCGGGCACCTCATCAGGCCGCTCATCGCCTGCAACCGCCGCCGACCAGCCACGTCTTGCCTCGGTCACGATTGACCAGTCTCGACCGCACAACCTCGTGACCGCTTTGACAAAGGTGAAGGTCGACGGGCACGAGATCTCCTGCCTTCTGGACTCCAGGAGCACTGAGAGCTTCATCCACCCCGATAAGGTAAGGTGCTGCTCCCTCGCGGTACACCCCGTTAACCAGAGAATCTCCCTGGCCTCTGGATCCCACTCTGTGAGTTCAGCGGCTTCCGCCTCTACGTCCTCCCCAACCTCTGCGCTGCATTGCTACTCAGCCTGGACTTGAAATGAAATGAAAATCGCTTATTGTCACGAGTAGGCTTCAAATGAAGTTACTGTGAAAAGCCCCTAGTCGCCACATTCCGGCGCCTGTTCGGGGAGGCTGTTACGGGAATCGAACCGTGCTGCTGGCTTGCTTTGGTCTGCTTTCAAAGCCAGCGATTAGCCCTGTGAGCTAAACAGCCCACTGTTCCAGTGCAACCTCCAGACCCTAGCCCTGAAATATGGCAGGCCCTTACCACCTATTACTGTTTGCGGCCTCGCGACCCTTAAGGTCGACACGCCTTCCCTTTTTGCAATCCTAACCCCGGATTGCAAACCCGTCGACACCAAGAGCAGATGGTACAGCGCCCAGGGCAGGACCTTCATCGGGTCTGAGGTCCAGCAACTGCTGCGGGAATGTATCATCAAGGCCAGCAACAGCCCCTGGAGAGCCCAAGTGGTAGTGGTGAAAACCAGCGCGAAAAACAGGATGGTCGTTGACTACAGTCAGACCATAAACCGGTACACGCAGCTCGACACATACCCCCTCCAACGCATATCTGATATGGTCAATCAGATTGCACAATACCGGGTCTTCTCGACAGTGGACCTGAAATCTGCCTACCACCAGCTCCCCATCCGTAAGACAGACCGCCCATACGCTACGTTCGAAGCAGGAGGCCGCCTTTATCATTTCCTTAGGGTTCTCTTTGGCATCACCAACGGGGTCTCGATCTTCCAATGGGAGATGGACCGAATGGTTGACCGGTACGGACTGCTGGCCACTTTCCCGTACCTGGACAACGTCACAATCTGCGGCCAGGACCAGCAGGACCACGACGCTAACCTTTCCAAATTTCTCCACACCGCCACTCTCCTCAACCTCACTTCCAACAAGGAGGAGTGTGTGTTCAGCACAAACCGATTAGCCATCCTCGGCTATGTAGTTCAGAACAGAGTTCTAGGCCCCAACCCCGATCGCATGCGTCCCCTCATGAAGCTGCCCCAAGGCCCTCAAACAATGCCTGGGGTTCTTTTCGTATTACGCTCTGTGGGTCCCAAACTATGCGGACAAGGCCCGCCCACTCATTCAATCCACCGTTTTCCCACTCACGGCTGAGGCTCATCGGGCCTTCAATCGTACCAAGGCCGACATCGCCAAGGCCGCGATGCACGCGGTCGGCGAGACATTACCATTCCAAGTCGAGAGCGAGGATGCGGAGATGGGTTAAAAAGGACTGAAAAGGTTCATCCTTACCCTGAAGCCTCTGCTGGAACACATAGCGTTCAAAGCTCTCGTTGACTTTGATGCCACAGTGGCTGTCGAACTTCAGCAGGACCGTTTTAAACTTTGTCTTGTCCTCGCCTTCAGAAAAGGTGAGGGAGTTGAAGATGTGGATAGCGTGGTCTCCGGCTGTAGAAAGGAAGAGAGCAATCTTCCTGGCATCCGATGCGGCTTTGTGATCGGTGGCTTCAAGATACAGCTGGAACGTCTGCTTGTAAATCTTCCAGTTTACACCAAGGTTGCCGGCGATGCGGAGCTGCGGGGGAGGGCGGATGCTGTCCATGTTACCGGATGGCTGATCGCTGGCCAAAGGCAGATTATCTCAAGGTAGGTCCGTCAAACTCGAGCAAGACTCACTGGTACCATGATGCGTTGGGTAAGCTGGGTCTGCGAGGATTGCGTTTACTGCAATGGTGAGAGAGACAGGCTTCCAACACTTGAAGAAATGCAGCTCGATTTTATTGAACTCTTAACTATCATACATGCTTTAACTGTGGGTTGAGACTATGCTGACTTGACTGGAGACCTGAGGCAAACCTGACCAGACTATCTTACTACCACATGGTATTTGTTCTAGTTGCTGCTCACGCGCTCTGACTGTCTCAGAGGCTGGATCCCGAGAGAGCGGGAAAACTAGTGCCCTCTGGCTTTATAGTGGTCATGTCCTGTCTGATGATTGGCTGTGTGTTCACTGGCCATCCTGTGTGTCAATCACTGCCTGTCTGTGCACCATGATATACCTGAATGTATATTATGACATCTCCCCCTCTTTTTACAAAATAGTGCGTGTGTGTGTGTACAGGAGCCTGACTATATACAAAATTTGCTAACGTATTTACATGGGAAGGTGTCTAGTGCAGATAGAGGGCAGATAACACATTAGGAAATAAAAACAATATGTACATGATGTGTAAACGACGAGATAACAAGGTAATTCAACATTCAGTCTATAAATTCAGTCTCTGTGGTGGGCGACGAATTCTGGTTGACCGCCTCAAGGGTGGGTCAGGGGCCGCCTGCACTTGAACGGGCGGAACTGCCTCCAATGTAGAGGTCGGTAAAATAACTGACAGATCGGTGGCCGGGATCGGGAGGGTGCGTCCTGAGGAACCAGCATGCGAGGCGCGACATCACGGTCGGGTGGCGGGTGTGGAAGCCGCCGCAGTGCCCGCCTATTACGCCGAAGAAAGGATCCATCAGGCATGCGAACGAGGAACGATCTCGGGGCCACTTTCTTAATCACCACAGCTGTGGCAGACCAGCCACCGTCATGTAGCTGAACACGAACTCGGTCATCAGTGACCAGAGCAGGAAGATCTGTGGTGCGGGCGTCATACGCCGACTTGCATTAGGCCCGAGACTGGTGCATCCTCTGTAGGACCGGGAAGTTGTCAAGGTCCGGAATGTGGATGGCCGGTACCGTCGTTTGCAGTTTGCGGTTCATTAGGAGCTGCACTGGGGACAGGCCAGCGGACAAAGGAGTTGCCCTGTAGGATAACAGCACCAGGTTGAAATCCGAACGCGAGTCAGCAGCTTTGGCCAACAGTTTTTTAGCGATGTGGACCCCTTTTTCAGCCTTCCCATCCGACTGGGGGTAGTGGGGGCTTGATGTGACGTGCCTAAAATTGTACAGCTGAGCAAAATTTGTCCACTCCTGGCTAAAAAACAAGGGCCGTTGTCAGTCATAACTGTGAGTGGGGTGCCATGCCGAGCAAAAGTCCCCTTACATGCCTTGATTACTGTTGCTGAGGTGAGGTCAGTCAGTTTGACTGCCTCAGACTAGTTTGAAAAGTAGTCCACTGGGAGGACATAGTCTCGGCCCTTGGCATGAAAGAGGTCAACACCAACTTTGGACCATGGGGAGTTCACCATTTCATGCGGCTGTAGAGTCTCTTTGGGCTGAGCCGGCTGGAACCTTTGACACGTTGGGCAATTGAGCACCGTGTTGGCGATATCTTGGCTGATGCCTGGCCAATATACTGCCTCCCGGGCTCGACGGCGACACTTTTCGACCCCCAGGTGACCCTCGTGGATTTGGCCGAGGACCAGCGCTCGCATGCTATGTGGTATTACTATTCTGTCCAGCTTCATTAGTATTCCGTCCATCATTACTAAATCGTCCTTTACATTATAAAACTGGGGGCACTGCCTCTTTTGCCAACCATCCGTGAGATGTCGCATGACCCGCTGGAGTAAAGGATCCCTGGCCGTCTCATGACGAATTTGCCCGACCCTTTCATCAGTGGCCGGAAAGTTGGAGGCACAAAATTTCACCTGCACATCTATTTGACAGACAAGGTCTGACTGCTCACACGGTGTGGTGATCGATCTGGAGAGTGCATCGGTCACAATGAGGTCTTTGCCCGGGGTGTACACCAGGTCGAAATCGTAGCGGCGGAGTTTGAGGAGGATATGTTGTAGCCGTGGCGTCATGTCATTGAGGTCTTTTTGCATGATTTGAACCAATGGCCTGTGGTCCGTCTCGACCGTGAATTTGGGGAGGCCATACACGTAATCATGGAATTTGCCAATCCCCATGAGGAGGCCCAGGCATTCTTTTTCAATCTGAGCATATCGTTGCTCAGTGGGTGTCATGGCTCTGGAGGCATATGCGACTGGGGCCCAGGAGGAGGAGGAGTCCCGCTGGAGGAGTACTGCCCCAGTGCCAGCCTGACTCGCATCGGTGGAGATCTTCGTCTCCATGGCGGGGTCAAAAAACGCCCGCACCGGGGCTTTGGTGAGTTTTGCCCTGAGCTCACATCACTCTTGCTCATGGGCGGGTAGCCACTGGAAGTCCGTAGTTTTTTTTTTTACGAGATGGCGGGGAGCTGTGGTGTGTGATGCAAGATTGTGGATAAACTTCCCAAGGATGTTGACCATCCCTAGGAAGCGGAGGACCGCCTTCTTGTCCTCCGAGGTCTTCATGGTGTTGATCGCCGACACCTTGTCTGCATCTGGCTGCACACCGATGCACTGCAAAATGTGGTTGCCAAGGAACCTGATTTCTGCATTTGGTTCTGCTGGGGCGGAGGCCATGCTCGTGGATCCTGTGGAACACCCGCTTGAGGCGATCGATGTGCTCCTGAGGAGTTGTGGACCAGATAATGATATCATCGACATACACTCGCACCCCGTCGATGCCCTCCATCATTTGCTCCATTATGTGGAGGAACACCTCTGAGGCGGAGATGATGCCAAAGGGCATCAGGATGTAGCAGTAGCGACCGAACGGGGTGTTAAATGTGCACAGCTTTCGACTGGATGCGTCCAGCTGTATTTGCCAAAACCCCTTGGAGGCATCCAGCTTCGTGAAGAACTTGGCATGAGCCATCTCGCTGGTTAGCTCTTCTCATTTAGGTATTGAGGATGGTTCCCTCATGATGTTACGGTTCAAATCTTTGGGGTCGATACAGATTCAATACAAATTCCCCTGACGGCTTTTTGACACAAACCATGGAGCTAACCCAGTCCGTGGGTTCCGTGAACTTAGAAATGACGCCCTGGTTTTGAAGGTCTTGCAGCTGCTGATTGAGGCGATCCTTAAGGGGTGCAGGCACCCGACGCAGTGCATGGACCACAGGGGTGGCATTTGGCTTCAACAGTATTTTGTATTGGTAGGGGAGTGTGCCCATACCTTCGAACACGCTATGGTATTGTGTAATGATGTCATCGAGTTGGGCTTGGAAGTTAACATCTGGCGAGGCCATTGCCTCTGTGGACAACATGGTATGAACCCGCTGCACAAGGTTCAAGAGTTTGCAGGCCCGAGCACCGAGCAGGGAAACTCTGTTGGTTCCTGCAATTTCAAAACGCAGCGTTGCTTTTGAGGAACGATGGGACACCGCAAACTGTCATGAGACACTGGCAGCAATGGCATTGCCATTGTAGTCGAGGAGCTGGCAGGCTGGTGGAAGAATGCTTGGCTTGACGTGGATGGCGTCAAGGTCAGACTTTGAAATGAAGTTTGCTGAAGCGCCGGTGTCCAGCCTGAAGCGTATGCGAGCCTTGTTGACCGTAAGCTGGCACATCGCTCGTCGTCCGGATCAATGCTCATTATTGGGAGTTGTTGCACCATTGTTGCTGAAGGCAGCATATGCTTGGCGATGATGCCCACCCGGAATGGGGATGTGAGGCCCTCGGTGTCGGGATCTGGAAGAATGTCGGAGTCAGATTCTGCAAAAGGTTTCTGCACTGACCGGACGCTCCTGCGCTGTGGCTGGGATCGCTGTGTGTTGGGCAGTTGATCAGATCTGCAAAGGGCTGCGTAGTGGCCAAGCTTGCCACACTGGAGACAGATTCGAGATTTCACTGGACATTGCCGCTTTAAAATGGCGGAGCCACAGTTGGAGCACGTCATGGCACCGACGTCAGGACGTTCCGTGCGCCACTGCTCATGCACAGTGTGGTCGAACGACGTGCGCAATTGCGCAGTTCGGTCGTCGGCCTCGCCGTCCCCTTGGTCATAGCGCGCATGCGCAGGAACCTGGGAAAAGCGCACAAAATGGCCACCCTCATCCAGACTCAGGCCCTGCAGTTGTTTGATGACCTGCACCTGTTCCGCATCGTGGGGGTTTTGCCATGCCGTTTCTGCCGCCTTGATATGGGAGTACCGGTTGTTAGCGTGCTCCCGGATCATGGAATCGAAAGTGGAGACATAGTTGTAGGACTGCGCGAGGATGCGGAGATGGGTTAAAAAGGACTGAAAAGGTTCAACCTTACCCTGAAGCCTCTGCTGGAACACATAGGGCGAAATTCTCCGCCCCCCACGACGGGTGGGAGAATAGCGGGAGGGCCTTCCCGACATTTTTGCCGCCCTCCCGCTATTCTCCCCCACCCCCCGCCGAAGTCCCGACCCGAATCGCTGCCGCCGTTTTTTTACGGCCGGCAGCGATTCTCAGCTGTTAGATGGGCCGAAGTCCCAGCCCTTTACGCCATTTTTACGAACGGCAAACACACCTGGTCTTGCCGTTCGTAAAAACGGTGTGACTAACTCGCTATTAATAACCATGGCACCGATTGGCACGGCCGTACCACGGCCGTGCCAAGGGTGCCATGGGCCTGCGATCGGTGGGCACCGATCGCGGGCAGCGGGCCCGATGCCCGCGCACTACTTGTCCTTCCGCCGCCCCGCAGTATCCATTCGCGGGGCGGCTGAGGGGCAACCCGGCCCGCGCATGCGCGGGTTTCGCGCAAAAACGCGATGACGTCACCCGCGCATGCACGGGTTGGAGTCTTCCAAACTGCGCATGCGCGGCTGACGTCATATGACGCGTCAGCCGGCGCTAACTCCGGCAAGCGGGCTTAACGATGTTCGTTAAGCCCGTCTTGCCGGAGCCTACGGCGTCGGGCTGCTAGCCCCGACCGGGGACCAGAATCGGTCCCCCGTCGGGAAGGGGCGCGCTGCCGTAAAACCCGCCCGGGTTGTACGGCAGCTTTACGATTTCTCCCGTTTTGGGAGAATCGCGCCCATAGCGTTCAAAGCTCTCATTGACTTCGATGTCACAGTGGTTGTCGAATTTCAGCAGGACCGTTTTAAACTTTGTCTTGTCCTCGCCTTCAGAAAAGGTGAGGGAGTTGAAGATGTGGATAGCGTGGTCCCCGGCTGTAGAAAGGAAGAGAGCAATCTTCCTGCCATCCGATGCGGCTTTGAGGTCGGTGGCTTCAAGATACAGCTGAAACTTCTGCTTAACAATCTTCCAGTTTGCACCGAGGTTGCCGGCGATGCGGAGCGGCGGGGGAGGGCGGACGCTGTCCATGTTACAGGATGGCTGATCGCTGGTCAAAGGCAGAATATCTCAAGGTAGGTCCGTCAAACTCGAGCAAGACTCACTGGTACCATGATGCGTTGGGTAAGCTGGGTCTGCGAGGACTGCATTTACTGCAGTGGTGAGAGACACAGGCTTCCAACACTTGAAGAAATGCAACTCGATTTTATTGAACTCTTAACTATCATACATACTTTAACTATGGGTTGACACTATGCTGACTTGACTGGGACCTGAGGCTAACCTGACCAGACTATCTTACTACCACATGGTATTTGTTCTAGTTGCTGCTCACGAGCTCTGACTGTCTCAGAGGCTGGATCCCGAAAGAGCGGGAAAACTAGTGCCCTCTGGCTTTATAGTGGTCGTGTCCTGTCTGGTGATTGGCTGCTGTGTTCTGTGTTCACTGGTCACCCTGTGTGTCAATCACTGCCTGTCTGTGCACCATGATATACCTGGATGTATATTATGACACCCTACTCCATTGAGGAAGTCAGGGCTATCACCAGAGACTGCCAGATCTGCGTGAAGTGCAAACCGCACTTCTACAGGCCAGACCGTGCGCGCCTGGTGAATGCCTCCTGCCCCTTTGAACGCCTCAGCGTGGACTTCAAAGGGCCCCTCCCCTCCACCGACCGAAACACCTGTGGTCGATGAATATTCACGATTCCCCTTTGCTGTCCTATGCCCTGATATGACGTCTGCCACGGTCATCAAAGCCCTCAACACCATCTTCGCTTTGTTCGGTTTCCCTGCTTATGTCCACAGCGACCGGGGATCCTCATTTGTGAGCGATGAGCTGCACCAGTTCCTGCTCAACAGGGGCATTGCCTCGAGCAGGATGACCAACTACAACCCCAGGGGCAATGGGCAGGTGCAGCGGGAGAATGGGACGGTCTGGAAGGCCGTCCAGCTGGCCCTACAGTTCAGAGATCTCCCAGCCTCCCGCTGGCAGGAAGTCCTCCCCGATGCACTTCACTCCATTTGGTCGCTCCTGTGCACCGCAACTAACAAAACCCCCCATGAACGTCTCTTTGCCTTCCCCAGGAAGTCCACCACCAGGATTTCGCTCCCAACATGGCTGGCAGCTCCAGGACCCGACTCCACAAGGCGGAACCATTGGTTGAGAAGGTACAGCTACTCCACGCCAACCCGCAGTACGCTTACGTAGCATACCCCAACGGCCACCAAGACACAGTCTCCCTCAGGGACCTGGCACCAGCTGGTACCCCACACACACCCCCTCTTCCCCGGCGCCACCCTCCCTTCCTCCGGTGCACCCCACCGCAGCCCCCGCTCCAGGACAATCCGTCCTTCCTTGTTTCCGCCCGGGATGAAGAGGATTTCGACATGCTCCCGGAGTCACCGAAGACCAAGCCGATGCCGGAGTCACCACAAGCACTGCGGCGCTCTCGATGATAGATCACGGCACCGGACCGCCTAACTTTGTAATATTCTCTGTGATTGTTTTTAAAAAGCAACTTGTCTATACATAGTTCTCCACCACCCCCACTGGACTCATTTTTAACCTGGGATGAATGTGGTAGTCACCACTGATGTATTATACTCTATATGGGTTTCCCGGTAAGGCCCCTATACTACAGCTACGGGGGTAGATCCCTGCCGGCTGGCACCGTCCAGTAGGCGGAGTATAAATATGTGAGCTCTCCATAGAGCAGCCATTTCGTCAGCTGCTGCAGGAGGCCACACATCTCTGTGTAATAAAGCCTCAATTACATTCTACTCTCGTCTTGTCGTAATTAATAGTCCATCAGTGAACCAAGCTGGGAATTGAACGCGGGACCCTGGAGCTGTGAAGCAACTGTACTAACCACTGTGCTATCATGCCTGAAGGAAGATTGCTGCTGACACTGGAAGTTCAGGCACTCACCTTTGATTTTCTGACCAAAAACTTAATCAAAGCGTTAGCTTTTAAGGAGTGCCTTAAAAGAGGAAAGTAAGGGAGTTGATGCGGCGAGGTTCTGGGAGGAAATTGAAGAGTTTAGGGCCCAAGCATCTTGGGCGAAATGCTCCCCTACCCGGCGGGGTGGGGGCTCCCGGCGTAGCGGAGTGGCACCAACCTCTCCGGCGTCGGGCCTCCCCAAAGGTGCAGAATTCTTCGCACCTTTAAGGGCTGGGCCCGTACCGGAGTGGCTCCTGCTCCACCGGCCGGCGAGAATGGCCTTTAGTGCTACGGAAGAAAAAGAGTGCCCCCATGGCACAGGCCCGCCTGCCGATCGATGGGCCCCGATCACTGGCCAGGCCACCGTGGGGGCACCCCCCGGGGTCCGATTGCCCCGCGACCCCCCCAGGACCTCAGGGCCCGCTCATGCCATCTGCTCCCACCGGCATAGATGTGGATTAGACCACGCAGGTAGGAGAGGCCTGACAGCGGCGGGACTTCAGCCCATCGCAGGCCGGAGAATCGCCGCGTTGGGCCCGCCGATCAGCGCGGGGGGGCCCGCCAACCGGTGGGGCGTGATTCCTGTCCCCGCCGATTCCCGGGTGGCGGAGAATTCTGGTCACGGCGGGGGCGGGATTTACGCCAGCCCCGGGCGATTCCCCGACCCTGCGGGGGGTTGGAGAATTCCGCCCCTGAAGTCATGCCTGCCAATGGTGGAGCAATCAAAGATGATCAAGAAGCCGGGGGTTGTGGAGCTGGAGGAGATTACTGAAATAGGGGGTGGGATTCTCCACCGGCGAGATTCTCAATTTTGCCGATGCCCGGGGGTTTACTGACTGCGTGGGACTGCCCCACAATGGGTAACCCCAATGACTGGCCTTTGTAATGGAGAATCCTGCAGGCAGGCCGAAGCAGAAATGTGGTGCGGCGGTGCGGAGAATCCAGCCCAGGGAGCGGTAGGCCATTGCGGGACTTGACAGCCAAGAAGAGAATTTTAAATTTAAGTCATTGCTTTCCAGGAGCCAGGAATTGGCAACACAGTGGCCGAGATTTTCCAATCCCCCCCCCCCAGTTGGCCTGGTCTTGTCCACCAGAGGAATGTTGCATGGCTCGCCCGCCGAATCTCCTTTGGGGGAAGCAGAAGATCCCACCATCAGGAAGGGCTGGAAAATCCCACGTCCTTTTAAAATTCAAGACTAAATGGGGTTGGTAAAAGAGGAAAATCAATCTATTCATCTCACCTCATCATAACAGTTGGCATAACATCAAAATCTTATCTGTTTTGGGCTTGACTTGAAAATCTCCCCACTATATTTTTAAATTGAGTTTAACTTTTTAAATCATTAAATACGTTTATAAAAGCAAATTACTGCTGATGCTGGAATCTGAAGCAGAAGAGAAAATGCTGGAAAATCTCAGCAGGTCTGACAGCATCTGTAAGGAAAGAAAAGAGCTAACGATTCGAGTCTGATGACTCTTTGTCAAAGCTAACAGACAGAAAATGTGGGAATATTTATACTGTGGAGTGAGAATGAAAGATGAGTGAGAATGAAAGAGTGATAGCCACAGAAACCCAGGGAAACCGGGTACTAATGGCCACAGAAACCAAGGGGAAAGAGTGCTAATGGCAGTCCCCAGAGAGGACAAAGGTGTGAGAGGCCAAACAGCAGCAAAACTAACATCAGAGGGTAAACTGCAGGGAGGGGAAGTGGGAAGCAAGGTGGATAAGATTGGGGGGGTTAATATATATTAAGAAAGACACAAAAGAAAGAAATGGTTAGAGACAGTTGAAATGAAATGGGATGAAAACATGGGTCTAGGTGGGGCAGAGCTAATCATCTGATGATGTTGAATTCGATGTTCAGGCTGGAAGGCTGTAGCGTGCCTAACTGGAAGATGAGATGTTGTTCCTCCAGTTTGCGTTGAGCTTCATTGGAACATTGCAGCAGGCCAAGGACAGACATGTGGGCATGGGAGCAAGTCTTGTGTTAAAATGGCAAGCAGTGGGAAGGTCAGGGTCCTGAATGCGCACAGACTGAAGGTGCTCAGCAAAGCGATCACCCAGTCTGCGTTTATGTGCTTTGTGAGGTCGCAAGAAACTCAATACATCTCATGGATATAAGCTTGAAAATTACCATGAGTAGTGTTCTCTTATGGAAGTATATTGTGACTATATCAGATTCACACTCTCCTAATGCTGTTAATTGTTAAAATGGCACGATGCAATTTAATAGGGGTACGTTAAAAGCTGGTATAGTGATAAGATCCACATTCATATTTAGGCTATGGACATATTTCTGGACATTACAATCTTGCCTCCATTTATTGTCATTGGTTCTGTGAGAACTCAGTAGTCAGAGATCTTTATGGTAAATAACTGTCAATGACCTGTGAAAAGAAAAATCTGTTTAAGTTCCGACAATAGGTTCTATTCTGCAATCTGTCGTGAGAACTTCTCTAATAATTGTAAACAACAAAAAAAAACAAAAGCAATCTCCGAGTGACCTGCCAGTGGATGGTTAAAGGGAATGCTGAGAAGCTTGGGACAGCTGCTGGGAGACTAGGGACTTCATAGTAGGAAAATATGATGACTTGGGGCCTCCAAGATGGAGGTAACCATGGACTGAGGGAAGAGGCTGTGTTGCTGAGAGTGCAAAATTGTGGAGGACAACAGCAAGGCAAAAAAGTTGAATATTATGCTCACCCTCATACACAAAGCTTGTAAACCACACCAGCCCAATAATTTAACTCAGCTAAGCTCAGGAACTGAAAGGATAGCTGCCATTTCTGGAGCATTTTTTTCTACGTTTTGATGTATTTATTAGAATGAAGTATTTGCCCAAATGTTGACAGTGGCAGAAGGAGCATTAATATTGTCATGTAACTGGTGACAATCAGCCAAATTGTTTGAAAAAGAAACAAAACAAAAAGAGTAATATTAATGCTTCCTGCTCCTGTTACCCAACCATCTTCACAGCGGGGGAGATGAATAAGCTGCAGCTGCATATTCTACACCAGCTGTAGTTCACCCTGTCTCCCAGGAGCAGGAAGGGGAAAGGGAGGGAGGAACAAAAGTAAAGAGAAAAAAGGATTACTTGAATAAAAAGCCTCATCATATTTCTAAGAAACATGTCAAAGTGTTTCTTCTATAATGAATGACTTTGAAATGTTGTTCACAGGCTTACACTTATCCCTTCCCCGTACCCACCCACCCCCCACCGCCCGCCCAGAAAACAAGGTTGAAAGGAGTTAGAGCGACACATGGGCAATTTCAATAGCACCCCCCCCCCCCACCCCCCACCCCCCAAAAACAGAAACAGGGGTCTCAATGGGCAATTAGCCCATCCTGTTTGATGTGATGCAGGCAAATTGCCAAGTTTGTCCTGCCTGCTCATTTAAATGTTTGCTGTATTCAGCCAGCATGAACCATACTATTTATTACCTAAACGCATCAGCAGGGCACTCAAGATCATGGCTGGGATTCTCCAAAATCCCGGCTAAGTGTTGACACCGGGTAAACACCAGAGTGTTTCATGCCGGCATCAATGGGCCTCTTGGCCCAGCGATTCAGTGGTCCACAGGGGACAGCACGGTGCTGGAGCGTTCCACGCAGCTCCAACACCGACACGTGGCCCTGCACTGCCGGCACAGGTCCGTGCAGCGGCCGTTTCCACACCAGTGCATGCGCGTGCTGGCCGTGCCCACGCCGGCGCCGCGCAACATGGCATAGCGACACAGCAGGCCCATGCAGAAGAATAAAGGGCCCCCCAGATCGCACGCGCCCGCCAATCGGTAGCCCCCAATCGTGGGCCTAGCCGCTGTGGAGGTCCCCCCGGAGTCTGATCCCCTGCCCCTCCACCAGGACTGGCACCGCGGCCGCGGGTCTGAGCTCCTGCCGGGTGTTACCATATGTGAACCACGCTGGCGGAACTCAGCAGGAACTCAGCCGGTCGACCGCGGAGAATCGTCGTGGGGGCCTCTTTCAACGGCCCCTGACCGGCGCTGCATCGACCGCGCGCATGCGACTGCCGCCGATTCTCTGGTCGCCGGAGAATCATGTCCCGACGTCAGAGACTGAATCGGAACTTCCGGCCGCCTTCCCCAAATCTTAGTGTGGACTGAGGTAGGGATTTTTCGTGGCTGTGAGACCCTCTTTTGGAACCTGTATTGAAAAGGCAGGGGAGTGCCAGCCGAGGATTGATGCCGGCTTGTGGAGCGCATGTGCTGGGAGAGTTCAAGGGTCTGGTGTATCCGGCATTACCGGAAGCGATACCAGCAGGTGACTTCTGGTGATGGTTGTATAACCTTTTTCATTCATTTCCCTTTGCGGCCTTTTTCCCGATGCCGGCTTACTGTGGCAGAATGGTTTACTGGAGAGTCCTTATGGATTTGGCTCCCACCATTTTGGACTGTCATTTAGGTTTGAGAATGAGGCATTGAAGACTGTTCCATGATGGTTGGTTTTGTAAGATGGACTACAGCAGTGTTTTACATGGGTGCTGATGTTGACAGCAAGGGTTGCAAGTTTTGTGCTGATAGACACCGTTGGGGCGTATGTGTTTTTTGTGTGATGTGCCGAAATGATTCGGTACTGTATTAATTCTGTGGTGACAGCTTCCTGCACGTTCGATGGGCATGGTAAAACCCTTTGTACGCTAACACCCTGACAAACATTTTGGGGGTATATGGAGTGTAGCATTGGGCACTGTCTGATGATTCCCTCACCCCAACTATACTCGGTCCCCTTGTAGCTGAAAGATATGTTGTGCTGGTAAGGCCTTGGGACAATGAGTGAGACTCTATGGTGTGCACCGTGCCCAGGCTTCACCCTTTGTGTGGTTGGTGTGGTGTTGGGCCGGACGTAATGTTCGGCAGGATGTACACCTGTCTATCCTCTTTCCCCATTTTTGTGATGCCTTATTGGGACAGAGACGCTTTTTATGTTACTTTTATTGTTGTCTGGCCATTGCGCTTTAGTTGTATTGGTTTTTTGTCCTCTTTGTTTTCAGTGTTTTTTCATTGTCCTCTCCTCCAGGGTCATTTTTGTGAGTTTTCGGACTTTGTGGGAGAGGGGTGTTATAACTCTGCACGGGACTCATCCAGCTGGGGATGATTGTTCCCTAGTGCTGATTGAGTTAGTGAGTTAACCAGCACTAGTATAACAGGTCAGCTGCTATAGCATAGAATAAAGTCTTTCTTATTACCTCTTCGGACTCCCCCTTTGCTGTTTACTTCACTAAGCCTCCTCCTCACATCTCAGCTAGCACTCTCCACCCCCCACAATCTCTTCTAATTTATAAGCTGTAGATATTGTTAACATAGATCATAGAATCCCTACAATGCAGAAGGAGGCCATTTGTCCATCGAGTTTGCACTGACCCTCCGAAAGAGCACCCTACCCATATCCACTCCCATTTCCACCCCACCCTATCCTCGGAACCTAATCTGGACACTAAGGGGCAATTTAACATGGGCAATCCATGGGCAGTGCACATCTTTGGACTGTGGGAAGAAACCGGAGCTTCCGGAGGAAACCCACACAAAAACTGGGGGGGAACTTGTAAACTCCACAAAGACAGTCACACAAGCTGACCACCATGCCGTGCCACTTACCCTGCCATTCCCTGCAAATTCTTGTGTATTTCTCCTTTCAGATTCCCAAGCAGTGCAGGAATGATCAGAAGAAAGTGTTAATGAAGACACGGCACTGTCTCTCAATTTCACCTTCACAGCCACCAGTCCAGATATTGACACTTAAAGAATGAATAGGACCAGTGGCACATGGTGAGATACAAGGCATGCGCCAGTGTCAAATAGGGAAGATTCAGAAGGGATGAAGTGTTCCGGTATGTGTATGGGCCCCATCATTTCTTCCTCACTCAGGGTATTCATTGGTCTCTGGGCACAGAGAACATGGCACAGAAGGGAGGCAGGAGTGAGCTCCAATGGCCCACCATCACCTGTTGTTGCCAGTCCTGGAGGCTTGCCATTGCCTGAACCATGGTGTCGATGCACTCAACCAAGGCGCCTTGACACTGGACCATGTTCCTCAGCGAGTGAGCCATGTCCCTCAACCAGGGGATGGTTTAGCTCACAAGGCTAAATCGCTGGCTTTGCAAGCAGGCCAGCAGCACGGTTCGATTCCCGTACCAGCCTCCCCGGACAGGCGCCGGAATGTGGCGACTAGGGGCTTTTCACAGTAACTTCATTGAAGCCTACTCGTGACAATAAGCGATTTTCATTTTCATTTTTCATTTTTCATTTTCATAGCTTCGGTCATGACACTCTGTGCCTGTGGCATGTCCCTCTAACTGGCTAAGGCCAGTCAGTGCCCGGCCAATGCTCTTGATGCTCTTAGCCATGACCCTTTGTGAATGGGTCAAGCTTTGGAGCACCACAGCAATTTCTATCTGCGCCCAGGACATGTCGGCCTGTGGCTGGGCTCTCCTGTCCTTCACCTGAGCCATGGACTGCACAGTGTGCCCCAAGACTTGGATGTCCTCACATACTTGCTTGAGGCCTTCCACCACACCTTTTCAGTGTTGGCCTGGGTGCATCATCTCCTGTGCCAGAAGGTGAGTAGACCCCTCCAACTGTCCTTGCAGGTGCTGCATCGTTGCTGACACCTCTTCCTGTAGACTCTGGCTCTGCTTCTGCATTTGCACCAGTGATGGGATCATCTTTTCCAGAAGTGTAACATCTGTCTGGGTGACGGCTGTTCCCTGGAATTGGGCAGCGTTCCAAACATCCGCTCCCTTCGGAGTCCCTGGCTCTACCTGACGTGCTGCAGCATGTGTGCAATGCTCAACAGAGGGTGACCCAGGAGCCTGATTACTAACATTGCCCACCAAGATGATAGTCTCTGCGATCGTGGATGGTGCAGGTGAAAGCAGCCCCAAGGCGTTGGGTATTTTCCCTGGAGTCGTGCTCCAAGTGTTCTGAGGGTCTGGATGGGGGTCAGCGACACTGGATGGCCCTGCAAGACAAAAGCCATTGGAGAGACATTGGGAAAGGCTCTTTTGTGGGTGGGGGCTGACTCACTTACAATAGGGACATCCGCGTTGCATTGAACTCTCACTTGTTTGCTCCATGCCACTGCCCTTTCAGCAGCCTTCCCCCAGCGAGTTGCATGGCCCTTTCCTCAGAGGGGGTGTGGACTGAATATCTGGGATGCCCCTTCCCGTCTTCTGGTGCACTCGGCATTTATGGCTCGCTTAATCCTTGTGGACACATAAAGAACATAGTGACATTCCGGGATGCAAGTTTTATGGGGGGTTTGTAGCTCAAGGCATGTCTGTGCAAGGTTCCTGACCAAAGAGGACAATACACATGTTGGGGGTTCGTGGAGGGTGGGATATAAGGGAGATGCAGGCAGACGGGGTTTTATTGGCCTCTAGGAGATTGGGGAGTGAGGGATGGGAATGATGCCAGGAACACAGAGGTCGTTACTCCCCCGAGCTGCTCGAAAGAGGTTGTTTGTCCTCTTGCAGCATTACATGCTGGTCCTCTTGGTGACTATGCCAGTACTCACAGGCTCTGCCACCTCATTCCAGATCTCATTCTGGATCATGGGTTTGAGTCTCCGCCCCACCCTGGGGAAGTGGGTGGCCCGCCTCTACTCAAAGGCGTCCACCATGCGTTCAATATCAGCTTCCAGGTACCTTGGTGCTGGTCTTTTAGCAGCCATATTCTTGGCTGAAATGACAGTCTGTGCTGGGTGGAGCGCTTAAATCCAGGTTGCATGACATGAAACTCTCTTTGCCGCCGCTCGGAGTATCAGTGCGCAGTTACTGTGATTCTCTAAAATGGAGAGTCCCTGCGATTCAACGGCACTTTGCCCTTTTATTTGGCCTCAGGAAGTTTTTCTCTGCCAAGGCTGCATTTGAGTCATTTCCTGCTGGCTAGCCCAACATTTCGTGGCCTAGTACTAAATGGCATCCCGATAACATCTCACAGGTGCAGCCGTTAGATCCCCGTTGCCAGAAGAATCCAATGAGAGCGAGATCCAAATTCCAATATCTCGCGAGGCTCCATTAAATCTCGTGAGACATTTTGACGGTCATAAATCTCACGAGAAACCTCTCAAAAGATTCAACAACCTTGTCCCAACACCAGGTCAGGTGTGACAAGGCCGCAGAATCATGCCCTTTATTACACTGCCAGGCTTTTACCCACTCACTCAACCTATCTTGTACGTGTATCCACCTACAAACTTCTTCAAACATACTTTCCGATCTATCTTTGTGTTGTCTGCAAAATTAGCTACTTCACTCCTCTCAGCTAACTCAGTGATGTAAATTACAAAATGTTGAGGCCCTGGCACAGTCCCTGTGGGGTCCCACTCATCACATCTTGTCAATCAGACAAATACATTTATGCATACTCTTTGTTCTCTGCCAGCCAGCCAATCTTCTATCCATGCTAATGTGTTACCCCATGCACCATGAGCTTTGATTTTCTGCAATAACCTTTGATGTGACACCTTATCAAATGCTTTCTGGAAATCCAAGTACAGTACGTCTGCATGTTCCCCTTTATCCGCAGCGCATGTTACTCCGTCTAAGAACTCAAATCAATTAGTTAGATATGAACCATAGAACCTCTACAATGCACAGGCAGGCCATTCAGCCCATTAATTCTGCACCAACCCTCTGAATGAGCACCCCATCCAGGCTCACGCCCATGCCCTATCCCGGTAACGTAACCTTTTTTATTTTGGACACTAAAGGGCAATTTAGTTAGGCTAACCCACCTAACCTGCACATCTTTGGACTGTGGAAGAAAACTGGAGCACCCGGAGGAAACCCACACAGATACAGGTGAAAGAGCAAACTCCACTCAGACAGTCACCCATGGTCAGGATCGGACTTGGGTCCTTGGTACTGTGAGGCAGCAGTGCTAACCACTGTGCCACCATGTCGCCCTTTCATAAAATTATGCTAACTCTTCCAATTACCCTTGAGATTGTCTATGTGCCCAGCTATAATCTCTTTAATGATTAATCCTAACACTTTCCCTCCAACAGAGCTCAAGCTTACAGGCCAATAATTTCCTGTTTCTCCCTGGTTTCCTTCTTGAATAGAGGGGTTATATTTGCTACTTACCAGTCTGATGGAATCTATCAAATTTTGGAAAATTAACACCAATGCATCTACTACCTCATTCACCACTTCTTTAAGGACCAAAGGATGAAGTACATCAGGCCCCACAACTCCATCAGTTTGCTCAATGCTGCTTCCCTAGTGATTGTCATTTCAAGTTCCCCTCTCCCCTCTACCTCCTGATTTAAGCTATTACTGGAATGTTTCTTGTATCCTCAATAGTGAAGATAGAAGCAAAATATTTGTTTATTTCACCTATCAAATCCTTATTATCTACTACTAACTCCTTGTTCTCACTCCCTCGAGGACTAACACTCACTTTACCTACTCTTTTCCTGTTTATGTACCTGTAAAAACTCTTACTATCTGTTTTTAAAGTTCCCAACTAGCTTACTCTCATACTCTAATATCTTTCTCCTGATTGAACTTTTAGTCATTCCCTGCTGTTCTTTATATTTAAATCAGTCATCTGACTTGCCACTCAATTTGGGGCGGGATTCTCCATCCCGCCACACCCGTTTTCTGATCTGGCGCACCCACCAGTCAGCCACTGAGGTTTCCCATTGTGGGCCCCCCACATCATCGAGAAATCCGCACGTGTTCAAGGCCGCACGTCAAGCGTCACGCTGGCTGACGCGGCCGATGATGTCGGCCGTGCATGCGCAGGTTACACAAAGCCAACCTGCGCATGCGCAGTTGGCATCTTTTCCCTCAGCTGCCCCGCAAGACATGGCGGCTTGATCTTGCGGGACGGCAGAGGGAAAAGAGTGCGTCCGTTACTGACGCACGGCCCGTGATCGGTGGGCACCGATCGCGGGCCTATGCCCCCCTTGGCACGGCCGTGGTACGGCCGTGCCAATCGGGCCCCCAGATGCCCCAAACGGGCATCTGGCGCCCGTTTCACGACGGCAGCGAGCAGGTGTGTTTGCTGCCGTGTTGAAATGGGCGTGAAGGTCCGGCTGCTCGGCCTATAGGCCTCGGAGAATCGCTGCACGCCGTAAAAAACGGCGAGCGGCGATTCGTGGCATGGGGGGGGGGGAGACTAGCGGGAGGGCATGAAAAATGTCGGGAGGCCCTCCCGCTATTCTCCCACCTGGCTGAGGGGTGGAGAATCGCGCCCCTGGTATCGATACTCTTTACAAAACAGCAGCTTTGAATTTCTTCCAGGAAACAGTTACATCTTTTCAAGTTATCAAGCAGTGAGGAAACAGCTTTTAAAATGCAGATGGAGAATATTCTTTCAACCTGTGCAGAACAAAACCAGTTCAAACTCAAAGCGAATGTAAAACCAAGTTCCAGAGCCACAGCCCATCTCCACCCACACAATGACACCACTGAAGCCATGTGATTAGACAAAAACATTTCTTAAAGGGACACTCCCATGACACTACTTATAACTGGTTCCAAGGGATCAAGCAGGCAATACAGGTTGCATTGAAAGATCCTTATGTATTTAAAACACACACACAGCACAGCTCTCAAGGTGAATGGCAAAAATGGCGACCACCAACACCCAAGCCGGCAGTTCACCGGGCGTACAAAGTCGATCCCCATTTTTGGAAGAACCTTTCAAGGTTTCAAAGGTTAACTTACATATTGACATCTACAGAAAACCAGAAAATATCATCAGTGATGGCAGTGTACTACTGTGCTTAAACTATACAGCCTGATGGATATTCCATCTGTATCATAATAGAGAGCTGCCAGTCCCTCCATCTTATTGAAAGAGGCCCATCTTCTTTGAGATACCGTTGACTTTTCTAATTCACCTGTTTCTTTCTCGACTTTATTCTCTACATTAAATGTAAAAATGCCTCCCCTGCAAGAGTTCATCAAGGATTTCATGATGCACTTAATACCATGACATATGCAGCAGTGCGGGTGCTGTTGATTGATATTTGTGTCATTGTGTTTCCTCCACTGGTTAATCTTTTGGAAATATAAAATATAAATATGCTTGTATCTATTATAAAATAATACCAAACCCCTCAGTAACTAGGGCTGGATCATTCGGATAATTTCATTTCATTTTCATTGTGGAGAGTGTGCAGAAGGAATCAAAATTATTATGATTGAATAGCAACGCAATTTGTACTTTAACACAGTGGGAAATCCCAAGGTGTTTCTCTGGAGTGTAATCATGCAGTACAAAATTGACATTAAATAAGGGCCAAGCTTGTACACTGGGTTTCACTGAACATCAAAACTGTCACCAAGTATGGTTTCACAGCTCTATAATTTGCCATTGACAAACTTTTCAAAAAATCATTAAGACTAAAGGATTACAGCAACAGGCTCAATAACTGCTTGGGGCAAGCATTCCTTTCCTAAAAAGCTGATTAAGCAACTGCAGAATGATTTTATGTACTGCAATTTAATTACACATTTAATTATACATTTTTCACATGTAGATTCCTTTGTTCTTGCAACACATACCTCATTGCACGGCCCTTTCATATCTGGCATTCACTGTACATCTGATGACATTGTGCTGACACAGCTGAGAGGCTCTCCCTTCTAGACCCACAGAAACTTTCATAACAGGCTTTGATTTCAACCGTCATCTAATTTAGTCATTCACTGACTAAAAATCTCTGAACTTTTCATATTTCAATGCAGGATTCAGTTTTGAACTGTAGTGCTTAATCTGAAATGGCCATGACACAACAGATGTAGCCTTAGTTTATTGAATCTTAAATATTACATCAGTAGATTTTCAGGGTTAGACTCTTATGGTGCAGTGGATGGTGTCCCTGTCTCTAAGTCAGAGTTTGAGTCCCACCTAGTACTTGGTGGCCAAGGAGAGCGAGTTCATAACGCAGTCAAACAGGCTGAGCATCAACCTGTAAATCCTTCCAAACATGCCAATAGCTGGTAGTAAGTGCAGGAGACACTCCTAGTCAGCCAAGCTTGATATGAAGTGATGTTACTCATGCTATAAGCCTCTGACAACAGACTAGTGACCTGTTCCAGGAATACCAATTACTTTTTATTTATATCAAGAACTACAATGAGATATGCAGCAAATACAACTGGTTAACTATCATCTATTTCCTAATTCCCAACTTTAACTTGCCTCCACCCTCTATGCACACACACAAGACAGCCAAATACAGAGGGAAAGAAAGGAGTAAAAAAAAAAGGTCTTTGTTTCAGATGGTTATTTCCAGCACCTTACTCCTCTTCAAATTTAACTTTCAGTTCAAGGTTTTTATTGTAGATTCATTCAGGTCTCTGTAGTTTCAGAAATCAGAACTCACAGCCTTTCTGAAGAGAGAGAGAGAGAGAGTGAAGGTTCATGCGCGGGATTCTCCAACTCCAGGCCGGGTTGGAGAATCACCGGGGGGGGGGGGGGGGGGGGGGGGCGCAATTCACATGATGGCGCTCTGATGCCGGTCTTTATTTGCAGCCTGGAATGGTTTTCCTGTAGATTCACTAATTCAGGTTCTCTGCAGATCAGGAAATACAGCACTTAACCTTTCTTTTTTTTAATAAATGTAGAGTAGCCAATTATTTTTCTTTTCCAATTCAGGGGCAATTTAGCATGGCCAATCCACCTAACCAGCTCAGCTTTGGGCTGTGGGGGTGAAACCCACGCAGACATGGGGAGAGTGTGCAATTTCCACACCGACAGTGACACAGGGCCAGGGTTTGAACCCAGGTCCTCAGCACCACAGTCCCAGTGCTAACCACTGCACCACATGCCACCCTGGCAGTCAACCTTTCTGGAGAAAATTATATTCTATGAATCTATAAAAACACGGAGGAGAGAGAGAGACTCTTGACCCTTTAGTTCCACGAGTCAAACTGAGCTTCTTGGTACTTGGAAAAACATTCTACTGGGACATGATCCAATCACTACCGGTTACTCAGCAGAGTACAGCCTTTTGGTCAATTCATTGGTCACCAGAAAATCAAACTGAGTCCCACCCCAGACTCTCTCTGGTGTTGAAAAGTCTGAAGCTCCTGCTCAAACTAGCAGAAACGAGCAGAATGTTTTCTCCTCTAACTTCTGAATTCCTAATTCTCTCTGCTGCTTGACTTAAAGATACATGTCCATTAATCATATGTGGATCAAAAATGATAACGGCAAAAGAAAAGAGGAAAATAAGGAAATAAACAAGAAAGATCCTTACAATGACAAACCAAGGGAGAACGAGAGGAGAACCCAAAATCCTTCCATAGCCATATAAATGGGTAGTAGCAGCAGGGTGAGGTAGATCAGGGATAAAAAGGGAGATTAATGATTGAAGGTAGGGCAGGCCTAATGTAATAAATTAATACTTAACATCTCTCTTTACCCAGGAAGAAGATGCTGCAAACTTTACATTGAGATAGGAGGTAATTCCATTCAATTCAATTCAAATGTTATTGTTCATTTAGAAATTGTGGAAACATTGGCCACAATCTTCCAATCCTCCTTAATACAGAGATGGTGCCAGGGGACTGGAGAATTCTGCGGAAGGCCCAAAGCAGACCGCTTAAGTGCCTAATAGCATTGGGAATCCCTTGGTGAGGTGTCACTTGTTTCAAAATGGCCGTCCTATCGATGGGCTGAGAGTATATCACTAGATACTGCCCATAGAGTACAAAAACAAGGAAGTATGAAGAACAAATACTGGTTATTCCTCAAGTGGAGCATTATGTTCAATTCTAGACACCACATTTTAGGAAATATGTGCATGTTTAAGAGAGGTTGCAAAAAAATTTACAAGAATGCTTCCAGCGATAAGGGACTTCAAATACATTGATGAAATGGAGAAGCTTACTGTGATGAATGTAAGAAATTTTTATATCTATTATACTGTATGTCTATAACAGTCATTTTATTATAAGAATACAGGTTAAGGTATCCAGATTATATGTCTGCTAAAGCTGTGGTTAAGGGGTTAGCACAGGGGTGGGCAAACTACGGCCCGCGGGCCGCATGCGGCCCGCCAAAGGTATTTCTGCGGCCCACCAAGTCATTAAAAAAAAAAAAAAAATTTTTTTTTTTTTTTAATTTTTTTTTTTTTTTTTTAATTTTTTTTTAAAGTTAATGGGGGGGGCTGTTGGGTTACTTACTGGTATAGGGTGGATACGTTGACTTGAGTAGGGTGATCATTGCTCGACACAACATCGAGGGCTGAAGGGCCTGTTCTGTGCTGTACTGTTCTATGTTCTATATGAGGCGCCCAGAATCATAACCGGGGGAAGTAATTATTTTACTTAATATACTATGCGGCCCTTTGTGAATTGTGAATTTCTGAATGTGGCCCTTGCACGGAAAAGTTTGCCCACCCCTGGGTTAGCAGCTAGGCAGGCTGTGGTGTGACTCATGGGAGGGGCTGAGTCTGTTTTTAGATTTGTTTTCAGCCCTGCCCTGTGTCTGTTGTTTTTAGTTTCATTTTTAGAGTTTTGCTCTGGTTTCTGAGGAAAGGAGGTATGTTTTCCAGACTGACTTCTGAAAGCTTCTCTCCCAGGGACGAAGTCTGTAAGCCACTGAGTGTTAACTGTATTAATAAGTGGCATTTGGCCTGTGTGTGGGGATATGCTTAATTGAAAGTTTAGAAGTAGATGGGACAGTAAGCTCAAAGACCTTTCTTTTTGGTGGTCTCGTCCTGTTTCCTAATATATGTTGGAGTCTGGTCAAACTCAAACGTCACAACTCAGTGTAAAAGCACCCCGAGGTGTCAGCGACCACAATATGATTGAATTTTACATCCCGTTTGAAAGAGAGTAGAGTGGGTCTCAGAGTAGCATTTTAAGGGCAATTATGTTGGTATGAAAGCTGAACTGTGTGAAGTGAATTGGCTGGGGGATAGATCAACATAGAAGCAGTGGAAGACATTTAAGAAGAGGTTTCAGATAATTCAGAATAAGTATATTCCTACCATAAAGAATATTTCTACAGGGAGGAGCCACCGTCCATGGTTAACTAAAGAAATTAATGAAAGCATCAAACGTAAGGAAAGAGCATGGACTGGAATCTCCATCGGTGGGATCCAGTCACAGCCTGTCCCACGGCAGCCTTTACAATTCTCTGCATTTGCGGAGAATCTCGCCCCAGGTCTTGAGAGTTGTGTGCTGGGCCACACCTTTGAAAAGGGGGTACTGATTTAGTGGATCTTGTTATTAAATTGGAACAGTTTAAGGGGAGAATTTATTAAATGTTATACATAGATTACTGTAGCTGTATGGGATATTTATATGGGTAGTTGATAAAAATGCTTACTGAGTGCGCTTATTGAAATGTTAAATAAATTCATACAGTAAACTTTGTTTTTGATTAAAAGTGCTTAAGGCTTCTCTTGAATAACACCTGAAAGGCAGGCCCTTGTGCTCATTGTAACCAAAATCAATAAAGAGTTGTAGGTCAGGTGAACTCCATGATATACTTTGGAATTTTCTAAACCCTGGCTCGTAACAGTAGCAGTAAGCAAAACACGCATGGGCAGTGAAAAATGGAGGCTGACTACTGATGCTAGTATTGTATGCTGTTGCTGAAAAGGCAAGTCAATATATGCGCTAAAGCATGATTTTTGGGAACATATACACCAGGTCAAATTATACTATGTGATTTATGGTATTTTCTTATTGTTATCCACCTTTCATATTTAAATACAAAGCAAATACGTTTCAGCAAATCATTTTTTGTTTGTGTCTTTACAGTTATTCCTCATTTAGCCAATCTGTAATCGACATCCATTCAAACACAGAAAATGTCCATAGGGTGCTGAACGAGATCAGGATGTTAATGGCGTGGATGGTGTACAAGATCTGAGAGTGGAAATATATTCATGTTTCATATTCATTCATGTGAAACAATGAGTCTCAATCTGATATATGCGTGAGGCTTAGATTTGAGATTCAATCTCTCGAAAACAAAAGCTTTATCCAAAAAATGGTAATTGGAATTTTCCAGGCACTTTCCAAAATGTTTCACTGCAGGATGAAAGATACCTGAGGGCTCAATTCATTCAAACAGAAAACAGTCACTATAATTAAATCAGTCTCACTGAAGAATAACAAATAGGAGAAAGGCTTCAGAATAGAAAACCTGGCAGGATAATGGAAACCCAAGGGTAATTGTAAAATAATACAATTTTTAAAAAACTTGCCTGGAACATATGCCAGTGGATAAAGCAGCACGGCTTTTGTTCATTTATGCCAGATGTATGCTAAGACCATTAAATCCTACATAAAGTCTCCCCTCT
Organism: Scyliorhinus canicula; assembly: GCF_902713615.1. NCBI lineage: Eukaryota > Metazoa > Chordata > Chondrichthyes > Carcharhiniformes > Scyliorhinidae > Scyliorhinus > Scyliorhinus canicula. Next base: position 98,113,602 of record NC_052148.1, read on the forward strand.
AATACTGCATTAATCTTCTGTGTATTTTTGTCAGGGAAACCCAGAAGGATTGAACCATTCTGCTGCTCTCTGTCAATCTGTATCTCACTATTTCTGTAACTACTGTCTTTCCAGACACCACCTGACGTCTGCTTCATCCTTTGTACCAGAAGGTGACAAGTTCATTTCTGTGGGCGGAATTCTCCCCCCCCACGCCGGGTGGGAGAATTGCGGGGGCGCTGCGCGAGTCCTGCCACGCCCCCCCGGCACCCGCACGTGATTCTCCTACCCCCCCCAAACCGGCGCGGTGAGATTTACGGCTGGCCGCTCGAGAATCGCCACTCACCGTTTGTAACGGGCGAGCAGCGATTCTCCGGCCCAGATGGGCCGAGCGGCCTGCCCAACACGACAGGTTCCCGCCGCCGCTGTCCACACCTGGTCGCTACCGGTGGGAACAGCACGGGAACTGGGGGGGAGGGGGATCCAGCACCGGGGGGGGGCACTCCTTTCCTCCGCCGCCCCGCAAGAAATGTCGGATTGATCTTGCGGGGCGCCCGCGGGGATGACGGCAACCGAGCATGCGCGGGTTGGCACCGGCCAACCTGCGCATGCGCGGGTGACGTTATTTATGCGGCGCCGGCCAAGGCCCGGCGCGTGTAAATGACGCGGCGCCGCTCCTAGCCCCCCGGGGGTGTGAGAATAGGGGCCGAGGAGCGGCCTCCGATGCCGGAGTGACACACTCCGGTTTTCACTCCGGCATCGGGACTTAGTCTCCCGATGGGAGAATTTCGCCCTGTGTCTACTCCTCATCCAGGCTTTCATGGGAGGTAAGGAGAAAAGGGAAAATAGTAAACTAAAAGAAACATAAACCAAGAAAAAACCCTGGGCGGGATACTCCGCAACCCGAACAGTGATCGGACGGAGAATGGCTCCTGAGAACGGAAGCGGGACAGATGCCAGTTTGACGCTGGGTCGTGATGCTCCACCCCATCCAGACCACTCTCTAAATATTTTAAAAGTCACAAAGCAGGAATAAAAAGCTGGCTGCCGGCAAAATGGAGCATCCCGATGGCGGAGAGTCCAGCCCCTTGACTGTACCAAGGTTTTTGTGACATTGACTTTGCTATTTAAAGATGTCTAATTTTGAAGATATCTTGCTGCTTCTGAGCCTAATAATTCACCCTCCTTAGCTTCCAATTTGGCAGGCAGGAAATGTATGGTCATGATTGATGAAGGCTCAAACATTTGCATGCAGTTCCCATGTTTGAAATGGGTGTTAGGACCTTTGGGCATGATCTAACAGCCTTGTCTCGCCCAAAGGCCCTAATCTCACCCTCAGTGGGCGTGATCCAGATCTGCATATTCAAGTGAACTCACGTGAATATGTCTGTGCCGGGGTTACCCAAGGCGCGAGATCAAATAGCCTTGCCTTGGGGACCTCGAGGGGGCGCCATTTAGCATTAATTTCCACAAACATGGCCCAGGTGTACCGGCAAATGGGGGAGGGAGGGGTGTCTCCCAGGTGATCGGAGACTTCCAAGTGGTTGGTCTCTGGGCAGGGTCATACCCTGGCACCCATGATGTCACCCAGACACCATGATAGTGCCAACCGGGTGCCCTCAGCCATGCCTGGGTGCCCAGTTGGTACTGCCCGGCTGGCAGCGGCATTGTCAGGGTGCCAGGCTGGCAGTACAAAGATGCCCAGGTGGCATTTTTCTCATGCTGGATTGGGTCCGGGGATGCCCTTCCCTTATGAGGTGTGGTTTGAGGAGGCTCGAGGACCTCCAAATTGATAAGGTGGGTCATTGGGTGGGTCCGGGGGCCGCGGTGGATGGTCCAGAGATCGGGGCGCCATTTAAAAATGTAATTTATGTTCAATCTCCATAAATAGAATAGTTTGTTGTCGGCTCGCATGCGGCATGCCTTTATGGCAGTGAAGAGAGCACACTTTTCAGATGGGTAAGTGAATGAATTGTAGTACAGATTGTCTTGGATGAATTGGCAACTGTTACGAAAAAGGTTAGAATGATATTGTGTCCTTGCTACCAGAGTTTGTTTTGTTCCAATTGATCTAAACAAAAAACAAGACTCAATGCTTTTTGGTCAAAGAATCATTGGCCTGAACTTTTAGGATTAGGATTAGGATTTGTAGCATCTGAAGAGTCGTTTGAACACATACCCATTGACTCTGAGAGCCCTGCTGCCACTTTACTCTCTAATGACCACTGATTGGCATAAAGGAGCACTTCCACCCATCAGTCGGGAACAAGTCCCACATTAGAGAGCTGGCGGCCAATCAGATTGGTCAGCAACTCGCCAGCCCCTCCAGCAATAGCGCTGCAGTGGCTGGAAGAGGCACTGTATGGAGTTGCCAGGGCATACGTCCCGGGAACTGGAGGCCCAGGTAAGTGTCAGCAATCCCAGGGTGGGAAGGGTCGCGAAGGCCTGGGGGATCGCAGTGATCTTTCTGGGTCTTGGGGGATAGGCCAGAGGGAGGGAAGTCTGGAGGTCACCAAGCCTTAAGGAGAGGGCCCCCCCCCACCCCCATTGATTTTTAGTGAGGGTCTCCACTGTTATTCCATCTAGGCCAGTGTGTTGTGAAGTCTTGATCTGTATGAAACTCATTGTTTAGGCTGGTTCCACATCCACTTTTTCTGTTTTGACTTCAGAGACGACACTTCCCTGACATACTCCAGTGTTTGTCTCAGAAAACTCATAGCAAGCTTCCTGACCAGAAGGAGCAGGCTGTCTTTGTAAGCCCTGTGATTAACAGTATCATTTTGGTTGGAATGCTGAGAGATTGCAACAGGAGCCATAGTTGCTCTCTACTCAGTATGTCAAAGTATATATTTACTGCCCCCCCATATTTGAGTTATTTGGCAGAGACCAACCATACTGTAAATATCAGCTCAATGGTAGACCTGTTCTCTCTGCGGTCAACCTGTTGCTTTCAGTCTTTATCTCAGAGACGTTTTGTTCAAAGTGAATAAATGGCCACTGTTGACCATGGGCCATCGTTGATCCTCTATAATTGCTGCAGTCTGTTTGTAATATTGTGTTGATTGTCCTTTTAATAGTCCCAGCACTAATCCCTGTGATACCCCATTAGTCACTGTCTGCCATTTGGAGAAAGACACGTTTATTCCTAATTTTTGTTTCCTATCTGCCAGCCAGTTTTCTAGTCATCTCGATACACTACCCCTAATGCCAACACTTAAATATAACATGCTAATCTCTTATGTGGGACTGTGTCAAAAGACTTCTGCAAGTCCAAATGAACCGCATCTACTGGCTCCCCTTCATCAACTCTACTAATTACATCGTCAAAGAATTCCAGTAGATTTATTAAGCATGATTTCTCCTTCATAAATTAATGCTGATTCTGTCTGATCCAGCTACTACTTTCCATCTGCTCTGCTACAAAATCTAGAATTTTCCTCACTGCTGGCTTACTGGTCTATAATTCCCTGTTTTCTCCCTTTTTAAATAGTGGGGTTATATTAGTTACCCTCCATTCTGTAGGAACTGTTATAGAGTCTATAGAATCCTGGAAGATGACGACCAATGCATCCACTATTTCCAGAGCCACTTCCTTAAGTACCCTGGGATGTAAATTGTCAGGCCCTGAAGATTTATCGGCCTTCAATCCCATCAATGTCCAGAATACCTTTTCTCTACTAATACTGATCTCTTTTAGTTCCTCCCTCTCACTAAACCCTGTGGACACCAACATTTCTGGTATGTTATTTGTGTCCTCCTTTGTGAAGACAGAACCAAACTACATATTTAGTCTGTCAGCCATTTCTATGTTCCCCTGTTTCTGACTGACATTTGATTTCACCAATCTTTTTCTCTATACCTATGGAAACTTTTAGGGTGAGTTTTTATGTTCCCCGCAAGTTTACTCTTGTACTCTATTTTCCCCTTCTTAGTCAATCCTTGGTCCTTATTTTCTGAATTCTAAACTGCTCAGGTCTATTGCTTTTTTTGGTCAATTTGTATGCCTTTTCCTTGGATCTAATACTATCTCTAATTTCCCTTGTAAGCCAAGGTTTGGTCACTTTTCTTGTTTTCTACTTTTGAGCCAGACAGGTAAAATGATTGTTGGAGTTCACCCATGTGCTCCTTGAATGTTTGCCTTTGCCTATCCACCATCACCCCTTTAAATAATGATTTCCAATTCACCTTGGCCAACTCACGCCGCATATCATGATAGCTTTCTTTATTTAGATTGAAGACCCTAGTCTCAGAATCAATCACGTCGCTCTCCACCTTGATGAAAAATTCTCTCATATTATGGTTGTTCATCCCTGAAGTGTCTTGCACTACTAGATTGCCAATGATTCCTTTCTCATAACACAATATCCAGTTGAGGATGGCTTGTTCTCAGGTTGGTTCCTCAATGTATTGATCCAGAAAACCATTCAGTATATTGTCCAGGAATTCCTCCTCTACACTGTGATTAATTTGATTTGCCCAATCTATACGCATATTAAATTCACCTATAATTACACATATTCCTTTATTGCATGCATCTCTAATTTCCTGTTTAAAGCCATCCCCAAAATCACCATTGCAGTTTGGGGGTGTATATACAACACCGACCAAGGTTTTTTGCCCCTTGGTGTTTCTCAGCTCTACACACATAAATTGCACATTGTCGGTGCTAATATCTTTCCTCCCTATTTTGTTAATCCCCTCTTTAACCAGCAATGCAACCCACCACCTTTTCCTTTTTGGCTGTTCTTCCTAAATGCTAAATTCCCTTGAATGTTCAATTCCCACTCCTGGTCACCCTGTAGTCATGTCTCCACAATCCGAACTGTATCAAACCCGTATACATCTATTTGCGTAATTAATTCACCCACTTTATTGCAACTACTCCATGCATTATGGCACAAAGCCTTAATGCATGACTTTTTAACATTACTTGTCCTGTTACCACTATTGTTCGCTGTGGCCCTGTTTGAATCTGGTCCTTGGCTTCTCTGTCTATCACTTTTCTTACTCCTATTTCTGCCTTTTGTTTTGCCTTTGATTCCCCCTCCTCTGACTCCTTGCACAGATTCCCATCCCCCTTCCATTTTAGTTTAAACCCTCCCCAATCGCTCTCACAAATACTCCCCCTAGGACATCAGTTCCTGTCCTGCCCAGCTGTAAACCATCCAGTTTGTACTGGTTCCATCTCCTCCAGAACTGGTCCCAATGCCCCAGGAATCTGAAACCCTCCCCCTCACATCACCTCTTCAGCCACGTATTCATCCAATATATTTAGTTACGAATGCAGGAGGGCTGATCAGTAAGTTTGCGGATGATACTAAAATTGGTGGGGTGGTAAGTAGTGAGGAGGATAGCCATTGAGTACAGGAGGATATAGATGGGCTGGTCAGATGGGCTGATCAGTGGCAAATGGAATCCAATCCGAATAAGTGTGAGGTGATGCACTTGGGCAGGACAAACAAGGCAAGGAAATGCATGTTAAATGGCAGGATTCTGGGACGCACCAAGGATCAGAGGGGTCTTGGTGTGCTTGTACACTGGTCACTTGCTTGTACACTGGTCACTTAAGGTAGCAGAGCAGTTGGATGCAATAGTTAAGAAGGCATTTTGTATATTTACCTTTATTAGCTGAGGCACAGAGTTTAAGAGCAGGGATGTTATGCTGGAACTGTATAAAACGTTGGTTAGGTCTCAGCTAGAGTATTGTGTGCAGCTCTGGAATTTGCACTACAGGAGGGATGTGATAAGACTGGAAAGGTGCTGAGGAGATTGATCAGGATGTTGCCTGGGATGGAGAGTTTTAATTATTAAGAGAGATTGGATAGACTTGGGTTGTTTTCAGTGGTGCAGAGTAGACTGAGGGGAAACATGATTGAGATATATAAAATTATGAAGGGCATAGATAGAATAGACAGGAAGAAACATTTCCCCTTAGTGGAGGGATCAATGACCATATATTTAAGGTAAGAGGTAGGAGGTTTAGAGAGGATGTAAGGCAAAGTTTTTTCACCCAGAGGATGGTGGGAGTTTGGAATACGCTGCCTGAAAGGGTGGTGGAGGCAGAGGCCCTCATAACATTTAAGACATAGTTAGATTGTACTTGCAATTCCAGGGCATGCAAGGCTATGGGCCAAGTGCTGGAAAATGGGATTAGAATTTTTAGGTGGTTGTTTTTGACTGACACAGGCGTGATGGGTCGAAGGGCCTTTCCTGTGCTGTATAATTCAAGACACTATGACTCCAAGATTCTATCCTGCTCTTTCTGCTCTGAGTAGCATGTGGCACAGGTAGTAATCCTGAGATCACTATCTTTGAGGACAGACTTCTCAAGTTTCCTCCAAACTGCCTATAATCTGCTTTTCGGACCTCATGTCTCTTTTACTATGTTGGTTGTATCAATGTGTTATCATGACCCACCAGTTGTTCACCCTCCCCCTCCAGAAAGTCCTGTAAATACTCTGAAACATCCTTGACCCTAACACCACGGAGGCAATATACCATTCTTGTTTGCAGCTACAGAAACGCATATCTATACCTCTTAAAATTGGATTCCATAGAAGTATTTCATTCTCACACTTTATACTCCTCTCCTTGGCAGCAGATCCAGCCATGCTACAACAAATTTGGCTGCTGCTGCTTTCCCCTGAGAGGTCATTCCCCTCAACAGTATTCAAAGTGATATGTCTATTTTGCAGATGAATGGCCACAAGTGATTCCTGCACTGCCTGCCTAGCTCTCTTTCTCTGCCTGGTGCTCAACCATTCCCTTCCTGGCTGTGGAGTCTGAGCCTGTAGTGTGACCACCTCTTTATAGGTGTTATCCACAATACTCTCCGCCTCGTGAATGCTCCACAGTGTTGTTAGCCATCGCTCCAGCACCAAAACCGGTTCTTCCAGGAACTGCAGCTGCAGACACTTCCTGCACACAGGCTGGCCCCGGGCACTGGAAATGTTTCCGGCTTCCCACATGGAGCACAAGGAGCAAACCACGGCTTTGAGCTCTCCTGTTTTGACTTGCCCCTTTAAATTAAACCTTTGGGAGATGTTTGATGTCAGATTATATCCAATTCTCTGTGGCCCTTCTTTCTTGTTGCTCGTTACTACCAAATATGGCCCTTACAAGCTATAAGCCTTAAAATGTTTTCTCGACCTATAAGTGATGAATGCAATAAAAACTTACCTGACCTTACTACTTACTAATCAGCTCTCTCTCTTTTTGCCTCTGGTGTTGCAGCAGGGCAAGACCACTCTCTGAATATTAAAAAAATTACAAAGCAAGGATAAAAAACATCTCTTTCTGCTCTGCACCACATTCACACTCTGTTCCAAATTCCCGATCCCCACACTCACTCTGGCTGTGTCTCACTCCAGATGGGAAGATGAATCAAATCAGTTTTCTCGCTCTCTCTAGTGTTTATGAAGCTCAGCTGCGCTCCGCTCCTGCTGGACTGAGACTGAGCTCCATACTCAGTCTTTTTCACTTCACCTTCTCCCTGATTCACATAACAGCCTGTTTTCTCTCAACTCCAAAAGAACTCTCATTTAGCCCAACAGCACTCGCTATAGGCCATATAGGAGTGAAATAAGGAGTACTTTTCACACACATATTTGTGTTAAAACTCCAAAAAATGACTGCATTTTCTTTGAATGCTAGTACAGATGGCACTCACCCAAGGGTGTTAAAGGAAATGGGACATGCCTTTTCCAGCTCCTTGTCAGATCCTTAACAGTTTGCTCATGCCTGAGATTTTGTCCGTTGAATTGAAAGAATGGTTCTGCAGTCTCAATATTCCAATAACGTGATAAGCCTCCTCTCTTGCCACAATGGAAGGGCAGAATATGGGCATCAAATTCGGATTTTCACTTTGAGGTGTTTGAAGAATGTCTCGTGGGTCAGGTTATGCCATAGATGAACTTAGCGTGCCTAATGCAAAGGGGCATTTACGATTGTTGGGTGTAAAGCATTTTAGAAAGTTTTGTATCTTAATGACATTTACTTTCCATTTAATCACATTCTCTGAACTTTCCCAGTAGAAATTCAAACTACTCAATGATTGGAAACTTATAATCACAGCCAAGCGAAAAACTTACAGAAATGTTTCTTTCGACAAGAAAAATGACACTCAACCAACGGTGAAGTGGAAACAGCTTTCATTTGAGCCATTGACCTAATTGCAATTTGAGAAGATAGCATCTGTCTTTATTTTCAAGAAGTTGTGCTGGATTAGGTCAAACTGAATTCAATTTGAGATGGCTGATGGGAGTGAGGCTCCCTGGTAGTACGATAGGCTTGTAACATAACCCCTTTAGAAAAGAAAACAGGGTAACAAGAGGTGACTGAGATTCCTGAAGTATCTTTAGTAAGGATACAAAGACAGGGAATAATTGAATTGAATATGTTTCTGTTTAAAAAAGTTCTAACATGAAGTGTTCCATTTTTGAGACAAATATTAAAATAATGAAAGAGAAACTTTATCCCCTGCCCTTGAACAGATTTTAAAATATCTTTCTCACCAACTATCTCCCATATTTTCTGCTTCTGAAAGGCATTGATTTCTTCCTGGGACACAATTCCACAAAACCAGGCAGTCCTTACTGCCGTGTCCAAATGGCTATTAATGATAAAAGGTCAATTCAGTGATTTAAACCACGCAATATGGGAGCCGCATTCTGAGGTTATTCATGAACCTTCTCCACCTTTCTCCTCGCCTGAGGTGTAGTGATCCTCAGGTTGAATCCACCAGTCAGCTCTCCCCCCTCAAAGGGGAAAACAGCCTATAGCTATTTGGGACTAAGTCGTCTTTACTTACTTATTTTATAGGAGCCATTTTCAAAAGATGTTCCCTTGAGAAGCAACTTTGTGCTAGAAGTTTGATTCTTTGGGCTATTGGACACCCTCTATTTGATTTGTGTTTATTTCCCTTTTTAGTTAATCTGTGCTGTTTATTATTCTGTACTTATAGTGCAGAAGGAAGGGAATCTGTTCCTAGGTCATTGCCAATGGTATTCTTTAGTCATCTGTTGGGAAATGTGTGAGGGTGGACTTGGAGGCACATATAGGCCAAGAAAGGACAGCAAGTTTCCTTTCCCAACATAAAGGACATTAGTGAACCAGTTGGGTTTTTACAATAAAGCCAGTAGTTTCATTGTCATCATTACTGATACTTGGTGCAGAATGTTTTGAGTGGCGAGGTTTCCCACCGCACCATCCAAATAATGGGCGGAAAATGCATCACCGTGGATTGCAGCTGTTGCGTGACAATTAATTGGCTAGAGATGGGACTTCCATCTCTCACTCGGACACAAGTCCAGCTTCAGAGTCCCAGCAGTGCCAGTGACAGCAGTGACCAGGTCCACACCCAATCTCTGGATCCTAAGTACTGGAATCCAGGATGAGGTAAGTGTTGGGGGGTGGGGAGTTGGGGCAGTGGAAGTTGACATCATGGAGGGGAGGGCAGATGAGGCTGAGGGGATTCAGGAGAGGAGATATGGGAAGAGAACAGCCACTGGGGCAGATGTTTTAGGGGGTTGCACCCCATTTACACCTCCCCACTGGCGGAGGACCGTAAAACCCTGCCTTTGATATTTTCTTAGTCCACATTTACTCAATTAACTGAATTTCCATTATCTGAGTGCTAAAGTGGGATCTGAAAGCACACCTCAAGAAGTTCAGTCCAGACTGCGATAGTGTTGGTCCAATTACAACCACTAGGCTTCTGTACCCATTGCTCATATATAATCCTTGATTTTTTTTAAATCGTGGATACATTTCCCACTTTACACTACAACAACTTGCATTTATACGATGCCTTTAACACAGTAAAATATTCTACTTCACAGAAGCGTACACTGAGCCAAAAAGGAAGATATTGGGAGGGGTGACCAAACGCTTGAACAAATAGACAGATTTCAAAGGATGTCTTAAAAGAACAGAGGAAGGTGCAGTGGGGCCTCCAGCTGAAAACACAACTGTTATTGATGGGGCTTAGTGGGGGGGAGGGGGGGGGGGGATGTAAAAAAGGACGTTGTCTGAGGAATGAATTTGGAGACTGATGGTTATAGAGTGCAGGAGATTACAGAGATAGCCAGGAAAGTGCAATGTCATGAAGAAATTTAAACAAGAGAGGGTGAAATTTGATTTGAAAGTGTTGGTGGATAGGGAGCCAACACACAGCAGCAAAAATGTTGTAGGGGTTGGGATACGGACAAAAAGGTTTGAAGTTTACAGAGCATGGAGAATGAGAGGCTGACCAGGAGAAAATCAGGCGTCAAGTCTGCAGCTGACAAAAAAATGGGATTAAGTTTCTGTGGCAGATGGGCAGAGACAGAAGTTCTGGAGGCACAGTCTTTGTAACTTTAAATTTGATAACTTTTTTGGCTTTCCATTGTTGACTAGAATGTGGTTACTTATATTGGGAAGATTTACAGTATAATAATGGTTTTAGAATTATTCTGTTGAGAAGATTACCCAACATCCGGTAGGCATGTAAAAAAGAGTCCATTTGAACATGTTCATTTTTGTTGTATTGGATATTATACAGTTTTCTAAATGAAAGTAGACCTCATAAAATAATAAAACAAAAGAAATGCCAGAACTATTCAATAGGCTGTGGGGTGGCGAGGGTGGGGGGTGGGGGGAGAGCAGAGTTAGCATTTCAGGTTAAAGGTTTGTCATTAGTTCTGATTTCTGTTTTTATTTCTGAATTCCAGCTCTTGCCTTCAAACACAATGCCTAATTGCTGCATTTTGGTAACATGAGCACTTTTTCCTCTGCCAGCCTCCATTTTGTATCATAAAGCTAACAGCTGCTCATTAGAAAAGAAGTCACTTTCAGATCAGCCACACCTCTGCCAAGCAGAATGTCGTTAGCATTATTAGGAAATTGATGCACAGCCAAGTTGTCTTCAAGGCTGAACAAGCTGGGATGCCTAAAGCAATCTTCGTATTGAACTATTGCAGACCGTTCTGCGTCACTGTACATCTGTTCTTGCAGGATATTTGAATAACTATTATGAAACAACCAGTATACGGTACCTCACTGTGCATTCAACAGATTTAGTAAATGTTGTCATTATAAAGGAGAATGCATTTTTTCTTCATGCCAGCCTCAGAATAAATATTGAATCTAATCCTTTAAATTCCAGTCAACCACTGATTTATCATTTCTGTCCAATTGATTGGATGTACAGATGTGGTCTCTCAGTTACAAGGTATGAAAGACCCTGATGTGTACCAGAATACAAATGCCTGTGAACCACAGAGTCTGAATATTTTGTTTTATCTCCAACCTCTGTTTTCAGGACAGAATGAGAGAAAAGCAAGAAATCACGCTGTTGGAGCCGTGGGACGGATGAAATTTGCAATGCTGCAGGAAGCGTTTACGTTACTGCATGTTGAACATCAGGGCCAGTGAGCAGATTTCTTCTGTGTAAACACAAACTCTTCGTGATATGTAATTGTCTTGGCCGCTATAACTCACAAGCATACTGGATGCTTGCAGTTGCATTTGTGCACTGCAGTTTGGTAGAATCATTGCATGGAAAATATTGCTTGGACACATCAATCCAATATTAGTTTCTTCCAACTCCAGGAATAGAACAAATTTTTATGTAAATATCTGACATAAGATATTGATGACTGTTGAAAATATTTACTCAAATTGGCAATGTTTTAGTAGGATCGGGAGAGAAGCCAGAATAGCAACACATTCAGAAGGCCACACTCACCATATTGAGTGCATTTTCTGTTTTTGTTTCATTCATGGGATGTTGGTGTCACGAGCTGGGTCAGCATTTATTCCCCATCTCTAATTGCCCTTGAGAAGATGGGTGATGCCTTTTTGAACTGCTTGAGTCCCTGTGGTGTAGGTACACCCGTAATGATGTCACAAGGGAGTTACTGGATTTTGAACCAGCAACAGAGAAAAATAGCAATATAGTTTCAAGTCAGAACAGTGTGTGCGATTTTGAGGGGAACTTGCGAAGTTCCCATGCATACGTTGCCCTTATGCTTCTAGTTGGTAGAGGTCACTGGCTTGGATGGTGGTGTAATGTACAAAAACAATGGTTGAGGGTGCAGCATAGATTCACTAAGACATTATCAGGGCTTAGCAGTTACAGTTATAAAGAGACCTGTGAAAAGTTATTTCTCAGTCAAGCTGACAGAATGAAATGATGACCTGACAAAAATGTCCAAAGATAAATAGAAACAAATTGATTTTGCTGCAAGACATGATAAGGATGCAAATAGCGTACAAAAAATTGAAATGAAAAGAACATCACTTATTGTCACAAAGTAGGCTTCAAATGAAGTTACTGTGAAAATTAAAGCAGAGATTGGCAAAAAATCTTTGCCAAGAGGGTAAATCAAATGTGATATACTCTATCACATACTTTTGAAGTAGAGACCATAAAGGATGAAAATAGTTGATAGAAGATAGACCATTAAGGTAACAGGATTAGAAGTGGTAACTTAAATGCAGAAAACGCTAATACAGAGTTAATGGGTTGGATGGCTTGTTTTTAGGCTTTAAAGTTCGATGATTTTTCATCTGAACAATATTCCATACAATCAACCTGATGCTGTTTTGTAGCATAGTGACATACTTCAGTGAAAATTCTAGCATTTAATTAAATATTGGCAAAGAAACAAAAGCTGAGTAAAGAGCACTTAAGTAAATTTGTGTCGTATTTTTTAGTGTGTTTATGTCCCTCAAAGTACTTTGGGCGGGATTCTCCATTTCAGAAACAATGGGTGGGATTCTCCAATTGCTGACGCGGAAATCGCATTCAGCGATTGGACAGAGAATCCCGGTTGACGCCGAAATCGGGGGCGGCGCCTGTTTTCAGATGCTCTGCCCCCTCCCAAATGGCTTCATCGGTGATTATGCCGCACACTGTTGGGATGGCCTCAGGACGTCATCTGAAGGCCCTCCCCCGATGCTCCGCCCTCGATGGGCCGACTTCTCGATGGCGTGGATCACTTGTGGTCTGAGGTTTCGTCAACCTCGCGTGGTGGCTGCAAACTGTGTCCAGCACCGCCACAGTCAGGAGGGAAGCCGCTCCGCTGGCCAGGGGGGCTTTGGCGGGCTGGGGGGACTGGCGGGGGTGGTCCAGGGGTGGCGAGGGGGGTTACAGGGGGGCACTATCTGGCAGACTGGGTCCACGCACGCCCGGCACCATGTTGTACAGCGCGACCTCTGCATGTTGCCGCCGTATGTAAGTGCGGCCATGGACCCGCTCCATATTTGCAGGAAAAGCCAGGGGTTTACGTGGCGCAGCTGCTAGCCCCCCCAGAGCATCGGTGCAGGGGTGGCACTGACTTTATGGCGTAATACTAGATACATGCTCCGGATGTAGCCTCAAAATCGGAAAATTCTGCCCTATTTGCTGACCCGGGACTGAATCGGTGGACTTCTACGACAACTAAATTGGTGCCGACCCCTCGCAATTCATGGGCGTTAATGGGCTAGCACTGGTGCCAGGTGGAACACAACTGATTCCAATGAAAATTGGTGTCCGATGGGATGGGGTCGGGATTGATACTCAGAAGGCTGACAAGCTGCAGCTGCATATTAGCACTCCACTCCCCACACATACTTATTCCAGCCAACAAGATGACAACATGGAGAGTAGCACACCGGTTTGCGGATGCGGATCTGGAGACCTTGCTGGACACCATAGAGGATAGGTGAATCATCCTGTTCCCCAGGGTGGGAAGGAGGTTGCCACCCACCACTGTACCGGTGGGCCTGGGCACAGATGGCAGAGGTCATGAGCATCGTGGGCTCCACTGCCAGGACCGGACAGCAATGTCAGAAGAAGCTGCACGACCTCCTCAGGGTAGCCACAGTGAGTAGGCAGCACCTTACTCCTGTCACCAACCCCCGTATCACAAACCCGTAAACTCGTCCCTCAGCCGGTGGGTTCCTGAACCCTACCTACCTGCAGTGTGCATGTACCCTATCCTGCAGCACATATCAACACCCATACCATCTTGAAGATCACCAGCTGCCCACTTTGCGTGCTGCCCATGTCCAACTGTCTAACACTGTGCACTTTCTGTCCCCCCTCACCGCCCCGCCTCCCCACAGAGGGTACATAACTGCAGAGAGAGGGAGAAAACTGGAGAGGGACAGCTGGACCTGCAGCCTCAAACAGCAGTGGAGCGGCGGGCAGTGGACCTGGTCACTGGACACGGAGAGAGGGCAATCGCTGAGGTGGAGGTCAGCATTGGGCAGCCAAGTGAGACCCTACTGCGTTGCGGTTTCTCATGGCAAGTGTGACACTACCACCACCCCACACACCCCTCACCACACCCTGACTACCCATATGGCTGGTGACACTCTGTACAAGCACAGGTCATGGTGGATGGTCAGTGGGGTGCGCAGCAAGATGGCCACAGCAGTGGAGGTCTGTGCCTGACCACTCCTGTCCCAGGAGGGTCACACCAACCTCACGGCCCATCCCCTGGTTCACAGCTCCAGGGTCCCAGGTTCGATTCCCGACTTGGGTCACTGTCTGTGCGGAGTCTGCACATTCTCCCCATGTCTGCGTGGGTTTACTCCGTGAGCTCTGGTTTCCACCCACAGTCCCAAAGGTTAGATTAGATAGATTGGCCATGCTAAATTGTCCTTAGTGTCTGAAAAAGGTAGGTGGGGTTACAGGGATTGGGTGAAGGTGAAATGAAAATCGCTTATTGTCACAAGTAGGCTTCAATGAAGTTACTGTGAAAAGCCCCTAGTCGCCACATTCTGGCGCCTGTCCGGGGAGGCTGGTACGGGAATCGAACCGTGCTGCTGGCCTGCTTGGTCTGCTTTAAAAGCCAGCGATTTAGCTGAGTGAGCTAAACCAGTCCCTGGTGTGGGGATAGAGTGGAGGTGTGGGGATAGGATTGAGGTGTGGGTTTGGGTAGGGTGCTCTTTCCAAGGGCTGGTGCAGACACGATGGGCTGAATGGCCTCCTTCTGCACTGTAAATTCTATGATTTTATGGTCACCACCCATCACCTCCCGCTACAACCCCCCCCCCCTTCCCCCCCTCCCCGGCCAGCCCTGGCAGATCTCTCCCCTCCCTCCCGCTGCAGTCCTGTTTACGACAGGACCTGCAGTCCACAGTCACACATCTGGAAACATGCCTTATCTCCTCACTCTCCCTCAGCAGCCATGATGCATGTTTCATGATTTTTAAAAACACATGTGAAGACTGCCGTCAATAATTCCTCCTGGCAGAGGCAGAGCAGAGGCCCCGGAGAATAATGTGTCAGGCCCGTTAATGATATGACAACAGCGTTCACTGTCCGTGCAGGGTAGAACGCGTTGATGCTGCTGTCGAGGCACCGGTGCATGGCACTCTGTCAGGTGCCTGGCGTCAGCCACAATTGTTGCCTCACACATGATTCTCCGTCCAATCACGTTTCGTGGTTCCAGTATCGCTGGACGGAGAATCCCACCCTTTGTCCCTCATGAAGAACTTTTGCGTTGAGGAAAGGGACCAAGAAAATCCAATGCTCTGTCTCACATCACATGTAGAGACTTAACACACTGCAGAATGGAATCATAAGGAAACAGGTGAAATGTGAAAGAGACATTACACTGCAAATTATGCAGGCAATTCTCCTGAAGATAAACTGTGATCGGTGACAAAGCAGTATTACAATAGCACATCATATGGAACTCCTTTGCCATCTATTTTGAATGAGTCATTAAGCCATGTTCTAAACATAAATATCTTGCGTTAATGTTCGCACACATAATTTCAAGATCCAAGAAACTACTTGTCCACAAACTAAATGCTGCAATATAGTGTATTTTGTGTTTATTGATC
The DNA here is from genome assembly GCF_902713615.1 of Scyliorhinus canicula. Classification (NCBI taxonomy): domain Eukaryota; kingdom Metazoa; phylum Chordata; class Chondrichthyes; order Carcharhiniformes; family Scyliorhinidae; genus Scyliorhinus; species Scyliorhinus canicula. The sequence continues at coordinate 98,129,403 of NC_052148.1, forward strand.
AAAGAATGTTTCCTTTGTGACAGATCTCTATAATCACCAAAAGATGTACCAGAGGTCAAAGCATGGGCAAATGATGAGGAAAGCCTTGCCTGCTACCCTTTCACATGCAGGGAACTGCAAATGTATCACTTCAACATCATCTTCTCATCAAATCCCTCAATTACTTGTCACTTAACTAGTTACCTGTAACCTATCTGATTCATTTCAATTGACTGTTCCAAGGTAATTTATTCCTCATGTTTATCATTCCCTCAGTAAAAATAAATGTTCCAATTGATTTCTTTATTGCTTCTAAAGTCCTATTTTTTATATTTGAGTTACTGGTTTTGAACACTTTACCATGGAAAAATTTGTCATGATCAATTTTATCGATCCTCTTCATAAGCTTGAAAACTTAAAATACCCATCGGTTACCTTTTCTGATGGATAAAAGATTAACTATCAGAATGTTTTTTGATACCTGAAACAAATTAGTGACTCACTTCTGTCGATTCAGGAACAATAATTTCTTAGCTGTAGTTAAGCAACCAGAACCCCACAAGTATCCTAAATAGGTTCTGATCATTGTCTTCTGCAATATATATTACTGTATAAAAGTGCTCCACATTGTATGGGATGACACAAGGAGTATTTCTAAGAGGAAACATAAGTACCTTAACACAAAGGGCTGACTAATTTTTCAACACTGAAGTGAGAAACAGGAGCTGGGTCTGTTTTGGTATCAGAAACCTGTCTCCAGAGGAAAATTAAGTTAAGATTTTCCCACTGGGAAGTCCTTCCGTCCTTCACCGTCTGATCTCCCTCACCACCTCCTGCTTCCTAAGTTGGTGAACCAGCATCCTACTCGCCTTCTCTCCATACTTGTACACTGCCCCTCTGCCTTCCCCATGGACATCAACCCAAACTCCATCTGGAGCTCCAGCTGCTCCTTCAACAACCCTGTCTCTGGGGCCTCCGAGAAACTCCTATCCACCCGCAGAATCTCCTCCACCAGCCTTGCCATCTCTGCTCATTCCACCTTGTCACTATGCGCCCTGATTGATATAAACTCCCCCTGACCACTGCCTTGAGCATGTCCCATAGCGTGGCAGCTTAGACCTCATTTGTGAAGATGTTCAAGGCAGAGTATGATGGCCTCAGTGCTGATGAGGGTATAGATGTCAATGACCACCTTCTTAGTGCTTCCCCATCTCCTGCAACACTGGTTCTCAGCTATCACCATGTAGATCTACCTTTGGTGCTGTGTCCTCTTTGAGGGTATGGCCTCCCTTGCCATTCTTTCATCTCCAATGCCACCTGATCACAGGGATTCACGCCCTTTCTGCAAAAGATGCCACTTGGCCCAAATCCCTCCAATGCTATCTACAGCATTCCTTTTTGACAAGGGGCCATCCTGGTGTGATTGGCAGCCTTGCCTCCTGCTCTTCTGATCCTGCAATTCCAAGGGGCTGACAACCCCATTCGATGTTCGAGTGCCCATTCTCCTGCTACCTGCACAGCATCAAACCCAACTTCTTGCCAAGTGCCAAATCCCCCTTTGATTCCCCGGGGCAGCCTTGACTAACTTCACATTGTTTACCTGCCTCCCTGTAGCTGTTCAAAAACTGACGGCTTCAGAACAATTTGCCCCCCCCCCCCCCCCCCCCTTGAAATATTCTATCCTTCCCTTTCAAAAGGTCTTTAGCTTTTTAACAAGTTTAATTGACCTCAATTGATGGGAGATTGGTGTCGTACCAACCTTTCCACCCTGCTGATTGTTGCTAGTGCCTGGATCAGTGCCTTGAAATTCCCACACCCCTGACTTTTTAGGGGGCCCCAGCACCTCCTTCTGTGAGAGAGGCAGAATTCAGTGCAAGCAAAGGTCCAAGGTTTTCTCACTCATGAGAGGACTAGAGAGTTGAGGGATGGGTAATATTATGATGCAGATTTAGTGTTGTTTCTCGAGCTTCATTGGATTTCTTGCATAATCTCAGTAGAAGGAGAATTGGAGCTCTGAGAATTCTCCCTACCTTACATTTAAGAGTGCGCCCTGACCTGGCCAATGGATGCAGGTGGAAAACTGGAAATCTAGTTCTCCTATTATTTCTCACATTGCAGCCACACTGAAATCATTTTGGATTAGATAATTCAAAGATTGGAATGGAATGCTACTTGAACTTATTGTGGTTACACCTTCTTTGAATCTTGTGGCTCATGAGTTAATTGTGATGAATTATAACTCACAGACGGAATGCTCCAACGTCACAACTGGGACAGCAGCACCAGCATTTCACCAGAAGCCTTAGAAGAAGTCCTGATTGTAACTATTTCATCTAATGAGTGAACAAATGCCTCATGTTGAACTGATCCATATAGACCATGGTTTTACCTGCCTTGTATTAGCTGATGTCAGCTGGCCAGCAAAAAGCATGCTAAAACATCTGAGCTAGGGAGGGGAAGATTTAGACAAGGATCCTGCTTCTTACTTTTACATTGGAGTGTAGGTTCATATGTTGGATAGGACGAGTCATGGCTCTGATGCCTTCCAAAAATGAAGGATCAACACCCTTTTCCCCACCCCACTTCGGATTTGCCAGTGGGCCTGCAGTAAGCAGAAGGGGAAAATGCTCAGGAATGCATACTGCTGCACAACTAACCACTCCCTGGTGCCAGATTGCATCTACCTTCATGGGAAGATGTGAAAGAGGAAATGTGCCTTGTACTGCATATCCTGGCATCTGTCATTTAAAGATGTGTCCCAGTACTACATTTAATCACTCATTCTATTTATACTTTTTCTGTAGGTTGTTACTCAATTTGTTTTTATATTAGGAAACTATTTTCAGATTATTCTTGCCAGTTGCAGTGTAAAATTGGGCAACAACATCCATTGTGGGTGTTTTCAGAAATTTCAGTAGAATGATGTTCTCTGCACAATTATATTCTTTGTTAAAAATGTGTCAGCGCATTAGCCATCCGTAGTCTACCTCAAAGGAAAAGCAGATCTGATTATTATCACATTACTCTTACTAACTATGTCGTTGCCTTTTACAGAGACCATTCTTCAAAAAGTTACTTTTCGTTAGCTGTATAAGTGTTTTGGGACAGACATCCTGAGGATGTGAAAGGGGTGAGAAATGCAAGTTTTTCTTTCTTGGATAGCTTGTGTAAAGAATTACCTTATTGCAATGCAGATGCAACTTGGCGCAGTCTACACATCTGCTATGCCACACCAGGCTTCACTGCAGCTAGAAATTCCAGTATGTTGCCACAGTAGAGTTGGAAGTAAGCCATGGCTCAGTTAGTTAGTAGCATTCTCACTCAAGTCAGAAGGTATTAGAGCACACAACATAACACTCCAGTACAGTACTGGGAGAATATAGCACTGTCAGTGGTACTTTTGAAATACTAAACCAAGACCCCATCTGCCCATTCAGGTGGATGGACAAGAGACCATAAGTACTATTTCAAATAGGTCCTAGCCAATATTTATTCAATTAATATCACCAAAGCAGATTAGCTGGTCATTATATTGAGAGAGCTTGCTGTGCACAAATTGGGGCCATGTTTCCTACATTGACTACATCAAATCATTGGTCATTGGCCGAAACACACCTATATTACTGCAAATCTTTTGCAAAAGCTCAGTGATAGATGAAAAAAATTAAAGTCATCCAGACTCAAGAATGGATCCACACTCAAGAATGAGTCAGAGTTAAGATCACAAGATGGGCTGGGACGATTGCATTACACTGCCAGTTTAAGTGGAGCAATGTTCACACAGCCTCTCACAATCACTCTTCTACATCAGGTACTGGGCAGAAACAGTTAACAAATCTGGCACCCATGAAAGATTTTTAAAAGTCTCTTCCTACTGCTAACAACAAGGATGTCAGTAATGTGACCAGAAGCCTCTTATTTGCCATTACTGACATGTTTAAACTTGACAGATCTACTAGGTTAGCTCCAGCTCCTTTCAGCCATAAAGCCCAAGGAGGGAGAGAGATGGAAGGAAAAAGATGCATCAAAATAGTCCTCAAAACTAATTTTATTCACCACTGCCCATTTTTAGAATTGGAGTTTATCCATCTGAGCAATAGGTAAAATAGGGCAACAAGGAAACTTCATGAAATGGTTTATTCTGCATTTTAAAAGATTAACACAATAACCTGGTTCCTTAGCATGTGCTGCAGTACTGATATATTCTACAGTGAACATCTTTGAATGCATATCTTAAATAGTTTAATAGCTAAGAGCCGTTACCCTGCAAAGAGATTGCTAACTGGAGGTTAAAAAGCCAGATTCTTCAGCAAGTCAAATAGTTTGTTATTTGTGGAATTGTCCTCAAGAATTTTTAAGGAAAGGCATCAGACCACATTCATTTAAAATTTGTAGAATGATACTACAAATCTGGCAGAGCAGTTATGATACAGATGAAAGCTAAACCAAACTGAATGGCTGACACCCAGTGCAGATGGAAAAGACTAATCTGGTTCAGTCGATGAGATTAACTTCCCTGATACAAAACTCAAGTGCCTTCACTGTTCAATTTAACCATCAGAATAAATCCTTTGCACCATGTTCTACTGCTCCCAAGTTGCATCACGTGTACAACACCCAGGCAATGTGCTAACTTTATCAAGACCTGGACTAGTTGGAATTGCCAGAGACCTGTAGCAACTCAATTAAAAGGATATAAACAATGACATAACAGCAAGAAATGTCTTGGAGAGGTGGCAGGAGAGGAAAGTGGATAGATTCCAACCAGAATAAAGGTGGAAAACAGAGAAAATGGGAGGCATCAAAGGCAACATCTCCAGAAAGTGGGTCTGCCAGTGGTTTTCCCCAAACTCCATTTTGTACATGTATTGGTCATAACAGCATCCATAAATACCTCAGCTCTGACGACTTCATGTAACAGCCTAACTAATGAAAGGTGATTCCGGAAAGCGACAAGTGATGTTAGACTGAAAGGGTCAACGCCATGTAGGGCATCTTTACGGTGAGGAAGATCAGCACTTTGTTGCTTTTCCAGTGCGTTGAGGTGCAGCAGCCATTATGGTTCAAGTCAGCACAGCCCTCATTCATACACTTTATCAGTCTTGGGTTCTTGTGTAGTTATGTGGTATGTACAGACATTTAAAAAAAAATGTAAAGTACCCTATTCATTTTTTACAATTAAGGGACAATTTAGTGTGGTCAATCCACCTACCTGCACATCCTTGGGTTGTGGGGGTGAAATCAATGCAAACACGGGGTGAATGTGCAAACGCCACACAGACAGTGACCCAGAATCAAACCTGGGATCTCTGCATCTGAGGCAGCACAGCTAACTCACTGCGCCACCCAGAATGTACAGACATGATCATTCGAGTAACTCAACCCCACACTGAAATGTGTCAAAACAATTTCATACTCAAAATGAATTCAAATAATCTTTATTAATATTTTAAACCACTGCTTGCTCAGCATGTCAGAGTGTCATTGAGCAGGCTGGTCAATAAATAATAAATACTCAGTGCATAATAAATTAAAGAATGAATATGTCCAGCCACAAATGTGGTGCAATGTGTTTGAATTTTCAGTTCTCTGTTCAAAGAACCAGTCATATTTTAAACCAGTAGCATAAGCTGCATTTAAAAAAAAAATACGTGTCCTTACAACTTGCAAAATCCAGCTACAATTTCACTCGCCACACACTTTCCTTTTGCTCACCGGAGCTGCAACACCCTTTGTTGCAACAGAAAAATCAATTTCTTCTTGTAATGCAAAAATATTGAAGTTCCTCAGGCAGCTGTTACATTTCAGGTACTTGTCCTTTTAAAGGTCAGTTCAATAAAGCAGGATTGTAAAACTCATCTGTCTGGTACCGGCCCAGCACACCAATCGAAATACAAGTTCCTCGTACCGCCTGACAGATGGTTACCTTGAGTCAGTTCCAAAAATTGAAGGAAGCCATGGCCAAGCTTCACTGTTCAACCTTTTAATTAAATCTTTGCTGCACCATATTCAATGCGTATTCCATTCGAGTACGAAGTTCTTGGGAGCACCCAGACATTAGCAGTGTTGAGAGCTTGAATGTAGTAGAAACTCTATCTTCATTGATATAAGTAAGCAGGTACTCCTCATTGTGGTTGCAAATAATGATTTTTGTATGATCATGATAAAAGTTTACCTGTGATAAAAGTACAAGTCAGATTACTTAAATGATTCTTTATAAGGCTGCTTAATGATTCTTCATGACAAGAGTTTTGATGAATATACTTGGGTGGCATGGTGGCAGTGGTTAGCACTGCTGCCTCAGCACAAGGGACCTCCATTCAATTCCAGCCTTGGGTAGTGTTTGCACTCTCCCATGTCTGCATGGGTCTCCTCTGGATGAGTTTCCTCCCAGTCCAAAGAAGAGGATAGGTGGACTGGCCATGCTAAACTGTGTTACATGTAGGTTACAGAGGTAGGAGAGTGGGCCTAAATAGGGTGCTCTTCGAGGCAAGTACAACTGCACTGTTGGAATTCTATAGCATTGGATCAGAGATGGATTTTAATTTCATTTCATTTTCAACAAGCTATTTTTCTTTATTCTTGTTGTGAATTTAGAGCAACCCAGCCCCAGGAAATTCAAAGCTGCACAGTTATCAAAATGGTGCAACCGATCTTTAATTTCAGTACTGGTGAGAAGGTTCTCAAACCACCCGATTTCAACATTTGCTAATCAAGTGGCTTTCCCCTTCAATCTCACTTATGGGGAGGATGTCTCACCTTGGGTGTTCTGGCCATCAAGAAATTAGTTCAATAAATTTGTGCACTAGTAACATGCTGGCTAAAGACAATGCAATTCTCACCTGGAATGTGCCATCACTAAAGAGCATCATTAGAGCACGGTCAGATTTTAGCCATTGAAGGAGACATAGTCTGGGCTTCTGGGCGTCCGTTGAACTATGCAGATCACCACCCTGTAGGAGAAAGATCAGGCTGCTTAAAAACTTGGGTTTACAAATTCTAAATGGTTGGACTAAAATGATTCAATGGCAAGCACAGGATGATAGTAGAGGAGCTTTTTGTTATAAATATAAAATGGCTAACACACCAAAGTATACAGGGGAAACAGAAGAGTCAAGGACTCTTACCTCCATCAGATTTTCTTCCATATAGTGTGCAAAGTACTTCAGAATCGTCACTTGACTGATGAACTTTTCAGGCACATCAAGTGCTGAAAAGATGGAACATTGGCCCAACTCTGCATAGTACTGGATGGTTCTAAGAGGGGGAAAAGATATGCTCCAGGTTAACACCTAATTTTAGTCAATTTTAGATTCAAAGGCAGTTTTAAAAAAAAAAAATCAGATTGAGCTACTTACTTCTTATCTGCCAAGAGACTCATGTGAGTTCCATTATTGAAGAGGACTCCAACTGTGTGATCAGACAATTGATATCCAAACCCATATTTATTGGAATAATCCACCCACTTTGTGACCCACTGGAAGGAGAAGTTTAACTGTTGTTTTGGCAGACAGTCTCCTGGGAAAGCAGCAAAAATGAAAAAAAAAGCAGCTTGTTTAAAGTGGTCAAGTTAACAAGTGGCCAATCCTAATCTTCAATTTTTAAATAGACACTTGATTCAATTAAGAGCAGTCCTTACCTTCTGGCATATTTTCAATGCAGCCCTTTAGTACTCTAGCTACTGTATCAGCAACACTTCCCATGGTACTGTCTTCAAGAGCTGGAAAATAAAGTATTGTGAAATTCTCAATTAAATAAGTTTAGACTTCAAAGTTTATATTTGTTACACAAATATATATCCAAGGTTTGCAGTAACTGCAAAACTTGTACTCACATTCACTACTACTGCTGCTGCAGCTTCCCAAAGTTCCTCTCACTATCATCCTAATAGAGTCTCTGATTTGTTGTTCATTATCCTTCACTGGAGAGGTGGCCTCTGGCTTGACATGGACGGTCAGTGACTTGCTAGACAACCGTGACTCCTGTCAAAAAGAAAGTGTCAACTTTTAGGAGAGATTTAGATTTTTGCACTGTTGAATACATAATTAAACATGAAAAAATTATATTCACAGCAATGAGACCAACCTACCTCAGCTAGTCTGCTTTTGATGCTCAATTGGTCACTTAATGACATTTTCTTCAAATCATTCTTCAGCTTATATATTTCATCATAATCATCTTTTCCTGGTTTGTATAAAAAGAAATTGCTTACTGTAGCAGAGCACATGTAAAGTCAGAATTTGACTTTTATGCATGGTTTTTTTTTTCTTCACTAATCAGAACTCAAACACATTGTTTAGCAAATGTGCACTTACTGTGATTGTCCAAAAACTTGGCTTTGTCCTTCTTCCCACCGAATATTGCTGCAGCTGCCTTTTTGAAAAAGTTCTTGGCAGGGCTGGACAAATGGAAATCTGGTGCATAATGACAACAGGTCTGTGACAATCGCTCAGGTGTAAATCCCTGCAACAGAAGACCAAAATTTAGATGCGTGCCTGCGTTATTGTGGCAATAGGATGAAAAAAAGGGTACTGAAGTTAAACTAAGAATTCTTGCAACACAAACCTGAGTGAAGAAGTCATAATGCAGGATGTCATCTAAACTTGGCCGATCCTCTGGATTTTTTGCAAGCATGTTGGCTATCAATTGTTTGGCAGAGGGTGACAATGTTGACGGCATTGAATATCTTGCTTCTCTTATACATTTGTAAGTTTCTTTCAGGTTGGTTGTCTCAAATGGGGGCCGCCCTAACAGCATCGTGTACCTGTAATGAACACAATTTAAGGAGTCAGTGTCTTCAAAGTTTAAGCCCCAACAAAGCCAAGGGGATTAGTTTTCATCTTCAGTAGTGAAGAGCTGAACCTCAGTTCACGAAAATAAAAAAATTGGGTATATAATTAGATAGTGAGGCAGCTCATATTTGCTACTGAAGACAAGAATTTACTCCCAATTGTGATTAAAGAATATAAACATACTTTGAAGTGCAGTACTTACATTACACAGCCTAATGCCCAGATATCAGATTCACAGCCATGCCCTTGTTTGTTGAGAACTTCAGGAGACAAGTAATTTGGTGTGCCACAGATAGTCCTGTGGAGATAATCACATTGATGTTAGCACTGTTATTTCATAATTCTTCCCCAAAATCATTTAGACTTGGATATATCTTGGTTCATTACCTGCTCCGTTGCTCCACTGGTTCCAGTTTAGCTGCTAACCCAAAGTCCCCTATTTTCAGTTCCATAGACTCATTGATGAAGAAGTTACCTGCAATTACAAAGCATGACCACTTAGAATCATATTTTCCAGTAGAAAATTAGACACGATGTTCTTTACCATTGCTTAATCTTAATCTCATATTAAGAAGCATCATACCTAATTTGAGGTCTCGGTGCAAGATTTCTTGTTCATGCAGACACTTCAGTCCTGATACTATCTGCCGGAGATAGTATCGCACTTCTGGCTCTGTCAGCACCTTCCTAGCTTTCAGTACGTGAGCCATTGACTGCAAATTAAAACAAAACAAATGAAGCACTATGCATTTTTAAAATAAATATACTGGTAAATATTGCACTTCACAGTCAGTGTCAGAAGAGAAAAGGATAAATACTTACTCGTCTGCTGCAGTGTTCCAAAAGGATGTAAATGTTCTCTTTATCTTCGAAGTAATGGTAAAAGTGAACGATGTGTTTATGGTGAAGCGTTCGGTGCAGCTCAATCTCTCGATCAATCTGCGTGTAGGAAATATCAAAATCAGGCTCGAGTGTTGCACCCAGGAACACTTTATGACATTAGTATTTTAATTAGCCTGTAGCATTACAAAAATCATCGTCAATCCCAGTGGCATACTCACTTTTTCCCTCTGATGGGGCTTGGCTACTCTGGTGTGCGGGATGATCTTTGCAGCATAGACGCGGTTAGTCGTCAGGTCGGTCATCTCGTAGCATTTAGCAAAACCACCCTAAGAAAAACAAAACCGCAGGGGCCAAGTTAATAAGCATCCACAGCAACATATTTTCTATATTTTTTAACCTAAAGATTTGAGATATAACGATAGTTTTTGTAACAAAAAAAAAAAATTCTAGTATTGAACGTGCTGTGCTTCGCAAGTCTGAGAGATGCTGACCCAGACACTGCGGGCTGGGAACCGCACACACTCTGCTCACCGTTTTCCACAGGGATGAGACCCCATCAACTCAAACCTCTGGCAGGGATTCGCTCACTGAACCACATTTACAAGTGCTGCACCACATTCAGTGCACCCGCTGCACCACATTCAGTGCGCCCGCTTATCCCCCGCACACCACACACAAAGGCAGCCTCTTGTCTCACCTTGCCCAACACTTTTCCTCTACAGTAACATTTGCCCGTGGCGGGGTCGGTTATAATCCGGGACATCTCGGCGTTGGAGTATGTTAACTCTTCCTGCCTTTTGGTGAAGCGGTGATCGGCGGACCTGCTGAGAGGCTGCTCACACATCTTTGAGCTTTGCTGGTAAGTGATAGTCCTCAGTATGTCCATCGCCTACTCTGCTCTCCGCACTTGCAGTGAGCGCCAGCTCGCTCCCCGCTGCCTTTTATATGCTCCCGCCATGGCGTCACAGAGCAACTGGCTGCAACCGCTCCACCGCCCATTCCGATTGGTTTTGGGGAATGCCAATCACCTCTCATGCCTTCCTCCCCGCCCTCCTCGAAACCTGATTGGATGAAACGTGCCGAGTTCAGTCAACCCCCAGGACCAACAAATTACCTTGATGCCAGCAAAAATCATCAACATGCACAACTCCTGGATCATAACATATAAGAAGCAGCACTAAACGGTGCATTTATTATATTTGTTAGAAATACCATACACTGTTTTATTCCTTCCTATCTGAATGCACGGTACATTTGCAGTTGCAAACATAGGGGTCGAGAGGGAGGTTGTTGCTGCATTTTCTAAGAACAACCAACCGCCTGCGGTTTATCTCCAGACAGTCTCACTGCAACTTTTATCAATCATCTCAGTCGTTACTGTTTCCATTTGCCTCCGCCTCAGTATTATCCCAACATGTTGTTAACTGCTGTTTTTATAAGCACGACATGCAGATTTATATCAGAGCGTTGCAGTCTATCAGTTACTCTGTTGAATATACTCTTCCCATCTGCCCAGACCAAACTGTCATTTAGGGGTATTGTATCTTTCCATAACCGCTATATTTTGTCACGACACTGCAAGTATTTTTTGCACGCGTTCATTCGATGCTATATATTTTATCTTTGTTTTTACTCTCAGTGTACTTATCTATGTTGCGTACAGCTTTGGGTTTTACAATAAATGAATCAATTCAAGACCAGATACATCATAGATTTTACTATAAATCCATTCATTGGGATTCATCCTTGCTTTGCCCTTACGCAAGCTCAGAAGCCGACTCACCATGTATTCGTTTTCAGGGAACTTTTAGCAACGTCTGAAACACGGATGGAGCACCATCCGATATAGCGAACAGTGCGCACCCAAAACCGTGTCATTGCTCATTTTGATTAATGCCATTTGTAATTACATGGCATTTTTTTGCGCAGTGTTTAGTTTAAGTTGTGTATTTTAAAATGTGGGCGCATTTAACTCCGCGGCTCAACCTTCGTAAATTCCCTTGTCGCAATTTGTGAAAACAGCGCACGTTTGGATTTTAAGCACCGTGGCAGCGAAATAGATCTATGTGTGTTAGGCAGAGACACATTGCACAGAAAGAAACCAGGAAGTGCACTGACACTTGGACATGAATTTTGGAGGTGGTTGGAAGGGGATGAATCATTGTACAGAGCGCCACCCAATGTCCCGCCATCTAAACTGCATCAACCCCTTGCACTGACTCTGCTCCACGGGTATTTTCTGCAAGGATCAACGCTTGTTTGGCTCCCCCTATTGAACAAATGACAAACTGAAATATGACACAGAAACAAATGCTGGAAATACTCAGGGTCTGGGATATCTGTGGAGAGGGGAAACCGAGTTAATATTTCAGGCCAATGTGACCTGGTACACTAAATTGTGTAATGTTTTCGCCAACGCCAATCCAAAAATGTGCAGTCTCCTGATTTAAGTATTGGGGCTTTGGGGCTCTTCTGAGTTAAAGCCCATTATGGGGGGATTTGGTGGTAAAATGGGTGAAGGTTTTGTAGTTTTTACCAGCTGCATACCAGCTTGCCAGTTTGGGTCACATGAATGTTGGGTCGCTGTGCTGCCAACGGCAGCTGTGAGTAGGTCCTGGGAGGAAAGGGGGAGCCAAGGGAGAGGGGGGGGGGGGGGGGTAATAATATTTTTGTTGGGCCCTTGAGGAGGACTTGGGGCCCACAAAGACAACTCAAAGTTTCCTTTCTTAAGTGTCACCTTTGACCCAGTTGATAGTACTTTGACCTCCAGTGTTCTAGCCAATATCTACCCTTCAGGTTAACACCAAAAAACAATGGCAGTTTTAGCACACTGGGCTAAATAGCTGGCTTGTAATACAGAATAAGGCAGGAGCTCGGGTTCAATTCCCCGTACTGGCCTCCCCAAACAGGTGCCAGAATGTGGCGACTAGGGGCTTTTCACAGTAACTTCATTGAAGCCTACTTGTGACAATAAACAATTATTATTATTATTAGTATACCGCAGGTGCTCGAAATTTGTAATAAAAACAGAAAATGCTGGAAATGCTAAGCAATTTATGGCAACATCTGTGGAGAGAGAAATAGAGTTAACATTTCAGGACTGTGACCTTTCATTAGAACTGAAAGATTAACTCTGTTTCTCTCTCCACAGATGCTACCTTAATCAAAAACAAAAGAAAATGGTCATTTATCTTATTGCTGCTTGGGGGACCTTGTCGTGTGCAAATCAGCTACTACATTTCCTACATTCCAACAGTGACTACATTATAAAAGTACATTATTAAAATTAAAATGCTTTGCAAGGTCCTGAGGTCATGGAAGGTGTTAGATAAGTGCAAGTCTTTCTTCTTTCCAGGGATTCTTCAGGATTAATGCCTGTGCTACTGGTTGAAACATGCGCAGCACACACTCTAATTAGTCCTATCCTAATATGATAACCAGGGTCCATAATACCTGAATTTTCATATTAAAAGGGACCTATCACTTCAAACAGGCAGATGCTTTAACTACCCAGCAGTTCGGCCACTGTGAAATCTGTAGCACTCTGATTGACGATGCCATTTTCGAGGTGTTACATGGGTAATGCTAATTTTTTCCAGATCCAAAAGGATTCCTAGGGTTCTCAAATTTGCCATTAAAAACCTGCATATGTAGGGTATAGGATGGGGGTAGGTGGGAAAATCCACAATTAGATCAACTATGATCTGACTGAATGGCAGAAGGGGCTCAAGAGACCGAATGCCTTACTCCTGCTCCTATTGCGCTTGTTTGTATGTTTGTATGTACATGTATTATAACCCAAAAAAGATGTCCACTTCCTTAAAACGTCTCACAACACCAGGTTAAAGTCCAACATGTTTGTTTCAAACACTAGCTTTTGGAGCACTGCTCCTTCGTCAGGTGAATGCCTGATTCACCTGAGGAAGGAGCAGTGCTCCGAAAGCTAGTGTTTGAAACAAACATGTTGGACTTTAACCTGGTGTTGTAAGACTTCTTACTGTGCTCACCCCAGTCCAACGCCAGCATCTCCACATCATCACTTCCTTAATTACTGGTGGGAAGGTTCAGGTGAGGGGAGATTTGGACAGCTAAAGAGGAAGGACAAGGCAACAATGCAGGTAAGCAATCCGGGTAATGATAAGGAGTATGTGACAGGAAGGAACAGAGCATACAAATATGAGACTGCGTCAGCAAGCATGATCAGGGAAGGAAACAAAGGCTTTAAACTAACAGAGAGTGGCAATGTGCATGTGATGGGAGATTTAGAAAACAAAGACAAAAGTTGAGGCAATAGAAAAGTATATCAATGTGGGTAAAGACAAGCAGAGAGGGACAGAAAGGGGCAGAGAATTTAACAGTAATTGTGCATTAGAGGGTAAGATCCATGCAGAGAATAGTGGTGCAAAACATATACGATCCTGAGGAGACTTGGCAGAGATGGATGTGGAAAGAATGTTTCCTTCTTGTGGGGGCCGCCCATTTAGGTCAGTGATGAGGAGAATCTTTTTCTCTCAGAGTTGTGAGCCTTTGGAACTCTCTTCCTCAACAGGTGGTGGAATCAGAGGGGTGCATTCTCCATCTCCACCACCACGTGTTCCTCAGTGGCGCTCCTTTGCTGGCAGCGGGATACTTTATTCCCATCGCCAGCCAATGGGATTTAGCATTTTGGCCACTCCACGCCGCTGGGAGACCCGTCGGCAGGGGTGCACTGCCGGTGGAATGGAGATTCCCGTCGGCGGAGAATACACCACGGAGTGTTTGAATATTTTTAAGACAGAGCTAGATAGATTCTTGATAAGCAAGGGGGTGAAAAGTCATCAGACATAGGTGGGAATGTGGAATTGAGACTACAATCAGACCAGCCATGATCCTATTGAATTGTGGAGCAGGTTCAAAGGGCCAAATGGCCTACTCCTGCTCAAAATTCATGTTCGGGGGGAAAACAATTGCAGTCACTTTACCTGAATATGAAACATTCAAAATGATGAAGGGGCTTGACAGGGTAGGTACCAAAAAGCTGTCTCCCCCGGTTGGGGAACCGAGAATAAGGAGGCACGATTTCACGATAAGGAGCCGATGATTTCGGACTGAAAGGAGGAGAAAGTTCTTCATTCAAAGGGTGTGAATTTTTGGAATTCTCTACCTCAGAGGGTTCCGGATGCTCTGTTACTGATTATCTTGAAGGCTAAGGTGGACACATTTTTGATCTCTCAGGGAATCAAGGGATATAGGGAGCGTACAGGAATGTGGATTTTAAGCCCAAGATGAGCCATGATCATATTGAATTATGGAGCAGGTTCAATGAGCTGTACAGTCAGCATAGTTTTAAGGGGAGGTTATGTCTGACACTTCATTGTGTTTTTTGAAGAGGTGACTTAGGTGTGTAGATGAGGAAAATGCATTTGATGTAGTCTACTTAGATTCAGCAAGGCTTTTAATAGGGTCCCACATGAGCGACTGATAGCGAAGATAAGAGTCCATGGAATCCAAGAAAATTTTGAAAATTGGATCAAAAACTTCCTGATTAGCAGGAAGCAAGGGGTGATGGCCGAGGAGTGTTTTTCTGACTGGACGTCTGTGTCCAGTGGGATTCCACAGGGATCAGTGTTGGGGCCCTTGCTGTTTTCACTTTAAACAAATGATTTAGATATGAATGCAGGAGGGTTGATCGGTAAGTTTGTGGATGATACGATAATTGGTGGAGTATTAATAGTGAGGAGGACAGCCTTTGAGTAGGCGGGCTGGTCAGGTGGGCTAATCAGTGGCAAATGGAATTCAATTCAGATAAGTGTGAGGTGATGCGCTTGGGGCGGACAAACAAGGCAAGGGAATACATGATAAATGGCAGGACTCTGGGAAGCATCGAGGATCAGAGGGATCTTGTTGTGCGTGTACACCGGTCCCTTAAAGTACCTGAGCAGATGGATATAATGATTAAGAACGCATTTTATTTGCCTTTATTAGCCAAGTGTTATGGGCCAGGGTGTAGCGAACCCCAAAGTATATCATGGAGTTCACCTGACCCACAACTTTTAATAGATTGTGGTATGGGGAGACAAAGGCCCACTCTACAGGGGTGATGCAGCAGAACAGGAAAAGTATTTTTAAAGCAAAACAATGTTTATTCTATGAACTCAAGTTAAAACATACAGTGAACATCTTAGCAACCATTAATTCAAATTCAACCCCCAAAGACTTCAACACTAAGTAATCCTTTAAGCTTACCTTTTAACATCCATACGACTTCAAAACAAAACCTTTAACATCAGGTTAAAGTCACCACTGAGAACATTTATAATTCTGAATTCACCAAATGATCAAGAGACAGTCTTTTCATGGCAGAGAGAACAGCAGTACACCTGCTTGGTCTGGCTTCAGCTGCAACACTGAAAACGAAACCAAAAAGACACAGACATGCCTAAGCTTTTCTCAAAGTGAAACTAAAAAGCAGAGCCAGAACTCAACTCCACCCATACTTTGACATCACTGCAGTAACATGAGCAGCCAAACATTTCTTAAAGCATGACACCTCCCCCCAAGAAAAAAAATAAACCATCAACTCCAAGATGATTTCATTTTTCACCTTTTCACTATCCTTTAAGAAATGCACACAGTAAATATATTTTTTCGTTTCAAAAAAACAACACAAGCAAACAGGTATAATAATGCAGTCAATATTTTTCCCTTTCTTCTTCCTCCAACTGAAATCCTTCTCGATTGACAGTCTCTTTGAACAAGAAGGTCTCTGCATGATACTTTCATTTCTCTACACCTCGGCATTTCTCTTTAAAGTCAGATAGTTTAGTTCAATCTGATCAGAGTCCCTTGTAATTCTCTAGCACAGGAGCATTGGTTATCACACCTTTCAAGCCGTCAAATGCCTGTTGAAACTCCGCTGTCCACTGAAATTTGTTACGCTTCTTGAACAAATCCGTCAGTGGAGCAACCATGCTACAAAAATCATTCACCAATGTTCGAACAAATCCACTTATGCCAAGAAATCGCATTAATTCCCTTCGTCTTGAGGGTATCAGAAACTCCTCATGGAAAGTGACTTGGGCTTTTCCAAATTCACTTTTGGCTACGTTTATCATTAAACACGCCTCCTAAAGTTGATCAAATAACTCCAACAGGTGTTTTAAATGTTCTTTCCATGTCTGGCTGAAAATTACCAGATTGTCGATGTATACCCCACAATTGGGTAATCCTGAAACAACTGTTAGTTAACCGTTGAAATGTGGCTGGGGCGTTTTTCATGCAAATGGCATAACTTTGAATTTGTATGAACCATCCAGAGTCACAAAAGCTGAAATCTCCTTCGCCCTTTCGGATAAAGGTACCTGCCAGTAACCTTTAAGTAAATCCAGTTTGGAAATAAAAGCTGATTGTCCCACTTTCTCAATGCAATCCTCCAAATGTGGGATAGGATAACCGTTTGTTCTTGTAACTGCATTAACCATTCTATAGTCCACACATAACTGTTGGTTATCATCTGGTTTAGGTACCATCACTGTGGGTGAGCTCCATTGGCTGCAACCCACTTCAATTATGCCATTTTTAAGCACACTCTCAATCTTTTTGTTAACCTGTGCCAATTTTAAAGGGTTAAGTCTGTATGGATGTTGTTTGACTGGAACAGCATTTCCCACATCTACATCATGTATAGCCATTTTAGTACTTCCCAGTTTATCTCTACAAACTTGCCTATGTGATATCAATAACTCTTTCAGGTAGGTTAGCTTTTCCTCTAGAAGGTAACTCAACAATTTATCCCAATGTTTAAGAACATCCTCATTTTCCAATTTAGTTTGAGGTATGTCAAATTCCCAGTCATCTGGATTTGGTTCGTCACTGAGTTAGAATCATTAAAACCTCCTCCTTTTTTTCTCCTTCCCTTTCAAATTAACTTTTAAGCATATGCACATGACACACTTGGTGAGTTTTCCTTCCATCCGGTGTTTTTACCACATAATTCACCTCACTTAATTTCCTTTCAATCAGATAAGGTCCACAAAACCTAGCTTTAAAGGTTCCACTACCACTGGTAACAATACTAAAACTTTATCTCCACTGGCTAAACTACAAACTTTGGATTTCTTGTCCGCTACCCGTTTCATCACATTTTGTGCAACTTTTAAATGTTATCTAGCGGGAGCCAATTCACCTGCTCTATTTAATCGTTCCTTAAAATGTGATATGTAATCCAATAATGTAAGTTCTAATTTCTCACTCACCAATCTTTCCTTAATCAATTTAAGTGGTCTTTTTACCTCATGACCAAAAATTTGTTCAAAAGGACTAAATGTGGTTGATTCATTAGGTGCATCCCTAATTGCAAACAGCACAAATGGAATTCCTTTATCCCAATCATCTGGATAATCGTGACAATAAGCCCTCAACATTGTCTTTAATGTCTGATGCCACCTTTCTAACTCTCCCTGCGATTCTGGATGGTACGCAGTTGATTTAAATTGTTTTATTCCTAAGCTATCCATAACTTCTTTGAATAACCTTGAGGTAAAATTTGATCATTGATCCGATTGTATTTCTGTGGGTAGTCCATATCTAGTAAAGAATTTATGTAACTCCTCCACAAAATTTTTAGCTGTAATATTATGAACTGGAATCATAGAATTGAATCATAGAATTCACAGTGCAGAAGGAGGCCATTCGGCCCTTTGAGTCTGTACCGGCTCTTTGAAACAGCACCCCATCCAAGCCCACACCTCCACCCTATCCCCATAACCCAGTAACCCCACCCAACACTAAGGGCAATTTTGAACACTAAGGGCAATTTAGCATGGCCAATCCACCTAACCTGCACATCTTTGGACTGTGGGAGGAAACTGGAGCACCCGGAGGAAACCCACGCACACATGGGGAGAACGTGCAGACTCCGGACAGACAGTAAACCAAGCCTGGAATCAAACCTGGGACCCTGGAGCTGTGAAGCAATTATGCTAACCACCATGCTACCATGCTGCCCTCTGGAAACCTAGTAGACACATCCATTATAGTCAAAAGATATAGATTCCCACTTTTCATTTTAGGAACCGGTCCTACGCAATCAATTAGGACCCTTGTAAAAGGTTCCTCAAATGCTGGAATGGGTATTAAGGGCGCTGGTTTTATCACTGCTTGAGGTTTCCCGATCACTTGACATGTGTGACATAATTGACAAAATTTAACTGCATCTTTGTGTAATCCAGGCCAATAAAAATGTTTTTGTATTTTAGTTTGAGTTTTCCTTCTTCCCAAATAACCTCCCACTGGTACCTCATGTGCAACTCGTAACACTTCCTTTCTATACCCTACCGGCAATACTACTTGATGATCTTCTGCCCACTTTTCATCCGCCTGCATATGTAAAGATCTCCATTTTCTCATCAAGATATCACTTTTACGGTAATAACACGAGGGATACACTCAGATTCCTCTTCCATGTATGCTTTCTGATACATCCGTTTTATTTCTATATCTTTTTGTTGTAACTCCGCCAATTTTCCAAGATAAACTGTATTCATGGTCAAGATAGTTTCTCTATTACTCCTACTACCACTTCACCACTCTTCACTAGACCAACTTTACCTTATATAATGGAACATTACTTCTCTCATCCTAAATTCCACATATTACCAGCTTTTCTGGCAATATTCTTCCCAGACTACATAACTCCTCATTTCTTACCATGAAAGATTGACTATCTTCCGTATCTCTTAAAATTGTGACTTCTTTACCTGCTCCTCCTGATACACATGAGTAAACTTTACCCACACAAGTAAATTCTTTAAAGAGATCTGGCACCTTCTTATCAATCACCTCTTGACCAGGCTGCACAATCTTTTGCACCTCCTTCGCGTCACTTGGGCTTTCCTTTACCACTTTAACAAACCCCACTGTCTTATCCTGTTTTACCACATCAGCCCCCCCCCAGTGCTTTTCTTCAACCACCAACACTATGACTTTACATGGCCTAGGTTGTTACAGTGAAAACATTTAAAATTTTTCATTTCTTTTCCACCCTCCCCAGGATTTAAAAAAAAATCTGAGGTACACTCTCTTTATTATCTCCCATCAGATCACCTTTAACTTTACCACTTGAGTATTTATCATGTCCCCAGTTTCCATCCCTCAGGCTGAAACTGATGGCAGAAAACAAACTTTGATTTATGAACTAATTCATAATCATCTGAAATTTCTGCTGCTAATCTCGCAGTTTTAACCCTCTGTTCTTCCACATGAGTTCTCACTGCATCAGGAATTGAGTTTTTAAACTCCTCCAAAAGCATAATTTCTCTGAGAGCTTCATACGTTTGGTCTATTTTCAAAGTGTTTATCCACCTATCAAAATTACTCTGTTTGAGCCATTCAAACTCCATGTATGTTTGACCAAATTCTTTCCTTAAATTTCTAAACCTTTGTCTGTAAGCTTCAGGCACTAGTTCATATGCACCTAAGATGTATCATTTCAGATGTATCACCTCCTCATACATCTCAGATACCTCCTCTGGTAGTGATGCAAACACTTGACTAGCCCTACCTACCAGCTCTGTTTGAATAAGTACTACTCACATGTTTTGTGGCTATTTCATTTGTTTAGCCTCTTTCTCAAATGAACTGAAAAAGGCTTCTACCTCTTTGTCATCAAATCTTGGCAATGCTTAGACAGATTTAAATAGATTACCACCAAGCCTTCGACTTTGTCGTTCTTTCTCACTATCCTCATCACAATCATCCAACTGCACGTTTCATTTTGAGCATGCCAATTTTAACTGACTGTCATATTTCATGGCCATTTTCTGAAGTTCAAACTCTCTCTCTTTATCTTTTTCCCTGATCTGTATCTCCCTTTCTTTTTCTTTTTGTTCTGCTAGGGCTATTCTTTCTGTTTTCCTTTCTTCTCTCTCTTTCTCCTCTCTCTCTCTTTCTCTTTCTTTTTCCTCTCTCTCTCTTTCTCTTTCTTATTCCTCTCTCTCTCTTTCGTATTCAAGCTGGCTCGAATTCTTTCTCATGTTCCATTTGTTTAATTTGTAACTGAATTTTTGCCATTTCCAATGAGTCAAACTGTATCTCAGGCAACTTTAAATGCTTAGCCACCGCCATAATTACCTCATCTTTTCGCTTTTTGTCAGGTAATGTTAACTGCAATGTTTTTGCCAAATCTAACAGTCTGCGTTTAGTCTCTGTCCGTAAGGTACTGCATGTGACCGTCTCCACCTCCAAAAACTTCAGAGCCTTTGAAAGAGCCATTGTCCACAACACACTCCCCACTTAAACTAAAATACCACACCTAAAAAGCAACCACAATATGCTCACCCCTCACTGTCTTTAAGTTCACAAAGCCAATCTAATAGATACACTTTTATTCCCCCTCGAGCCCCCAATTTGTTATGGGCCAGGGTGTAGAGAACCCCAAAGTGTATCATGGAGTTCACCTGACCCACAACTTTTAATAGATTGTGGTATGAGGAGCACACGGCCCACTCTACAGGTGTGGTACAGCAGAAAAGGAAAAGTATTTTTTAAAGCAAAACAATGTTTATTCTATGAACTAAAGTTAACCTTTTAAAAACATACAGTGAACATCTTAGCAACCATTAATTCAAATACAACCCCAAAGACTTCAACACTAAGTATTCCGTTAAGCTTTAATTTTAACATCCATACGACTTAAAAACAAAACCTTTAACAGAAGAACATCAGGTTAAAGTCACTACTGAGAACATTTATAATTCTGAATTCACCAAATGATCAAGAGATAGTCTTTTCATGGCAGAGAGAACAGCAGTACACCTGCTTTGTCTGGCTCCAGCTCCAACACTGAAAATGAAACCAAAAAGACACAGACATGCCCAAGCTTTTCTCAAAGTGAAACTAAAAAGCAGAGCCAGAGCTCAGCTCCACCCACAGTCTGACATCACTGCAGTAACATGAGCCGCCAAACATTTTTAGAAGCGACATTCTCATGACACAAGGCATAGAGTTTAAGAGCCAGGATGTTATGCTGGAACTGTATAAAGTGTTGGTTATACCACAGCTAAAATATTGTGTGCAGTTCTGGAATCCACATTACAGGAGGGATGTGATAGTACTGGAAAGAGTGCAGAGGAGATTTACCAGGATGTTGGCTGGGTTGGAGACTGTTAGTTATGAAAAGAGATTGGATAAACTTGGATTGCTTTCCTTTGAGCAGACGAGACTGAAGTGGGGGACATGATTGAGATGTATAAAATTATTGGGGACATAGATAGAGCAGACAGGAACAAATCTTTTTCCTTGGTGAAGAGCTTAATGACCAGGAGGCATAGATTTAAGGTAAGGGTCAGGAGGTTTAGAGGGGACATGAGGAAAGACATTGTTACCCAGAGAGTGGGAGCTTGGAATTCGCTGCCTGAAAGGGTGATGTGTGCAGAGACCTCATAATATTTAAGAAGTATTTAGATGTGCACTTGTGGTCCAAGGCATCCAAGGCTATGGGCCAAGTGCTGGAAAATTGAATTAGATTGGTTAGGTGGTTGTTTTTGACCAGCGTAGATGCGATGGGCCGAAGGGCCTTTTCTATGCTGTATGATTTTATCACTCAGTGGTCTTCTTCTGCTCCCATTTCTTACATTCTGTCAGGAGTGCTATGTGTGTCATCTAAGGAGATGCAAGGGTGACTAACCTTCTAACCAATTTCCACCCAAGATAATTACTGTCATTATATAAGCAGCAGAAGCATTTCACTGTTCTTCAATTGGATACTGTAATTTTACTTCATGCAGCAGTGTGAAGGGTTTGCATTTTCTGAGAGAAGTAATTTTCCAGATGCTACTTCAGACCTTGTATTACAATCATACATCGCTAAGCATCACTTATCTTTCCAACCATCAACCTGGATTATTGGCTGGGGTTTTGCACTCCTGCCAGTGACGGGAATCATGACAGCTGGGGGCACTAAATTTGCATGATGGAAAAGTCAGTTTTCTGCTGGCGGTAAATGAGTTTAGGAATTTGTTCTCCCGCCTTTAGTGCGATAAATACGGATCAGTTTCCTGCTGATCTATGGCGGGAACTATATTTGCAATGATTTATATCTCATGAATGCTCACTAAATAGTCAACTCACTGAAATTTTGTTGCTGCTTCAAATTAAGTGCCCCACCTATGAATAATTAGAACGGCCTGTTTCCTGACTGAGCTGCACACCTCACTTCATCAACAACATCAAGGTCAGTGGACGCTGCCTTCGCCGACTTTTATGAGTTTCTGTGAGATTTCAGGTCCCTGCATCACATGCTATACTAAGGCTGGGCATAGGAGGCCATATCAGCAGGGAGGGGGAAATGGAGAAAGGACATGGGGGTGTGGGGGGGTGTGGGAAGTAGTGTGTTGAGGAGTGTGGCCTATGGCAGGGTGTGGACATGGCAGACCAGGGTGGAGACTGAGGCATGACTAGGGAGTGGCCAAGGAACAGAGTGGAGTAGTGAAACATTGTCCTGGGGCAAGAGTTATAAGATGCTTCAAGTCAGAGCCAGAGACTGTCCTGGGGCTGAGGCCACACTGTCAGGTTATATTGAAGAGACTGTCCTGGGGCTGAGGCCACGCTGTCGGGTTATATTGAACAGACTGTCCTGGGGCTGAGGCCAAACTGTCGGGGGGATATTGAAGAGACTGTCCTGGGGCTGAGGCCACACTGTCGGGTTATATTGAAGAGACTGTCCTGGGGCTGAGGCCATGCTGTCAGGGGGATATTGAAGAGACTGTCCTGGGGTTGAGGCCACACTGTCAGGGGGGATATTGAAGAGACTGTCCTGGGGCTGAGGCCACACTGTCGGGTTATATTGAAGAGACTGTCCTGGGGCTGAGGCCACACTGTCGGGGGGATATTGAAGAGACTGTCCTGGGGCTGAGGCCACACTGTCGGGTTATATTGAAGAGACTGTCCTGGGGCAAAGGCCACACTGTCGGGTTATATTGAAGAGACTGTCCTGGGGCTGAGGCCACACTGTCGGGTTATATTGAACAGACTGTCCTGGGGCTGAGGCCAAACTGTCGGGGGGATATTGAAGAGACTGTCCTGGGGCTGAGGCCACACTGTCGGGTTATATTGAAGAGACTGTCCTGGGGCTGAGGCCATGCTGTCAGGGGGATATTGAAGAGACTGTCCTGGGGCTGAGGCCACACTGTCGGGTTATATTGAAGAGACTGTCCTGGGGCTGAGGCCATGCTGTCAGGGGGATATTGAAGAGACTGTCCTGGGGCTGAGGCCACACTGTCGGGTTATATTGAAGAGACTGTCCTGGGGCTGAGGCCACACTGTCGGGTTATATTGAAGAGACTGTCCTGGGGCTGAGGCCATGCTGTCAGGGGGATATTGAAGAGACTGTCCTGGGGTTGAGGCCACACTGTCAGGGGGGATATTGAAGAGACTGTCCTGGGGCTGAGGCCACACTGTCGGGTTATATTGAAGAGACTGTCCTGGGGCTGAGGCCACACTGTCGGGGGGATATTGAAGAGACTGTCCTGGGGCTGAGGCCACACTGTCGGGTTATATTGAAGAGACTGTCCTGGGGCAAAGGCCACACTGTCGGGTTATATTGAAGAGACTGTCCTGGGGCTGAGGCCACACTGTCAGGGGGATATTGAAGAGACTGTCCTGGGGCTGAGGCCATGCTGTCAGGGGGATATTGAAGAGACTGTCCTGGGCTGAGGCCACACTGTCGGGTTATATTGAAGAGACTGTCCTGGGGCAAAGGCCACACTGTCGGGTTATATTGAAGAGACTGTCCTGGGGCTGAGGCCATGCTGTCAGGGGGATATTGAAGAGACTGTCCTGGGCTGAGGCCACACTGTCGGGTTATATTGAAGAGACTGTCCTGGGGCTGAGGCCACACTGTCGGGTTATATTGAAGAGACGGTCCTGGGGCTGAGGCCATGCTGTCAGGGGGATATTGAAGAGACTGTCCTGGGGCTGAGGCCACACTGTCGGGTTATATTGAAGAGACTGTCCTGGGGCTGAGGCCACACTGTTGGGTTATATTGAAGAGACTGTCCTGGGGCTGAGGCCACACTGTCGGGTTATATTGAAGAGTCTGTCCTGGGGTTGAGGCCATGCTGTCAGGGGGAATATTGAACAGACTGTCCTGGGGCTGAGGCCACACTGTCGGGTTATATTGAAGAGACTGTCCTGGGGCTGAGGCCACACTGTTGGGTTATATTGAAGAGACTGTCCTGGGGCTGAGGCCACACTGTCGGGTTATATTGAAGAGTCTGTCCTGGGGTTGAGGCCATGCTGTCAGGGGGAATATTGAAGAGACTGTCCTGGGGCTGAGGCCACACTGTTGGGTTATATTGAAGAGTCTGTCCTGGGGTTGAGGCCACACTGTCACTTAATTTTGAAGAGACTGTCCCGACTACCAAGTACCAACCGGTGGCTCTGACATCTATTGTTATGAAGGACTTTGAGTGGTTAGTCATGAGGCACATCAACTCCAACCTTCCAGATTGACCTGATCCACTGCAATTCGCATACCGTCACAACTGGTCCACAGCAGTCGTCATCTCCCTGGCCCTCTACTCATCCCTGGAGTATCTCGATAACAAGGAATCTGACATCAGACTCCTATTCATTGCCAACAGCTCCGCCTTCATCACCATAATCCCAGCCAAGATCATATCCAAACTCCAAAATCTAGGACTCGGCTCCTCCCTCTGCAACTGGATCCTCGACTTTCTGACCCACAGATCACAATAAAACATAGAACATACAGTGCAGGAGACCATTTGGCCCATCGAGTCTGCACCGACCAATTTAAGTCCTCACTTCCACCCTAGCCCCGTAACCCAATAACTCCTCCTAACCTTTTTTGGTCACTAAGGGCAATTTATCATGGCCAATCCACCTAACCTGCACGTCTTTGGACTGTGGGAGGAAACCCAAGCAGACATGGGGAGAACTTGTGACTCCGCATAGACAGTGACCCAGCGGGGAATCGAACCTGGGAGCCTGCTGCTGTGAAGCCACAGTGCTAATCACTTGTGCTACCGTGCTGCCGTAGATAATCAGTAAGGATAAACAGCAACATCTCCTCCACGATAGTCCACAACACCAGGGCCTGCAAGGCTGTGTACGTAGCCCCCTATTATTTTTTGCTTTTAAATTTAGAGTACCCACGCAGACACGGGGAGAACGTGCAGACTCCGCACAGACAGTGACCCAAGCCGGGTATCAAACCTGGGACCCTGGAGCTCTGAAGCAACAGTGCTATCCACTGTGCTACCGTGCTGCATTGGACATCAGGATGCAGTGATCTGTTACATCACAGCATGGATGCAAAGCTGTGAGTTATGTGAGCAATGTCCTCACAGCGCTTCAGCAGGGCCATTGTGTGATTATTGACAAACACTCATTACCCTGCATTCGCCGAAAGCCTGCCAAGTTTATGTCTTGCATAGCCATGGCATCTGGCAGTCAGCTTTAATACTGCAGTGAATGATTATTTAATCCTTCACCAATACTGTTGAGAACTCGGGAAATGTGCTGCAGCGTCACTTTCATACCGTTACAGTCCTTGTCGTGTCCTTCTCAGAGAAGCCTTCTGTGAACCCTACGTCACTGAGTGCACAATCATGCAATGATCGCATATCGATTTATGTTCTGTGGCTTTATGGAAAGATACTGTGAAACAATGCTCGACAGCCATTCAGGAGCAAAGTAAGATCCTCATAGGTAAGTAGACAGCTTCATCAGGATGTTCACACACCTCTGACAGCACACACTCATTCCTGTCTAGCAGACATTTCAAATGTTACCGAGTGGAACCAATCTCCATTGCTCAGCATCATGCATGGGGACAGTGGGGACCTAATATAGGAATAACATTCAGTCCTACAAGTGGAGATGAAAACTGCTGCAGGGAGGCACAAAAGGCTATGATGCTCAACAATGAATACTACTTGTCCCCAAAACTCTCAGTCATAAAATAAACGCCATTGCAAAGTTGGTCGCGACAAAAAAGGGGCAGCAGGGTAGCATGGTGGTTAGCATCAATGCTTCACAGCTCCAGGGTTCCAGGTTCGATTCCCGGCTGGGTCACTGTCTGTGTGGAGTCTGCACGTCCTCCCCCTGTGTGCGTGGGTTTCCTCCGGGTGCTCCGGTTTCCTCCCACAGTCCAAATATGTGCGGGTTAGGTGGATTGGCCATGCTAAATTGCCCGTAGTGTCCTAATAAAAGTAAGGTTAAGGGGGGGTTGTTGGGTTACGGGTATAGGGTGGATACGTGGGTTTGAGTAGGGTGATCATGGCTCAGCACAACATTGAGGGCTGAAGGGCCTGTTCTGTGCTGTACTGTTCTATGTTCTATGTTCTAAATACTCAGCAGATCCGCAAACTAAAGAGTTCAGTTCAGAAGCATCAGGATAATCGCTAACATTGATGAATATTCTCATGAGGTCACATATCTGCCTGAGATGCAATGGTCACATACGTTTTGTCTAGCCATCACTTCATATAGGAAATCCCTTTGTTCATGTCGCTGATGTGGAAGATAGGATATGATGAGATTGAGTGCATTTACTGTAACAGAGGGGCAAGGTGCAAGAAAATTTGGGGAGTTTATTGATACCTTTGAATGAATGTGGAACCATGAATCATAACAATTAGCTATTCAGTACCTGAGACATGGAGAGAGATAGATGCAAAATATATCTACAATACTGCACACAGTATACAGTGAATGAACACCTGTATCACTATTGTGCATTCAAAACTTCTTAATTGTTCTAACTCTCTGATAATAATAATAATCTTTATTGTCACAAGTAGGCCTACATTTATACTGCAATGAAGTTACTATGAAAAGCCCCTAGTCTCCACATTCCGGCACCTGTTCAGGTATACAGAGGGAGAATTCAAAATGTCCAATTCACATGACAGCACGTCTTTCAGGACTTGTGGGAGGAAACCGAAGTGCCCGGAGGAAATCCACGCAGACAGGGACAACGTGGAGACTCCGCACAGGCAGCGACCCAAGCCAGGAATCAAACCTGGAATCCTGGTGCTGTGAAGCAACAGTGCTAACCACTGTGGTACCGTGCTGCCCCTGTCTAGGTGCAGCTCCAATATTTGCAACAGAGGTGGAGTCAGCCTGCTGACTGCTATATCCTGTTGCCTGAGATGACTTTGGAAGCCATCCTCTGGAGGCCTGACATGGCCTGTGCCTGCTAAGGGTCACCTGTTCTGGGGCAGGTGCACCCTCCTCAGCCTGACCCATTGGAGATGATGGAGTCACAGGCAGAGGGGATTTGGAGTGGCAGGGGAGAGTACACATTGGATGCCCTCGAGTTGTCTGGCTGATGCTTCTCCTCTCTTTTAGTGCCTAAGGGCCTCTCCCTGATGCTGTAAGAAAGGACACCTGGAGGAGGTCAAGGTGCCTCATCCATCACTCACCTAGCCACTGCTGGAATACCCCAAGGTTAGAGAGAAGGTGTGCAAATCCACCTGAACCGGCTGTGACTGGACCTCCAAGGTCTCCTGCTGTGGACACATGTTAGTGAGGCAATCACCAGATTGTGAGCAGAGACCTACTCTAGAGCTAAGACAAACCAAGGTGCATGTGTCTGCGCTGCTGAAGGCAGTTATGGGTCTGCCTCCTCATCTGAGGTGCTCTGGGGGCTGGGGCTTGAGCTGAGGCCCTTGCTTGTTATTTTCTTCTGCCTTTTCATGCTGGTGGCGCAAAAAGGAAGAAAAAAATAATGAGTCATTGACTAGTGTTACGATATTAGACCAGACCCCAATATATGTTGGGAAATCGGATGAGATTACAATTTTTCAATTTGTAAAACTGTAAGGAAAGGATAATTTGCCCCAGGATGATTCCCCTGACAAATAGGGATCTTCTATATTAAAATAATCTTTATTATTAATACAGTATTAACTGCATTAACATCACAGGAAAAATAGCTCCACATTTGACAGTTAAACAGTTCTAAAACAAAATAGGAAAATAATTGAACTACTAATTGATACCATCTCTACTTTCAATTAAGCAAAGCACATTACACATCAAAAGTCACTTATAAATAATGTTAACAACATAGGGTTACTTGCTGTACTCTTGTGTAGAGATGTGTTGGAAAGACTGCTTGGAGAAAGAGAGATAGCCTTTCAGGAACAGCCTACAAATTCTTCTGTCTTTTCCCTGCTCAATCTGACAGCATTTGGCAAAACTGCTGTTCAATTTAGAAACTCCCAGGTGACTGTCAAACGTATATCAAAACTGCAAAACTACAGACAGACCTGGCTTCTCCCATTAATTACATCATCTTTATCCAACTATGGACCACATACATACCCTCATAAATTATCTACTTTCCAGAGAATCTCTAACAATCAGAACAAAGTTCCATAGGGCATCTCTTTGTAAACGGTTACATTAATAATTGCCTCATCTTTTATGACCTCTTAATTACAGCTTCAGCAGATCCACAGTCTGAATAATTTAACATTGATTCTTTAATAATATTACTGCACAAACATATATATACCTTAACACAGGCTTTTAAAAACCTTACTGCAACAGATATAAAATACAATGGGCGCGATTCTCCCAGAGAGGGAGAAATCGTAAGGCTGGCGTCAAATCCGGGCGGGTTTGAGGCCAGCCTCCCCCTCCCCGACCGGGAACCGATTCTGGTCCCCGGTCGGGGCTAGCATGCCGCCGCCGTAAACTCTGGCATCGCGGGCTTAACGAATTTCGTTAAGCCCGCTTGCCAGAGTTTACGCCGGCTGACGCGTCACATGACGTCAGCCGCGCATGCGCGGATTGGAAGACTCCAACCCGCGCATGCGCGGATGACGTCATCGCGCATTTGCGCGAAACCCGCGCATGCGCGGGCCGGGATGCCCCTCAGCCGCCCCTGCGAAGTGATACAGCGGGGCGGCGGAAGGACAAAGAGTGCGCGGGTATCAGACCCGCTGCCCGCGATCGGTGGGCACCGATCGCGGGCCCATGGCACCCTTGGCACGGCCGTGGTACTGCCGTGCCAATCGGTGCCATGGTTTTAAAAATCGGCACTTTACGGCCGTTTTTACGAACGGCCAGACCAGGTGTGTTTGCCGTTCGTAAAAACAGCCGTAAAGGGGTTGGAACTTGGCCCATCGGCCAGCTGAGAATCGCTGCTGGCCGTAAAAAAACGGCGGCAGCGATTTGTATCGGGAGTCGGGCGTGGGGGGGGGAGAATAGCGGGAGGGCGTCAGACTAGCGTGGCCGTAAAATTTTACGAACCCCGCTATTCTCCGCACCGTCGTGAGTGCGGAGAATTGCGCCCAATGTATATAGCAAGTTTGTACATTCATCACATGAGGTAGGCTCCAACTTAATAGGTCACTCACAGTCATTGCATGTGGGGTGGACCCTCACTGGTATGTTGGAGGGGTTGATTTTGCCTTCCACGCAGGAGCAATCTCTGTCCTCATCAGTGAGTTCTGCCGCTTGCTTCTCATTGGTGGAGAATGTTGTAAGCTCAGGAGTACCCATTCCAGTCTTCACTCTTTCCCGTCAGTTGTGGTATATCTTGTCCGGCATAAAGACCGATGGATAGACCTTGAGCAGTATGGATGGAAGTGCAGTTCGGAAGAAGACATGTCTGCTGCTGTGGCTCTCCAGTAAGGGATTAAGATGCTGTTTGCACATGATTTTACATGAGATGATGAGGTTAACGTGGAGACTTGCAGTGCTGATGTCCCATCTGCTGGTGTTGTGTGACATCCTTGTGGGCTGTGACTTTTAGATTGCCTGATACCCCAATGAGAGTGTGAGTTTGGAGTGAGTAGAAGCTGCATTTACCCTGGCAGAATGCATGAGGTCAATCATTCACCTCCTGCACTCTAGGGCGGTCCTTTTCTGCTGGCCACGGGTGCTCACCTCCCTGGAGACCTTCCCCCAGGCCAGTGTAGTCAGATGAGAATCTCTCCTTTTCTCATCCCTTGGAAAGAGGACTTCCAGTCTTTCCTGAATGACAGAGAGCAGAATCCACAGGGAGGCCTCATTCGAACCATGGAGCCATATGTTTGGTATGTTTGGACGCCATGGTGATGCAGGAGTTCACAATACACCAGACCTGCAGTGGATGAATCCCTGCCCATCCTGCCCTGAGATTCAACAAGGTCCTCATTGTTGCCCAACGGAACAACACTTTTCAGCCTGCACAGTCTACACAATGGAAACTTGCGCCTATTGACATTAATATCTGTGGTTATTGGTGAATCAGCATCTTTTGTTTTGACTTTTGTGACACTGTCAGGTTGTGATTTAACACCCCTGTTTGCTTTAGCTACAGTTTATTTGTATGCCGCATCAGAGGAAATCACCATAATAAGCTTGGGGTATGATACCAGTGCTCAACTCTTTCCCCAGCATCTTTTCACTTCTCCGCATACAAGGCTATGATTGTTTCATTCTGCTGTTCAGGTGGCACACGTAAAAATAAATAACAGTTTAACTTGCCGAGTGGAATTGATTGGAATTTCATTGGTATACTTTCAGGATGTTTCACTCATGTTTGAACCTTTTTGATAGCTGAGTGCTAATGCTCAGTGCTGACACCAAGTGACCAACATATGAAATTGCCTATTCCAGCTTCAACATGGACAATTGTATTTATCAGACATTTAATGTCAAAGAAAGTAAAGGAGACCCTGATTCCATCAACAAACTATGCTGCTGTGTAGGTTGGCATAGGGACACCTTGCCACCAGATTCCTTTGCATGCCTTTTCTTTGTTTTTTGGGCACCCTGATAGAGGTCTACAAAATTATGAGGGGCAAGGTTTAGAGGAGATGTACGAGGCAAGTCTTTTTACACAGAGGGTAGTGGGTGCCTGGAACTCGCTGCTGGAGGAGGTGGTGGAAGCAGGGACGATAGTGACATTTAAGGGGCATCTTGACAAATACATGAATAGGATGGGAATAGAATTTTACAGTGCAGAAGGAGGCCATTCGGCCCATTGAGTCTGCACCGGCTCCTGGGAAGAGCACCCTACCTAAGGTTAACACCTCCACCCTATCCCCATAACCCCATAACCCAGAAACCCCACCCAACACTAAGGGCAATTTATCATGGCCAATCCAACTAACCTGCACATCTTTGGACTGTGGGAGGAAACCGGAGCACCCGGAGGAAACCCACGCACACACGGGGAGGATATGCAGACTCCGCACAGACAGTGACCCAAACCGGAATCGAACCTGGGACCCTGGAGCTGTGAAGCGATTGTGGTATCCACAATGCTACCGTGCTGCCCCATAGAGGGAATAGAGGGATACGGACCCCGGAAGTGTAGAAGATTTTAGTTTAGACGGGCAGCATGGTCGACGCAGGCTTGGAGGGCCGAAGGGCCTGTTCCTGTGTTGGTACTTTTCTTTGTTCATTGTCTCTTTAACCTGGTTAAAAGAAAAAGGCTTGCGCCCCTTGTGAAACTGCCAGATGGAGAATTTGACACAATAGTGGGGAGCTGTGGTGCCAAGGTTCGCGAACAAAATCCTAACCCTGGGGAGCTTTCCCTTCAACAAAGACAGCCAAATTAATCAAACTACTCACCCGCTGGGAGCAGTTTCTCCGGGCTGCCTGCATCTTGCTATTCTCCGTGCCTTTCCCCAGTTTCATGCAGAAAACATCCCGGTACCATTCTAGGGAGCCATCGAAACAAGAGGCTCAATCCCACAGAAAGGGGGCCATGGTCCGGGAAGGCCTGCCAGCAACATCAATGGCCTATCCGGAGGTGTTTGGAGCACCCTGTCATCTTGGCCCCCCTTAATACTTTATTTGTACTTACCTCTCCAAGGGCAGTTTCATGCCAGCCGTCCGAGTGGGCAAGTAGGCATCGAAAGCTCACGCACCATCACTGGGTGACAGGTCCAGAGGTGACCAATTAGAAGCCCAGTTCCTGGAGCATTGCGGACAGAGCTGGTTCCACTGCCAGAAAATGCAGGTGCAGGACGCCCATTTCATAGAATCCCTACAGTGCAGAAGGAGGCTATTTGGCCCATCAAGTCTGCACCGGCCCTTGGAAAAAGCATCCTACTTAAGCCCAGGCCTCCATCCTATCCCAGTAACCACACCTAGCCTTTTGGACACTAAGGGCCAATTTAGCATGGCTAATCCACCTAATTTGCACATCTTTAGATTGTGGGAGGAAAGCGGAGCACCCGGAGGAAACCCACACAGACACGGGGAGACAGTCACCCGAGGCCAGAATTGAACCCGGTAATTGGATAAAAATAAGAAAGGAGACTTATGGCAAATATTGAGGGCTCAAAACAGCAGAAGCCTTGAGGCATATAGAATATGCAAGAGGGAACTTAAAAAGAAAATTAGGAGAACAAAAAGGGGACACAAAAAGATACTAGCAGGTAAAATAAAGAAAAATCCTATGTTGTTTTACAAGTACATTAAGGATAAAAGGATAATTGATGAGGGACATGGATAGAGTGGTTGGCAGGCACTCTTTCCAAGGGTTGAGGAATCAGTCACCAGGGGCCATAGGTTTAATGTCCATGGGACAAAGTTTAGAGGAGATGTGCGAGGCAGGTTTTGTACAGAGAGGGTGGTGAGTGCCTGGAACGTGATGCCAGGGAAGGTTGTGGAAGAAGGTACATTAACGCCGTTCAAAAGGCATCTTGACAAACACATGGATAGAATGGGCAGAGACGGATACAACACACAGAAGTGCTGAGGTTTTTTGGCAAAGTTTGGTATCATGACTGGTACAAGCTTTGTTCTTTGTTCTATGATAACTAGGGAAAGAATGGGCCCATTAAGGACGACAGTGGTAATTTCTGTGTGGAGCCAGAGGACGTAGGGAGGGTTCGAAATGAATACTTTATGTCAGTGTTCACTCATGAGAGGGACACTTTGGTATTGAAATCAGAGAGAAGGTGTGTGATAAAATGAAAGAGATTAACATAGACACAGAGGAGGAGACACGTTAGCAGTGGTTAGCACTGTTGCTTTGCAGTACCAGGGTCCCAGGTTCGATTCCCGGCTTGGGTCACTGTCTGTGTGAAGTCTGCATGTTCTCCCCATGTCTGTGTGGGTTTCCTCCGGATGCTCTGGTTTGCTCCCACATTTCCCGAAAGACGTGCTGTTAGGTAATTTGGCCAATGTGGAACCATTATTCAAGAAAGGAGGAAAATATAAACCAGTTAACCACAGGCTCAGTGGTGGTAAAACTATTGGAAGCAATTCTGAGAGACAGAATTAATCTACATTTGGAGAGGCAAGGACATGGTTTTGTCAGGGGGAGGTCATGCCTGACTAACTTGGGGCAGTACGTGGCAAAGTGGTTAGCACTGGAACTATGGCGCTGAGGACCCAGGTTCAAATCCCGGCCCTGGGTCACTGTCTGTGTGGAGTTTGCACATTCTCCCCGCGTCTGCGTGGGTTTCGTCCCCACAACCCAAAGATGTGTTGGCTAGGTGGATTGGCCATGCTAAATTGCCCCTTAATTGGAAAAAGAAATAGAATTGGGTACTCTAACTTTATTTTTAAAAATGTTTGACTGACTTGATTGAATTTTTTGAAGAGGTGACCAGGTGTGTCGCTCATTTGATGTCTTCTTCTTGGACTTCAGCAAGGTTTTTGATAAGGCCGCACACGGGCGATTGATGGCGAAGGTAAGAGCCCATGGGATCCCAGGAAATTTGGCAAATTGGATCCAGAATTGGCTGAGTGGCAGGAAGCAGAGGGTGATGGTCAAGGGGTGTTTTCCTGACTGGAAGCCTGTGTGCAGTGGGGTACCGCAGGGTTCAGTGTTGGGGCTCTTGCTGTTTGAGCTTTATATAAATGATTTAGATATAAATGTAGGAGGGTTGATCAGTAAATTCACGGAGGATGCGAACATTGGTGGGGGTGGTAGTAAATAGTGAGGAGGACAGACTTACATTATAGGAGGATATGGACAGGCTGGTCAGATGGGCTGATTGATGACAAATGGAATTCAATCCGGATAACTGTGAGGTAATGCACTTGGGCAGGGCAAACAAGGCAAGGGAATACATGATAGTCGTCATGACCCTGGGAAGCACCGAGGGTGAGAGGGACCTTGCTGAGCATGTGCACCAGTCCCTTAAGGTCGCAGGACAGGTAGATACAGTGGTTAAGAAGGCATATGGTATACTTGTCTTTATTAGCTAGTGATGTGGAGATGCCGGTGTTGGACTGGAGTGAGCACAGTAAGAAGTCTTACACCACCAGGTTAAAGTCCAACAGGTTTGCTTCGAATCACGAGCTTTCGGAGCACTGCTCCTTCACCTGAGATTTCTGCCATATTCCTATTGACTTTAATATTACAACACTCTCACCTCATCTCTGGAGTTCAACACTTTTGTGGCAATGAGGTCAGGAGTTGAGTGATCTTGGTGGAATTCACACTGACCATTGGCTATTGCTGTGAAGTGCCATTTGATCACACTATTGATGACACCTTCCATGACTTTGTGAATGGTTGAGAATACACTGATGGAGTTGTAATTGGCCAGATTATATTTTTCCTTTTTTTTCCTTGTCGGGCACAGGGGCAATTTTCGACATTGTCGGATGGGTGCCAGTGTTGTAGCATTACTGGAACAGCCTGGCTAGATGCACAGCCAATTCTGGAACACAAGTATTCAGTACTACATCCAGGATGTTAGGGTCCATAGCCATGGTCACTTTTAAATCATGAATAGATAGGAACAGTGGAAATCCAAGAGATATAGGGATCTGTGCACACAGATCTTTAGTCAGACAAAAATATAATCAAAAATCAGTGGAAAGTTTATCTTTGTAACTAGGAACCTGAAATACCGAGGGAAGGATGTTTCCTACAGCTATCCAAACCCTGGTTAGACCACATCTCGAGTACTGTATATCTGTGTTAGCTGGTTTAGCTCACTGGGCTAAATCGCTGGCTTTTCAAGCAGACCAAGCAGGTCAGCAGGACGGTTCGATTCCTGTACCAGCCTCCCCGGACAGGTGCCGGAATGTGGCGACTAGGGGCTTTTCACAGTAACTTCATTGAAACCTACTCGTGACAATAAGCGATTTTCATTTTCATTTTTTTCTCTCTCGAACTGTAATTAGCAGCCCTTTTGATTCCTCAACTTCTCCTCTTGACCGAACCCACTTACTTGTCTTTCTGTTCATCCAGCTGATTCTGAGCATCCTCTGCCACAAAAACATTTCAAAAGCTGTTCTCCTGCTCTCATCCTCTTCCTTCAGAGTCCAATTCTCAGCTCCATATAGTGCAACCCTCCACACTAGTGAATATAGTAGAATGTTTTCAGCTGCATGCTGATGCCTTTGGAATTCCAGATGAAACTTAAGTCACAGCTCACAGGAGTACATAACCTTAAAATCAAAGCCCAGCCATTCAAGATAGACGAAAATGAAGCCATGCATTTATGTGGGACTTTTCAAACACCAAAGCCCTTTGCAATTAATGAAGTGTATTCACTGTTGTAATGTAGGAAATGTGGCAGATAATTTGCACACAGCAAGGTTCCCCCTAATAGCAATGTGGTCATGATCAGGTCATTTGCTTTTCAATGTCGTTGGTTGATGGATAAATATTAGCATGGACCTACGCTCATCCCTGGAGCATCTCGACCTGGCCTGGGATTCTTTATATCCATCCAAGACAACAGACGGAGAAGTTGGAAAACACCTTATCATGCAGAGGCTGGTGGAAGTGTGGAGCACCGTCCTAAAAAAGCAATTGATACTATTTCAATTGATACTTCATACATAGATCTATATATTTTTGCTAAACAAGGACCCAGGTTCTATTCCCAGCTTGGGTCACTGTCTGTGCGGAGTCTGCACGTTGTCCCCATGTCTGCGTGGGTTTCCTCTTGGTGCTCCGGTTTCCTCCCACAGTCCAAAGATGTGCAGGTTAGGTGGATCGGTCTTGCTAAATTGCCCTTAGTGTCTAAAAAGGTTCGGTGGGGTTACTGGGTTACAGGGATGGGGTGGAGGTGGGCTTAGGCAAGGTGCTCTTTCCAAGGACCGGTGCAGACTCAATGGGATGAATGGCCTCCTTCAGCACTGTCTGATTCTATGATTGAAGAATATGGAGCCAAGGCATGTGGATAGATTTAGGTTGCAGATTAGTCATGAGCTGACTCAATGGTGGGAAAGAATTGAGGGGTTGAATGGTCTACTCCTGTTCCTATGTTGCTCAGTGTAGACCAGTGCAAGTAGGTTCTCTTCTCTGAAGGATGTTTGTGAACCAATTTAGTTTTATAACAGCTTCCACAAAATGTTACTGCTCCTAGTCTAAGCTTTACAGATTTTTCTGGGTTTCCTATGTGAAATTTTTATTCACAACATCTGGATTGCTGAGAGGAGCAGTGTGCCGGGGGGGGGTTCCAATGGTCACGATGCCTGTGCCCTTTGTTGGGGATTAGCTCTGCTATACCCTTGATTCCTATACTGTGCAGCTGTGTTTATGGGGAGTGCCCTGAGGAGTGCCAACACCTGGTGGGTCAGCAACTGAACATGGCCATGCCCATCACATTGATGATACTGCGAGGGTATGAGGGTTTCCAGGTGCACGGGCTGGGTGTGTTGCCACATGACCACCCACTGTCTCTGTCATGTCACTCACTGTCTCTGTCATGTCACTCACTGTCTCTGTCATGTCCCTCACTGTGTCTGTCATGTCCCTCACTGTCTCTGTATGTCACTCACTGTCTCTGTCATGTCACTCACTGTCTCTGTCATGTCACTCACTGTCTCTGTCATGTCACTCACTGTCTGTCATGTTCCTCACTGTCTCTGTCATGTCACTCACTGCCTCTGTCATGTCACTCACTGCCTCTGTCATGTCACTCACTGCCTCTGTCATGTCACTCACTGTCTGTCATGTTCCTCACTGTCTCTGTCATGTCACTCACTGCCTCTGTCATGTCACTCACTGTCTCTGTCATGTCCCTCACTGCCTCTGTCATGTCACTCACTGCCTCTGTCATGTCCCTCACTGTCTCTGTCATGTCCCTCACTGTCTCTGTCATGTCACTCACTGTCTGTCATGTTCCTCACTGTCTCTGTCATGTCCCTCACTGTCTCTGTAATGTCACTCACTGCCTCTGTCATGTCACTCACTGTCTCTGTCATGTCCCTCACTGTCTCTGTCATGTCACTCACTGTCTCTGTCATGTCCCTCACTGTCTCTGTCATGTCCCTCACTGTCTCTGTAATGTCACTCACTGCCTCTGTCATGTCACTCACTGTCTCTGTCATGTCCCTCACTGTCTCTGTCATGTCACTCACTGTCTCTGTCATGTCCCTCACTGTCTCTGTCATGTCCCTCACTGTCTCTGTCATGTCCCTCAATGTCACTCACTGTCTGTCATGTTCCTCACTGTCTCTGTCATGTCCCTCACTGTCTCTGTCATGTCCCTCACTGTCTCTGTAATGTCACTCACTGCCTCTGTCATGTCACTCACTGTCTCTGTCATGTCCCTCACTGTCTCTGTCATGTCACTCACTGTCTCTGTCATGTCCCTCACTGTCTCTGTCATGTCCCTCACTGTCTCTGTAATGTCACTCACTGCCTCTGTCATGTCACTCACTGTCTCTGTCATGTCCCTCACTGTCTCTGTCATGTCACTCACTGCCTCTGTCATGTCACTCACTGTCTCTGTCATGTCCCTCACTGTCTCTGTCATGTCCCTCACTGTCTCTGTCATGTCACTCACTGTCTCTGTCATGTCCCTCACTGTCTCTGTCATGTCCCTCACTGTCTCTGTCATGTCCCTCAATGTCACTCACTGTCTGTCATGTTCCTCACTGTCTCTGTCATGTCCCTCACTGTCTCTGTCATGTCACTTGATGCACGATCAATTGCACAGAGACAAGAGTTGAATACAACTGAAGCTTTATTACTCTAAGATGTGTGGCCTCCTACAGCAGCTGGCGAAATGGCTGCTGTACAGGGAGCACACATATTTATACTCTGCCTACTGGGCGGAGCCAGCAGTCAGGGACGACACCCGTACCTGTAGTACAGGGGTTTACCACACATCTCCTAATATACACAACAGTGGTGATTACCACATCACTCACTGCCTGCCTCTGACCTGTCACTCACTGGCTCTGTCATGTCACTTACTGGCTCTGTCATGTCACTCACTGCCTCTGTCATGTCCCTCACTGGCTCTGTCATGTCACTCACTGCCTCTGTCATGTCCCTCACTGTCTCTGTCATGTCCCTCACTGTCTCTGTCTCTGTCACATCACTCACTGCCTCTGTCATGTCCCTCACTGTCTCTGTCATGTCCCTCACTATCTCTGTCTCTGTCACATCACTCACTGCCTCTGTCATGCCTCTCACTGTCTCTGTCACGTCACTCACTACCTCTGTCACATCGCTCACTGCCTCAGTCATGCTGCTCCGTGCATGTAACATGTCCCTTTGTGACTGATCAAGGTCAGTCAGTGCCCAGCCAATGCTCACAATGTCGTCAGCCGTGGCCTTTTGTAACTGGATCAAGCTCTGGAACGCTGCTACAAAGTCCATCTGAGCCCGGGCCATTTCTGCCTGTGAGAGGACTCCTCAGTCCTGCTCTT
Source organism: Scyliorhinus canicula (assembly GCF_902713615.1). Lineage (NCBI taxonomy): Eukaryota > Metazoa > Chordata > Chondrichthyes > Carcharhiniformes > Scyliorhinidae > Scyliorhinus > Scyliorhinus canicula. The sequence continues at coordinate 98,168,606 of NC_052148.1, forward strand.
CAACCATGGACAGTGCAGTGTTCCCAAGCCTTGGCTAATGACACATAGGTAAGACCTTTAACAAGGCCTTCCACCATGGCCACCATCCTTTCAGTGTTGGCCTGGGTACCACAAATTGTCAGCAACATCTCCTATGCCTGAAGGTGGTTGGACTCCTCCAGCTGGACGAGCAGGCATTGGAGTGTTGCTGACACCTTCTCCTGAAGATTCTAGCTCTGTATCTGCATCTGCACCAGTAGTGGGATCATACTTTCTAGAAGCTCAGCACCGTCGGAGAACAGCTGTTTCCTGGGATCAGGCAACCCTCCGACCATCCGCTCCCTGATGTGCTGCACCAGAAAGTGACCCAGGAGACTCATCACTAACATGTCCCACCGAGGATATGGTCTCTGCTGTGGTGGAGGGTGCAGATGACGGCAGTGTTGAACTGACGAGGGGGAACCAGTGGTGAGGCGGATTGTGGAGTGGGATCGGGGACAGGGAGAAGTAGAAGAGGGGTGCAGGGAATGGCAGAGGGTGGATTTGGTGTGAATTGAGGAATGAAGTGGAGAGGGCCTGATGCCTTGGGTGTGGTGGGGATAGTCAGCCAAGTTAAGAGAATGTGGGGTCTCCTGCTGATTACCACATACTGACCCCCTCAGCTGATGAATCATTACTTCTCCATGTTGAAAAGCACTGGCAGGAAGCACTGAGCGTGGCAAAGGATCAGAATGTACTCTGGGTGGGAGACTTCAATGTCCAAGAGTGGCTCGGTAGTGTCATCACAGACAGAGCTGGCCGGGTCCTACAGGACAAAACTGTGAGACTGGGTCTGCGGCAGGTGGGGAGGGAAGCAGCAAGAGGGAAAAACATACTTGATTTTATCCTCACCAACCTGCCTGTTGCAGATACACATGTCCATGACGTTATCAGCAGGAGTGACCACCATACATTCCCTGTGAGACAAAGTCCTGTCTTTGAGAATCCCCTCCATCATGTTGTGTGGCACTATCACCATGCTAAATGGGATGGACGTTGAACAGATTTAGCAACGCAAGACTGGGCATCCATGAGGCGCTGTGGGCCTTTGGCAGCAGCAGAATTGTTCTCAACCTCAATCTGTAACCTCATGGTCTGGCATATCCCCCACTCTACCATTAACACCAAGCCAGGGGATCAACCCTGGTTCAATAAGAGTGCAAGAGGCCATGTCAGAAGCCATACCAGGCATTACCTGAATGAGGTGTCAACCTGGTGAAGCTACAACACAGGACTACTTATGTGCCAAACAGTACAAGCAGCAAGTGATAGACAGAGCTAAGTGATTCCACAATGAACAGATCTAAGCTCTGTAGTCCTGCCACATCAGCCGTAAATGGTGGTGTACAATTAAACAACGCACTGGAGAAGGAGGCTCGACAAATATCCCATCCTCAATGATGGAGGAACTCAGCTCATATGTGCAAAAGCCAAGGGACGGGATTCTCCGACCCCCCCACCAGTTCGGAGAATCGGCGGGAGTCGGCATGAATCCCGGCCCCGCCGTCCTCCGAATTCTCCGGCCCCCCAAAAATCGCCGTGGCATGAATCGCGCCGCCCACCTCGGAGAATGGTGGGGCGCGATTCAATGGGCCCCGGAGCCACCCGAATTCTCCGGGCCGCGGTGGTTCGAAGTCCCACCCATTTAACGAGTGTCCCACTGGCGTAAATCAAGGTTGGCCCCTACCAGCGGGACCCAGCTCCATGGGTGGCCTCCGGGATCTTCGGGGGGGGGGGGGGGCGCGGGTTGATCTGGCCCCAGGTTGTGCCCCCACGGTGGCCTGGCCCGCGATCGGGGCCCACCGATCCGTGGCGGGCCTGTGCTGTGGGGGCACTCTATTCCTCCGCGTCAGCCTTGTACCAATCCGCGATGGCCGATGCGGAGATGAACCCCCGCACTGCGCATGCGCGGGGATGACGCCAGCAACGGATTCCGCACGTTTGGGTCGGCTCGTCGCCGGAGTTGTTCCCGCCAGAATTTGCGCCGTTTTTTTTCTGCCCCGACGATTTGCGCAGAATCCCACTCTATTGTTCTGCATGGGCCGCTGTGGTTCTCCACCATGGCCGTGCAGAGACAAACCCTCCCATGCATGCGCCAGGATGATGCCAGCACTTGCTGGCGCTCCCGCGCATGCGCCAACTCGCGCCGGCCGGCAGAGACCTTTCAGCGCCGGTTGGCGTGGCGCCAAGCCCCTTACCTCCGGCCGGCGAGGCGCAAACCGCTCCGGGGCAGGCCTAGACCCTGAAGATGTGGAGGATTCCGCACCTTTGGGGCGGCCTGATGTCGGAGTGGTTCACGCCACTCCTCGGCGCCGGGACCCCCGCCCCACCGGGTAGGGGAGAATCCCGCCCAAGGCATTTGCAACAATCTTCAGCCAGAAATGCTGAGTGGGTGATCTATCTCGGTCTCCTCCAGAGATCCCCAGCATCACAGATGTCAGTCTTCAGCCAATGCGTTTCACTCCACGTGATATAAAGAAACGGCTGAAGGCACTGGATACTGCAAAGGCTGTGGCCCTGACAACATCCCAGCAATAGTACTGAAGACTTGTGCTCCAGAACTTGCTGTACCTATGGCCAAGATGTTCCAGTTTAGTGACCACACAGGCAAATTGCCCAACAAAGGTTCAGTCCAACCCAGCCAATTACCGCCCTATCAGTCTACTCTCCATCACCAGCAAAGTGATGGAAGGAGCCATCAACAGTACAATCAAACAGCACTTACTCAGCAACAACCTGCTCACTGATGCTCAGTTTGGGGTCCACCAGGGTCACTCAGCTCCTGACCTCATTACAGCCGTGGTTCAAACATAGACAAAAGCTGAATGCGAGAGATTTGGTGAGAGTGACTGCCCTTGACATCAAGGTAGCATTTGACCGAGTATGGCGTCAAGAAGCCCTAGCTGAACTGGAGAATGGGAATCAGGGGAAAACCCTCCACTGATCGGAGTCATACCTGGCACAAAGGAAGGTTGCTGTGGTGGTTGGAGGCCAATCATCTCAGTCACAGGACATCACTGCAGGAGTTCCTCAGGGTAGTGTCCAAGGCACAACAATCTTCAGCTGCATCATCAATGACCTCCCTTCCATCATAAGATCAGAAATGGGGATGTTCGCTATTGAATGCACAATGTTCAGGACCATTCGCGACTCATCAGATAATGAAGCAGTCCATGTCCAAATATGGAAAAACCTGAACAAAATCCAGGCTTGAGCTGACAAGTTACATTCGCGCCACACAAGTGCCAGGCAATGATCATTACCTACAAGAGAGGATCTAACCATCGCCCCTTGACATTCAATGGTATTACCATCACTGAATCCCCCACTATCAACATCCTTGGCGTTATAATTGAGCAGGAACTAAACTTGACCAGCCATATAAATACTGTGACTACCAGAGCAGATCAAAGGCTAGGAATCCTACGGCGAGTAACTCACTAACTCCTGACCCCCCCCCCCCAAAGTTAGCCCACCACCTTCAAGGCACAAGTCAGGAGTGTAATGGAATACTCTCCACTTACCTGCATGAGTGCAGCTCCAATAATATTCAAGAAGCTCAACACTATCGAGGACACAACAGCCTGCTTGATTGCTCCTCCTTCCAAAAACCTTCCCCTGCTGACGAAAAGTGGCAGCCATGTGCATCATCTACAAGATGAACTGCAGGAACTCCCCAAGGTTCCTGAAGCAACACTTTCCAAACCCATAACCACTACCATCTAGAAGGACAAGAGCAGCAGATACCTGGGACCACCACCACTTGGAGGTTCTTCTCCAGGTCACTCAACATCCTGATTTGGAAATATATTGGCGTTCGCTCTCCCTGGATCAAAATCCTGGAATTGCCCCCATAATGCCACTGTGGGTATACCTACACCTCAGGGATTGCAGCAGTTCAAGAAGACAACTAGGGATGGGCAATCAATGCTTGCCTGGCCAGTGATGCCACATCCTGTAAATTTTTTAAAAATGAACATGAACTTTCAATAAAGAGTGGACAAAAAACACTGTTTTCAATTTTAATTATATGTCCCTAACTCTCCTGTGACCATCAATGTGTTCTAACCATGAGGTGTGCCAGTACATTTAGCTCTCTAACTAATATAGTCTCAACCAATAACCATGATGTACACATGAATAAAGTGAAACCAATATAATGTGAAATATGTATAAGTGAAATATAAATTTGAGAGACACCATGCCACGTTTGTGCTCTCAGGTCGTAAACTAATGGTAATGGCAGGAACATTGCGGCCATGATTCAGAGTTTCCTTGTTTGCCCAGGGGTCACTTTTCTAGCCCGCCCACACCTGCAGCATTGTCAGTTGATGACCGGTTCTACTGATAAAAAGATTCCTCCGCCATTGAATCGGATTGAGTTTTCCATACACACTGCCAGTCCTTTAAATTTTAATTGTGATTGTGCGGGAAACAGGAAAAAGAGAGACAGTGGGCGGGAGTCTCCGGTCCGCCAGCCCTGTGTTTCTCGGCCATAGGCCATTCGCTGGCAGTGGGATCCTGTCTTTCCACCGATTATCAATGGGATTTCCCGTTGTAACCACCCCACACTGCCGTGACACCCACTGGCGGGGCTGCTGCTGGCAGGAAAATTAAATTGCAAAGACTGGAGAATTCCAGCCAGCGTAAGTAATAATAATCTTTATTAGTGTCAGAAGTGGGTTTACATTGACACTGCAATGAAGTTACTGTGAAAATCACCTGATGCGACCATCAATTCACACAAGACGGAGAGTTGAAGTGAACAGTGGTTTTAATCAGCTAGAACTGTGCCTGTCTGCGAAGGCTCTGCACTGAGAGCCGCCGACAGGCTGCAGATCTATATACCTCCCCTGAGGGGGCGGAGCCAGGGGCGAAACCCACAAGGGCACCAACATAATACAATGTAATGTAATGTAATGCAATGGTGAATGGTAGCAGTAATACATTCACCACATTCACCCCCTGTTAAAAATTGAAGGCTAGCGGGGGTGAAGTGGGCTCAGGGTGAGTCTGTCCGGTGCCTTGATTGTTCGCTGTGATCGCCTGAACTCTGGTTTCGCTGCGGCACGGGTGTTGACTCCAGGAGCGTGTCTTCTGGAGCTTCATCCCTGTAGATCAGCGATGGGGGGAGGGGGGGTGTAGGCCATGTAGGGTGGGTGCGGTGTTCGGTGTAGGGTGGGGGGGTAGGTGATGGCCGCAGGGGAACCGGCGGGTGCCAGGTCCCGGAAGGAGACTGTATAGTGTCGGCCGTCGTGGTGCGCCATGTAGGCATACTGGGGGTTGGCGTGAAGGAGCTGGATCCTCTCGACCAGGGGGTCGGACGTATGGCTCCGCACATGCTTTCGGAGGACCCGGTGTCGTCAGCCAGGACGGAAGCGAGACCCCGGAGGTGGATTTCCTGAGGAAAACAAATAGGCGGTCATGAGGGGTCTCGTTCGTGGCTGTGCAAAGGAATGACCTAGTGGAGCGCGTCGGGGAGGACCTCCTGCCAGCGGGAAACTGGGAGACTCCTAAACCGTAGGGCCAGGAGGACAGCCTTCCATACCGTCGCGTTCTCCCTCTCCACCTGTCTGTTTCCCCGGGGGTTGTAACTGGTAGTCCTGCTCGAGGCGATGCCCTTACCGAGCAGGTACTGATACAGTTCGTCGTTCTTAAACGAGGATCCCCGGTCACTGTCGACGTAAGTGGGGAAACCGAACAGGGTGAAGACACTATGTAAGGCCTTAATGACGGTGGCCGCGGTCATGTCGGGACAGGGGATTGCAAAGGGGAAACGGGAGTACTCGTCAACGACGTTAAGAAAATACTTGTTGCGGTCAGTGGAGGGGAGGGGCCGTTTGAAATCGACGCTGAGGCTCTCAAATGGGTGGGATGCCTTCACCAGGTGGGCCTTACCTGGTCGATAGAAGTGCGGCTTACACTCCGCGCAGATTTGGCAGTCCCTGGTCATGGCCCTGACCTCCTCGGTGGAGTAGGGCAGGTTGTGGGCCTTGATGAAGTGGAGAAGCCGGGTGACCCCCGGGTGACAGAGATCATTGTGGAAAGCCCGGAGTCAGTTATCTTGCACGCTGGCGCATGTGCCGCAGGACAGGGCATCTGAGGGTTCGTTGAGCTTCCTTGGACAATATACAATATCATAGTTATAGGTGGAGAGTTCGATCCTCCACCTCAAGATTTTATCATTCTTGATCTTGTCCCGCTGTGTATTGTTGAACATGAACGCTACCGACCGTTGGTCGGTGACGAGGGTAAACCTCCTACCAGCCAGGTAGTGCCTCCAATGCCGCACAGCTTCCACAATGGCTTGAACTTCTTTTTCGAATCTCGGAGGTGTTGAAGGTACGGGAAAAAAAGGCTACAGGCCTGCCTGCCTGGTTAAGGGTAGCGGCGAGGGCAACCTCTGATGTGTCGCTCTCCAGCTGGAAGGGGACGGACTCGTCCACCACACGCCTGGCAGGTCTCAGTCGGCAGGGGGAAGATGGTGGCTTTGATAAGTGGGCGGGCTTTGTCCCCATAGTTGGGAACCCACTGGGCATAATACGAAAAGAACCCGAAGCATCTTTTCAGGGCCTTGGTGAGAGGGGGGGGGAGTTGCAGGACGGGGCGAATGCGGTCAGGGTCGGGCCCTAGGGCTCCATTTTCCACGACACAGCCGAGGATGGCCAGTCAGGTTGTGCGGTAAAGGCACATTGAGGGATTGAGGGCTTGGGCGGTTTGGAGAAACTTCTGAAGGTTGGCGACATGGTCCTGCTGATCATGGCCATAGATGGTGACATTGTCCAAGTACGGCAACATGGCCCGCAGCCCGTACTGGTCCACCATTCGGTCCATCGTTCTTTGGAAGACCGAGACACTGTTGGTGACGCCGAAGGGGACCCGGAGGAAGTGGAAGAGGCGGCCGTCTGCCTCAAAGGCCATGTAGTGGCGATCTTCCAGGCAGCTAGGAAGCTGGTGGTATGCGGACTTCAGATCTACCGTGGAGAACACCTGGTAGTGTGCAATCTGATTCACTGTGTCCGCTATCCGGGGAAGGGGGTACGCATCGAGTTGCATGTTCCGGTTTATGGTCTGGCTGTAGTCTACAACCATCCGGTTCTTTTCCCCGGTCCTGACGACCACCACTTGAGCTCTCCAGGGGCTATTACTGCCCTCGATGACCCCCACCCTCAAGAGCCGCTGGACCTCTGACTTGATAAAAGTCCTGTCCTGGGCACTGTACCGCCTGCTCCTGGTGGCGACAGGTTTATAGTTGGCGGTGAGGTTCGCGAAGAGCGGGGGAGGGTTGACCTTCAGTGTCGCGAAGCTGCATATGGTGAGAGGGGGTAGAGGCCGCTGAACTTCAGGGTCAGGCTCCTGAGGTTGCACTGGGTCCAGTCCCAACAGGAGAGGAGCGCAGAGATTGGGGAGTACATATAGTTTAAAATTGGCGTACTCAGCACCCTGTATCGCGAGGTTCGCAACACAGAACCCCCGGATCTGCACTGAATGTGATCCGGAAGCGAGGGAAATTGTTTGGAATGTGGGGGAAATTTGGAGAGAACAGCGCCTTACCGTATCTGGATGTAGAAAGCTCTCCATGCTCCCAGAGTGAGACAGACAGGGCGTTTCGTGCCCATTGACCCGGATGGTCATCATCAAGTTACTGAGGTGCTTGGGCCGTGACTAGTAGAGGGTGACAGCGCCGAGCTGCGGGTAGCCGGCGTGGTCGGAGGTGGTGGGGCTGCCCCCGTCGGTCGCACGTGCCGGGCAGCGTTGAAGGTGGCGGCCAAGATGGCGGCCCCATGAGTCACACGTGTTGGGTAGGGTTAAAGATGGCTGCCCCCACGGACAGCACGAGGCTGATGACACATCCAAAGGGAGTGGTACCGGCAGGCATGCAGCCACACTGCGGGGTCTGCGGGCCTGTGAGTCTGAAAGTCGGGCCTGTGATTTAGAAGCTTTAGATCTGGCCAGGCAGACTTTGGCAAAGTGTCCTTTCTTGCCGCAGTCGCTACAGGTCACGTTCCAAGCCGGACAACGCTGCCTGAGGTGCTGGTTCTGGCCGCAGAAATAGCAGGGCAGCCCCCCAGGTTTGGCGGGCAGCTGTGCGGCACAGGCCTGGGGCACCCTCTGGTCGGGTGCCCACGAGGGGATCGTATGGTCAGAGCGGAAAGCATTGAGGCTCTGAAATGCTACTTCTAAGGAGGTGGATAGTTTTACCGTCTCTTCTAGTTCGAGGGCCCCCTTTCGAGCATGCGCTGTCTGACGTAGTTGGACCGGACTTCAGCCACATAGGCGTCCCGGATGGCGATTTCCATATGCTGCGAGGCCGTGACATCCTTGTAATTGCAGTTTCGAGCAAGTACCTTCAGGTCGTGTAGCTATTCCTCCAGCGATTTCCCGGGGCATTGACGATGAGTGGTGAGAAGATGCCGCGCGAACACTTCGTTCACCGGCCTTACGTACTGGCTTTTCAGGATCGCAACCGCGTCTGCGTACATGGTCGCTTCCTCGATCTGCTTGGAGATACTGTGGCTCACCCGGGCATGGAGGAGACTCAGTTTTGGTTCCTCGGTGACAGTGGGCGAGGAGGAGGCGGCAAGGTAGGCCTCAAAACAGCGGAGCCAGTGTGAAAAAATTCCTTTGGTTTCTGCTACCTGAGGGTCAAGTTCCAGTTGATCAGGTTTGAGGGCTGCTTCCATAGCGATATTGTAGCTGATTAAATTGATGCGACCATCAATTCACATGAGACGGAGAGTTGAAGTGAACAGTGGTTTTAATCAGCTAGAACTGTGCCTGCCTGCGACTGTTCTGTACTGAGTGCCGCCTACAGGCTGCAGATCTATATACCTCCCCCGAGGGGGCGGAGCCATAGGCGGAGCCCACTAGGGCACCAACATAATACAATGTAATGTAATGTAATACAATGGTGTATGGTAGCAGTGATACATTCACCACATCACCGAGTCGCCAAATTCCGGCACCATACTGAGGGAGAATTCCGAATATCCAATTCACCTAATAAGCACGTCTTTCGGGACTCGTGGGAAGAAACCGGAGCACCGCAGCAAACCCACGCAGACATGGTGAGGACGTGCAAATTCCGCACAAACAGTGATCCAAGCCGGAAATCGAACCTGGATCCCTGCCGTTGTGAAGCAACAATGCTGACCACTGTGCTACTGTGCCACCCAGGGCACCATTCCAGTTACGACTTTGGGAATGGTACGTTCTTGGAAAAATCTTGGCCTTTTTGTTAATGAGTTCAGAAAACATGCCAAAATATTACAGTATTTGCTTGAGACTTTTCTTTATCACATGGGGGCGCTGTGTCTACACAGATTGCAATGAATCTAATTATTTTTGGAAATGTACAGAAATAGAGAACAGGAGAAAGGCAACAATAAAAACTCATGGGTATTTTCTTAACTAATAAATATGCATTCCTGAAAATTAATTTCTGCTGGTCCCATGGTGAATGTGGGGATACGTGAACTGGAATAATAGACAGACCCTCAGTCCCTTGCCTCGATCCTTCCTGTGACATTGATTTCAAAAGGGGGAGTGGTTAGGTGATGCTCCTGAGAAGGGCCAAGCGGGAATTCCCACACACAAGCACTGAATCTGCTGGATTGGATCTCATCTAGATTCCAGCCTTTAAATAGGTTTTTCAGATTGTTCTTTCTGCCAGCTGGTAAACTGACAGGTTAAAGATCAACATCGTAAATGTGAGAAAGACTATGGATGAGTAAGTTCACCAGTTGGATAAAAAGGTTGAGTACATTTCACCCTAATAAGAGGGCAGCCTGGTATGATAGCAATGCTTAATTTTTTTCCCATAACTTTTACGTATTCAGTGTAGACATCTGTTGGGATAACAGTTCTGAAGTAATTTTGTTTACTTCGGAAGGTTTATGGGTACTTGGCTGCAATGCAACTAATTGTTTTACAAGTGCTTGCCTTTGTTTACACAGTGAGTTAATGAGTCTATTTGTTTTTTTGGGTAGTTTTATGGGTTATTCCGTAGCCTCTAACTGTTAAAATAGAGCTTCTGAGTTCTGATCATAATGTGAAAAATGGATGAGGGTGAGTGGGCGGGGCTGGAGTGGGGTTTAAAATAACAAAAAGGTTCAACTGCACATCGATAAGCTGCTGATTGCATCAAAATCACTGGGCACATTCTCCCCATATCTGTGTGGGTTTCATCCCCGCAACCCAAAGATGTACAGGTTAGGTGGATTGGCCACACTAATCTGCCCCTTAATTGGAAAAAAAATAATTAGGTACTCTCAAATTTATATTGAATAAAAAAATCACTTGGCAGACAGCTTTTGGGAATGGCCTTTTAAGCTGCCTTCTCTGGGATCAACCTACTGCCCTCTCTGGGATCAACGTACTGCCCTCTCTGGGATCAACCTACTGCCCTCTCTGGGATCAATCTACTGCCCTCTCTGGGATCAACGTACTGCCCTCTCTGGGATCAACCTACTGCCCTCTCTGGGATCAATCTACTGCCCTCTCTGGGATCAACCTACTGCCCTCTCTGGGATCAACCTACTGCCCTCTCTGGGATCAACCTACTGCCCTCTCTGGGATCAACCTACTGCCCTCTCTGGGATCAACCTACTGCCCTCTCTGGGATCAACCCAATAGATGGAGGTGGCCATCTATTCACCAAGTGACTTAGGGGCTGGATCCCCAGAAGATCCCACATTGCCAGTATTGTGACTTTTGGGACTTACGAGAGGAAATCGGAGCTCCCGGAGGAAACCCACGCAGGCACGGGGAGAACATGCAGACTTTGTACAGACAGTGGCCCAAGCTGAGAATCAAACCTGAGTCTCTGGCGCTGTGAAGCAACAGTGCTAAAAGTGCTAAAATCTTTATCCCCTCTTCATTGCTTGCTTTCCTACCTATTTTGGTATCATCAACAAATTTTGCCATGTTACACTCTGACCCGCTTGCAGATCATTCACATAGATTGTAAATCGTTGAGGTCCGAGGATTGAACCCTGTGACACCCCGGTAGTTGCAGTTCGCCAGCCAGAGAAAGGCCCATTTATCCCGACCCTCTGCTTTCTGTCAGTCAGCCAATCCTCAATCCAATCTAGTATTCGACCTCAAATCCCCTGCGATCTAACCTTCTGCATCAGTCTTTTATGTGGCACCTTCTCAAATGCCTAAATATCTGAAACGTGGAGGAGCATTTAGATCATTGAAGTGGGCTGAAGACTTCAGGGAAGAAGCTGCAGACTTAGAAAATAAAGAACAATAGAGATAGAGTCAGTACTGATGCTATATCTTCCAGTTTGGAGCAGCAGTTTGCAGCAGGCGAAGAAACGGAGAAAATTTAAAATAAGGTGGGTATAAATTTGTAACCAAATGAGGAACTAGTAACGAAATACATGGAACAATCAATTTGAGGGTGCCCAGAAACAGATTGCAAATCTTAGGAACAATTTGGAAGTGTTAGAGATTTTTGCTGTTCATTAGCAGTATATAGAAATGTGGTCCTCATAATTCAAAAGGCAGCCTGGAAAGGGGAGGTTCCTGGTGGCTGCTAGTGATGTGAATATTGTACTGTGGAAGAATCAACATTGGCAGACTATGGGAAAGTGTATATATCACATTTTCAAATACTACACTGGAGGTCTTGCTGGATTAGGTGGAAAGAAGGAGATAAGTCCTAACCTCAGGGTACCCGGAAACTTTCCACTCACATGCTCAGAAGGCAGTATCAAGGGATAGCAATGGAGCGGAATGCCAGCTACCTGGACCTAAGGATCTGGTTGCAATGCAGGATGTTTAATGGTCTTACATGAGTTAATAACAATATAGAAAATAGGAGCAGGAGGAGGCCTTTTGCCCTTCCAGCCTGCTCCGTCATTCATTATGATCATGGCTGATCATCCAATTTAGTAACCCGTTGTCGCTTTCCCCTCCACATCCTTTGATCCCAGTAGACCCAAGAGCTATATCGAACTCCTTCTTGAAAACACACAATGTTATAGCCTCAACTGCTTTCTGTGATGAAGAATTTCACAGGCTCACCACTCTCTGGGAGAAGAAATTTCTTCTCATTGCAGTCCTAAATGATTTACCCATTGTCTGTGGTCCCAGGTTCTGGACTCCCACATGATCGGGAACATTCTTCCTGCGTGCACCCTGTCTAGTCCTGTTAGAATTTTAGAGATCTCACCTCATTCTTCTAAACTCCAGGGAATACAATCCTCACTGACTCAATCTCTCCTCATACATCAGTTCCGCCACCCCACGAATCAGTCTGGTAAAACCTCTCTGCAGTCCCTCAAAATCAAGAACATCCTTCCTCAGATAAGAACAAAACTGCTCACAATATTCTAGGTGTGGTCTCACCAAGGCCCTGTATAATTGCAGGAAAACACCCCTGCTCCTGTACTCAAATCTTCTCGCTATGAATGCCAACATATCATTTGCCATCTTTATTGCCTGTTGCACCTGCATGCTCACCTTCAACGACTGGTGTACGAAGGCACCCAGGTCTCGTTGCATATTTCTGTCCCTCAACCTAAAGGCATCCAGATAATTGTCTACCTTTCTGCTTTTGCTGCCAAAATGGATAACTTCACATTTATCCAAATTATACTGCATCTGGCATGCATTTGCCCACACACACACAACTTGTCCAAATCATACTGGAGCATTTCTCCATCCTCCTTGCAGCTCATTCACCCACCCAACTTGGTGTCATCTGCAAATATGGAGATATTACATTTACTTCCCTCATCTGAATCATTCATATATATTGTGAATAGCTGGAATCCTAGCACTGATCCCAATGGTACTCCACTAGTCACTGCCTGCCATTTGGAAAAAGACCCGCTTATCCCTTTTTGTTTCCAATCGACAAACCAGTTTCTATCCATCTCAATACACAGCCCCCAATCCCATGCTCTTTAATTTTACACGCTAATCTCCTATATGGGACCTTGTCGAAAGCCTTCTAGTAGATTTGACAAGCATGATTTCCCTTTCATACATCCATGTCCAATTGTCCAATCTGTCCAATTCTGCCACTGTTTTCCAAGAGCTCTGCTATCAAATGTTGCATAATGGACTCTAGAATCTTCCCCACGACTGACGTCAGGCTGACTGGTCTATAATTCCGTTTTCTCTCTACCTCCCATTTTAAATAGTGGATTTACATTAACTACTCTCCAATCCATAAGAACTGTCCAATCCAATCCACTGTTCGGATCACTACAACCTTATCACTCACTTACCAACAATCTCAATCAATTAGGAATGTACCTAAAATTCATATGCTTCATCTCAACTTTGCATACTTAGCACAATTGCAAACCTTACAGCTGCAATTCTCAGTTTGCTCTGTTACAACACCCTGGGCGAGCGCCGGAGTCCCAACATAAATGAATTGACCAATAATTTGTATATTTTCCTGAGATCTTTGACCCTTGACTGCTTCAATAGCTTACAAGCACCAGATTAATAAGTAAAACACAAAATGACTGCTTATTTGCAAGAGAAGAGTTAAACAAGAAATGACTATAATAGAAAAATGATCTGCTAATCTAATTACTCCCCAAATTCTGTCCCACCTTCCACCCAGACACACACAAGACAGACACATGGTGGGTAGGGGCGAGGTAGGAAAGTTGAAAAAATAACACAGATTGAAAGGAAAGGAGATTAATCTTAATAATAATCTTTATTGTCATAAGTAGACTTACATTAATACTGCAATGAAGTTATTGTGAAAATCCCCTAGTCGCCACATTCTGGCGCCTGTTTGAGTGCACAGAGGGAGAATTCAGAATGTCCAATTCACCTAACAGCACGTCTTTTGGGACTTGTGGGAGGAAACCAGAGCGCCCAAAGGAAACCCACGCAGACACATAGAGAACGTGCAGACTCTGCACAGACAGTGACCCTGGTGCTGTGAAGCAACAGTGCTAACCACTGTACTACCCATCATGCAGGGCAGCACGGTAGCATGGTGGTTAGCATCAATGCTTCACAGCTCCAGGGTCCCAGGTTCGATTCCCGGCTGGGTCACTGTCTGTGCGAAGTCTGCACATCCTCTCCGTGTGTGCGTGGGTTTCCTCCGGGTGCTCCGGTTTCCTCCCACAGTCCAAAGATGTGCGGGTTAGGTGGATTGGCCAGGCTAAATTGCCCATAGTGTCCTAAAAAATAAGGTTAATGGGGGTTGTTGGGTTACTGGTATAGGGTGGATACGTGGGCTTGAGTAGGGTGATCATTGCTCGGCACAACATCAAGGGCCGAAGGGCCTGTTCTGTGCTGTACTGTTCTAATTCTAATGCTGCTGAGGTGGTAGTCTTTGTAGTCAGCGATCTTCCAAGAACACAAAGTGTTGAAAATCATTGGTTGGTTTGGATCTTCTAATGTTTGTCTCCAATTAGAAATCTCAGGTTGCAAGTCAGCCTCTGGGAAGTTACCTTCACTTCCACTGACTTGTGCTTTCACAGCGAAGATTCCCATCTGGTCTGTGCAGTTCTAGCTTGCATCCACCAGATGGGCCAACAGCTTCACTGAGCTAGATCTACAAAGCTTAACATGAGGGTTTTAAATGCATTTTAAAACAAATTAATGATGTGGGTTTTCTCGATTTGAGACACTGTGCTTTTCATGATTCAGATACTATTACTAGAATGGATCAATTGCAGCTTTTCACTTTACCCTGAACCCCCCAGAGGAATCCAACAGGTGAGAGAGAATTCAGTGCTCTGGCCTCACAGTTGCCTAATCAGAACAGAAATTACTACTTGGTAGTATTTTCCAAGGTTGTACAGAAAGAGGAAGGTATTTGGTCACCAGTCCTCAGCTGAGAGAGAACTGCTTTAGCATTCAGTGGAACTTAAACAGGCTGCTGGAAGCACCGAAATCACCAAGCAGAGAGGTGAGAGAGTCCATATTTACTATGTGCTGCCTTCTAGGTTGAATCAGAAGTGAATCAAAATGGAGATTGCTTCATCTCCCAATCTTCCTTCCAGAAGCTTCTGAAGGGCTCCACCAATCAGAATCAAGAATGGGACAAATCCCAGAATTACAAAAGAGTTGATTAGCTGTTAGCCAAGTCCATCAAAATGACATCATGGGACTCTGCTACACAGTTCACTGCATGGAGGGGAATCCTCAGTTCAAATAGCAGCTTGCAGCGGTACGCTTTAAAAAGTCTGAAGTTTAACAGCAAAATCTGCAATGTTGCATCAGCCAACAGGACAGTAATTAAGAGAGTCACAAGGATCAGTCAAGGATTTAAGAGGTTCCTTACAGCACACACTACCAGCCATCAACCATGACAGCAATGTCACATAAGAACACTACTACCTTCAGATTCCGCTCCGAGGTACACACCATCCTGATTTTGAAGCTATATCACCACCATTCCTTCACTGTTGCTGAATCAAAATTCTGGAGCTCCCACCCTAACAGAACTGTGGGTGAACCTACACCCCACGAACCACAGTGGTTCAAAAAGGCGACTCACAGCCACCCTTTCAAGAGCAATTAGGGATGGGCTACAAATGCTGGCCGAGCCACCAATGGCCACATCCCAGGATGGAATCAAACAATTGTACAACATTCTCTCTTTCTTGCAGGAGAACGTGGAGCATAGCAGGATGCAGCAGGAAGTAACAGGAGGAGGTACATTCTTGAATGTTTTAACTCCCATATCAGCAGCTCAGTTAATGTCAGTATGTTATTTAGATTAGGATAGAGGTGAGACCTGCACATGGTGAGATACAGGGCATTTGAGTATTGGAGCCTTGGCAAGTGCCAGCTTGCAGGAGGCCAAGGTCACAATTTGTTCTGCAGTAGAGGAATTACATAAAGACTTCAATGAGTGAGGCCACAGAAGAAGACTGATGAATGTATGTAACCAAATGTTTGTTGCATTCGGACATCGCCTAAAAAGCCTGCATCCAAGGTCTAGAAGCATGGAGGAATCCAGCACCGACCACATTATATCCAACACAGAAAGATTGATCAGTTATATCCTGCATAGAGCATTGTGGGGCTAACCACCAGTAATCAATGTCTCAGCTTCCAGTGCAGCACAAACAGAATCTATCCAATATCTGTATGCTGAAGTGAATGCTCCGACTGAAGTCATGAAATCTCTGGAAGTTCAGACAGTAGCTCAGGTCATTGCCATGAAAGCTCAAGCTGCTCTGATCAGGATTCTGGATTCCATAAGACCATAAGGCCTAGGAGCAGAATTAGGCTACTCGGCCCATCGAGTCTGCGCCGCCATTCAATCATGGCTGATATTTTCTCATCCCCATTCTCCTGCCTTCTCCCCATAACCCCTGATCCCCTTATTAATCAAGAACCTATCTATCTATGTCTTAAAGACACTCAGTGATTTGGCCTCCACAGCCTTCTGCGGTAAAGATTTCCATAGATTCACCCCCCTCTGGCTGAAGAAATTCCTCCTCATCTCAGTTTCAAAGGATCATCCCTTTCGTCTGAGATTGTGTCCTCAGGTCCTAGTTTTTCCTACAAGTGGAAATATCCTCTCCACATCCACTCTATCCAGGCCTCGCAGTATCCTGTAAGTTTGAATAAGATCCCCCCTCATCCTTCTAAACTCCAACGAGTACAGATCCAGAGTCCTCAACCATTCCTCATACGACAAGCTCTTCACTCCAGGGATCATTCTTATGAACCTCCTCTGGACCCTTTCCAAGGCCAGCACATCCTTCCTTAGATACGGGGCCCAAAACAGCTCACAATACTCCAAATGGGGTCTGACCAGAGCCTTATACAGCCTCATATGTACATCCCTGCTCTTGTATTCTAGTCCTCTTGACATTAATGGCAGTGGCTCCATGGAGCGCAAAACTGCTGTCCTAGCTCTCTCAATTAGGGATGGCTACAAATGCTCTCTCAGGAATACAGCTCCCACCCCTGCCATTCTATCAGTGCCCTTGTTATTGCTTGTCAGCTTAGTTAGCCCACACTGCTGCAGCTGGGCCAAAATAGTGTTCTTTGCAGCAGAGTTGATTGGGGTCATCCTCCAAGGCCTTCTGCAGTTTCCTCCACTGAAGGTCAGCAATCCTCCCTTAGTCATTCTGTAGTTACTGTGGGGAAATTCACTTTGAACACTAAGGCAGTCTTTGATTCATGGAAGAGGAACCAAAGAATTGCACAAGTCAAGTTTATTTTTGGCCAGGATGCTATAGACTGCACGCATATGGCCATCCGGATGCTAGTAGGAGAGCCGGGGTTTTCATCAACAGGAAGTGGTACCACTTGATGAATGTGCACATTGTCTGTGATAACAGAACACATTCTACAAATCTGTACTTGCTATCCAGGGAACCCACAGGATTCATACATCTTGCGGTATTCCCAGGTAACAAGGTTGTTTGTGGCTCCTGCAAGATTGGCTGGATGACTCCTGGGAGACATGCGTAATCCCTTGAAGAGGTGGTTGATGACCCCACTTCACCACCCAAGAACTGAGGCAGAAGAGAGATACATCAGTCCAAAGATGTGCAGGTTTGGTGGATTGGCTGTGCTAAATTGCCCCTTAGTTTCCAAAGATTAGGTGGGATTAGAGGGATAGGACAGGATAGTGGGCCTAGGTAGGATGCTCTTTCAGAGGGTTGGTGCAGACTCGATGGGCTGAATAGTATCCCTCTGCACTGTAGGAATTCTATAACAGGAGTCATGTATCCACAGAGTGGTGTTGGGGAGGAAAATCAGACTGCACAAAATGCACTCCCAATGCCTTGACCGATAATGTGTTTCCCTCATAGTTTTTTTTTTCAAGGGGCAATTTACGGTGGCCAATCCACCTACCCTGCACATCATTGGGTTGTGGTGGTGAAACCCACGTAAACACGGGGAGAATGTGAAAACTCCACATGGACAGTAAATGCAAATAATGTCATCCATGACAAGCCCCTGCTGTGCTTAAGATACCTTAAAATTAGGCTTGCAGGTGCTACATCTTGGTGCTCCATGCCCCTACTGGCAACGGCAATGGGGGCAGCCTGCTGACTTTGCTGTCATGGAGGCTGTGATAATCTTGGCGGGCCTCAAGTGGCTCTGACTGGGAAGGAGCATCCAGTCCCATGGCTGGGCACTCCTCAGATATCGCGGCATCGTCAGATGCCACAGTCACTGGCAGAGGGGCGGAAGACCTGCTGCCCTCGTTCAGAGTGCCCTGAGAGGAGTGCACAGAGATGACAGAAAGTTCATCTGTCAGCGTGAGGTACATTTGCAGTATCTTCGCTGGTGCCTAGTACCAAGAGACAGTGTGACGCAGGTGCAGGAGTGATGTCCTCCTGGGTGCCTGATGAGGGGTCCTTTGGGTTGACTGCTCCCACCTGCATCAACTTTGTGTGCACCCTGAGGGTAAAATTCAGGTTGTTGAGCCTGGGCAGAAATGAGTTGTCTATGTTGCAACATCCCACACCCCTCCTTCTTCTCGTGCTCCTGCTCTTCACCTCACTTGATAGGTGCTGGTAAGGCTATTCCTGCTGGTGGCAAGGCTGTGTAACATGTAGAAAACTATAATAAATCTTGGGACATTCTCAGCTTAGTACCCCAGATCAGTCCAGGCAAAGGTCCCAATGGTCTTCTCTGTAAGATTCCATGTGGCAACATGTCTCTTATTGTATTCCTGCTGTACATGGGTTCTGGACGGAAGCCTGAGCCACATCATCTGCAGATAGCTCTTGTTACCCAGTAGTCACCCTTTGCTTGTTGTAGAGTCCGAGTCAGAGTTTTACAGCACAGAAAGAGGCCTGTTGGCCCATCATGCCTCTGCCCACCATCAAGCACCGATCTATTCTAATCCCATTTTCCAGCACTTGGTCCTATTGTTATGGGCCAGGGTTCAGAGAACCCCAAAGTGTATCATGGAATTCACCTGACCCACAAATTTTGGTATGGGGAGCACAGGGTCCACTCGACAGGTGTGGTACAGCAGAAATGGAAAAGTATATTTTAAAGCAAAACAATGTTTATTCTATGAACTCAAGTTAACCATTTTAAAACATACAGTGAATATCTTAGCAACCATCAATTCAAATACAACCCCCAAAGAATACAACACTAAGTAATCCTTAATAACTTCCCGAACAACATCCAGAAGACAAAAGAAACACCTTTTAACAGAAGCACATCAGGTTTACATTCACTGCTGAAACCATTTATAATTATGAATTCACCAAATGATCAAGAGTTAGCCTTTTCATGGCAGATCAACAGTACATCTGCTTTGCCTGGCTTCAGCTCTAACACTGAAAACATAATCAAAAACTCACTCTGTAACAGCATGCTCAAAAACGAAAGTTAAAAGCTGACAGACAGCCCAGCTCCACCCCCATTCTGACATCACTGATAAACACTCATTTCCTAAAGGTACTCTCACATGACACTGGTCTTGTATGTTATGGCATTTCAAATGCTCATCTAAAAGCTTCTTAAACGTCATAAGCGTTCCAGCAACTACCACCCTTTCAGGAGGGAATTCCAGATCCGCACACCCTCTGGGTGAAAAGCTTTTCCGCAAATCCTCTCTAAATCTTCTGCCCATTACTTTAAATCTATGCCCATGTGTCACTGACCCCTCTACTAAGGGGAAAAGTTTCTTCCTTTCTACCCTATCTGTGTCCGGAACGGACAGCAGTACTGGAAGAAACTGCATGACCTCCTCAGGGGGAGAGGTGGAGTAGATAACACTGTACCCCGGCACTAACCCCCGTCCCACACACTCATAACCTCCACCAAACTGGAGGGCAGCAGAACCCCCACCCTGCATGACATGCCGGCACCCATACCGGCCACCGTGTCTGGGTGTCCTGGCCACTGAAGCCACCAATCTCCCACCCCCTGGGCTGCATGCGTCGGACTGTCTAATGCTGTCATTTTCTGTTTGCCTGCCACCCCCCCCCCCCCCCCCCCACCCCACCATAGGAGAAGGCCGACCATAACCACTGGATCTCCGGCCCCTCACCATGGCAGAGTGGAGGGCCCTGGACGTGGTCGGCGGCTGGGGGGAAATGGAGGTAGCCGGGGTGGAGTTCGGCCACCCCCTCTGAGCTGCAGTTCCCTGTGACACGTATGTCAGACCCCCCCAATACCACCCCAACACCACCCTCACCCCCACCACCCTCACCCCCACCCTCACCCCAGACCAAACTCACCCTCACACCCACCCTCATCCCCAACCCCACCCTTACTCTCACCCCTACCTCACCCCCCACCACCCTCACCCCACCCTCGCCCCAGACCAAACTCACACCAACCCTCACCCCCACCCTCACCTCAGACCAAACTCACCCTCACACCCACCCTCATCCTCAATCCCACTCTTACTCTCACCCCTACCTCACCCCCTGACCACCGTCACCCTCACCTCCACCCTCACACACCCTCACCCCACAGCACCTTCACCCCCACCATCTGCAATCACCCCCCGGCCCGCGAGCTAATCATACGTCCTCTCTTGTGTCTTCCAGGACCTGCTGGGGATGGGCCAGGTCCATCTGGCATCCCCACCCCCAGACAGTGCCACAGCTGAAGCCCCCCCGTGAGCCAAGCAGTGACACTGAGAGCAGCTCGGACATCAACCCTCCAGACCCAACACACCCCGGAGCTTGGGTTGGAGGATGACGCTAACTTCCCATTACATCTGTCGCCAACATTCTCCACCATCCCAGAGACTCTCACCTCGGTTGGGCACTTTAGTGAAGAGGCTCCTGGGACACTATCTGGTGCTCACCACACAGCTGATCCGGTACAGCAGGTGGAGGTAGGAACACCCAAGGGGGTGGACGGACAGAGGGAAGACTGACCCCAGGGATTAGCTGGCATTGGGGGCAAGGGTTTTGGCTACGGATCAGCATATCCAAGGCCTGGGGCATTCTGTGCAGGTGCTGGCCGAGGCCCAGGACAGGGTTGCTACCTCACAGGCAGCCATGTGCAAGAGCCAGTTGGACATCACAGCGGCGCTTCTAAGCCCAGTCACAGCAGGCCATATCTGGGAACAACAGCAGCATTGCCCGGGCGCTGGCTGATGTGGCACAGGCACAGAGGGAGGTGGCCCAGTTCTAGAGGGAGATGGCATAGTCACTTGCTAATGTGACAAAAAACCAAGTGGTGGCACAGTCAATGGATGATATGGCACAGTCCCAGAAGGAGATGGTCTACTCCTTGTGCTCCATGGTCGTCATCATGCAGATCCTGGTTTGGGGGGAGAGCGGGCCTCGAGGACTGGCAGCGGCAGGTGGTGGGGTGTTCAGGGGACTGCCCCAGGCCCATGGAGGGGAGGTGGGGGGTCACCCCGGCCATTCAGCCTGTTCCCCAGTCACACACCCCAATCCTGGACCTGGCAGGGCCCTCCTCCCCCCAGCCAGTCCAACCTGTGTGCGGCCCAGCAGTCCACAGTCGTTCCTCTCTGTGTCCCATCTCCTCTCTCGCCCTCAGCAGCCACAATGCCAGTTTCATAATTTGTAAAAGCACAAGTGAACCACGCCATCAGAAACTCGGCCCATTGGAGGTGGAGAATCGCGGAAGCCCTGAAGAATCAGGCCCGCTAATGATACGATGTTTACTCTGCATGTGTTCTGGAATGCATTTACGCCGCTGTCGAGGTGATGGAGAATTGCATCGGAACCTATTCTCCACCCAATCGCATTTTGCGATTTCAGCGTCGGCCAACAGAGAATAATAATAATAATTTTGAAAAAAACTTAGAGTGCCCAATTCATTTTGGGCAATTTAGCGTGGCCAATCCAACTAACCTGCACATATTTTGGGTTTTGGGGTCTAAACCCACACAAACATGGGAGGATGTGCAATCTCCATACGGACAGTGACCCAGAGACGGTATCGAATCTGGGACCTCGGTGCGGTGAGGCTGCAGTGCTAATCACTGTGCCACCATGCTGCCTTGAGAATAATAATAATCTTCATTGGTGTCACAAGTAGGCTTACATTAACACTGCAATGAAGTTACTATGAAAATCCTCTAGTCGCCACACTCTGGCGCCTGTTCGGGTACACAGAGGGAGAATTCAGAATGTCCAATTCACCTAACAAGCACATCTTTTGGGACTTGTGGGAGGAAACCGAAGCACCTGGAGGAAACCCACGCAGACACGGGGAGAACATGCAGACTCCGCACAGACAGTGACCCAAGTGGGAATCGAACCAGGAACCCTGGCGCTATAAAGTAACAGTGCTAATCACTGTGCTACTGTGCCGCCCTTTCCCAGCCCACTTGTATTGCTACTGAATAGCAGCGGCGTGGAATGGCAAGTTTAACCTGGTGCTCAAATTAGATACCTTTCCCTTGAGGGTAATGAGCCAGACTGGACATTTCTCAGGTCCGAAAGTGGCGACCCGACGATCATACAGAGCGAGCACTGGTCGAATCGGGGAAGCCACCCTCCTGCAGGATAACTTTAATGCATCCTACTTTAGCACCAAGCTTTCCCAGTGGGAAAATGGCTCGGACCCCACCTACAAGATTGTCAACAAGGCAAGCGCATAGATCTGTAATAATTGCAATATGCAAATTAGCCAGTGAAGGTGAGCATGTCATAGATTGAAATAATGCTGACACAGTAGGCTGCCATGGAATAAATGAATTGTGACGGCTGACTTGAATAATGTGCTGCATGTGGTCACACACCAGCTGTACATTGAAGGAAGTAGAATCCCTTTCAGTTCCAGTACATGGCCAAGTTTACATGAAGCACTGCAAAGCAATGTGCGTGTGCAGTAAATGGCATCCTGCACCTTGGAGAAGCCTACAATCTTTGCAAACCCTTGTGCGTCCTCTGTCTGCTTGTCTTTGGCAAGAGGGAAGGAGCTGAAGTTATTTCTTTTGTATAGAGATCTTCAGTGACCTCCGCCATGGACTGCAAACTGAGAAATGTTGCTTATTCTCCAGCAGTAGCCTGGTAGAAGACAGATGCATAAAGGTTTAGAGCCATACTCATCTTCATAGCTGAAGATAGTTCTCGTTTTTTTCTGACACTGGAGATGTTGCTGTAGCGGTTGCCAGATTTCAGTCATGATCTCTTGAGTGAGGCATAGAGGTCTTGAGCATTGGTTGCACTGAACAGCGAAGTGCTTTCCCTCACTCTTTTTCACAGCAGAAAGCAAGAGCTGCTTTTGAAGTGGTGAGGAGCTGTCAATCATTGTAAGGGTGTTTCTAAACATTGTAGTTAGCATCAAAGCATGGTACTTTTAGTGAATTCAAGCATGAAAGGAAGGATAGATAATTAATCCACCAAGCACCTGTCTCGGGAGTAACAAAACTATCAATTCCTGGCTAATGCAATGTACTGTTGTGTGAAATTGAATGGAAGATTTGCATTTCAAAGGTTGTCAAGGGAGTTCAAGCCCTTTGACGTGTACTTTGCTTTCAAAGAAGCCTCTGACACTTGCAACAGATGTTGCTTTAAACACTTTTGTTTGAGGCAGCAGGTGTTATGGAAGGGTAAGTAAAAATAAAGTGATTTTTCACTCTACTGCCTGGACTGCCCTTCATCTTTCAGGCAGAGGTCTATGATAGAGGTCTTGATGGGGGTTTCAGATAGGGGTCTCTGTTGAGGGTCTATGTTGGGGGTCTATGATGGGGGTCTCTGATGGGGGGTCTGTGATGGAGGGTCATATGAGGGTCTCTGATGGGGGGTCTGTGATGGAGGGTCTTATGGAGGTCTCAGTTGGGGGGCTGCTGGCTGTTGCTGGGGGAGGGGATCAGTGGGGGGTGTTGGGTCACCCTCCCGCATGCGTACTGTGGGGGTGGGAGGTGACCCGAATATCCTGTGGTAGGGGGAGGATGCCTCTATTTCTCAGTGGGGGTGGGGGGCTGTTTTTGCAATAGGAGGGGGGGGGGGCACCTCCAGACTCAGTGTTGGGCTTCCTGCACAAAATGCCAACCCAATACCGCGATTGCCATGAAATTCAGCAAGCTGGTCCTCATGCATATGTTAGTATGGTGAAGGAAAGAGACCCGCACCTGGGTGCCACTTCCACTACCAGCAAAGAACAGTAGCAATTCTCCGCTGGTGGGAACACTTAGGGAGGTGGCACAGTGGCACAGTGGTTAGCACTGTTGCCTCACAGCTCCAGGGACCTGGGTTCAATTCCGGCTTCGGGTGACTGCCTGAGTGGAGTTTGCACTTTCTTCCTGTGTCTACATGGGATTCCTCCGGGTGCTCTGGTTTCCTCCCACAGTCCAAAATGTGCAGGTTAGGTGGATTGGCTGCTAAATTGGCCCTTAGTGTCCAAAGGTCTGGGGGGGCTTACTGGATTACGGGATAGGTTGGAGGCTTGGGTTTATTAGGGTGCTCTTTCCAAGGACCGGTGCAGACTCGATGGGCCAAATGGCCTCCTTCTGCACTGTAAATTCTATGATTCTATTGTCTCCAGAACTGATCATTCAGCCCATTGTTTCGGAATAATTCCCTTATGTTATGACACCCTGGGCGAGTGAACGGTCAATTACAGCCCACGGACCCCTGGAGTACCAACATAAATGAATTAACCAGTAATTATGTATTTTTCTGAGATATTTGACCCTTGACTGCTCCAATGAGTTACAGGCACCAGATTTAAAATATTAACAAAACTGTTTACTAAAATAAGGGAAAATATAAACGTGTAATTAACATAATAGAACAATGGATGACTAATCTAGCTATTCCCCAAACACCATCACACCCTCCACCCACATATACACAAGGCAGACAGATGGTGGGAAAGTGGAAGGATCAAAATAATGGGGATTGAATTGGGCGTGAGATATTTGATGATCTTCACTGCTGAGGTTGAGGTCTTTGTAAGCGCTGATCTCTTCAGAATGCAGGGTGTGGAACTATCATCAGTTGGTTTGCATCTTCTAATATTTGTCTTCAACTAGAACAAGCTGTCGAATTCTCTCCGGAATCATCTTCCCTTCCACTGACCTGGACCTCCACAGAAGATTCCACCAGATGGACCATCATCCTCACTGAGTTGAACCTATGGTTCTCAATATGAGGGTTTTAAATTAATTTTTAAATGGCCCCTCTTCCAGCAGGTGGTTCAAGATTGGAACCTCCCACAGGTTAAACTGACTGCAGGGGTAAAGGACTTTATCCTGAACTCCCAGGAAGAATCCAACTGGTGAGAGAGAATTTGGAGCACTGGTTTCACAGTTCTTAACCAGAATAGAAATGTCTATTTGCCCACAGCTCCAATCTTGGCTACTTTCACAGGCTAGTTGGAAGCATTTAAATTGCCAGGCCTTTCAAACAGAGATATACACTTTCACAGACCTGGCTGGAGACATTCAAAGAATCTTCCAGAAACTGCTGAGGGTTTCACCAATCACAGTCGGAAGCAGGATATTTCCCACAATTTCAAAGGAGATAATGAGCTGCTAGCCAAGTCCATCAACATGACATCACAGGACCCAACCACCTTGTACACTACACGATGGGATGTGCCTGGGCCAGTTCATTAGACTTGGGTGTTTTCAGCTTAAAACCCAAAGTCTGCAACATTGAAAGCAGCCAGCAAGACAGGAATTAAAGGGCAACGAGGATCTGACAAGGGTTTACAAGAGGGTTCCTTACACTTCGTGTTGAAGATTTTTCCTCAAAATTGGGAATGTCAGACCAGAAATTAAATTCTTCTAATGATTCTGCCTTTCTCCAGTTTGTTTAGTTTGACCTTCAATTTGTCTTGTATGTGAGTGCGGCAGTTATGTGGTGGATCAATTGCTGAACTTGCATTCTCCTGCAAGTGCACTGTTGCAGCTCCATTGAAACTAACAATTTTGCGACACATTCTGGATGTTTTGATGTTAGCTCATTAAATGATGTGTTGGAGTCATTCCTGATGAAATGAAATTAAATGAAAATCGCTTATTGTCACGAGTAGGCTTCAATGAAGTTACTGTGAAAAGCCCCTAGTCGCCACATTCCGGTGCCTGTTCAGGGAGGCTGGTGCGGGAATCGAACCGTGCTGCTGGCCTGCTTGGTCTGCTTTAAAAGCCAGCGATTTAGCCGAGTGAGCTAAACCAGCCTGATATCTGACTAATTCCAAGGGTTCCAAGGTTTCCTACCATAGTCCAAAAGATGTTCAGGTTAGGTGGATTGGCCATGCTAAATTGCTCCTTTGTGTCCAAAGGTTAGGTGGGGTTTCAGGGATAGGGTGGGGGGGAAAAAACAAAAAAAGTATTGAGTGGACGTGCGCTGAAATGCTGGGTACTTTTGTTGCCCTGTCAGACAGCCTTCTGTCACCGTCAGGTGGAGTCTGTCTCTAACCTGGTCGAATGAAAGGCACAAAGCTTCTCCTGTCTACAGCCCCTGCTCCATCTCCCCGTTGCCTTGCAGACCCAGTGACACTACCATTTCTGCCCCCATACTACTTGCAGCCATTGTGTGGCCATGTTGCCCACCCCTCTGCTATCCTTATGAGGAAATAACAAACGTTCACTGCCAAATCCAAGAACTCACCAAAGTACATCCAAAAAAAGTCCACAGTACTTCCAGGTCAATAGAAAAAGTGCCAAAAATGTAAGTTCCCTGAAATCAAAGAAGCTGGGGTTTCTTTACAGCATGTGGGCGTCGCTGGCTAGACCAGCAATTATTTCTCATCCCTAATTGCATTTGAGATAGCAGTGTTGAGCTGCCTTCTTGAACTACTACAGCCCACATGGTGGAGGTACACCCAGAGTGCAGATAGGGAGGGACTTCCAGGATTTTGACCCAGTGACAGTGAAGGAAGAAAGATAGATTTCCAAGTCAAAATGGTGAGTGACTTGGATCGGAAGTTTTAGGTGATAGGGTCCTTTAAATAATGCTTGCTAACCTTTCTTACCTTTAAAAAGAAAGAACAGAGCTCTACTAGAATCTAGATGTGGAACTACCTAATAATCATCTAATAATAATATTTATTATCATCTCAAGTAGGCTTACATTAACACTGCAATGAAGTTACTGTGAAAATCCCCTAGTTGCGACATTCCGCCGCCTGTTCGGGTTCACTGAGGGAGAATTCAGAGCATCCAATTCACTTGACAAGCACATCTTTAGGGATTTGTGGGAGGAATCCAGAGCGCCCGGAAGAAACCCACGCAGACACGGGGAGAACGTGCAGACTCTGCCCAGACAGCGACCCAAGCCAGGAATCAAACCTGGAAACCTAGGGCTGCGACAATATGAAGCCACTGTGCTACTATGCCGCCCCTGAATTTACCTGCCTGAATTTCTTACCCGAGATGCAAAGTTCTAGTAGTTAAAAGGAGGCAAGTCAAGTCTCCACAATTTACGACAACAAATCTGCTCAGAAGAAGACCCCTCCTCAAAAGGTCAGTTGTAATGCCCCGAATGCTGCACTAACTGAGGTCAACATAGGGGTTAAACCAGTAGCATTGCTGTTCTGGTGCCACCCACCACAAGTGATGTTACAAGTTTCAGACGCAAATGTTGACTCTGGGACTGAATCAGTGGACTTCTACGACAACTAAATTGGTGCCGATCCCAGAGCAATTGATAATCTGTTAATGGGCTTGCACCGCGTCACATGGAACATGATCAATTCCAATGAAAATCGGTGTCGGATGCACCGGGGCCGGGATTGTCACTCAGGAGGCTGACAAGCTGCAGTCACATATTAGCACTCCACTCCCCACACACACACTCATCCCAGCCAACAAGATGGCAGCATGGAGAGCGACACCCCAGTTTGCAGAAGCTGAACTGGTGACCCTGCTGGGTGCCGTGGAGGAGAGGCGGGCCACCCAGCTCCCTGGGGTAGGAAGGAGCCTACTACCCGCCACCATACACCTGGCATGGGCACAGGTGGCAGAGGCTAGAGCATCGTGGGCCCCACCGCCTGGCGAAAGTAGCTGCACGATCTTCTCAGGGCAGCGAGGGTGAGTGGACAGCATTGTGCCCCTGGCACAAGACCCCATACAGCACACCCATAAACCCCCACCCCTCCCACCCGAGGGCAACCAAACCCCACCCGCCCACATGCCATCACCCATATCGGCCACCATGGCCAGGTGCCCTGGCCAAGAAGGCCACCAGCTGACCACACCCTGTGCTGCCGACTGACTATAACTGTGCGCATTCTGTCTCCCCCACAGCCCCCAGGAGAACGAGGTGCATAACAGCAGGGAGAGAGAAGGCCAAAGTGGAACTGCTGGAGCTCCGGCCCTTAACCGAGGTGTTGGGCGGACACTGGAGAGAGGGCAGTCACCGAGGAGGAGGTTGGCAAAGGGAAACGAAGTGACACCCCGCTGTGTTGCTGTTTCCCGTGGCATATGTGGCACGACCCCCACTCCACTCCCCATTCCACCCA
Organism: Scyliorhinus canicula; assembly: GCF_902713615.1. Lineage (NCBI taxonomy): Eukaryota > Metazoa > Chordata > Chondrichthyes > Carcharhiniformes > Scyliorhinidae > Scyliorhinus > Scyliorhinus canicula. Next base: position 98,196,953 of record NC_052148.1, read on the forward strand.
GACCCCCTCCACCGCACACTGCACAGCACTCCCATACACCCAAAGCACCCCCTCATCATTTTCTCATGATCCAATCATGTTTTATGTCTTGCAGGATCACCTGGTGATGAGGTGGGTCCTTCTGGTGTCCCCGCCCCAACTCCAAGCACATTCCAGCAATGAGGAAGCAACAGAGAGTGAAGAGAGCCCCCAAACACCAGCCTGAGACACCCCAGAGCACAAGCCCAAGGACAACACTGACTTCTCCTCACAGCTGTCTCCAACACCCTCCAACATCCCAGAGACACTCACCTCGGTTGGGCATGTTAGTGAAGAGGCTTGTGGGTCACTATCTGGTGCATGCCATCCACGTGTTGCGGTACATCAGGTGGAGGTAGGAACCTCTGAGGGGCCAGACAGTCAGAGGGTGGCCTGACCCCAGGGACTAGCTGCCGTCCAGACAGGTCTCGAGCTTCTGGAAAGGGTGGTCCCATCGATAATGGAGATGCATTCACAGAGCCAGGGACTACATGAGGGGCTGTCAGCAACCAACCAGTGCCTGGAGATGCAGCTGGAGGAGTCCAACTGCCTCCAGGGCCAGAAGGCGTTGCTGACAATGCGTGCCACCCAGACCAACACTGGACGGGTGGCGTCCACGGTGGAGGCCTTGGCGGCGAAGGTTTCGGCCATGGGTCAGGATGTCCAAGGCCTGGGGCACTCTGTGCAGCTGGTGGATGAGGCACAGGAAAGGGCAGCCCTATCACAGGCAGTCATATACCAGGGCCATCAAACTTTGCAGCAGCGCGCCAGAGCGTGGCCCAGTCACAACAGGTTATGGCTGAGGGCATTGTTAAGACGTTGACTGACTTTTGCCAATCCTGCAGGGAGGTGGCACAAGCTCTGGCTGATGTGGCACAGTCACAGAGGGAGGTGGCCCAGTCTCTGTGATCCACGGCCCCGAGCACGGAGATCCATGTTGAGAGGAGAATGAGCCTCCAGGACTGGTGGTGCCAGGTGGCAGGGCAGCCCCAGGAGTTCATTCCAGTTGTACCCCGTCCCACAGAGTGGCCCGTGGACCATTGGGCACCCCGTGGGAGGATGAGGTGATGGGGCCAATGTTGGTGACGACCTCAGGGGAAGTGCTGGTACACCACAGCACCTTGCAATCCGCCCTCCTGTCCCTGACGTATCCAGTGGGCAGCAGGCAGAACTGGATGGCACCACACCAGTTGATACACTCGAGTGACAACTGGGCCTATCCAGAGGACTGCCGCCAAAGGGAACCCAGATCACAGGGTGGAATTTGCAGCAGGCCGCCTCCACTTTTGATGTACTGCTGGGGATCCACCTAAATGTAACATTAGGGCCTGTTCACAAAAGTTCAGATTTTTGGGACATTGGAACCGGTTCTGGGGGCGGTGGGATCATTACAAATCGGATGGTCTACACCTGGGCAGGACTGGAACCAATGTCCTCGGGGGTGCTTTTGCTAACACTGTTGGGGAGGTTTTAAACTAATGTGGCAGGGGGATGGGAACCAGATTAGGAAGTTAGAGGTCAGTAAAGAGGCAGCAACTAAAGCCAGTAAGGTACTGGATAATAAACTCAATGTGACTAAGGGGAAGAGTAGACAGGTAAGAGATGATGATCGTAAAGGGACAGGAGGTATGAGGTGCATTTGTTTTAATGCGAGAGGTGTAGCAGGTAAGGCAGATAAACTTAGGGCTTGGATTAGTACCTGGGAATATGATGTTATTGGTATTGCTGAGACTTGGTTGAGGGAAGGGCAAGACTGGCAACTCAATATCCCAGGGTATAGATGCTTCAGGAGGGATAGAGAGGGAGGTAAAAGGGGTGGAGGAGTTTCATTACTGGTCAGAGATGATATCACAGCTGTGATTAAGGAGGGCACGCTGGAGGATTCGAGCACTGGGGCAATATGGATAGAGCTATGAAATAGGAAGGGTGCAGTAACATTGTTGGGACTTTACTATAGGCCTCCCAAAAGCGAGTGTGAAGTAGAGGTACAAATATGTAGACAGATTATAGAACAATGTAGGAGCAATAGGGTGGTTGTGATGGGAGATTTTAACTTCCCCAACATTGAATGGGACTCATGTAGTGTTGGAGGCGTAGATGGAGCAGAATTTGTAAGGAGCATTCAGGAGAGTTTTTTAGAGCTTTATGTAAATAGTCCAACTCGGGAAGTGGCCATACTGGACCTGGTATTGGGGAATGATCCCGGCCAGGTGGTTGAAGTTTCAGTCGGTGATTACTTTGGGAATAGCGATCACAATTCCATAAGTTTTAGAATACTCATGGACAAAGACGAGACTGGTCCTAAAGGAAGAGTGCTAAATTGGGGAAAGGCCAACTATAATAAAATTAGACAGGAGCTCGGGAATGTGGATTGGGAGCAGCTGTTTAAGGATAAATCCACATTTGAAATGTGGGAGTCTTTTAAGGAAAGGTTGATTAGAGTGCAGGCAGACATGTTCCTGTGAAAATGAGAGATAGAAATGGCAAGATTAGGGAACCATGGATGACGGGTGGAATTGTGAGACTAGTTAAGATGAAAAAGGAAGCATACATAAGATCGATGTGACTAAAAACTGATGAAGCTTTGGAGGAATATCGGGAAAGTAGGACAAATCTCAAACGCGCAATAAAGAGGGCTAAAAGGGGTCATGAAATATCTTTGGCTAACAGGGTTAAGGAAAATTCCAAAGCCTTTTATTCGTATATAAGGAGCTAGAGGGTAACTAGAGAAAGGATTGGCCCACTCAAAGACAAAAGAGGGAATTTATGAGTGGAGTCAGAGGAAATGAGTGAGCTTCTTAATGAGTACTTTGCATCGGTATTCACCAAGGAGAGGGACATGATGGATGTTGAGACTAGGGATGGATGTTTAAATACTCTAGGTCATGTCGGCATAAGGAAGGGGGAGGTTTTGAGTATTCTAAAAGGCATTAAGGTGGACAAGTCCCCAGGACCGGATGGGATCTATCCCAGGTTACTGAGGGAAGCGAGGGACGAAATACCTGGGGCCTTAACAGATATCTTTGCAGCACCCATGAGCACGGGTGAGGTCCCGGAGGACTGGAGAATTGCTAATGTTGTCCCTTTTTTTAAGAAGGGTAGCAGGGATAATCCAGGGAATTATAGACCTGTGAGCTTGACGTCAGTGGTAGGCAAACTGTTGGAGAAGATACTGAGGGATAGGATCTATTCACATTTGGAAGAAAATAGACTTATCAGTGATAGGCAGCATGGTTTTGTGCAGGGAAGATCATGTCTTACAAACCTAATATAATTATTTGTGGAAGTGACAAAGTTAATTGATGAGGGAAGGGCTGTAGATGTCATATACATGGACTTCAGTAAAGCATTTGATTAAGTTTCCCATGGCAGGTTGATGGAAAAAGTTAAGTCGTATGGGGTTCAGCGTGTACTAGCTAGATGGACAAAGAACTGGCTGGGCAACAGGAGACAGAGAGTAGTGGTGGAAGGGAGTGTCTCAAAATGGAGAAAGGTGACTAGTGGTGTTCCACAGGGATTCGTGCTTGGACCACTGTTGTTTGTGATGTACATAAATGATCTGGACGAAGGTATAAGTGATCTGATGAGCAAGTTTGCAGATGATACTAAGATTGCTGGAGTTGCAGATAGCGAGGCAGACTGTCAGAGAATACAGCAAAAAATAGATAGATTGGAGAGTTGGGCAGAGAAATGGCAGATGGAGTTCAATCCAGCCAAATGGGAGGTGATGCATTTTGGAAGAGCAGACTTGTAAAATGTACTAGATGCTGTGGTATGTAGAGGCAAGAGTTCAGCTCCTTTTCCACCAACACACCTTTAATGGTTCAAACTCACTCTGCACAGAACTCTACAGATCATCACAAGCTCCAGAGTCCACCTGAAGCCCCTTTACATATCAGTGTCGATCATTGAACACTTAACATAAATGAGACAATCATTGAACACTTAACATAAATGAGACAACTAATTGCAATGTCTCTTAACCCATTACTTAACAGTCTCCCCTTCCTTTGAGAAAAAAACCAATTAGGTAAAAACAAAATTTCAAGAAACTAAAATGTCAGGAAACTAAAACACACACCTGATTCCACCCTTTTTTTTAAGTAGAAGAAAAAAAACATTCACAGAAACAGGCGCCCTTCATTCACGATATCTAAAAGTTTCTGTGAACTAGCCCCTTTTTTCGTGAAACAGTCTGACAGTTGATAGTTACTGTCAACCCATTTAATTTTTGTTATTCCCCCTCTGTCCAACATCTGCTTTAAACTTGCGATGTATATCCGTAACCTCTTTTCATTAACACTTTTTGTAGAGTACACATTTTCCCACAGAGATTTATTGTCAATGTGACTGTCAGTAGGTATATTACTTAAATCCTCTAATCCCAAAATTTCTGTCAATATCTGATTTATATAAAAGGCCATATCCACTGCTTCCACTAAGCTTAATGTCTCAGCAGCCAAAGTGCTTTTGACCACTCTCCTTATTTTATTTGTTTTCCACACAGGAGGGCAACATTTACCATTGTTCCCCAAAAGAAAAATTATAAAACCTCCTGCGCTTGAAACTCCATCACATAAATTTGCATAGGACACATCACTATAAACTATGAGTTTCAAATGCCTAGGATCACCTAAAACAGGGAACTTCAAAACACACTCCTGCATTTTTACTTTGGCCAACACTTTATTTGCTCTTATTATGTCTTCCACTTTGGGATCATTCACCTTTGTACTCAACTCTAAAACATCAAAACTCACGTCCGGTCTAGTCTGTCTTCCTAACCAGTTCAGTTGCCCAATTAAACTTCGCAGTTGCTCTTTTTCTATCTTCGAAACCATTGCGTCTTTTTGTGAAACCCGGCCACGACTAATTGCTATTGGACTGATGCTTTCAAAGTAAGATTACTGACGTAAAGTTGCCCCTAACTGAGTCTGTCCGATTTCCAAACCAATATATTTAAATGCACCGGAAGCCTGACTTCCAACCCTGAATTCTTTCCTCAAACCAGAGATTACAATAGCTTCAAAATCACTAGTCCCACCCCACAAAAAATCATCGACATGCATCATGAAGATGCCAGCAAGATTTCCTTTATAGTGCCAGTAAAACATTGCAGGATTTGCTTTCAACTGGCAACATCCTAACTTTAACAAGACTGACCTCACCGAAAAGTACCACACTCTAGATGCATCATTTAATCCATATGCACACTTGTTCAACTTCCACAGTACCCCTTCTGTGTTAGCTGCGTCTTTAGGAGGACGGAGAAAAATGTCTCTCTGGAGCTGATGCGCCTGCAAAAAGGCAGCTTTTATATCTATAGATTTGCATTCCCATGCCTTTGTGGCTAATAGAGCCAAGAAGATCTTTAAAATATCCTTTCCTGCTGTAGGTGAATCTACCCTTAAGTCCTGATCGTCTAAGTTTTCTTCAAATCCCCTTGCCACAAGCCTGGCCTTTGCCTTATAAGTTCCATCTGGAAGAACCTTTTCTGTACAACTCCATCTGTGGGATACAGCTTTTTATCCCCTATCCGGTACTTCCGTGTATACCCCAAATTCACTCCAACTATGCAATTCTTGCCTTTTTGCATCTTTGATAACTTTTTCATCTAATTTATTTGAAGCCATCAAAATCTCATGTGCATGTGGGCTTCTACTTCTATTAGTATTCGTAGTCTTACTCCTGTTCTGAGATCTTGATAAACTACGTCCCCTTTCCTGCCTGGTATCTCGTTCTGTACTGCTACTGCTTGATCTTTCTCTTCTATAGCGGGATGTCCTTTCAATAGTTCTCGACCTTTTCCTGCGAACCTGTTCACTATCCGATGTACTATCTGAACTGGCACTGTATTTCTGTGCCCTCCATTTTTGAACTTTGTTTTCCCAATCCATTGTCTTAACTTCCTCCCCTGAATGCTGTAGATTCAACCAATGTTTATACTTTCCAGTGGCCTTCCCTGCTCTACTAATAACAGTTGCATCCTTCCATTGACTAGACCCTTCAGGCAAGTATGTCACTTTTGTACCAACCTTTGGCAGTTGCCCTTTCGTAAAAATGGCCCGATATAATTTATCAGAAGTGTCGTGTTCCTCTACAGAAACCCTGTCTATATCAGTTAACTGGTCCTCATAGTTCTGTAACACATGCGTATCAGATGACTCTGGCTCCTCGTCTTGTCTGTCTGCTCTGTCTAAATTTTAAAATTTGTAATCGGTACCCATTATCCTTGATGAATGCACCCTAACAGTTTGATTACCATGTTGCAAAATAAATGTTTTGCCATCTATGCCTATGATCTTCCCTGGGCCTTTCCATTCATTAGAATTGTCTCTCTTATAGTATACCATTTCTCCTCGCTGAAAAACGGCATCTGATGGCCGTACATTATGTCTTAAAGCTCTTCGAATTCTTTCAGAGACTTCTGCTTCCAAAAAAGCTTTTCTACTGCTATGTAACGCGTTTAAATGTTCAGCAAAACCTGAGCTAATTGTAGTCCCTTCCCAAGCTGGAGGCTGGTCATCCAAAATGGAGGGAATTTTAGGTTTTCTACCAAACACTAATTGATAAGGACTATAGCCCCCAACCATCTGCAATGAATTCTTTGCATGTACCGCCCATGCTAAAGCTGAATTTAGAGTGTAGTTTGGTCGATCTCCCAAAATTTTCCGAAGCATGTTATCAATAACAGCATGATTTCTTTCGCAGACACCATTACTAAACGGGCTTTCGGCAGCCGTGTTCAGAACTCTGATATTCATGTTTTCACACATATCCCTAAACTCATCATTAGAAAATTCTCCCCCATTGTCCGTAAAGAATTTTGCTGGCGGACCCATTCCTGTCCCGATCCATTTTTCCACAATTTTGTCCAAAATTACTCTCTTTTCTTTACTTCGTACAATCGTAGATTGACTAAATCTGGTCGCTAAATCTACAAAATGCAAAATAAAAATATTATTTGCTTTATCCCAGATCTTAAGGTCCATGGCCACAATGTCATTAAAATCCCTGGCCAAAGGCAGGGTTACTATCGGTCGTGCTGGTGTCCTTCTGTACTTCCTGCAAACTTCACAGCGATCACTAACCTGTTCTATCAGCTTAGAATACTCATCATCCCTTACCCCTGCATCCTTTAATAAATTTTTCAGCCTCCGAGGAGACGGATGAACAAATTGCCTAAGCAGTTTTACTACAATAAGCTTTTTACCAGCTAAAGTCGCATTATCAACTGTCATTAATACATCCTTAACCACTCTACTTGAAACATTATTTGTCAATAATGGAATACAATAATGTCCCGACTGTGTAAATTGTAAGTCCCCCGTCTTTCCAAAAACTGTTGCCTTATCCTGTTCCATGTCTAGCTTCATGTGTGCTTTCTTCATCAACGGTCTGCTCAGAAGCAAAGGTATCTCACTTGATACAACATCCGTGCTAATGAAATGATTCACTCCAGCAATATTGCAAGGGATCAGCACTATTTTCAGCGACTTCAGAGTATTATCATCCCCAAACCTGAAACTTGTGGAACTTTTAAATTCCTTAACCTTGTTACGATTTTCAGCATCCAATGAGTCCAGATAACATTTTAACCAGTCAATCCCACACACAGTAGATGTGCAGCCACTGTCCAATACAGCACAGTTAAAAGATTCTGCAACCAACACCCTCATTACCGGCGTAAAACAGCTTGTTAATAGGACAATGCCTTCTTTCTGGTCACTATCTTTATCCTCTTCTGACTTTTCCGTGTCATGTGTCACTTCAAATACTCTATTATAACGAGTTGGACAGTTGAAAGCATAATGGTATTGAGAGTCACATTGAAAACATCGATTTATCATGCCCCGTGCATTTCTGGGGTTCATCCTCCAATTGTAGGTTCTAACTGGGTTTCTGTCTTCATAATTTCCTTGTCTCGGTCTTCTTTTATAGTCTTGAGGCCTGTTTGTAGCCATACGATTTTGCCATCCTGTTAGTCGTGTATCTTCCATATTCTGCCTTATTGCAGGCTGACCTATTTGGGTCATCAGAGCCATTGGAATCGAATGTTCCCCCAAAATTTTTTTTAAAGCTGTTGTCATCTGTTCGAATAAGGTATCGTTATCCTTAAACTGAACTCCTGTCAAAACCAGGAGCCTATCCATGTTGCTCACTCTAGCACAGTCAAGTAATTTAAAGGCCAATACAGACTGTGGAAATTCCAGCCTGTATTTCTGCAGCCTTTTATATAGTCTGCCAAATTCCATTATATAGTCTTCCATAGATAAATCCTCCATTTTCCGAAACTTATCAAAATCCGACCATGCTTCATACGTACTTAACAAGTCATCTTTCTTATAAATCTTGTCCATATAAAGTAATAAAGTCGCCAGACCTTCTTCTGAGTCTAACTCTTCCAACTCCAGCTCAGAAAGCACTTTGTTTTGGATTTTACTGCCAAATGGTAAAGAAAGAGCCAATGCCATACCTTGTTTTCTCTTTTCTAAAGCAGTCACCTTAGTCCACATAACTACTGCACTTCTCCATTGGTCGTATGATTCCCTTTCAGAAAATAGGGGAGGATAATCATAACCAGCCATCTTTGTCCTGGGTTCAGCCATGTTTCCCTTTTTTTTTCACTCCTTGGTTTGATCTGGAAAAATTGTATCTTTCAAGCCTTCACATTTACACAGCAACCATTCTCTGCTACCATTGTAAAATGTACTAGATGCTGTGGTATGAAGAGGCAAGAGTTCAGCTCCTTTTCCGCCAACACACCTTTAATGGTTCAAACTCACTCTGCACAGAACTCTACAGATCATCACAACCTCCAGAGTCCACCTGAAGCCCCTTTACACATCAGTGTCAATCATTGAACACTTAACATAAATGAGACAATCATTAAACACTTAACATAAATGAGACAACTAATTGCAATGTCTCTTAACCCATTACTTAACAGACTATATGGTCAATGGAAGAGTCCTGGGGAAAATTGATGTACAGAGAGATCTGGGAGTTCAGGTCCATTGTACCCTGAAGGTGGCAACGCAGGTCGATGGAGTGGTCAAGAAGGCATACAGCATGCTTGCCTTTATCGGACGGGTTATTGAGTACAAGAGTCGGCAGGTCATGTTACAGTTGTATAGGACTTTGGTTAGGCCACATTTGGAATACTGTGTGCAGTTCTGGTCGCCACATTACCAAAAGGATGTGGATGCTTTAGAGAGGGTGCAGAGGAGGTTCAGCAGGATGTTGCCTGGTATGGAGGATGCTAGCTATGAACAAAGGTTGAGTAGATTAGGATTGTTTTCATTGGAAAGACGGAGGTTGAGGGGAGACCTGATTGAGGTCTACAAAATTATGAGAGGTATGGACAGGGTGGATAGCAACAAGCTTTTTCCAAGAGTGGGGGTGTCAATTACAAGGGGTCACGATTTCAAGGTGAGAGGGGAAAAGTTTAAGGGAGATGTGCGTGGAAAGTTTTTTACGCAGAGGGTGGTGGGTGCCTGGAATGCGTTGCCAGCGGAAGCGGTAGAGGCGGGCACGATAGCATCATTTAAGATGCATCTGGACAAATATATGAACGGGTGGGGAACAGAGAGACGTAGACCTTGGAAAATAGGCAACAGGTTTAGATAAAGGATCTGGATCGGCGCAGGTTGGGAGGGCCGAAGGGCCTGTTCCTATGCTGTAATTTTCTTTGTTCTTTGTTCTTTGTTCTGCCTCGCTGCTTTTCCAGAAGAGCGTGAGGGATGGGCTGAGCTGGACTGGGTCGGCTGCAATGGGGGTGTTGGGGCAAGGGGGGGGAGGGGATGAAATGGGCAGACGGTGGAGGTGGTCGGGTCCAGGACCCCCAGGTCAGATGCCACACATCGTCCCAGTAACCCACACCTTCCCCTCCCTCTTGCCCAACCCCAACCCGCTCCTCATCTCTGCCATCCCATGGGTTCGATGAGACTGTGTGATGGAATGGCTCTCTTGCATGCAGGGATCACCCCGGTGGCAGTGGAAAGTTCTACGATGGGCAGGAATCAGACATTGTCAAATGACGTGGAGCATCAGAGCTCATCGCAGAACGGATCGTCATCATTCTCCAACCCATGGACCAGACCCGCTGTTACTGCCAACCCAGGGCCGCACCTGCAGGTAGGGGTTTCAGTAGGGGGGGGGGGGGGGGAGCAGGACAATTGGTGCTCGTAAGAGGACACACATCCATTCAATCACCCTCTAAACCCTGGGCTTGTCAGCGATGGCGGCAAAACCCACTGCCCAGGCATCCTGGTGGGCTCGGTCCACATTGAAATGGATGTATTGTGCCAACTGGGCATATAGGGCCTCAAAGTTGGAAAGAATACACCCGTGCACCGAGCTCTGTGAGATCCCGGACAGGTCCCCAATCGGTGCCTGAAATTACCCCGTGACGTAAACATTCAGGGCGACCGTCACCCTGACGGCCACCGGGAGCAGATGTCCTCCCCCATGCTCCTGCTTCCAGGTGCAGCATAATCCAGCAGATATGTGGCACTTTCCCCCTCGATGTCATGCTCGCTCTGGCAGTTCCTCGAATGGCAGGCGCTGTCGGTACACACGAGGCCTCATGTGGCACCTTCTTCCTACCTCCTCCTCAGCTTGTTGGGTGGCTGGCTCTCCATCCTCACAGGCCTCCTCCTGTTTCACTGGGACAGGCTCCACTGCTGCAGGGTCTCCCCAAGCAGCTCCTGCTTGTACAGCCTCAGTGCATCTCCCAGGGCTGCAGCGGCTAGGATGAAGGCCACATTCCTGGTTGCATTCAGTCGTGCATTATCTGCAGGGGTGAAAGGCAGACATGTTAGCATGATGCATACCTCCGTCCCCGACCAGGTCCAACAGGCTACATGGAGGCCCGACCTGCACTGCAGCCCTGCCCCTGCATGTCCCTCTCCCGTCCACCCTGCTCTCCATCCCCAAACCTATGCCCGGCCATTCCCACTGGCACTCTTCCCTTTGCATCCCTGGACCCATTGGTGCCCGGCACTGTCGAAGCCTCTGGCCCGGCACCTCTCCCTGCCGGCAGGGGAACCTGTGGCTTGCACGACCCATGCCAGCAGTACGCTCCACGGTGCCCATCTGGTGCCCTTCTTCAGGGGTTACCATGGGTATTGCCCTTGGGTGGGTGGGATGGTGCCCCACAGGTGGATGGTGTCTGGTTGTGGGTGGGGGGCATGGGGCATTGGAGTGGTGCAGGTGGGGGGTAGGGAGGGGTTGGGGTGAGGGAGGTGGTTGTCACTCTGCGTAACCACAGTGAACCACGGTGGTTGGTCAGTGGGGCATGCAGCAAGATGGCTGCCCTGCAGGCCATGGCAATGGTGGTCCGTGCCTGGACACCCCAGTCCCAGGGGTTACCCTGACACCACGGCCCATCCCTTGGTCACCCCCTGTTACAACACACTCCCTTCCCTGGCAGACCACCCCCTACCCCTCACACCCAGCCAGCCTTGCCAGCAGCAGGACCGGCAGCCCACGGTAGCACCTCTTTGAACATGTCCTACCTCCTCTCCCTCCCTCAGCAGTGACGGCGCCTGTTTCCAGGTTTTTAAAATCACAATGATACTCGCCGTCGGTAATTCTTCCTGGCGGAGGCAGAGCATCATGGAGGCTACGGAGAATACCAGGTTGGGCCTATTAATGAGATGCCTGCGGCGTTTACTGTATATGTGGAGTAGAACGCATTGACACCGCCGTTGAGGCACTGGAGCATGGCATTCCATCGGGTGCCCACGCGGCCATGATTTTCAGCTCATGTGTGATTCTCTGTCCAATCGCGTTTCCCGATTCCGGTGTCGCTGCTTTCTATCCTGCCCATAATGCTCCATGACTCTTACCAAGTCAAAACAAAGCTTTGAAGAAAGATGGTTAAAGATCCATCCGTTTCAAAACATTGGTTGGTTCTATTTTTCATCTCCACAGTATTTCATGGTATGCGTAATTTTCAAAGGATTTTCTTTCAGTTATTGTGCTGAAAACACTAAATAGCTCAGAAGAAGTTGACTAAGTAAGGCTGCCACATATGGTAAATGAGGAAACGCAGCTGATGATTAAAGAGATAACTGAATTCCTTTTTGTGGTTGAAAGTCTGTTTAGTCATTTGTGCTGGCTAGTACTTCGCCACTCTTGGAACATGTTCATGATTACTCAGAAGCTGTCAGAAATAGCTCACGGCAATTTAGAATGATTTTCTGTCTCATTTCTTCAGCTCACCTTAAGGTAAGTGATATACTCACTTAGACGTTTCTGTGATGGTAAATACATAGTGATCAAGCTCTGTAAATACGGCCAGAGAGAAATATTACTGAGAAAAATTCAATTAATTGCATAATAAAAGGCTCAGAAGATGTGTACTTTCTCCTCGAGTTGAATTTTCAACTTTGATTTTCAATTTTCAATTTTTGATTTTCAAAACTTCAATTTTGAAACGCATCCTTAAAAGTAACAATCTGCGGGTTTTCAGGAGCAAACTTGTAAATATTGAATGTTATCAGTTGTTATCACCATGGTGGCTAGTTTCAAAATTCAAATTGAAGACACAGTTATGATTGAATCTTTAGATAAGTGCAACAGTAAAGCCAACATCGGCATTCAGGATAAAAATAGTAGTTTGTTCTCAGGGATAGATAAAGAGGATTTACTTGTACGATTTATCAAGGTTCTGAAATATCGCAGAATTACCGAGTTTGTGTTTCCTTAACAATGAGTAACATTTGGTTGCTTGAGGTTAATGTGGACTTAAGCGTCCATTTTTCAAAGCACTGCTGCCAGAGCATCACTTCACAGAAACAAAGTGCTCCTGCATTTTTTTCTGATTAATTTAATTGGGAGCACTGTGAATTTGTACCGAATCCCTTTCCACCCTACCACTGCAACCTTTTGCAGGCATATATTCCAACTTTCACCGCCTGGTTTCTTTGGATCCCCCTCTGTCCACTCCATCTAGGGCCAGTCGTTCAGCCACCATGTTCCAATCGATAGAACCACATTTCTCCCCACATAAAAAATTCCTGAAAATCGTCTTCCTCAGCATTTCCTTTTCTCACCACATCTAACTTTCCTTTGGAGCCTGCTTCTTCATTCATTGTGATCGTATTTAAAGAAAAATGTCCTTGGACTGGAGGTGGCACAGTGAGAGTAGGGATGCCAACTCTCCAGGATTAGCCTGAAGTCCCCAGGAATTGAAAGTCAAGAGCCAGGACACTGCTGTGTGCAACCCTGAGAAAAATCGTTGGGACATTAAAAAAGATTGTTTTTAATTTTCGTTGAACATTTCACTTTGCCAGGCATAAAAATATTGAAAATGTGTGTGAGTGTGTGTGTGTGTGTGGGGTGGGGTGGGGTGGGGGGGGGGGGGGGGGGGGGCATTTGGCTGACAGTCTAGCTGAATCCAATTGGGGTAATCAGTCCTGTTGCTTTCCAGTTGACAAAGAAAAGTGACATGTCATAAGGATATTTGTGTTGGCCAACTAATGTCTGGACTGTGGGGGAACGTGAGATGAGAGTGGTGATCGTCTGCCTCAACTTCACTTGCTTGCCCACTCCCTTGAATCCCTGAGAGTCCAAAAGATCTGTCTATCTCAGTCTTAAATTTATTCAATGATGGGGCAACCACAACCTTCGGGAGTACAGAATTCCAAGTATTAACAAATACTTGAGTGGAGAAATTTCTCCTCACCTCAGTCCTAAATTATCATCCCCCACATCTGGAAACTGTGCCACATTATTACGGATTCACCAGTAAGAGGAACAACCTCTCACTATTTGCCACCCTTCAGATACTAGGACTCTGTTCTGGTCAACCGGTTGGACAACTGGCAGGCGTGGGGCAGCCTGACAGAATCAAGAAATCTTCAGTGCTTGAGTCGCCAAAGTTGGGACTTCCCTGGGATTCGGGTCCCCGTCTGCCGAGTGCAACAGGCCAATCAGGGGGTGGCATTTCGAGGGTGTCATTGCAATGGGTTTGTAGAGGGTTTTAAGGATAATGGCTCATTAATTAGCTTATTAATGTGCCTATTTAACAATTCGGAACCTACGGCCAGGAATCCCCTGTCAGCCCATCCATACCCAACTCAATCAGAAGAGGTTTGCCACCACCAGGAAACCAAAACAGAGCCTCTCCCATAATTAAGTGCATCAAGCGGCCATGTTTCCCATATACAGGATGCATAATATCCAGCTCTTAATCATGAAAATACCAAATGTGATCACTTATCATTCTTCTAAATTCAATCAAATATAGACTCAATTTATTCAGCCTCTCATCCTAGGAACCGATCTAGTGAGTCTTCACTGTACCGCCTCCAATGCACGGATGACCTCCCTTAAATATGGAGAACAAGATTAAACATAGTATTCTAAATGTGGTCTCACCAAATTCCTGTATAATTGTTCTTGTACTCCAAACCTCTTAGAATTAAGGCCAATATGCCATATGCCTTCCAAATTGCTTGCTGTACTTACTTGCTAACCTTTTGTGTTGTTTGTATAAGTACACCCAGGTCTTTCTCAACATCAACATTTACAATTTTCACACCTTTTAAAAAAACATTCTGTTTTTCTTTTCTCACACCTCCCCACATTATACTCCACCTGTCACAATGTTGTCCACTCCCTTAATCTGTTTTTTTTAAAGTTGCTTTGTGTCCTGTTCACAACTTTTATTAACACCTAGCTTTGGCTGGTCAGAAAAACATAGATATATGTCTTTGTCCAAGTCATTAACATAGATTGCAAATTGTTGAGGTCCCAGCACTGCTCCTTGTCATTAGTCATAGCCTACCAACTTGAAGATGCCCCATTTATCCCTACTCTCTCCTTTCTATCCATTACCTAATCCTCTATCCGTGCTAATGTATCACCAAGAACCAGAGATGAAAGTAAGTCGGTACATTCCAGTACAACTTATCAGTAAGAAACTGGCTCAAGCATTCCTTTTTAATTGGAAAATAGCCAATGCTATTTAGATACCCCTTTAGTTTCATGTTTATTTTGTAAGGTGTTTGTCCTTATAGCGGATACTTGAAATCACCGCCAGCTTTGAATTA
Organism: Scyliorhinus canicula; assembly: GCF_902713615.1. Classification (NCBI taxonomy): domain Eukaryota; kingdom Metazoa; phylum Chordata; class Chondrichthyes; order Carcharhiniformes; family Scyliorhinidae; genus Scyliorhinus; species Scyliorhinus canicula. The sequence continues at coordinate 98,212,033 of NC_052148.1, forward strand.
AGTGCAGTAAGTAACCCAGCGCCACATGTTAAATGGCTTTTAACTAACAAGAAAGTGATATGTGTTTTAACGTTTGAGTGTCAAACAGAAATTAAAATTCTTTAGAAATTGCAAGTTCAGAGGGGAGATTATACAATTACTGTGATCAGAAGTAATATGCTTTATTTTTACATCATATTGTGTGTCAGTGTGCCTATAAAATGAACAGTGGAACAGAACAGATCAGAGTTTACATTCTGCTGATTGATTGATGTTGATTCAGTTAAAATAAAGCTTTCAGACATTGAAACAAAACGTTCAGTTAATCAATAAAGATTTAAGCCATGGAAATTCACCGCATTGTTTTCACTTTGCAAACACTCTGTTGCGCAAAACATTTAAATAAAATGTTTAAAATTACTGAAAATATCCCAGAATAGGATTTAAAAAAAAATTTTTTTTTATAAATTTAAATTACCCAATTATTCTTTCCAATTAAAGGGCAATTTAGTGTGTCCAATCCACCTACTCTGCACATTTTTGGGTTGTGGGGGCGAAACCCACGCAGACACGGGGAGAATGTGCAAACTCCATACGGACAGTGACCCAGAGCCGGTATCGAACCTGGGATCTCAGCGCCGTGAGGCGGTTGTGCTAACCACTAGGCCACCGTGCTGCCCAAAATAGGATTTTAAAGCTTTAAAATGATTTGACAGTAATATTCAGAAGGTAGGATTTTTATCCAAAATACTACACTACTAAATTGAATAAACGAGGAGGTTTGAGTTCAAAAACAGAAAGTTCTGGATAAACTCAACAGGTCTGGCAGAATCTGTGGAGAGAAAAGATAGAGTTAACATTTCAAGTCCCTTTGACTCTTATTCAGCTCTCTTTAGCTCTAAAGAAGAGGCATACAGATTTGAAACATTAACTCTATTCACGGATGGAACTGAGGGTCCTGGTACATGTATCACAAAATGTTATTATACAGGTGCTTAGTAAGGTATTGTTTTTTTTGGTATTTATTGTAAGAGGAATGAAATATTAAAGTAGAGAAGTTTTGCAGCAGTTGCCCAGGGCAGCTATTATATCAGGAGCACCATGTTTGAAAAGGGTTGTAATAACATTAGAAGCAGTTCAGAGATAGTTAACGACTCATTCCTGGGAAAAGGGGCTTATCCTATGAAGAAAGGTTGAACAGGTTGAAGCTATATGCACTGGAGTTCAGAAGAATGAGAGGTGCTCTTATTGAAGCATATAGGATCCTGAGGGGACATGAGAGGGCAGATATTGGGAGGATGTTTCCTCTTGGGGAAAGACTAGAAATAACGGGCACAATTTAAGAATCAGAGGCCTCCATTTTAAGACAGAGATGAAGTGAGTTATTTTCCTCCCAAGCAGGCCATTTGTTTGTGGAATTCTCTTCTCCAGAAAGCACTAGAGGCTATATAATTTATTCATGGTCACTATTACTGAGACTATTTTAATTCCAGATTTTTTAAATTGATTTTGAATTCCAGCAACTGCCATGGTGGGATTTGAACTCATGTTCCCAGAATATTAGCCTGGGTTTATGGATTATTAGTTCAGTGACATTGCCACTACACTACCAACACTGGACTGGCTCACTGCCTCGCTACCATTCTCCTTCTTTAAGCTACCCTTAAAACATCACCTGCCCTCATATCGTCTTAATTTGAACTGTGTTAAACTTTTGTTTGTGCTGTACCTTGCAATGTTTTACATATTAAAAATGCTCTATAGGTATTGTTGGTGTGGTTGAAAGCTGTTGAGTTAATTTTCTTGATTAAAGAAGAGCAATTACATATCCCAGTGTGTACAGGGGCCAGAAGTAGTTTGAGATCAGGACCTACCTGCCTCTGTTAGTAGTTCAAATGATCATAGAATCCCTGCAGTGCAGAAGGAGGCCATTCGGACCATGGAGTCTGTACCAATCATCCGAAAGAACACCACACCCAATCCCCCCCCCCCTCCCCCCTCCCCTATCCCCGGAACACCACCTAATCTTTGGACACTAAGGGGCTATTTAGCATGGCCAATTCATCTAATCTGCACATCTTTGGATTGTGGGAGAAAACCCACGCAGACACAAGGAGAATTTACAAACTCCACACAGTCACCCAAGGTCAGAACTAAACTCGGGTCCCTGGCGTTATGAGGAAGCGGTGCTAACCACTGTGCCACCCGTATATTTGTGTTATATTTGTGAGGAGAACGTGGTGGCACAGCACAATACTGAAAGGAAAAATCTTGGGTGGGATTCTCCATCCGTTTTCTGGTGCGGCGCGCCTTGCCCACAGCGAGATTCTCTGTCCCGGCTTCCGGTCAATGGGGTTTCCCATTGTGGGCACCCCCACGCCATCGGGAAATCCATGGCCGTGAGTGCGCTGCCAGTAAAACGGAGGATCCCGCCGACTGAGAATCCAGCTGCTTAACTTTATACAGTTTGAGGTTGAAGTTTTGTCGACATTCTCCACATTCTCGACCATACGTTCCACAAAAGATTGTCTGAAATTCAAGAGGAATTACATTATGGACAAATTTCCGAAGTATCCAGAATATTCTGCTGAAGTTACAGCAGGAGATTAGCAAAACCTTATGAAAATTCTTTGTATTTCTGCAATACAATGCATGGTTATGATTTTAAAAAAGAGTAAAGCATGTTCAAACAATATTTACGTAGAATTTTACAGTGCAGAAGGGGGCCATTCGGCCCATCGAGTCTGCACCAGCTCTTGGAAAGAGCACCCTACCCCCTACCCAAGGTCAACGCCTCCACCCTATCCCCATAACCCAGTAACCCCACCCAACACTAAGGGCAATTTTGGACACTAAGGGCAATTTATCATAGCCAATCCACCTAACCTGCACATCTTTGGACTGTGGGAGGAAACCGGAGCACCCGGAGGAAACCCACGCACGCACGGGGAGGATGTGCAGACTCCGCACAGACAGTGACCCAAGCCAGAATCGAACGTGGGACCCTGGCGCTGTGAAGCGATTGTGCTATCCACAATGCTACCGTGTATGTCAGTATATAACAATTTGGCTATATATATTTTGGATAAAAGAGCTGGACACAAGAAGTGAAATGACAGCCTGCCCTTGACATCAAGTGTGACATCAAGGAGCCTGAGTAAAACTGGAGTCAATAGGAATCAGGGGGAAAACTCACCAGTAGTTGGAACACCCATATTTAGCATAGTGGACTAAACAGCTGGCTTGTAATGCAGAACAAGGCCAGCAGCACGGGTTCAATTCCCGTACCGGCCTCCCCAAACAGGTGCTGGAATGTGGTGGCTGGGGACTTTTCACAGTAACTTCATTGAAGCTTACCTGTGACAATAAGTGATTATTATTATTATAAAGGAAGATGGTTGTGGTTTTTGGAGGCCAATCAACTCAGTCCTTGGATATCATTGAAGGAGTTCCTCAGTGCAATGTGCTAGACCCAGCCATCTGCAGCTGCTTCACCAATGACCTTCCTTCCATCGTAAGCTCAGTGATGTTTGCTGACTATTGTGTAGTATGCAGATCCATTCACAACTCAGATTATGAGGTAGTCCTTGTCCAAATGCAACAAGACCTGGACAACATTCAGGCTTGGCATGAAAAGTGGCAAATAATATTGACATTATATACTATATCCACCGCAGCAACACCTCAAGATTCCAACAGCAACACCTTCCAAACCCACAACTTCTACCACTGAGAAGGATAAGGACATCAGACGCATTGGGCAGAATTTAATGCTGTCCCAAGAGGTGGGACCGGAGGTGGGCAGTTTATTTAATTGGGTGGGAGGTAACCAGGTGGGGACACCACCGCATTTCCACCTCAGCCCCAATCAAGACCAAGGTGGGAACGCTCATGGTCAATCTTCCCACCCCGCTACCCATTGTGGCCTTTAAGTGGGGCCACAACTTAAAGCTCCCAGGACAGGGCCCCGCATTGTCAGGTACTCAGTGCTGGATCAATAAGGGCAGCCTGTCCACTGAGATCCACCACCCTGCCTTTGCTACTGACCCTCTCCCCTCCACCCCCGCACCCCCTCAATGACTCCCTCCCTGCGACCCTCATCCTGCCCTCACCTTTGTCTTGATTTTACTTTTGTTCATTCACGGAATGTAATAATAATCTTTATGTCACAAGTAGGCTTACATTAACACTGCAAAGACGTTACTGTGAAAAGCCCCTAGTCGCCACATTCCGGCACCTGTTTGGGTGCATAGAGGGAGAATTCAGAATGTCCAAATTACCTAACAAACATGTCTTTCAGGACTTGGAGGAAACTGGAGCACCCGGAGTAAACCCACACAGACAGGGGAACAATGTGCAGACTCACACAGACAGTGATCCAAGCCAGGAATCAAACCTGGGACCCTGGAGCTGTGAAGCAACAGTACTAACCATTGAGCTACCATTGCGCCAATGTGGGTGCGGCTGGCGAGGCTAACGTTCATTGCTCTTCCCTAATTAATCTTAGGGTGGTTGTGATGGTGAACTGTCTTCTTGAACCTCTGCAGTCCATGGAGTGTAGGTACACCCACTGTGCTGTTAGGGACGGCTTCCAGGATTTTGACCCAGTAACAATGAAGGAACAGCAATATAGTTCCCTGATGATCCTGGGTCTCTAGTGGTTCCATTACCAGCACCTACCATCACTCCCACTGACACTGCCTACGATGTTATCTGGCAGCTCCTCAGGGGCTGAAAGCTCCGATTCTCTGATGCTGATGCTGGCGTGGGAACGGTAGTGCTTTACGACCGAAAAAACGGCGCAAAACGGCCACCGATCCTCCATCTGGTGGGGGGGCTGGCAGGCACGCAGCGTAGAGCCCCTGGCTTTAGCTGCGGATACGGCCGGAAATTTGTGGCCTGCAGCGTCCACGCTGTGTAACATGGTCCTGGCCTCCCAAATAGTGACCAGGCTCACCAGACCAACCCCCACCAGTGCCCGCAGCCCCCGCTAAAGCCATCCCCTACCCACGGATTGGAGCCCCCCCCCCGACTGTGGCAATGCTGGACATAGTCCGCAGTGGCCACGCCGAGTTCCTGAAATAAAATACCACACACGACCGACACTGTCGGGAACTCGGCCCATTGGGGGCGGAGCATGGGGGGGTCAGGTAACATCCTGAGGCCGTTCCGACGGCGTGCAGCGTATTCTGCGAGTACGCGTTTTGGAGAGGGTGGAGCATTGCAAAAGCAGCGCCGCCCCTGATATTGGTGCCAATGGGGATTCTCCAGCCGATCGCTGAACGCGATTTTGGCATCGGAGACCGGAGAATCTCCCTCAAGGTGTTTTCTCCACCCCGCAGGTCCTTTCTCCCAGCTAAGGCATGCCACTTGCCACTGAACTACCTAATTAGCATGAATATGGGAGGCCTTCACCAAAGAAGGTAACATGGTGCCCTATTTGACTCTTCAGCCAGTGAAGTTGTCACCCAGATTAAATTCTGCTCATTGGAACAGCATCAACTGCAAGTTTCTCTTTAAGACACATACCTTCCTGACTTGGAACTATATCATTATTCCTTCAATGGTGTTGCTGGATTAAAATCCTGGAACTCCCTTCCGAATACACTGTGAGCGTACCTGGCCTGCTTCATGGCAGTGGCTAACCGCCGCCTCCTCAAGGGCAGTTAAGGATGGGCAAGAAATGTTCGCTTTGCCAGCGATACTTAAATACCATGAAAGAATATAATATGGCCTGGGTTGGGGTATATAAGACGCAAAATCAAATTTACGCCTACAGCACCAAGAACAACAACATTATTGAACGGGACTTTGCCGTTTTCTTTGGCCTTGGTGAGGAACGGCCCACTGTACCTCTTAGGGGTCCTCAAGCCCCCCCTCTCATCCCACATTTTAAGTGCACGGCACCCCTTGGACTGATCCCTGGCATGGGTAACCTGGCACCTGGGCAACATGGAATTGTCAGCCTGGCACCCAGCCAGTTCCCCTGCCAGCCTAAGAGTGCCACCCGAGCACCCTGACAGTGGATGGCACTGTTTGCGTGCCTGGGTGGCAGTGCCATGGTGCCAGGCTGGCAATGCCAAGGTGCCCAGTTGTACCATCCTGCCCAGAGCCCGATCACCCAGGGATCTTTAATGGTGTGGGAGAAACCCCAGGTACCATTACACCTGATCCTCATTTGTGGAAGTTGCTGCTAAACAGCAAGGCTGTTAATTCCCAAGTCCCAGGAGAATACAGCACAGACATATTTAAATCAGCCTAATGGATAATTACATTTTTTTTTGATCCCAGCCAGTGAGGGCAAGATCCAGATCGCGACGTCGCGTGAGATTTCATTAAATCTCGTGAGATGTTTCGGGCATTGTCAATTTTGCGAGCGATCTCTTACGGGATTTGACAGCCTCTTCACATCACCAAGTCGGGCGTGATGAGGCCATTAAATCACGCTCAAAATTTTTGAAGGTGATTGGAGAAGTTGATAAGGCTGTTAAAAACACATATCCAACAGTCAATGGAGCAGCGGCGGCGGCAGGGGTGGGGGGGGGATCCATATATGGGCCACAGAGCATAAAGAAAAGGGGAAGGATAAAGGGGGGAGAAACGGAAAGAAGGGGGAAGAGAGGGGGGAGGGGGCGGAGACCAACAAGGCAGACGGCAGAAAATCGAAAACACAACAAAGGAATGACCCAAAAGCAGGGTTAAAATGTTCCAGGGTAGAACACACTGACCACACTCTGTGATGCCAGGACCCCAACCCCAACCTCCCCCCCCCCCCCCCCCCCCCGAGCCCCAGGTAGAAACTTGCAAATATGTTCGGCAGATTAGGGTTGGACTATTGTTATGTCTCATATCTGTTACCGTATGACCGTGCTCTTCACAATATGCTCCGTACATTCTGATGTGAAATAACGAAAAGCCAATAAAACATTTAAAAAATACATGGGATCATTAGCTTTATAAATAGAGCTGCATTGCACAAAAGCTAGGATGTCATGAAAAATATTTAATAATCACTGGTTAGACCTCAGTCAAAACAATATTTGCAATCCTGAGCACCACACTTTAAAAAGAATGACAATGCCTTGGAGAGAGTGCAGAGGAGTTTTATCAGAATAGAAACAGGAATGACTGAATTCCGTTATGTGGAGAGATTAGAAAAGCTGGGATTGTTTTCCTGTGAGCAAAGGACCAGGACAGATTCAATTGAGCTGCTTATGATTATGAAGGGTTTTGATAAGGTTGATGGGAAGAAACTGTTTCTCTGCCAGAACAGTTGGTCATCAAAAGGTACAGATTTCACATAGCTGGCAAAAGAATTCCAGAGTGGAGCTTGACTCCTTCCCTCAGGAAAAGCTTTCATTTAGTGTTGAAATGATCAAAAGCTAAATTGCTAGCACTAGCAAAGTGTCCGAGCTCTGTTCTGGTAAAGTCAGCCATTGTCCTATTTGCAGCCATGTATCCTGCCTTTCCAACACATTCGGATACACACCCACTGTGTTTCCATGCACACACTGAATTTTGGTGTGGACATGTTGGTACGCCTACACTGGGCATTAGTCTTCACAATGTAGAACATCCGTGTCACCCAGGAGGATTGTTTGTACTTGCTCTGCATAAGTGAACCATTGTATGCTGAAAGTGTCAAAGTAATAGGTTTAGCCATGGCAGTGGATGCATGTATTTCAGAGTTCACAGGGCGACTTTGTTGGCAGTTGCCCAGTGTCAATCTTGGCCAATAACAAGGAGTTACCAACTGATGCGCTATCAATTGCACTTAAAGACTCGAATCGGTACAAGAGAGGCTTTATTACCATGAGATGTTTATCCTCCAACTGCAGCTGGTAGAATGGCAGCTCAGGAGAACTCATACATATTTATACTGCTCCCTGTGGGCGGAGCTAGCCGGCAGGGGCTACCAACAAAACTGTAATATAGGTACTGCTGTACATCCCCTAATACAGGCACACACACAATTACACAGTGGTGGATCACCACACCAACTTTATTAGAGCAAATCGTTTGAATCTTGGCAACACTTCAGTGTATTCCATGAGATTCACAGTGTGAAACATGTGTTCACTGCTCTTCGTCTCATCTTGCACAGCATCGTAATTTATTGGTTTATCAATCAGTTCATGTATATGCCTCTGACTAAACAGGTCCAGGCAGCGGGCAACCGAGGGGGTCCTCCAGCCTGACTGTCTGCCTCTCTACTATGGCTATATTAGTGGCCGGGACTTCCCGGAGAAGGAGCATGTGGTGTCTGCTGGCACCATAAGATCGTGGGTGTTTTAGCAACCTCTTAAATAACATTTTAATTCAATGTTTAAAGCTTCTTTTGTCATTTGCTTTTGTTCGATGCAGTATCCCTTTAAGTGGCTTCTCCTTTAATTTGTCCTTCAGTTTGTTAAATTTAGTTTAATTGGTTTAACCCAAAATAGTATCTGCTTCCGACAGGAAATCAGATGATCCTTTCTATTGGTTGAAGGTACCGATAGTGTATAGTCTGCTTATAATAGTTTGTGGCTCTTTACAGCTGCATCAAGCTTTGCTCTTAATCGCTGTTGCTGCTAATGGTCCTGTAGCTGCATCAACATTTGCTCTCGATCACGGTTGTTGCTAATGGTCCTGTAGCTGCATCAACCTTTGCTCTCAATCACTGTTGTTGCTAATGGTCCTGTAGCTGCATCAACCTTTGCTCTCAATCACTGTTAAAGAACATAAGAACATAAGAACTAGGAGCAGGAGTAGGCCATCTGGCCCCTCGAGCCTGCTCCGCCATTCAATGAGATCATGGCTGATCTTTTGTGGACTCAGCTCCACTTTCCGGCCCGAACACCATAACCCTTAATCCCTTTATTCTTCAAAAAACTATCTATCTTTACCTTAAAAATATGCAATGAAGGAGCCTCAACTGCTTCACTGGGCAAGGAATTCCGTAGATTCACAACCCTTTAGGTGAAGAAGTTCCTCCTAAACTCAGTCCTAAATCTACGTCCCCTTATTTTGAGGCTATGTCCCCTAGTTCTGCTTTCACCCGCCAGTGGAAACAACCTGCCCGCATCTATCCTATCTATTCCCTTCATAATTTTAAATGTTTCTATAAGATCCCCCCTCATCCTTCTAACTTCCAACGAGTACAGTCCCAGTCTACTCAACCTCTCATAATCCAACCCCTTCAGCTCTGGGATTAACCTAGTGAATCTCCTCTGCACACCCTCCAGTGCCAGTACGTCCTTTCTCAAGTAAGGAGACCAAAACTGAACACAATACTCCAGGTGTGGCCTCACTAACACCTTATACAATTGCAACATAACCTCCCTTGTCTTAAACTCCATCCCTCTAGCAATGAAGGACAAAATTCCATTTGCCTTCTTAATCACCTGTTGCACCTGTAAACCAACCTTCTGTGACTCATGCACTAGCACACCCAGGTCTCTCTGCACAGCGGCATGCTTTAATATTTTATCGTTTAAATGATAATCCCGTTTGCTGTTATTCCTACCAAAATGGATAACCTCACATTTGTAAACATTGTATTCCATCTGCCAGACCCTAGCCCATTCACTTAACCTATCCAAATCCCTCTGCAGACTTCCAGTATCCTCTGCACTTTTTGCTTTACCACTCATCTTAGTGTCATCTGCAAACTTGGACACATTGCCCTTGGTCCCCAACTCCAAATCATCTATGTAAATTGTGAACAATTGTGGGCCCAACACGGTTCCCTGAGGGACACCACTAGCTACTGATTGCCAACCAGAGAAACACCCATTAATCCCCACTCTTTGCTTTCTATTAATTAACCAATCCTCTATCCATGCTACTACTTTACCCTTAATGCCTTGCATCTTTATCTTATGCAGCAACCTTTTGTGTGGCACCTTGTCAAAGGCTTTCTGAAAATCCAGACATCCATCGGCTCCCCGTTATCTACTGCACTGGTAATGTCTTCAAAAAATTCCACTAAATTAGTTAGGCTTGACCTGCCCTTTATGAACCCATGCTGCGTCTGCCCAATGGGACAATTTCTATCCAGGTGCCTCGCCATTTCTTCCTTGATGATAGATTCCAGCATCTTCCCTACTACCGAAGTTAAGCTCACTGGCCTATAATTTCCTGCTTTCTGCCTACCTCCTTTTTTAAACAGTGGTGTCACGTTTGCTAATTTCCAATCCACTGGGACCACCCCAGAGTCTAGTGAATTTTGGTAAATTATCACTAGTGCATCTGCAATTTCCCTAGCCATCTCTTTTAGCACTCTGGGATGCATTCCATCAGGGCCAGGAGACTTGTCTACCTTTAGCCCCATTAGCTTGCCCATCACTACCTCCTTAGTGATAACAATGCTCTCAAGGTCCTCACCTGTCATAGCCTAATTTCTATCAGTCGCTGGCATGTTATTTGTGTCTTCCACTGTGAAGACCGACCCAAAAAACCTGTTCAGTTCCTCAGCCATTTCCTCATTTCCCATTATTAAAACTCCCTTCTCATCCTCTAAAGGACCAATATTTACCTTAGCCACTCTTTTTTGTTTTATATATTTGTAAAAACTTTTACTGTCTGTTTTTATATTCTGAGCAATTTTACTCTCATACTCTATCTTACTCTTCTTTATAGCTTTTTTAGTAGCTTTCTGTTGCCCCCTAAAGATTTCCCAGTCCTCTAATCTCCCAGCAATCTTTGCCACTTTATATGCTTTTTCCTTCAATTTGATACTCTCCCTTATTTCCTTAGATATCCACGGTCGATTTTCCCTCTTTCTACCGTCCTTCCTTTTTGTTGGTATAAACCTTTGCTGAGCACTGTGAAAAATCGCTTGGAAGGTTCTCCACTGTTCCTCAACTGTTCCACCATAAAGTCTTAGCTCCCAGTCTACCTTAGCTAGTTCTTCTCTCATCCCCTTGTAATCTCCTTTGTTTAAACACAAAACACTAGTATTTGATTTTACTTTCTCACCCTCCATCTGTATTTTAAATTCCACCATATTGTGATCGCTCCTTCCGAGAGGATCCCTAACTATGAGATCATGAATCAATCCTGTCTCATTACACAGGACAAGATCTAGGACCGCTTGTTCCCTCGTAGGTTCCATTACATACTGTTCTAGGAAACTATCGCGGATACATTCTATAAACCCCTCCTCAAGGTTGCCTTGACCGACCTGGTTAAACCAATCGACATGTTGTTGCTAATGGACCTGTAGCTGCATCAACCTTTGCTCTCAATCGCTGTTGTTGCTAATGGTCCTGCAGCTGCATCAACCTTTGCTCTCAATCACTGTTGTTGCTAATGGTCCTGTAGCTGCATCAACCTTTGCTCTCAATCACTGTTGTTGCTAATGGTCCTGCAGCTGCATCAAGCTTTGCTCTCAATCACTGTTGTTGCTAATGGTCCTGTAGCTGCATCAACTTTTGCTCTTGTGCACCGTTGTTGCCAATGGCCTTTTCTGTCACATGCTTGTAGAATTGTTGGAAAGCTGGGTTGTTCCTCAGTGCATGCAGAAGAACACACCATGAGTCCTGTTACATTGGGGTGAGTGCATCAATAATTGGGGTGGTTCTTCGAGCTTAGAAGCTTCATCAGCCTGCAAGAATTGCTTTGAACTTACATCCATCCCTGAGTCATTCAATAATACTATATGTTTTGGGTTTGTCCAGCAGATCTCACTTGAATGCTTCCGTAGGAGTGAATGCAATCACCACCTGAACAATTCTACCTACTAGCTCTGTGTTTGCAAAGTCACAGTGGGTAACCTTTTCTATGCTTCTGCTGACAAAGTTGTTTGTGGACTCAGTAGGCTTCATTGAAATGACATGAACTCCAGTCGATCAATATGGAAGTTAAATCTGATTATGAGCCTGTTTTCCTGGCAGCCCGGGGATTTCCCAATGGGGGGGGGGGGGGGGGGGGGGAGGGGGCTGCCCCGGGGGCTGCCCCACAATGGGAAACCTCATTAACTGGCCGGCGAAATGGAGAATCCCGATGACGTGCTGCACCAGAAATCTGGTGCGGCGGGATGGAGAAACACGCCCCAGATCCTTAGGAGACTTTTACACTTTTTCTGTTGATCCTGATGTGTTCAGCCTGAGTAAACCTTCACTCACAATTACTAGAGCAGTTTTTATGCCTTGCTTTTCTAGTTCAGACATACCTGAATCAAGAAACCATCAAAGCTCTGTACATTGTCTAAAGGTTTTGAATTTGGATAGTAGGTCAGCTGCATTCCAATTTAAACTGGGGAATTTTGTGGATATTTTGACAATATGGCTTTGACCTTCCTTTTACAGTACTTGGGACAAGTGTTACCCCAGCTTTTGGAAGCCTTTCTGAAACTTTGCTGGTCATAATCACAACCTACGCTGGCCTGATGTCTGTGACTGTTTTTTTGTTTCTGGAATCTCCCTTGCATGCTATTGTTCCAACTCCACCCTGGTCACTCACCTTTCTCAACTGAGCTACCAGGTGCTGGTCTTCTCAACATGCTGACCGACTCGCTAAACCACAGGCTTTGCAGCGCAAACTCACCACAAGGGAACCGTTGGCTCACTAGCTCGTATCCGAGCACTATCTGAGTGCTGTTTCTTCAAAGCTATTCTTCACCATCACCCATTACATTTTAAACACTCTGAGACACTGCAAATACGATGAAATGAAAAATGAAAATCGCTTATTGTCACGAGTAGGCTTCAATGAAGTTACTGTGAAAAGCCCCTAGTCGCCACATTCCAGCGCCTGTCCGGGGAGGCTGGTACGGGAATCGAACCGTGCTGCTGACCTGCTTGGTCTGCTTTAAAAGCCAGCGATTTAGCCCAGTGTGCTAAACCAGCCCCTTGCAGCCTGACCATAGAATCAAGGGTCTTCTCATGCCATGTAACGTGCTGTTAACCATGTTGTACCTGCCCTAAATATTGTCTGTCATCACCACTAACCACCATATTGCATTGTCATAATTATATAAGCACCAATCGCACGTAAGGGATTGTGTAAACATTTGTGGGTTCATTTATGTAGACTAGGCACATAAGAACAGATATGCATAGGTAGAAAGCTGGAAAACATCAGCAGCAGTCTGTGTACGTGTGTATGGTCTGTTCAAAAGCAAAAGTGAAAGTAAGATTGGGTCGTATGGTACACTTCCCTTCAATTGATATCATGCTGCTATCTCTGAAAGGCATATAACAATACCCAGGGGAACCGTTCATTCAGTGGGAGGCTTCTCCCACTGATGGAGGAGGACAGCAGACCTAGGATAGGTACTCCCTGTGGTCCAGCAAGGTGAGGAACCTGCTGCAGAGCAAGGGCCTGTGGAAGGGAGGCAGCAGCAGGAAGGCAGATCGAGGTAAAGTCAATAAAGGGCCAGTTTAGCTCAGTGGGCTAGACAGCAGTTTGTAATGCAGAACAAGGCCAGCAGCGCGGGTTCAATTCCCGTACCGGCTTACCCAAACAAGCGGCAGAATGTGGCAACTAGGGGCTTTTCACAGTAACTTCATACTTGTGACAATAAACAATTATTATTATCTGCTAGCAGAGTCTACTGGACAAGGCTGTTCAAGGTGACAGAGTGCCAGTGCCTCCCAAGATGCCAGCTGGCCAGGGGACAGTCACAGCAATTGTGACGGGAAGGCTGCTAACATTGCATCCAATTTTGATGGTGGGTACAGGGCTTATGGCCTTGAAGGTAACATTGGCCCTAATTTTTTTCATCATAGGGTCCTTCCAGACCTCAGCTGGAGACCTGTGGGGGATCCTGCAGCTGGCTGTACATTGTTGCATCAAGATAGTGGCAGATGCCCTGTTCAGGCATGTACATGAATTTATTTAATACACTGACGGCAACTCCAGTAGATTGAAAGAACCAGAGGCTTCAGCGATATTGCTGGTTTTCCAAAAGTGCAAAGAATAATAGACTACACACATGTGACCAATGAAAAAAAACAGCCAGGGGCAGTCATAAACAGGAAATTATGTAATTTCCTTAATGAGCAGCTGATATACGACCACACCCTGTCACTGTGCTGGAGACATAATCCTTCTGCCCCTTTAGCTAGGGTGCCTTTGAGGCATGTCCTCCACCTGAGACCACAAGGGCTCCGACGTAGTGGGAATTTCCTGCATAAGGCAGGTGACTCACCCGTCATCCCAGCACTCAGAGGATTCAGGGTCAATAGCAGAGGGGCGGAGGAGATGCTAACCCCATCAGAAATACTCTGAGGTGTGACTCTAATGACGACAGCTCATCCACTACCATGAGGTCCATTTGGCCCTCCATGCTTTCCTGAGAGGAACCAGGAATGGTTGTAACAACAGATTCCTTGTCCCCCTCTTGGCTGTCCATCAGATGACAAATACTCAGTATTCCATCAGTGAGCTACTGAGATTTGCACTCCCTAACAGTCACCAATGTCTCAATGGGGGAGCATATACATTCCATAGAATCACTTGTCACAGCGCTCATGGCCTGGATGGCTTCCTCCACTCCCCATGCCAGTACATGCAACATGCAAGTATACAGTGCAAGCTCTGCCTTATCTCCATGCAACTTGCACTGTACACCCAGCTTTGACTGCCTAATGGCTGATTCAGAAGCTCATCATCTTACAGGGATTCAGCACCTAGGTCGCCTCCAATGCTCCTCCGAACACAAGAGGCCTGCTCCATCTCAGTCTCTGACTGCTGGTCTGGCAACTGTGATGTGCTCTCACAGCTGAACCATGGCTCTGCTGCTGGGTGCAGAACAAGGATGTGATGCTTTGAGGCTCTGTCCTCCTCCTCAGAGGTTAGTGAAGGTCCCTAAAGGCTGTGGCAATTGCAACCCATGTTTGTCCTCTGGGAAACCAAAACAAAGCGATTGTGTGGCTTCATCATTATTTGAAATGAGCTTAGCGAGATGCACTTCCCCAAAACATACAAAGGCACCATTTTTGTTATTTTTATCATGAGTCATGGGTATTGTTGGCAAGGTCTGCATTTGCTGTCCTTCCCTGAATGTCCTTAAGCTAACTGGGCTTGCTAGGCCATTTCAAAGGGAAGTTAAGAGACAACCAGATTGTCATGGGTCTGACAGGTAGGCCGGATCAGGTAAGCATTGCAGATTTTCTTCCTTAAAGGACATTAGTGAACCAGATGGGGTTTTAGGACAATCAATGATAGTTCCATGCTCACCACTAGGAAATGAGGCAGTGTTTGAACCTCAGACCATCCGACATTCATACAGGCCATCAACCCTTAACTGTGCAAACCTCCACACTCTCCACTTGCCTGGAAGAATGCAGCTTCATCAACAAGCAAGAAGCTCGCCACCATCCAGGGCCGTTTGACTGGCATCCCACCCACCATCTCCAACATCCATACACTGCCCCAGTTATGCACAGTGGCAACAGTGTCTACCATCTACAAGATGCACTACAGGAACTCACCAAGGTTCCTTAGACAGCACCTTCAAAACCCAAGATCTCTCCCATCTAGAAGGACAAGGCAGCAGGCACATGGGAAGACTGCAACCTGGAGGTTCCCCTCTAAGCCACTCACAATCCTGACTTAGAAATATGTCACCATTCCTTCACTGTCACTGGGTTAAAATCCTGGAACGCCCTCCATAACAGCACAGTGGCTGTACCTGCACCATATGGACTGCTGTGGTTCAAGAAGGCAACTCACCACTCCCTTCTCATGGCCAATTAGTGATGGGCTTTAAAAATGCTGGCCTAGCCAGCAATGTTCACTTCCAATGAAAGAATAAATAAAATTAAATATCCATTAATGCCATCGTCCCAACAGCGTTTCCAGTTTCTCAGAAAGTTCCCCCATTCCTCTTGTATAGTTTGTAGAACTGAACTATGAGCCTTTGCAATCCCACTGCCCCAAGCTCATCCTCCAACCTCGCCTCAACCAATGGTTGACTTTAGTGATGGGCCTTCTGCTCTAGCACCTTCTCCTCTAGTGGACTCAGGAGGGCCAGTTTTGACTGAACATGTCCAGACCTGCGCCTCTCCCTGTTACTGTGCACACTCTTACCCTGAAAATGAAAAGCAACTTTGTAATCAAATTCCTGATTTGTAATCAGGCCTTCAACTGCGTGGCCAATTTGTTTGGGGTCAATATTACTCAATGGTCCTTGCCAGCAATGAAGTGTTACCTCCCATGCCGTCCCACACCACCCCTCCCCCTGTTGCTATGGAGATTTGCATATTTTATGCGTCATGCTGTCTTCTACACTTGAGCCATACAGGAGGCAAGCCCATATTCTACCCATTTGACATCCTTACGCCCTTCCATCTAGGCTTATCTTCATAGTACTTAAACACTTAATGTAGCAGATTTCAAAAGGTGTTGAGCCTTTTCTGGCATTTCAGCCAGGTTCTCTGGAACCCCGTGTCTGGCAACCTCCACTGTGACTCCTTCCAGGCTGGCTTCCTCTGGCTAGGTTCTCTTTTCATCTTCCAGCATGAGGACCTCCCACCAATCACACATTGTGAGGAAGAGGATTTGCAAGGAATTATCAGCAAACCGTACTAGAACTAGAGGATACGGTTTACCTCAGTTAAAATAAAGGAGTCTTCCATTTAAGATGGAGATGAGAAAAAAAAATCTCTCAGAAGGTTGTAAATCTTTGGCACTTTCTTCCCCAGACAGTGGTAGAGGCAGCAACAATGAATATTTTTTACAGCAGAGGTAGATAGATTCTTGATGAACAAGGGGGTGAAATGTTATTGGGGTAGGCAGGAGGTGCCTACATGAGGCTACAATCAGATCAGCTATGATATTATTGAGGGGGCTGTATGGCCTACTTCTAATTTGTATGTTCATAGAATCATAGAATTTACCGTGCAGAAGGAGGCCATTCGGCCCATCGAGTCTGCGCCAGCCCTCGGAAAGAGCACCCCACTTAACCCCACACCTCCACCCTATCCCCATAACCCAGCCACCCCACCTAACCTTTTTGGACACTAAGGGCAATTTATCATGGCCAATCCACCTAACCTGCACATCTTTGGACTGTGGGAGGAAACCGGAGCACCCGGAGGAAACCCACGCAGACACGGGAGAACGTGCAGACTCCACACAGACAGTGACCCAGCAGGGAACTGAACCTGGGACCATGGAGCTGTGAAACAACTGTGCTAACCACTGTGCTATCATGTTCCTATGTTCTGAGTCTGGACCCCTCAGCAGCTGGTGCCTCCATTCTCTCCTCCATCTGTGATGAATAAAAGGGAGGTGGTGGTGTAATGATATTGTCACTGGACTAGTAAACTAGAAACCCAGAGTAATGCTCTGGGATCCCGGGTTTGAATTCCACCACCGCAGATGGTGAAATTTGAATTCAATATATGGAATTAAAAAGTCAAAAGATGACCATGAAACCATTGCCCATTGTCGTAAAATCCCTTCTGGTTCACTAATGTCCTTTAGGGAAGGAAATCAGCCGTCTTCTCCTAAAGAGAGACTTCTCCTAAACACTTGCTATTTATAAGGGAAGTGGGTCATCTGCATTCAAATGTCCTTTCCTCCCTGGCACTGAATGATAACACTGTTATAGCAAAAAGATCATCACACATGTGAAACTTAGACCTTACCTGCTGCAGTTCTTCATAGGATTTGAATGTCTTTCTGTCAAGAAGGACATGATTTGCGTGGGAGGGGCCACATTCTCGTGCCTGGGGTTGTCTTTAAATGGCATTTGTGTCTTACTTCTGCTTCATGGGCCGGAATTCTCCGTTCCTCACACCGGGTGGGAGAATCACGAGAGGTCCGCTCTCGCACCTCCCGTGATTCTCACACCCGCCCCCCCCCCCCCAAAATGAGAATCGCGGGCCACCGTTTTTCACGGCGGCCCACGATTCTCCGACCCGGATGGGCCGAACGGCCTGCCGTTCGCAACCGTTTCACGACGGCGGCAACCACACCTGGTCGCTGCCGTCGTGACCACGGCGTGAGATGCCCGTTTGGGGCTTGTGGGGGGCGGGGCCTTGCACTGGACCAGATGGCAAGGATAGGGCCATTTGAAGTCACAAGAATTTTGCAGACAAAAACATGGTGAAATAAATTCAAGGTAGTTAATCTAAGTAATGTGACTGGCTCTTGAATCACAGAATCTTGGTAAATCTTCCTTTCCCGGAAGTGCCGCACTGTCCGAAGCTCAGATTCCCGCCCATCAACTTGTCATAATATACACAGAAGTATATGATGGTGCACAGACAGACATTGATTGACACACAGGATGACCAATGAACACACAGAACACAGCAGCCAATCATCAGACAGAACACAACCACTATAAAGCCAGAAGGCACTAGTTTTCCCGCTCTCTTGGGATCCAGCCTCTGAGACAGTCAGAGCCCGTGAGCAACAACTAGAACATCCACCATGTGGTAGTAAGATAGTCTGGTCAGGTTAGCCTCAGGTCTCCAGTCAAGTCAGCATAGTGTCAACCCACAGTTAAAGTATGTTTAATAGTTAAGAGTTCAATAAAATAGAGTTGCATTTCTTCAAGTGTTGGAAATATGTCTCTCTGACTGCTGCAGTAAACGTAGTCCTCGCAGACCCAGCATACCCAACACATCACAACTCTGAGCCGAAGTTCCTTGAGTAACCAAGACTTGCTACAGATGTGGTCACTAGGAACCACAATGGGGTGCACCAGCTGCCACATCATGCTGGTACAATGCATCGCTTGGCCCTGCATCTCAATTTAAAAAAATATGTTTTTTTAAACTTTCCAGCTGGTTTTTAGTTTTTGGAATCTGTAAAATATTTCTCCTTTTTATCTTTAATCTGAAAGTAATTTAGAATAGGTAATTCATATTAGCAATTATTTACAGCCAATGAACCTACCATTTTCCTGTATTGTCACTGCTGGATTGTTTTCAAACTCAGCCCACCGTCCAGAGGTCATAAAGTCATAAGGCGGGATTCTCCCAAATCCGAGTGATGACCCGAAGCCGGCGAACCACTCCGGCATTGGGCCAACCGGAAATTGCGGAATTCTAGTTGCGGGCTAGGCCAGCTCCGGAGAGGTCGGCGCCGTGGCAACCAGCGCCGAAGGGATTGCGCGAGTTAGTGCATGCGCAAAGCTGCCGGCGTGGCTCAGCACATGAGCAGACCAGCGGCGTATTCTAGCGCATGCGCAGGGGGGGTATCGTCTCCGCGCCGGCCATGGCGGAGCCCGACAGGGGCCGATGCGGAAGGAAGGAGTACCCCCATGGCACAGGCCCGCTCACAGATCGGTGGGCCCCGATTGCGGGCCAGGCCACCATGGCCCCCCCCCCCCCGGGGTTGGATCCACCCCCCCACCCCCGAGAACCGCACCAGCCAATTTATCTGCCAGGTCTCGTCGTGTGGGACTATGGCCAGAAACTGATGGCTGCTCGGCCCATCGGGGCGCTGAGAATTGCCGGGGGGACGGCTGCCAATGGCCCCGACCGGCGCGATGTGATCCCCGGCCCCACTCGCAAACTGGCGCCGGAGAATACGGCAGCCAGCGTCGGAGCGGAAAGGCGGGATTCACGCCGCCCCCCGGGGTTTTTCTGACCCGACGGGGGGTCGGAGAATCCCACTCATAGAGTTATACAGCACAAAAAAGGCCCTTCAGCCCATCAAGTCTGCACCGACAATACTTATTCCTAATCTCGCGCTAATCCTACTTACCTGCATTTGTCCCATATCCTTAAATGTGATGGGGCGTGATTCTCCGCACCCGCGAGAAATCGTGAGGCTGGCGTCAAAAACGGGCGGGTTTGGCGCCAGCCTCCACCCCCCCGACCGGGAACCGATTCTGGTCCCCGGTCGGGGCTAGCATCGCGCGGCCGTGAACTCCGGCATCGCCGGCTTAACGAATTTCGTTAAGCCCGCTAGCCAGAGTTAGCGACGGCTGACGCGTCAGATGACGTCAGCCGAGCATGCGCGGATTGGACGACTCCAACCCGCGTATGCGCGGATGACGTCATCACGCATTTGCGTGAAACCCGCGCATGCGTGGGCCGGTATGCCCCTCAGCCGCCCCGTGAATGGATACAGCGGGGCGGCGGAAGGAGAAAGAGTGCGCGGGGTAAGTACCTGCTGCCCGCGATCGGTGGGCACCGATCGCGGGCCCATGGCACCCTTGGCACGGCCGTGGTACTGCCGTGCCAATCGGTGCCATGGTTCCCCAGATCGGGACTTTACGGCCGTTTTTACGAACGGTCAGACCAGGTGTGATTTACGTTCATAAAAACGGTCGTAAAGGCCTTGGAAATCAGCCCATCGGCCAGGGGTGAATCGCTGCTCGCCGTAAAAAAAACGGCGGGCAGCGATTCGTGTTGGGAGGCGGGTGTGGGGGGGGGGGAGAATAGCGGGAGGGCGTCAGACCAGCGTGGCCGTAAAAATTTACGCCGCCCGCTATTCTCCGCCCCGTCGTGAATGCGGAGAATTCCGCCCATGGTGTTTCAAGTGCTGATCCAAACTTTTTAAAGGTTGTTAGTTTTCCAACCTCCACTACCTTCCCAGGCAGTGAATTGCAGGTTCTCACCATCCTCTGATAGAATTTTTTTTTCTCAAATTCCCTTGGAATCTCTTGCCCCTTGCTCTATAACTATTGTCATTGACCCCTCAATCAAGGGGGATAGCTGCTTCCTATTTACCCAGTCCAACCCGCTCACAATCTTATACACCTGAATCATAACACCCCTCAGCCTTCTCTGCTCAAAAGAAAACAATCCAAGCCTAACCAACATCTCCTTATAGCTCAGATGCTCCATCCTGGGCAACATCCTGGTGAATCGCCTCTGCACCCCCTCCAGTGCAATCCTCTTCCTGAGGTGACATGACCAGAACTGCACACAGTACTCCAGCTGTGCCCTAACCAACATTATGTACACCTCCAAAATGCCAACAACTTTTAAAAGCAATTGTCCAATATGATTTCTTAACTACCCTATTCACCTGCTCAGCCGCCTTCAGGGATCTGTGAACAAGCACATCAAGACCCATCTGTTCCTCTGAGATTCCTTGTGTCCTGCCATTCATTACATACTCCCTTAGCCTGTTTCTTCGTCCAAAGTGCATCACTTCTCACTTACCAGGGTCAAATACCATAAGGCATAGGAGCAGAATTAGGCCATTCAGCCCATTGAGTCTGCTCTGGTCATTCAAGCATGGTTGATGGCTGATATGTTTCTCATCCCGTGGGCAGCACGGTAGCACAGTGGTTAGCACAGTCACTTCACAGCTTCAGGGTCCCAAGTTAGATTCCCAGCTGGGGTCACTGTCTGTGCGGAGTCTGCACGGTCTCCCCGTATGTGTGTGAGTTTCCTCCGGGTGCTCCGGTTTCCTCCCACAGTCCAAAGATGTGCAGGTTAGGTGGATTGGCCATGATAAATTGCCCTTAGTGTCCAAAAAGGTTAGGTGGGGTTATTGGGTTACGGGGATAGGGTGGAGGCATGGGCTTAAGTGGGGTGCTCTTTCCAAGAGTCGGTGCAGACTCGATGGGCCGAATGGTCTCCTTCTGCACTGTAAATTCTAGGATTCTATGATCCCCATTCTCCTGCCTTCTCCCCATAACATCTGCCACTGCTCTGCCCATCTGACCAACCCATCTATATCTTCCTGTAACCTATGACCCTCTTCTTCACTGTTAACCACCCTACCAATCTTGGTGTCATCTGCAAACTTACTTATCATTTCCCCTGTGTTCTCATCTGTATCATTTATATGTAAGACAATCAATAAAGGACCCAGCACCTATACCTGTGGTATTTCGCTGGACATTGACATCCAGTTACTCAAACAGCCTTCTACAACTACCCTTTGTGTCCTATTACCAAGCAAGTTTCAGATCCATCTTGACAAGTTCCCTTTAATTCCATGTAGTCGCTCAGCGGACGATACCAGCAGCAGCCAGGCCTGTGGCACCACAACTGGTTTTGCTGTAGGGCAGGGCAGGCTAAATCCAAGCGAGTGATAGTAGTAGGAGACTCGATAGTCAGGGGCACAGACAGGTGTTTCTGTGACCGCAAACGGGATTTCAGGATAGTGTGTTGCCTCTGGTGCCAGGGTCCTGGATGTCTCTAAACGGCAACAGGGCAT
This sequence comes from Scyliorhinus canicula, assembly GCF_902713615.1. Taxonomy (NCBI): domain Eukaryota; kingdom Metazoa; phylum Chordata; class Chondrichthyes; order Carcharhiniformes; family Scyliorhinidae; genus Scyliorhinus; species Scyliorhinus canicula. Next base: position 98,234,077 of record NC_052148.1, read on the forward strand.
CCTGAAAAAGAAGGGTAAACAGACAGATGTCATTGTCCACACTGGTACTCATGACATAGGCAGGAAGAGGGAATAAGTTCTGGAAAGACAATTCAGGGATTAGGTCAGGAGCTAAAATGCAGGAACTCTATAGTAATCGCAGGATTACTCCCCATGCCAGGTGCTAGTGAGGCTTGGAACAGGGAGATAGTGCAGTTGAACCCATGGCTAAAGAGCTGGTGTAGGAGGGAGGGCTTTAGATATATGGATCACTGGGATGTCTTCTGGGGAAGGTGAGACCTGTACAAGAAGGACAGGTTGCACCTGAACTGGAGGGACACCAATATCCTGGGCGGGAGGTTTGCTCGTGCTGTTCGGGAGAGTTTAAACTAGTGTTGCAGGGTGGTGGGAACCGGAACAGCAGGCCAGTCTGTGTAGAGGCTGGGGAAAAAACAGTGAGACTGGGATAAACATAGCGCAGAGTAGGAGCAGGCAGATGGAAGCCACAGGGCTCAGCAGGATTGTAGGTCTGGAGTGCGTTTGCTTCAATGCAAGAAATATAACAGGTAAAACAGATGAACAGAGAGCCTGGATTACTGCATGGAGCTATGATGTAATTGCAATTACGGAGACATGGTTAAAGGAGGGACAGGACTGACAACTTACAATTCCAGGACGTTGTTTGAGACTGGGCAGGAGGGGGAACAAAAGAGGTGGGAGAGTTGCATTGCCGTTTAGGGAGCAGATCACAGCTGTGTTGAGCGAAAACACGTTGGAGGGATCTTTTAGTGAGGCATTTAGGTGGAGCTCAGGAATAAGAATGGTGAAATCACAATGTTGGGAGTGTACTATTGACCTTCCAGCAGCCCACAGGAGACAGAGAATCAGTTATGTCATCAGATACTGAAAAGGTGCGAAAAAAAGCAGGGGAGTTGTGATGGGTGACTTTAACTTCCCCAATATTAACTGGGAATCACTTGCAGCCAGGGGCTCGGATTGAGAGCAATTTGTTAGATGTATCCAGGAGGGCTTTTTGATACAGTATGTTGCCAATCTTAGTATTAGGGAATGAGCCAGGTCAGGTGATTGATGTTTCAGTGGGGGAGCATTTTGGGCTTAGCGCCCATAATTCTATAAGATTTTGAATAGTCATGGATAAGGACAAGAGTGGCCCACCGGTGAGGGTGCTTAATTGGGTGAGGGCCAATTACATCCAAATTAGACAGGAACTGGGGAATGTGGATTGGGAGCGGCTGTTTGAGAGCAAATCCACATCTGACATGTGGGAGGGTTTTAAATGCCAGTTGATTGAAGTGCAGGATAGGCATGTCCCCAGAAAAATGAAGGATAGAAATGGCAGGATGACGAGGGAAATTGTAAGCTTAGTCAAAAGGAAGCATACGAGAGGTCTGGGCATCTAAAAACTGACAAAGCCCTTGAGGGGTCCAGTGAAAGTAGGAAGAAGCTTCAATGTGGAATTAGGAGGGCTAAAAGGGACCATGAATTGACTTTAGCAAACATGGTCAAGGAGAATCCTAAGGTTTTTAATATTAGGAGCAAGAGAATAGCAAGAGAAAGAGTAGGCCCACTTAAGGGCAATGGAGGGACATTATGCGTGGAACTTCAGGAAGTGGGTGAAATCCTTGATGAGTACTTTGTATCGGTATTCATCAGGGAGAAGGACATGGCGAATGTTGAGGTCAGGGGCAGATGTGCGAACTCTCTTGAAAAGGTTAATATATCAAAGGAGGGCGTGTCCTAAATTGCATTCAGGTAGACAAGTCCCCGGGGCCTGATGGGATCTATCCCAGGTTACTGCGGTGGGAAGGGGAGAAATAACTGGGGCCTTAACAGATATATTCACATCCTCTTTGAACACAGGCGAGGTTCCAGGGGACTGGAGAATAGCCAATGTCATTCCCTTGTTTAAGAAAGGAAGCAGGGATAATCCAGGAAATTATAGGCCGGTGAGTCTGACATCAGTGGTGGGGAAACATTTGGAAAGGATGCTGAGGGACAGGATAGATGCAGATTTGGATGAAAATGGACAAGTTAGTGACAGGCTTGGTTTTGTAAGGGAAAGGTCATGGGCGGAATTTTCCCAAAGGCCCGACGCCGTTGTGAAACCCGGAGCGGTTCACGGCGGCGTCGGAGGCTCTCCTGGCCCCCGATTCTCCCCTACCCGGGGGGCTAGGAGGGCCATGCCGTGAATCTCGGCCGCCGGGCCTTGTCGCTGGCGTCAAGGCCCGGCGCGCCGAGAATGACGCGGCCGACGCGCCTAATGACGTCAGCCGCGCAAGCGCAGGTTGGCCGGCTCCAACCTGCGCATGCGTGGTTGCTGTCTTCCCCTCCGCCGCCCCGCAAGATGTGGCGACTTGATCTTGTGGGGCGACGGAGGGGAAAGAGTGCGTCCCATTGAGACGCCGGTCCGACGATCGGTGGGCACCGATCGCGGGCCTGTCCCCTCCCGAGCACGGTCATGGTGCTCAGTCCCCTCTAGGCCCCCCACAAGCCCCAAACGGGCATCTCACGCCGTGTTCACGACGGCAGCCACCAGGTGTGGTTGCCGCCGTCGTGAAACGGTCGCGAATGGCAGGCCGCTTGGCCCATCCGGGTCGGAGAATCGCGGGCCACCGTGAAAAACGGTGGGGGGGGGGGTGGGAGAATCACGGGAGGTGCGAGAGCGGACCTCTCACGATTCTCCCACCCGGCGTGAGGAGCGGAGAATTCCGCCCCATGTCTCACCAACTTGATTGAATTTTTTGAAGAGGTGACAAGGAAAATTGATGAGGGAAGGGCTGTGTATGTAGTTTATATGGACTTTGTTAAGGCGTTTGACAAGGTCCCACATGGCAGACTGGTACAAAACTAAAATCCCATGGGATTTGGGGTGGGCTGGCTGGATGGATACAGAACTGGCTTGGTTGTCGAAGATAGAGAGTAGCAGTGGAAGGATATATTTCTGAATGGAGATCTGTATCTAGTGGTGTTCCGCAGGAATAAGAGCTGGGACCTCTGTTGTTTTGTGGTATAATAATAATCTTTATTAGTGTTGCAAGTAGGCTTACATTAACACTGCAATGAGGTTACATATAAATGATCTGGAGGAAAATGTGGGTGGTCTGATTAGTAAGTTTGCAGATGCATAAAGATTGGCAGAGTTACTGATAGTGCTGAGGATTGTCAGAGGATACAACAGGGGAAAGATAGATTGGAGACTTGGGCTCAGAAATGGCTGATGGAGTTTAATCTGGACAAATGCATTTTAGTTGATCAAATCTAGGTATGAATTATACTGTAGTTGGCAGAACCCTGAGGAACATTAACATACAGAGGGATCTGAGCGTGCAGTTCCCTAAAAGTGGCAACACAGGTGGCCAAGGTGATTCAGAAGGCATATGGCAAGCTTGCCTTCATCAGTAGGGCCACTGAGTACAGGAGTTGGGAAATCATTTTGCAGCTATATAAAACCTTGGTTCGGCCACATTTGGAGTATTGCGTGCAGTTCTGGTAATCACATTATCGGAAGGACGTGGAAGCTTTGGAGACAGTGCAAAGATGGTTCACCTGGATGTTGCCTGGTCTCGAGGGTGTTGGCTATGTGGATAGGTTGAATAAACTAGGATTGATTTCACTGGAAAGACAGAGGCTGAAGGCAGACCTGATAGAGGTCTACATAATTATGGGAGGCATGGGCAGGGTGGATAGTCAGAGGCTTTTTCCAAGGGTGGAAATGTCAATTACAAGGGGGCACAGGTTCAAGGTGAGAAGGGGAAAATAGGGAGATGTGCAGGCTGCTTTTTCACATAGAGAGTGGTGGGTGCCTGGAACGCACTGCCAGAGGATGTGGTGGAAGCAGGAACATGAGCAATATTTAAGAGTCATCTGTCTGGATACATGAATAGTGAGGAAATAGAGTGATACGGACCGAGTAAGGGCAGTAGGTTATTTTGTTTTAATTAGGGCACCATGATTGGCACAGACATGGAGGGCTGGAGGGCCTGTTCCTGTGCTGTACTTTTCTTTGTTCTCAATCAGTCCCCATGTGGGATCTTGTCAAAGGCTTTGCTGAAATCTATGTAAACTACATCGTCCGCACACTCAGTCACTTTATCAAAAAATTATATAACATTTGTTCGGTATGACTTCCCTCAGACAAAGCCATGCTGACTATCCCTAATCAATCCTTGCCTTTCCAAGTGAAAATTAATTCTCTCCTTCAGGATTTTCTCCAATAGTTTCCTTATCACTGATGTGAGTGTCACCGGTCTGTAATTCCCTGTTTATCTCCACCATCCTTCTTGAAAAGTGGAACAACCTTAGCTGTTCTCCAGTCCTCTGGCACTTCCCCCGTGGCCAATAAGGAATTAAAAACTTGCGTCAGACCCCCTGCAATTTCTCACCTCGCCTCCCACAATTCATCCAAGCCTGGGGATTTGTCTATTTTAAGCCTGTCAAAGCCGCCAATACCTCTTCACTTCCTATGTCAAACTGGTCAAGGTCCTCACAGTCCTATTTCCTGAATTCTGTACATACGTCCTCTTTCTCCTGAGTGAAGACCAATGAGAAATATTCATTTAGCACCCTAGCAATGTTCTATGGCTTCACACACAGATTGCCCCTTGGTTTCAAATGGACCCTACTCTTTCCCTGATTAACCTCTTCTTCTTAATATATTCAGAGAATATCTTAGGGTTTCCCAAATCTTATTCACAAGTTTTTTCATGCCCTCTTTTTGGTTTTCTAATTGATTTCTTATGCTCCCTCTTGCAGTTCCTAACTTCCTCTGGGGCCGCAGTTGAATTTCCCCCTTTGGACTTGCTATACGCCTTTCAATTTCTCCTTATCGAGTCCAAGATAGTCCTAGACAGCAAGGGTTCCCTAAACTTAATGCTCTCTAGAGGAAACATGTTGGACCTGTAGCCTCCCAATTTTCCTTTTGAATGACCTCTTTTTAAATCTCCGCTCTGACTGTCAGCTCCCGCTCTTTTTAAATCTCCACTCTGACTCTCAGCTCCCGCTCTTTTTAAATCCGCGCTCTGACTCTCAGCTCCCGCTCTGGTTAAATCTCCGCTCTGACTCGCAGCACCCGCTCTTTTTAAATCTCCGCTCTGACTCTCAGCTCTCGCTATGACTCTCAGCTCTCGCTATGACTCTCAGCTCTCGCTATGACTCTCAGCTCTCGCTATGACTCTCAGCTCTCGCTATGACTCTCAGCTCTCGCTCTGACTCTCAGCTCCCGCTCTTTTTAAATCTCCGCTGTCTCAGCTCCCGCTCTATTTAAATCTCCACTCTGACTCTCACCTCTAGCTGTGACTCTCAGCTCCCGCTCTTTTTAAATCTCCGCTCTGACTCTCAGCTCTCGCTCTGACTCTCAGCTCCCGCTCTTTTTAAATCTCCGCTCTGACTCTCAGCTCCCGCTCTATTTTAATCTCCGCTCTGACTCTCAGTTCCCGCTCTATTTAAATCTCCGCTCTGACTCTCAGCTCCCGCTCTTTTTAAATCTCCGCTCTGACTCTCAGCTCCCGCTCTTTTTAAATCTCCGCTATGACTCTCAGCTCCCGCTCTTTTTAAATCTCCGCTCTGACTCTCAGCTCCCGCTCTTTTTAAATCTCCGCTCTGACTCTCAGCTCCCGCTCTATTTAAATCTCCGCTCTGACTCTCAGCTCCCGCTCTTTTTAAATCTCCGCTCTGACTCTCAGCTCCCGCTCTTTATAAATCTCCGCTCTGACTCTCAGCTCTCGCTCTGACTCTCAGTTCCCGCTCTTTTTAAATCTCCGCTATCACTCTCAGCTCCCGCTCGTTTTAAATCTCCGCTCTGACTCTCAGTTCCCGCTCTTTTTAAATCTCCGCTCTGACTCTCAGCTCTCGCTCTTTTTAGATCTCCGCTCTCTCAGCTCCCGCTCTGGTTAAATCTCCGCTCTGACTCTCAGCTCCCGCTCTTTATAAATCTCCGCTCTGACTCTCATGTCTCGCTCTGACTCTCAGCTCCCGCTCTTTTTAAATCTCCGTTCTGACTCTCAGCTCCCACTCTTTTTAAATGTCCGCTCTGACTCTCAGTTCCCGCTCTTTTTAAATCTCCGCTCTGACTCTCAGCTCCCGCTCTTTTTAAATCTCCGCTCTGACTCTCAGTTCCCGCTCTTTTTAAATCTCCGCTCTGACTCTCAGTTCCCGCTCTTTTTAAATCTCCGCTCTGACTCTCAGTTCCCGCTCTTTTTAAATCTCCGCTCTGACTCTCAGTTCCTGCTCTTTTTAAATCTCCGCTCTGACTCTCAGTTCCCGCTCTTTTTAAATCTCCGCTCTGACTCTCAGTTCCCGCTCTTTTTAAATCTCCGCTCTGACTCTCAGTTCCCGCTCTTTTTAAATCCTCGCTCTGACTCTCAGCTCTCGCTCTTTTTAAATCTCCACTCTGACTCTCGGCTCTCGCTATGACTCTCAGCTCCCGTTCTGACTCTCAGCTCCCGCTCTTTTTAAATCTCCGCTCTGACTCTCAGTTCCCGCTCTTTTTAAATCCTCGCTCTGACTCTCAGCTCTCGCTCTTTTTAAATCTCCACTCTGACTCTCAGCTCTCGCTATGACTCTCAGCTCCCGTTCTGACTCTCAGCTCCCGCTCTTTTTAAATCTCCACTCTGACTCTCAGCACCCGCTCTATTTAAATCTCCGCTCTGACTCTCAGCTCTCGCTCTGACTCTCAGCTCCCGCTCTTTTTAAATCTCTGCTGTCTCAGCTCCCGCTCTTTTTAGATCTCCGCTCTCTCAGCTCCCGCTCTGGTTAAATCTCCGCTCTGACTCTCAGCTCCCGCTCTTTATAAATCTCCGCTCTGACTCTCAGCTCCTGCTCTGGCTGGAGCGTTGCCAACCACTCTGGCATCAACCTAGCCCCTGAGAAATTGGAGCATTCCTCACTTTCGGAGGCTGTTGACGCCGGAGTGGTTGGTGCCAGTTTACCCACCGGCGTGGGGACATAGCCCCATTTTCAGAGAATCCCACCTCATGGGCGAAATTCTCCGCCCCCCACGACGGGTGGGAGAATAGCGGGAGGGCCTTCCTGACATTTTTGCCGCCCTCCCGCTATTCCCCCCCCCCCCCGCCGAAGTCCCGACCCGAATAGCTGCCGCCATTTTTTTACGGGCGGCAGCGATTCTCAGCTGTTAGATGGGCCGAAGTCCCAGCCCTTTACGCCGTTTTTACGAACAGCAAACACACCTGGTCTTGCCGTTCGTAAAAACGGCGTGACTAACTCGCTATTAATAACCATGGCACTGATTGGCACGGCCGTGGTACGGCCGTGCCAAGGGTGCCATGGGCCCGCGATCGGTGGGCACCGATCGCGGGCAGCGGGCCCGATGCCCGCGCACTACTTGTCCTTCCGCCGCCCCGCAGTATCCATTCGCGGGGCGGCTGAGGGGCAACCCGGCCCGCGCATGCGCGGGTTTCGCGCAAAAACGCGATGACGTCACCCGCGCATGCGCGGTTTGGAGTCTTCCAAACTGCGCATGCGCGGCTGACGTCATATGACGCGTCAGCCGGCGCTAATTCCGGCAAGCGGGCTTAACGATTTTCGGGCGGCAGCGATTCTCAGCTGTTAGATGGGCCGAAGTCCCAGCCCTTTACGCCGTTTTTACGAACAGCAAACACACCTGGTCTTGCCGTTCGTAAAAACGGCGTGACTAACTCGCTATTAATAACCATGGCACTTGCCGGAGCCTACGGCGTCGGGCTGCTAGCCCCGACCGGGGACCAGAATCGGGTTTTACGCCAGCTTTACGATTTCTCCCGTTTTGGGAGAATCGCGCCCCATGTGTTTCCTTCTGCACACCTATTTCAACAAAGAAAACCTTTTATGGAAGTCTGTACTCTCAGCCAAGTATACATAATGCGGCTTCAACAATTCAAAAGCAATTTAAAAAATTAAAAATTCGACAAACCAAGTTCAACAAACCTGTCCTCATAATTTACCCCTTTAAGCCTCTGTATCTCTCTGTTAATCACCCCACTGCTCTCTCACTGTTACTCTCCCCACTGCTCCTCTCTCCCTGTTACTCTCCCCACTGCTCCTCTCTCACTGTTACTCTCCCCACTGCTCCTCTCTCACTGTTACTGTCCCCACTGCTCCTCTCTCACTGTTACTGTTCCCACTGCTCCTCTCTCTCTGTTACTCTCCCCACTGCTCCTCTCTCACTGTTACTGTCCCCACTGCTCCTCTCTCTCTGTTACTGTCCCCACTGCTCCTCTCTCTCTGTTACTGTCCCCACTGCTCCTCTCTCACTGTTACTGTTCCCACTGCTCCTCTCTCTCTGTTACTGTCCCCACTGCTCCTCTCTCACTGTTACTGTCCCCACTGCTCCTCTCTCTCTGTTACTGTCCCCACTGCTCCTCTCTCTCTGTTACTGTCCCCACTGCTCCTCTCTCTCTGTTACTGTCCCCACTGCTCCTCTCTCACTGTTACTGTCCCCACTGCTCCTCTCTCACTGTTACTGCCCCCACTGCTCCTCTCTCTCTGTTACTGTCCCCACTGCTCCTCTCTCACTGTTACTCTCCCCACTGCTCCTCTCTCACTGTTACTCTCCCCACTGCTCCTCTCTCACTGTTACTGTCCCCACTGCTCCTCTCTCACTGTTACTGTTCCCACTGCTCCTCTCTCACTGTTACTGTCCCCACTGCTCCTCTCTCTCTGTTACTGTCCCCACTGCTCCTCTCTCACTGTTACTCGCCCCACTGCTCCTCTCTCACTGTTACTGTCCCCACTGCTCCTCTCTCACTGTTACTCTCCCCACTGCTCCTCTCTCACTGTTACTGTCCCCACTGCTCCTCTCTCACTGTTACTGTTCCCACTGCTCCTCTCTCTCTGTTACTCTCCCCACTGCTCCTCTCTCACTGTTACTGTCCCCACTGCTCCTCTCTCACTGTTACTCTCCCCACTGCTCCTCTCTCACTGTTACTGTCCCCACTGCTCCTCTCTCACTGTTACTCTCCCCACTGCTCCTCTCTCACTGTTACTGTCCCCACTGCTCCTCTCTCACTGTTACTGTCCCCACTGCTCCTCTCTCACTGTTACTGTTCCCACTGCTCCTCTCTCACTGTTACTGTTCCCACTGCTCCTCTCTCACTGTTAATGTTCCCACTGCTCCTCTCTCTCTGTTACTCTCCCCACTGCTCCTCTCTCACTGTTACTGTCCCCACTGCTCCTCTCTCACTGTTACTGTCCCCACTGCTCCTCTCTCACTGTTACTGTCCCCACTGCTCCTCTCTCTCTGTTACTGTTCCCACTGCTCCTCTCTCACTGTTACTGTCCCCACTGCTCTTCTCTCACTGTTACTGCCCCCACTGCTCCTCTCTCTCTGTTACTGTCCCCACTGCTCCTCTCTCACTGTTACTGTCCCCACTGCTCCTCTCTCACTGTTACTGTCCCCACTGCTCCTCTCTCACTGTTACTGTCCCCACTGCTCCTCTCTCACTGTTACTGTTCCCACTGCTCCTCTCTCACTGTTACTGTCCCCACTGCTCCTCTCTCACTGTTACTGTCCCCACTGCTCCTCTCTCTCTGTTACTGTCCCCACTGCTCCTCTCTCACTGTTACTGTTCCCACTGCTCCTCTCTCACTGTTACTGTTCCCACTGCTCCTCTCTCACTGTTACTCTCCCCACTGCTCCTCTCTCACTGTTACTGTCCCCACTGCTCTTCTCTCTCTGTTACTCTCCCCACTGCTCCTCTCTCACTGTTACTGTCCCCACTGCTCCTCTCTCACTGTTACTGTCCCCACTGCTCCTCTCTCACTGTTACTGTCCCCACTGCTCCTCTCTCACTGTTACTGTCCCCACTGCTCCTCTCTCTCTGTTACTCTCCCCACTGCTCCTCTCTCTCTGTTACTGTCCCCACTGCTCTTCTCTCTCTGTTACTCTCCCCACTGCTCCTCTCTCACTGTTACTGTCCCCACTGCTCCTCTCTCACTGTTACTGCCCCCACTGCTCCTCTCTGTTACTGTTCCCACTGCTCCTCTCTCACTGTTACTGTCCCCACTGCTCCTCTCTCTCTGTTACTGTCCCCACTGCTCCTCTCTCACTGTTACTCTCCCCACTGCTCCTCTCTCTCTGTTACTGTCCCCACTGCTCCTCTCTCTCTGTTACTGTCCCCACTGCTCCTCTCTCTCTGTTACTGTCCCCACTGCTCCTCTCTCACTGTTACTGTCCCCACTGCTCCTCTCTCACTGTTACTGTCCCCACTGCTCCTCTCTCTGTTACTCTCCCCACTGCTCCTCTCTCTCTGTTACTCTCCCCACTGCTCCTCTCTCACTGTTACTGTCCCCACTGCTCCTCTCTCACTGTTACTGTCCCCACTGCTCCTCTCTCACTGTTACTGTTCCCACTGCTCCTCTCTCACTGTTACTGTCCCCACTGCTCCTCTCTCACTGTTACTGTCCCCACTGCTCCTCTCTCACTGTTACTATCCCCACTGCTCCTCTCTCACTGTTACTGTCCCCACTGCTCCTCTCTCACTGTTACTGTCCCCACTGCTCCTCTCTCTCTGTTACTGTCCCCACTGCTCCTCTCTCTCTGTTACTGTCCCCACTGCTCCTCTCTCTCTGTTACTGTCCCCACTGCTCCTCTCTCACTGTTACTGCCCCCACTGCTCCTCTCTCTCTGTTACTGTCCCCACTGCTCCTCTCGCACTGTTACTGTCCCCACTGCTCCTCTCTCGCTGTTACTGTCCCCACTGCTCCTCTCTCTCTGTTACTGTCCCCACTGCTCCTCTCTCACTGTTACTGTCCCCACTGCTCCTCTCTCACTGTTACTGTCCCCACTGCTCCTCTCTCTGTTACTGTCCCCACTGCTCCTCTCTCACTGTTACTGTCCCCACTGCTCCTCTCTCTGTTACTGTCCCCACTGCTCCTCTCTCTCTGTTACTGTCCCCACTGCTCCTCTCTCACTGTTACTGTCCCCACTGCTCCTCTCTCACTGTTACTGTCCCCACTGCTCCTCTCTCACTGTTACTGTCCCCACTGCTCCTCTCTCACTGTTACTGTCCCCACTGCTCCTCTCTCTCTGTTACTGTCCCCACTGCTCCTCTCTCTCTGTTACTGTCCCCACTGCTTCTCCCTCACTGTTACTGTCCCCACTGCTCCTCTCTCACTGTTACTGTCCCCACTGCTCCTCTCTCACTGTTACTGTCCCCACTGCTCCTCTCTCTCTGTTACTGTCCCCACTGCTCCTCTCTCTCTCTTACTGTCCCCACTGCTTCTCCCTCACTGTTACTGTCCCCACTGCTCCTCTCTCACTGTTACTGTCCCCACTGCTCCTCTCTCACTGTTACTGTCCCCACTGCTCCTCTCTCACTGTTACTGTCCCCACTGCTCCTCTCTTATTGTTATTGGTCCTGTTTCTTTTCACACGTGATTTGTTGGCCGATTTGCTTCCCTGTTTTAATGGTGGTCCCTGTCGTGTTATTCACCCTGCTGTAACACGAACTGCAACACGATGCAGATAAACGATAAAGCATACATCAAACGTAGGCGTTGGTTCAAGATTAATTGAACCTCCGTAACGAAGCATCCAGCTGCCTGTGGGTTGACTCTCTACTACTCTAAGTAAACTAACTCTAACTATCTAAACCAGGCTAGCTCTGATCCATGGGTAGAAGATGTTGAATGATTTGTACACCCTGACTGTCACTACAGTTGTCACCAGTGGAAAGAGGCAGAGTGTTGATACCTCGTGTGTTTTATAGTTGGAAGCCCCCCTCTGGTGTTCTGTCTGGTGATTGGTTGTGTTCTGTTCTGTATATTGATTGGCTCACCAGGGTGTCTGTCACTGTCTGCTTTTACCTCATGGTGTGCATGGGTGCATATTATGACATTCCCCTTTTATTAAAAAAAATTGTTGGTTGCTTATAGTATATATGACATATTTACAGAAGTAACTATTTACAGCAATTGGTGAGTGAATGCATATGTACATGTAATGTGTCTAGCGTGCAGAAACATAACTGTATATATACAAAGGAACTATTTATAAGTCCAGTCGTTGGGGCTGTTGTCGGATTCTTGTGGACCGCCTGAGAGGTGGAGGTGGGGATAGAGCATAGAACAGTACAGCACAGAACAGGCCCTTCGGCCCTCAATGTTGTGCCGAGCCATGATCACCCTACTCAAACCCACATATCCACCCTATACCCGTAACCCAACCCCCCCCCCCCTTAACCTTACATTTATTAGGACACTACGGGCAATTTAGCATGGCCAATCCACCTAACCCGCACATCTTTGGACTGTGGGAGGAAACCGGAGCACCCGGAGGAAACCCGGAGGAAACCCACGCACACAGGGGGAGGACGTGCAGACTCCACACAGACAGTGACCCAGCCGGGAATCTAACCTGGGACCCTGGAGCTGTGAAGCATTTATGCTAACCACCATGCTACCCTGCAGCCCCTAATGGCGCCTTGACAGGTTGGCATGCAGCCAGACTGGTGGCCTCGTGAAGCGAGGTGTCCGGATAAGGCATAACGACACCTGGGAACGTGAGATCCGGTGGTGGCCAGGCAAGTTTGCGTAGTGCCCTTCCTTTGTGCCTGATAATGGATCCATCAGCCATGCAAACCACAAACGTCCTGGGAGCAGCCTGTGGAACAACAACAGCTGGAGCTGACCAGCCTCCACCAGGCAACTTGATGCGAACAGCATCTCCCGGAGAGAGCACGGGCAGATCAGTGGCATGAGCATCAGATGTCAGCTTTTGCCGGGTTCTGATCTGCTGCATCTTTTGCAGCACTGGAAGGTGATCCAGGTCAGGTACATGAATGGCCGGAACAGTCGTCCGCAGGTTACGATTCATAAGGAGCTGTGCTGGAGACATACCGCTGGACAGAGGGCTTGCCCTGTATGCCAGAAGAGCAAGATTAAAGTCCGAAGCTGAGCCCGCAGCCTAGCAGAGCATTTGCTTCATGATATGGACCCCTTTTTGAACCTTCCCATTAGATTGCGGGTAATGCGGGCTCGAGGTGATGTGCTGGAACTGGTATTGCCTTGCAAAGTTGGACCATTCTTGACTATAGAAACAGGGACCATTGTCGCTCATAACAGTGAGCGGGATACCATGCCTGGCAAATGTCTCCTTACAGGCCTTTATGACAGTCCTGGATGTTAGGTCAGACAGTTTCACTACCTCGGGATAACTGGAGAAGCAATCAATTATAAGGACGTAGTCACGCCCATTGGCGTGAAAGAGGTCAACTCCTACCTTGGACCACAGAGAGGTCACGCTCTTGTGCTGCTGGAGCGTTTCTTTGGGCTGAGCAGGCTGGAAGCGTTGGCAGGTCGCACAATTGAGGACGACGTTTGATATATCCTCATTAATGCCGGGCCAATAGACAGCCTGCCGGGCCCTGTGCCTGCATTTCTCAATACCGAGGTATCCCTCGTGTATCTGCGTGAGCACCAAGCTCTGGAGGCTGTGAGGAATGACGATGTGATCCAATTTGAGAAGGATCCCTCGACAACTGTTAGGTCATCCTTAGATTATAGTACTGGGGACACTCCCATTTCTGCCAGCCATTCGTGAGGTGAGCTGCAGAAGAGGATCTTGGCGGTCTCTTCTCGAATGATGACGAGTCATTCATCGGATGACAGGAGGGTGCTGGCGCACAGTTGCACCTGTGCCTCAATATCGTGTATGAAGTCTACCTGCTCACATGGCGAGGTGATGGCACGCGACAGGGCATCCACAATGATTAGCTCCTTTCCAGGTGTGTAAACCAGTTCAAAATCATACCTGGGGAGTCGAAGGAGAATGCGCTGGAGCCTGGGCGTCATGTCATTTAAGTCCTTGTGTATAATGTGCACTAGAGGTCTGTGCTCCGTCTCTACTGTAAAGGTTGGGAGACCGTAGATATAATCGTGGAATTTCACAATACAGTGAGAAGGCCCAGGCTTTCTTTCTCTATTTGAGCATATCGTTGCTCAGTGGGAGTCATGGCCCTTGACACATCGGCCGCTGGAGCCCAGGATGAGGTGTCGTCCTTCTGAAGGAGCACCGTCCCAATGCCATCCTGGCTGGAGTCTGTGGAGATTTTAGTCTCCCTCGCTGGGCCAAATAAAGCTAGAACAGGAGCGGTGGTTAGCTTCACCTTCAACTCAAGCCACTCTGCTTGATGTGTGGGTAGCCATTGGAAAGTGGTGGACTTCTTCACCACGTGTCTGAGGGCCGTGGTGTGTGAAGCGAGGTTGGGAATGAACTTCCCCAAAAAATTGACCATACCCAGGAAGCGGAGGACCGCCTTTTTGTCTTCTGGGGTCTTCATTGTGTTGATGGTCTTGACTTTGTCCGGGTCCGGTTGCACACCCTGCTGGGATATCTGATCACCCAGAAATTTAATTGACGACATGCCAAAGGAGCATTTGGTTTTGTTTAACCTCAGGCCGTTGGCATGTATGCGTCTGAAGACTTGATGTAGACAAGAAATATGATCCTCTGGGCCGTGGACCAGATGATGCCATTATCAACATAAACCCTCAATGCCCTCTAGCATTTGTTCCATTATTCGATGAAAGACTTCAGAGGCCTAAACAATACCAAACAGCATGCGGTTGTAGCAATACCTTCCGAAAGGTGTATTAAATGTGCACAGCTTTCTGCTGGACGGGATCAGGTTCCAAATGCAGCAGCCCTTGCTGCACACTTCGACCACGTCTGCGTTGGAGCTGGGATCGCTGGCGCCCTATCGGAGGTGCAGACCTGCACAAGGCCGCATAATGGCCAGGCTTCTTGCAGTTGAGACATCGCCTGCCTCTTGCAGGGCATTGCCGCTTTAAATGGGCGGTGCCACAGTTAGGGCACGTCATCATGTCGACGTCGTGATGCTCCGTGCGTCGTCGCACATGCGCAGTGCGGTCAGCCGCCGCTTTGTTCTCCCGACCGTGGTGCGCATGCATGGGACCCCTGGAAAAGCACGTGAAATGGCCGTCTTCGTTGACGCTCAGGCACTGCATTCGGGCGATGGCCTGTACACTCTCAGCCTCGTGGGTGGCAAGTTGGTCCTGCTCTACGACTTAAGGCGGAAATAGCAACTTTTTGCCTGTTCATGGACTTTGCACGTCTCAATGGCTACTGGCAGGGTCATATTTTTTATTTTTAGGAGCTGCTCCTGCAGGGCGTCGGAGTGGACGTCAAACACGATCAGATCCCTGATGAGGGAGTCAGCGGTGTCACCGTAGTTGCAGGATTGCACTAGAATGCGCAGATGAGTGAGAAAAGATTGGAAAGGCTCATCCTTACCCTGAAGGCACTGTTAGAAGACATAACGCTCAAAGCTTTCATTCATTTCGACTTCAGAGTGACTGTCGAACTTGGTCTTGTCCTCACCGTCGGCAAAAGTGAGCGAATTGAAGATTTGGATGGCGTGGTCCCCCGCAGTCAATAGTATCAGCGTGGTTTTTCAGGCATCGGACGCACTTTCGAGGTCCAAGGCCTCAAGGTATAGACTGAATTTCTGCTTGAAGACCCGCCAGTTGGTGCCAAGGTATCCGGAGCTGTGGAGGTGCCTGGATCTTTTCCATGCCGCTGGAAGGCAGTTGCTGGTCGTCAGTGAATTTTTGAAGATAAATTACTTAGAAGCAGTAGCCACTCCTGGTATCATGTCGTGTTAGTCACCCTGGGGTAGCACGGACTGCAACACAATGCAGATAAACCAGGGGTGGGCAAACTACGGCCCGCGGGCCGCATGCGGCCCGCCGGAGGTATTTCTGCGGCCCACCAAGTCATTAAAAAAAAAAAAAAATTATTTAAAAAAATTTTTTTTTTTTTTTTTTTTTAATTTTTTAAGGTTAATGGGGGGGGGCTGTTGGGTTACTTACTGGTATAGGGTGGATACGTTGACTTGAGTAGGGTGATCATTGCTCGGCACAACGTCGAGGGCCGAAGGGCCTGTTCTGTGCTGTACTGTTCTATGTTCTATATGAGGCGCCCAGAATCATAACCGGGTGAAGTAATTATTTTACTTAATATACTATGCGGCCCTTTGTGAATTGTGAATTTCTGAATGTGGCCCTTGCACGGAAAAGTTTGCCCAACCCTGAGATAAACGATAAAGCATACACCAAACATAGGCGTTGGTTCAATAAAATTTATTGAACTTCAGTAACGAAGCACACAGCTGCCCGTGGGTTGACTCTCTACTACTCTAAGTAAACTAACTCTAACAATTCTAGCAAATCTAAAGGATGTGTTATCCACATGTATTACTGAGTAGATTTGGTGGGTGTCTGCTTTGAAGTCCACTGTACTCACCAAATAAAAGGTTTAAATATATTAAAAGATCAAATGTGACTTCTACATCTTAGAATCTTTTTCTTTTGTATTTTAGATGCATATCCCAAGAGATGTACAGTTCGTAGTCTTTTTTGTCCTGAAGGATATTACACATGTCTTATTAACAACACAGTCTTCTGTAACTACCTCTGAACCAACTTCTGGGACTACCTTTGGATCAACTTCTGGGAACGCTGTGACTATTATTTCGATTTTCATCTCTTTACTGTTGGTGTTTGGCATTGCTGGACTTTTAATTTGGTACTTTGTATGTGTTAGATCAAAAGGTTTTACTTTCCCAAGAATGTTGAAAATGTCCAGAGAAAATTCCCCTAATCTGGATGTGACACAACAAGGTGTTCAACCACAATACACCTGCAATCTTCATCCAACTCTTGAGATGCAGCTTTCGACTGGAAACACCTCTCCAATGTATCAAGTCAGTAACTTGCAAGATCCGACTCATCCTTATGAGAATGTTATGATTGGTCCCGCTAACGAAATTGAAGAAAATATGATGAAATATGTACACATATCAGATGAAGATCAACAGCCTGTGGATTCTAATGAAGCTGTTTATGAAAATAACCCCTCAATGAATGAATCGGCTGTGTACTGTAACTATACAGGTCATCCAAATGATGAGCATGATGATATTTACATTATTCCAAGCGAGTAATCACTTGCACCGTGTCAATCCCATTGAAAAGTAAGATTGCGTTGGTGTTTCTTCGACATTGAAAATTGGAGAGGGAATTGTCCAACTAATTGTGAATGCAGAAATAATGTAAACCCAATGTGAAAAATAATGAACTCAGATTATGATGCACAAAGCAATGGAACATTGAAACTGCTGCTTGAAAGAAAACAATGGGCTGGCAATTTAGGCTCAGGCCAATAGAGGAAATGGAAAAGAACATTGCACTCTGTCAGATATTTTGTATCAAAGTTGTTTTTCCAAACTGAGATGCTGATAAAGCTGGTTTGCAGAGAGAGAGAGGGCGACTGTTTTCTAATCAGAGATTTGACATCAGAGATTTGACACTTGGCTCAGTCTAGAACCAAGGGGAAAGATTTCTGACAACTGAAAGAAATCAATAAGAAATCATCCATGCTTTGGCTAGTTATTCATCTGACCATTGCTTTACTGCAACACTTCTATCTATTAAGTATAAATTCCATTCATCGTACTGACCCAGATTTTACCGCTACAATGATAATAAAATTGTCAGCATTCATCGTCATTACCCTGTGAATGTGACAGCAACAGAATGCAAAAGTCTGAGAACACGCATGAAAAGATTCAAAAACAGCTTCTTCCTCGCTGTCACCAGACTCCTAAACTCCTCTTATGGACTGACCCGATTAATACTACACTGTTGTACACGTCACCCGATGCTAGTATCTATGTATTTACATTGCGGACCTTGTGCTGCCCTGTTATGTATTTTCTTTTTATTTTATTTTCTATTCGCAGAAAAATACTTTTCACTGTGCCTCGGTGCACGAATAAACAAATCTAATCCAATCCAATTTCTGCCGACAGCAAGGGTGGAGTTAAATAATGCAATCCAGAAGCTGTTGTCAGTAATTCCCAGCTCCTTCACAAAGTTGAAGTCCTCACAGATAAAAACCAAACGGAACTTAAGTGCCTTTCCACATTTTGCCTATTATTCAAGTATTTAAAAACACTTGAAAAAGTGGCATCCTGTTGAATGAGGTGTAACTTGGTTCTAAATGATGTATTGAGTAAAGATTATCACCTTTCTGTCTCTGAAAAAACATTTTATGTTTGTTCAATATTCCATGCTAAAATTCATATATTTGGTAGGTGTTTTATCGCGGTTTGTTTATACTATTTCAGCTTCTATTTTAATCTGTGTAAATCCAAATCTTTATTTTACTTTTTGTAACATTATAAACTGTGAATGATAAAACCTAGTTGTTACTTCCTGGTTTGCAGTCTGAGAGAATTCTTCATTGCAATTGGTTACTTAGCCTGCTTCGTGACATAATTATTATTGGATGCTGGATGATTGGGCATAGCTGGCACCAGAAAATGAAATTAATATCAGGAAAGGCACAAAAAAAATTTTAATAAAAAAAAAAAATTTAGATTACCCAATTATTTTTTTCCAATTAAGGGGCAATTTAGTGTGACCAATCCACCTACTCTGCACATTTTTGGGTTGTGGGGGCGAAACCCACGCAGACACGGGGAGAACGTGCAAACTCCACACGGACAGTGAACCAGAGCCGGGATCGAACCTGGGACCTCAGCGCCGTGAGGCAGCTGTGCTAACCACTAGGCCACCGTGCTGCCCAGGAAAGGCAAAATTGATAAGAGAATGATCTTTCTGGACAGCTTTACTTGAAGTCAGCAGCGACTTCTTCGTTGATTACAAAGTTTGAATTATTATTGAAATTTCCATTAGCTATACAATATCATGGGTATAGCGCTTTCTAATGGCCTTTTTATACCAGTGCATCATCAACAATAGCAGCCTTGGGTTTGATTTTGAGGACCCATTGGGGCTGGGAGCAGAGGGGGGCAGATATTAGATATAATGCTGTCGACCTGTGAACTGGTTCCCGAGTCCCATCCCACTCTCAAGTCATTTTTGTGGAGGCAGTATGAGGGGCTGACAGGATTACTCACCTGGACGTGATGTGTAGCCAATTAACGTTAAGAACATAACATAAGAACTAGGAGCAGAAGTAGACCGTCCGGCCCTTCGAGCCTGCTCCGCCATTCTATAAGATCATGGCTGATCTATTTGTGGTCTCAGAACCACTTACTCGCATTCTCGCCATAATCCCGTAATTCCTTTATTTTTCAAAAAAACATCTACCCTATCTTTAAATATATTCAATGAAGTAGCGTCCACTACTCCTTTCGGTAGGGAATTCCATACTTTAACCACCCTCTGAGCGAAGAAGTTCCTCCTTGATTCAGTCCTAAATCTGCTCCCCCTAATCTTGAGGCTATGCCCTCTTGTCCTACTTTCACCTACCAGTGGAAACATCCTTTCTACTTCTATCTTATCCATTCCCTTCAAAATTGTATATGTTTCTATTAGATTCCCCCCTCAACCTTCTGAATTCCAGTGAATATAATCCCAATCTCCTCAGCCTCTCCTCATACGATAACCCCCTGGACTTTGGAATCAGCCTAGTGAAACTCCTCTGCACCCCCTCTAGTGCTAGCACATCCTTTCTCAAGTGTGGAGACCAAAACTGCACACAGTACTCCAGGTGTGGCCTCACCAGCACCTTGTACAACTGCAACATTATCTCTCCACTTTTAAACTCAATTCCCTTCGCAATGAAGGACAAAATTCCATTTGCCTTCCTAATTACTTGTTGCACCTGCAGACCAACCTTCTGTGACTCATGCACAAGTACACCCAGGTCCCTCTGCATAGCAGCATGCTGCAGCTTTTTACCATTTAAGTAATAATCCGTTCTATTGTTACTCCTATCAAAATGCACGACTTCACACTTATTGACATTATACTCCATCTGCCAGACCTTTGCCCACTCACTCAATGTGTCAGTGTTCCTCTGTAAGGTTTTACAGTCCTCAGTACACTTTGCTCTGCCACACACCTTTGTGTCATCTGCAAACTTGGATACCTTACACATAGTTCCCAACTCCAAATCGTCTATATAAATTGTAAATAATTGTGGTCCCAACACCGATCCCTGAGGCACACCACTCGTCACTGATTGCCAGCCAGAATAGCACTCATTTATTCCCACTCTTTGTTTCCTGTTAGACAACCAATCTTCATCCATGCTAGTACTCTACCCTTAACACCATGCATCCTTATCTTATGCAGCAGCCTCTTGTGCGGTACCTTGTCAAAGGCCTTTTGGAAATCTAGGTACACCACATCCACTGGGTTTCCTTTGTCTACCTTGCTCAAAATGTCTTCATAGAATTCCAAGAGATTTGTCAAGCATGACCTGCCCTTCATGAATCCATGCTGCGTCCGTTCAATGGGACAATTTCTATTGAGATGCCCTCTTATCTCTTTCTTGATAATACTCAAGCATCTTCCCCACGACAGAGGTTAAGCTAACCAGTCTATAATTCCCCGTCTTTTGTCTACTTCCCTTTTTAAACAGTGGCGTCACATTTGCTGTTTTCCAATCCTCTGGGACTGCCCCAGTGTTCAGCGAATTGTGGAAAATTACCGCCAGTGCATCTGCTATTACTCCAGCCATTTCTTTCAGTTCCCTGGGATGCATTCCATCAGGGCCAGGAGACTTATCTATCCTGAGCTCCATTAGCTTGCCCAACACTTGCTCTTTCGTGATAGTAATGGTTTCCAGGTCCTCACCTACCTTCTTCTCTTGGTCAATTGCTGGCATGTTATTAGTGTCCTCCACTGTGAAGACCGATACAAAATATTTGTTCAATGCCTCCGCCATTTCATCATCCCATAACTAAATGACCACTCTCGTCCTCTAACGGACCAATGTTTACTTTAGCCACTCTTTTTAGTTTTATATAATTCTAAAAACTTTTGCTATCTCTCCTTATATTCTATGCCAGTTTTTTTTCGTGTTCTATCTTACTTTTCTTTATGGCTCTTTTCGTGGCTTTCTGATGACCTTTAAAGTTTTCCCAATCTTCTAGTTTCCCACTGATCTTGGCCACTTTGTAAGCTTTCTCTTTCAAATTGACAGCCTCATGTATCTCCTTAGACACCCATGGTAGATTACCTCTTTTCTTACAATTCTTCCTTCTCACTGGAATATACTTTTGTTGAGTACTATGAAAGATTTCTTTGAAAGTACTCCACTGCTCCTCAACTGTCCTACCATAAAATATTTGTTTCCAGTCTACTTTAGCGAGGTCCTTCCTCATTCTAGCGTAGTCCCCTTTGTTCAAGCATAGGACCCTGGTATTGGATTCTATCATCACACACTCCATCGGTATACTAAATTCAACCCTGCTGTGATCACTCCTCCCAAGAGGATCCCTAACGATGATGTCATTAATTATTCCTGCCTCATTACACAGGACCAGATCTAGGATAGCTTGCTCTCTCGTCGGTTCCATTATATATTGTTCCAGAAAACTATCTTGGATACATTTAACAAACTCCTCTTCAAGGCTACCCTGACCGAGCTGATTTGACCAATCTATATGCAGATTAAAATCTCCCATGATAACTGCTGTACCCTTTTCACAGGCATTAGTTATCTCTTCATTTACTGCCCGTCCCAGTGTGATGCTATTATTTGGTGGCCTATAGACTACGCCTATCAGTGTCTTTTTCTTCTTAGAATTTCTAATTTCTACCCAAATGGATTCAACCTCATTCTCCATAGAACCTATATCATCCCTCAATGCCACCCTGATGTCGTCCTTGATTATTAGTGCTACTCCACCTCCCTTACATACCTGTCTATCCCTCCGAAATGTCTGGTACCCCTGGATATTTAACTCCCAGTCATGACCATCCTGCAACCATGTCTCCGTAATGGCTATCAAGTCATATTCATTTGTGATGATTTGTGCTGTTAATTCATCAACATTGTTACGAATGCTACGAGCATTCAGGTAAAGTGCCTTAATGCTGACTTTCTTATCATTATTAGAGAAATTGGACATCATGAGATGTCCTAAGTTATCCTTCCTTTTTACTTCATTCCTAGTCTGCCTTGAACTTAAACCCACCTGCACACATGCTAACCTGCTGCCTATCCTTCCATTTAACTCCCTACTCCCTGTCGCTTTCCCTATCCCTTCCCCCCGACTCAGAAGTTTAAAGTCCTACTGACCACCCTATTTATCCTTTTCGCTAGAACACTGATTCCAGATCGGTTCAGGTGGAGACCGTCCCAACGGTACAGATCCCCCCGGTTCCAAAACTGGTGCCAATGCCCCATGAAATGGAATCCCTCTTTCCCACACCAATCCCTTAGCCACGTGTTTACTTCCCTAACTTTCTTATCCCTTTGCCAATTAGCACGTGGCCCATTAATGGCCCATTAAAGTCAATTAAAGGCAAGCAACTGGAATTTTCCAGTCAGCCTCTAAGCCTCCTGGGAGGAAATCCAGGGGCCAGCACTCCAGGCAGGTTTAGAGGTCAATTTTGCCTTCCTGGGTGGTGCAGCAGCCACAAGCTTCATGCAACTCCCCTCTCTTCCCGTTCCCCAACCTCTCCTCCAAAATATGGCCTGTCTGCAAAAGCCATTTTTGAATTTAAATTTTAAAAATTTGGGGAGAAGGTTCCTCCATTATCCTTACTTACTTTCCATTACAGCCTGTAGGCCCTTTCAAATGGAAGGCCTCTAATGGGCCCGCCAGCTTTGGGAGCCCACACACTTTCCTTTTTGGATGGCAATCCTGCCATTTAGCCATTAATTGGCTGCCCAGGGAGGATTACAATGGACGCTCTTTCCCATGCTGTGATGTCTCCTGACCCACCTTTTAGCCTGACTGTAGGAATCCACAGGGAGAATCCTGCCTCTTCCATTTAGTCCAGTGATGTGCAGGTTAGATGTATTGGCCATGCAAAATTTCCCCTCACTGTCCAGGGAAGCACAAGTTTGGTGGGGTTATGAGGATAGGGCGGGGTGGGCAGGGGAGTGGACCTAGCCTCTTGTGGAGACTCAATGGGCTGAATAGCCTCCTTTTGCGGTGGATTCTATGATACTGTCACCAGTGAAGTTGAGAACAAATCCAAGAACTGAATTTTACGCCTCCTCCCGCTGGTGGAGTTTTACGTTCATGCCAAAGTGAAGGAATGTTGAAGAGCTAGCCATGTTTTATAGCACAGACCTGCTGCGACAGTGCTGGAAATCTCCACCACAATCCAGGGCTGCATTCTCTGATTTTGTGGCTATGGCTGGAGGAAGAGTCTGGACTTAAACATCTGAGACATCCCTGCACCGATGCCCCGCCCGGTGGGGGGTTAGCAGCCATGACATGTAAAGCCTTTACCTGCAGATAAGGACGCAGCATGGCCGGGTCCATGACTGCATATACGCATGACAGCAGCCTGCAGCGGCCGAGCTGTGCAACATGCGCCAGCCGCACGCGTCCCTGGCCTGCCAGATAGTGCCCCCCGTAACACCCCTCGCCACCCTAGGACTATCCCCACCAGCCCCCCAGCCCCCGCTGAAGCTCCCCCTACCAGCAGAATGCCTCCCCCCCCACCAATTGTGGCGGTCCTGGACACAGTCTGCTTCCGCCTCGCGAGGTCTCAAAAATTGAGAGGACACACGACTGACGCCATCGGGAATTCGGCCCATCGGGGAAGGAGCATTGGGGGAGTGCCTCAGGTGACGTCCTGCCACCCCAACAGTGTGCAGCGTACTGCCCCAATTTCGGCCTAAAAACTGATTCTCCGGCCAATCGACGAACGCGATTCTGGCGTCGGCAATCGGAGAATCCCGCCCCATTTTCTTCGGCTTCACAGTACAGTTGCCAGCTATTGTGGATGGGTCATGGTCACAATAAATTGCATTTTGTGACTTTTAATCAAAGAATTTGCACATGAAAGACTTTGGGTGGGATTCTCCGTCGGCTGACGCCGAAATTGGGAAACACGATTGGGTGAAGAATTGGCACCTGTCCTGGTATTCTCTGTGGCCTCTGCGATTCTCCGCCTCTGATGGGCCGAGTTCCCAAGAGTGCGGTTCACTTGTGCTTTTAAAAATCGTGAAACTGACATCATGGCTGGTGAGGGAGAAAGAGGAAGTAGGACACAGAGAGGTGTGATTGAGAGAGATCAGTAGGACACAGAGACCACCATTGTCGCAGCCTGCAAGGCAGCCATCTTGCTGTGCACCCCACTGACCATGCACCTTGGCCCCTTCTACTGCAGAATTACACCCCCCCCCCCCCCCCTGCAGCCCAGCTCCCATCCCAACACTCCAATCTCCACCTCACCCCCCACTCCAACCACTACCTAACCGGCTACCACTCGCCGGCGGGGCATCACGCAGCCCACTCAGGGGCAATATCCACTATAGCCCCTACAGGAGTACCAGATTGGTGCTTCAGAGCTTACCACTGACAAGGGCAGTGCCAGCCAGTGGAACCTGATTGACATCAATTCAGTCGAGACGCTGAGTAGCAGTGAACCGATGCTTTAATAGACTAAAAGTGTGCCAACCTGCAGCTCCTCCCGCACTGCAAGACTGCCCCAGATCGACGGGCTTTATACCCCCTCAGAGGGGCGGAGCCAGAGGCGGAGCCAACAGCAGCACCAATAACAACATTCCAACAGCAACAACCAATAACAGAACAGCAATAACATTAAGTATACACAACAGTGGAGATAATGATAGTAATAGAACAGTAGAACAATAGTGAACATATATACAACAGCCTTACGTAGCCATAAATGAAAGGGAAAATGCTGGAAAATCTCAGTAAGTCTGGCAGCATCTGTAGGGAGAGAAAAGAGCTAACGTTTCGAGTCCGATGAGTCTTTGTCAAGGCTGACAAAGCATCGGACTCGAAACGTTAGCTCTTTTCTCTCCCTTCAGATGCTGCCAGACTTGCTGAGATTTTCCAGCATTTTCCCTTTCGTTTCAGATTCCAGCATCCGCAGTAATTTGCTTTTAATTTACGTAACCATACGTGGCTCACCACATTCACCCCCCGTTAAGAAAAAAAGTCTGGCGGGGGTGAAGCGGACTCACAAGTTCAGTCTCACAAGAGGATGAATTGTTCGCTGCGAACGCCTCAGCTCCGGCTGCGGTATGGACACTGGCATCGAGACCTTCGGCTCCAGGAGCACATCGTCCGCACAACAGGGTCCCGGATAGGGTGACGACGCAGAGGCAGGGCTTAAGGACCTTGTGGGAGATGTTGGTGAAGGTGTGGGTGGGGAGGTGAGTGGGGAGGTGGCTGGGAGGGGCGCGGTGATAATGGGCACGGGGGTACCCGCGGGAGCCAAGTCCAGGAGGGAGACTGTGTCCTGTCGTCCATCGTGGTGTGCCACATACGCGTACTGAGGGTTCGCTGGAGAAGCTGAACCCGCTCGACCAGGGGATAGGCCTTTTGGCTCCTTGCATGTTTCCGTAGGAGGACCGGCCCAGGTTTTGTTAACCAGGCCGGGAGCGAGACCCCAGAGATCGACATCCTGGGAAAGACAAATAGACGGTTGTGAGGGGTCTCATTTATGGCAGTACACAGAAGCGACCGGATGGAATGGAGCGCGTCAGGGAGGACCTCATGCCTGGGAGACTGGGAGACTTCCTGGACCGTAGAGTCAGTAGGACGGCCTTCCAGACCGTAGCATTCTTCCTCTCCACCTTCCCGTTCCCCCGGGGGTTGTAGCTGGTAGTCCTGCTCGAGGCGACGCCCTTACTCAGCAGGTACTGACGCAGCTCATCACTCATAAAAGAGGAGCCCCAATCGCTATGTATATAGGCGGGGAAACCAAACAGGGAGCAAATGCTGCGCAGGGCCTTGATGACAGTGGCAGAGAACATATCAGGACAAGGGATTGCAAACGGGAAGTGGAAGCACTCTTCAACAACATTGAGAAAGTACACGGTTAGTGGAGGGGAGTGGCACTTTGAAGTCCATGCTAAGACGTTCAAAAGGGCGGGAGGCCTTCACCAGGTGAGCCTTGTCCGTCTGATAGAGGTGCAACTTGCACTCTGTACAGATTTGGCAATCCCTGGTCACAGCCCTGACATCCTCAGTGGAGTAGGGCAGGTTGCGGGCCTTGACAAAGTGAAGAAGCCGGGTGACCCCGGGTGACAGAGGTCGCTGTGGTTGGCCTGTAACCGGTCTGTTTGCGCGCTGGCGCATATACCGCGGGACACGGCATCTGGGGGCTCATTGAGCTTCCCAGGGCGATACAAAGTGTCATAGTTATAGGCGGAGAGCTCGATTCTCCACCGCAAAATCTTGTCATTCTTAATCTTGCCCCGCTGTGTGTTATTAAACATGAAGGCAACTGACCGTTGGTCCTGCCGGCCAGGTAATGCCTCCAGTGTCGCACAGTTTCCACAATGGCTTGTGCCTGCTTCTCGACGGAGGAGTGTCGAATCGCGGAGGCATGGAGGGTACGGGAGAAAAAGGTGACAGGCCTTTCTGCCTGGTTGAGGGTAGCGGCCAGGGCAAAGTCAGACGCATTGCTCTCCACCTGGAACGGAAGGGTTTCATCCACAGTGTACATCGTGGCCTTGGCAATGTCGGCTCTGATGCGGTTGAAAGCCAAGCGGGCCTCAGCCGTCAGGGAAAAAATGGTGGACTTAATGAGTGGGCGGGCCTTGTCCGCGTGGTTGGGGACCCACTGGGCATAATACGAGAAAAACCCCAGACATCGTTTCAGGGCCTTGGGGCAATGGGGAAGGGGGAGCTGGAGAAGGGGGCGCATGCGGTCGGGCCGGAGGACACCGTTTTCCATGACATAGCCGAGGATGGCTAGCCTGGTTATGCGGAAAACGCATTTCTACTTATTGTAGGTTAAATTAAGGAGTTGGGCGGTACGGAGGAATTTGTCTGGGTTTGCGTCATTGTCCTGCAGGTCATGGCTGCAGATGGTGACATTATCCTAATACGGGAACGTGGCCCGCAGCCTGTGCTGGTCCATCATTCGGTCCATTGTTCGTTGGATGACCGAAACCCTGTTGGTGCCGCCAAAGGGGACCCGGAGGAAATGGAAGAGGCAGCCATCTGTCTCGAAGGCAGTGTACTGGTGGTCTTCCGGCCGGATAGGGAGCTGGTGGTACGCGGACTTCAAGTCTACCGTAGAGAAGACTCGATACTGCGCAATCTGATTGACCATGTCAGATATGCGCGGGAGGGTGTACGCATCAAGCTGCGTGTACCGGTTGATCATCTGAACTACCATCCAGTTCTTCTCCCCGGTCCTGACGACCACCACTTGCGCTCTCCAGGGGCTCTTACTAGTCTCGATGATCCCTTCCTCCAGGAGTAGCTGATCCTCTGACCTGATGAAGGCTCTGTCCTGAGCACTGTACCGTCTGCTCCGGGTGACGATGGGCTTACAGTCTGGGGTGAGGTTCGAGAAGAGTGAGGGAGGAGCGACCTTCAGGGTCACGAGGCTGCAGATCATGAGAGGGGGCAGGGGTCCCCCGAATTTTAGAGTTAGGCTTCTGAGGTTGCACTGGAAACCTAAACCGAGCAGGAGGGGAGCGCAGAAATGAGGAAGGACGTAGAGCTTAAAGTTAGTGTACTCCACACCTTGTATTGACAGGCTTGGGACGCAATACCCCGGGATCTGCACGGAGTGGGAACCGGAGGCGAGGGATATCGTCTACGAGACGGGTAGGACCCGGAGGGAGTAGCGTCTTACCATATCCGGGTGGACGAAACTATCTGTGCTCCCGGAGACAAAGGGACAGGACACCTCCTGCCCATTGAGTTTGACGGCCATCATAGAATTTCGAAGATGGTAAGGCCGGGTCTGGTCGAGGGGGACCGAGCTGAGGTAATGTGGAGGACTATCTGTGGCAGCAGCGTGATCACAACATGGCGGCGTCGATGATGTCGGCCAAGATGGCGGCTCCCATGGGTCGCACGCGGCGGAAGGGGGCGGTCCCGGCCACATTGCGAGGTCTGTGAGCCTCAGGCTGGCCCTGACAGGCTTTTGATTTTGGGGCTTTAAAGCGGCTCAGACACACCTTTACAAAATTACCTTTCTTACCGCACTCATTATACGCAGCACTGCGTGCTAGGCAGCGCTGCCGGGGATGCTGGCCCTGCCCGCAGAAATAACAGCAAGGTCCTACGGAGCTGGCTGGCAGCCGTGCGGCGCAGGAGTGAGGTACGCCTGGGTCGGGTGATGGCTTCGCCTCTGATGTCCCCGAGGATTCCGCATAGTAGAACGGAAAAGCCTCGAGGCTCTGGAAAGCCACTTCTAATGAGGTAGCCAGCTTCACTGTTGCCTTGAGGTCCAGGGCCCCTTTTTCGAGGAGGCGCTGCCGGATATAGCTGAACCGGACTCCAGCCACATAAACCGACACTTCAGCGGCCTGCGGGTCCAGTTGGAGACGTTCAGGTTTGAGGGCAGCATCCATTATCAAAAAAACTTTTAGTCTATTAAATTGATGGATCAATTCAGTCGAGATGCTGAGTAATAGTGAACCGATGCTTTAATAGGCTAAAAGTGTGCCAAACTGTAGCTCCTCCCGCACTGCAAGCCTGCCCCAGATCAACGGGCAGCGCCGGCCCTAGGGTTGCTGGCGCCCCGGGCAAGCTGAACTTAAGCGCCCTTCGGGGGGGGGGGGGGGCGAGGCGGGGGGCGGGGCCGAGGCGGGGGGCGGGGGCGAGGCGGGGTGGGGCCGAGACGGGGGGGGCGAGGGGGGCGGGGGGGCGGGGCCGAGGCGGGCTGGGGGGGTAGGGGGGGCGGGGCTGAGGCGGGCGGGGCCGAGGCGGGCAGGGGGGGCGGGGCCGAAGCGGGCGGGCGGCGGCGGGGTGGGGGGGGCGGGGCGGCGGAGGGGCGGGGGGGCGGCGGGGCGGGGGGGTGGTGGGGCCGAGGTGGCGGGGGCAGGGCCGAGGCGGGGGGCGGGGCGGGGGCGAGGGGCCGGGGGCGCACGGAGGGGCGGACGGAGGGGGGGTGGCGGCCGGTCGGAGGGGGGGGGGGGGCGGCGGGAGGGGGGGGGCGGCGGGAGGCCACCGCGCATGCGCTGGTTGGCACCGGCCCAACTGCGCATGCGCGGGACCCGAGTCTCTGGCGCCCCCTAGCACATGGCGCCCCGGGCGACTGCCCGAGTTGCCGGTACCTTGGGTCGGCCCTGCCAACGGGCTTTATACCTCCTCAGAGGGGCGGAGCCAACAGCAGCACCAATAACAACATTCCAACAGTACAACAGCACCAACCAATAACAGAACAGCAATAACATTATGTATATACAACAGTGGAGATAATGATAGTATTAAAACAGTAGAACAATAGTGAACATACATACAACAGCCTTACGTCGCCATACGTGGCTCACCACAGTACCCCTGGCAACAATGATAGGTGCCAGGCCCAGAGGCCTCCACGGTGGCTGGCACCAACAGGGCAAGGGGTGCAGAGGTAGGTGAAAGGGCATGCAGGGGCAGAGCCCGCAGAGGCAACCGGGGCTACCGTGGACCCGGTTGGGGACAGGGGTACGCACCATGCTAACATATCAGCCTTTCGCCCACTGCAGTCAATGGATATTGGAATTCAACCAACAATGGTGGTCTTCCTGCTAGTGGCTGCAGACCTGGGGAATGTCCTGCGGTTGTACGAGCTGGCGCTGTTCAAGGAGGAGGAAGCTGCAACAGCGGAGGGCAGGGATGGGCAGGACATGGGGCCCAGGCAGGCACAGGAAGCCTCACGAAGTGTACACCAGGAGCAACATTCATGAGCGCTCTGAACGCCTCCTGATTCACTGACCGGGTTTTGGGGGGGGGGGTTGCAACTGGTCAGGGGCACGATCACCGGATCCAATCCCCAAACCACTCCCCCTCTTTCCAGGCCACACCTCACCTGCAACCCCCTCTGTGATACATACATGCCACATTATGGGGTGTGAGCCCTGGGTTGGCAGTAACTGCGGGTGATGGAGGATGGTGACAATCCACTCTGCGATGAGCTCTGGTGCTCCGCATTGTTTGACTCCGTCTGACTCCTGCCAATGGCAGCGCTTTCCAGCATCCACCTGGGTAATCACTGCATGCGAGCTGGCCATCGGATCCCTGGCCACAGTCCCATAGGATCCCTGGAATGACAGTGATGGGGACAATGGGAGGGGAGATCCCAGCCCACCCACAATGTCTGCCCTTCCCATCCACCACTCGCCCTATCTGGCCAGCCCAGACCAGCCCAGACTAGCCCACCCATTACACCCATATGACAGATCACCGAGGCAGGTTGTAACAGTGTGAACAGGTGTTAAATGTGAAAACACATAAACAGATATGTGCCCTAGCCCCTATCACCAAACTGTACCCTGCTAACTTAACTGATAGTCTCTGGCCTACAGGCCCCAACGCTCCGTCTAGGTGGATACAAAGACGGTACAGCAGGAGTGGAGGCGGCCTGCTGTCATTCCTGCCTTGCAACCTAGGTCGTCATTGGCGGCCTTCGTCTAGGGTGACCAGGCCTGGAGGGGCCTGGCTGCTGCTCGGATCTCTCAGGTGGCATGGTGCCACCCTATTCTAGCCGCTGCCTACCAGATGTGCCAGGGACAGAAGTGGGGGAGTCCGAGGTGCTGTGGTGTTCTGGCACTCCCCCCTGTGTGAGAGTCACTTGCGCATGCGCCATCACCTCCTCCTCCCGATGGCCCCCAGGCTACTCCATGGGATGGGGGTGCTAGCAGAGTAAACCGTGAGGCTCCCCCGCCACCTGGCACTGCCAGTCCTGGAGGCCCACTCTGATCTCCACCAGGGTCTGCATGCTTGCAACCATCTCCCGCTGGGACTGGGTGATGTACGATCAATTGCACAAAGACGAGAGTTGAATACAACTGAGGCTTTATTGCTCTACGATGTGTGGCCTCCCAGAGCAGCTGGCGAAATGGCTGCTGCACGGAGGACACACATATTTATACTCCGCCTACTGGGCAGAGCCAGCAGGCAGGGGCTACCGCCGTACCTGTGGTACAGATCCCACCATACATCACCTAATATAGGTGCGATAGTGGTTTACCACATTCACCGCCTGTTAAAATTGAGTCCGGCGGGGGGGGGGGGGGGGGGGGGGGGGGGGGGGGGGGGGGGGTGGAGAACTAAATACAACAACTGAATTTTACATACACAATATTTGTGAGGGACCAAAAATGTCTTTTGAAGTCCAGTGGACCAGTTAGAGGTTTAACCAGTCCGGGGCCTTGATGTGCCGCTGGGAGCGACGCAGTGGTGGCAGCGATGCCAATGTTGGTCTGGTCTTCATCTTCAGGCGTGGGCAGGGGGAGGATAGATGGTCCTGGGGGGGTTGCCGCTGGGAGCGCCGGGGGAGAGGAGGGTGGCACCGGGCTGGAGGGGTGTGTGTGTGGGGAACCTGCTGGTGCCAGGTCCCTGAGGGAGACCGAATCCTGAAGGCCGCCGGGGTACGCCACGTAGGCATACTGGGGGTTCGCGTGGAGGAACTGCACCCTCTCAACCAACGGGTCCGCCTTGTGAAGTTGGACGTGGCTACAGAGAAGGATGGGTCCTGGAGCTGGGAGCCAAGTCGAGAGCGACACCCTGGATGTCGACTTCCTGGGAAGGCAAATAGATGTTCATGGGGTGTGTTGTTGGTGGCGGGAAGGTAAGTTTAACCTTTAAAAACTTACCTTGCAGGAGAAGTGGCCTTCAGATTTTCGGCGGGAGCAGTGTCCAGGGGCCTGTCGGGAAGGTAAGTTTAACCTTTAAAAACCTACCTTGCAGGAGAAACAGCCTTCAGATTTTCAGCGGAGCAGTGTCCAGAGGCCTGTCAGGAAGGTAAGTTTAACCATTAAAAACTTGCCTTTCAGGAGAAGTGGCCTTCAGATTTTCGCCGGGAGCAGTGTCCAGGGGCCTGTTGGGAAGGTAAGTTTAACCTTTAAAAAAGTACCTTGCAGGAGAAACAGCCTTCAGATTTTCAACGGAGCAGTGTCCAGGGGCCTGTCGGGAAGGTAAGTTTACCTCTTTAAAAACTTACCTTTAGAGCTGCAGGAAATCGGCCGTGGGGTTTTTTGGGAAGATTTGTTAGTACCTTAATATAAGTTGGGTGGTTGCTAAACTCGAGACACTACACTTGTAGTGTCCCCCACCCTTCCACCTCCTCTAACCCTAAGGGTTGAGTGAATATCAGGTAAGCTCTTCCTGCAAGACTTAGGATGCATCGGATGGGGATGGAAACTGCAGGGGATGGGCACAATTGAAATGTGGAGCTTGTTCAAGGAACAGCTACTGCGTGTCCTTGATAAGTATGTACCTGTCAGGCAGGGAGGAAGTGGTCGAGCGAGGGAACCGTGGTTTACTAAAGTAGGACAATCACTTGTCAAGAGGAAGAAGGAGGCTTATGTAAAGATGAGACATGAAGGTTCAGTTAGGGCACTTGAGAGTTACAAGTTAGCTAGGAAGGACCTAAAGAGAGAGCTAAGAAGAGCCAGGAGGGGACATGAGAAGTCTTTGGCAGGTAGGATCAAGGATAACCCTAACGCTTTCTATAGATATGTCAGGAATAAAAGAATGACTAGAGTAAGAGTAGGGCCAGTCAAGGACAGTAGTAGGAAGTTGTGCATGGAGTCCGAGCAGATAGGAGAGGTGCTAAATGAATATTTTTCGTCAGTATTCACACAGGGAAAAGACAATGTTGGCGAGGAGAATACTGAGTTACAGGCTACTGGACTAGACGGGTTTGAGGTTCATAAGGAGGAGATGTTAGCAATTCTGGAAAGTGTGAAAATAGATAAGTCCCCTGGGCCAGATGGGATTTATCCTAGGATTCTCTGGGAAGCTAGGGAGGAGATTGCTGAGCCTTTGGCTTTGATCTTTATGTCATCATTGTCTACAGGAATAGTGCCAGAAGACTGGAGGACAGCAAATGTTGTCCCCTTGTTCAAGAAGGGGAGTAGAGACAACCCCGGTAATTATAGACCAGTGAGCCTTACTTCTGTTGTGGGCAAAGTCTTGGAAAGGTTTATAAGAGATAGGATGTATAATCATCTGGAAAGGAATAATTTGATTAGAGATAGTCAACACGGTTTTGTGAAGGATAGGTCGTGCCTTACAAACTTTATTGAGTTCTTTGAGAAGGTGACCAAACAGATGGACGAGGGTAAAGCAGTTGATGTGGTCTATATGGATTTCAGTAAAGCGTTTGATAAGATTCCCCATGGTAGGCTATTGCAGAAAATACGGAGGCATGGGATTCAGGGTGATTTTGCAGTTTGCATCAGAAATTGGCTAGCTGGAAGAAGACAAAGGGTGGTGGTTGATGGGAAATGTTCAGCCTGGAGTCCAGTTACTAGTGGTATACCACAAGGATCTGTTTTGGGGCCACTGCTGTTTGTCATTTTTAGAAATGGCCTGGAGGAGGGTGTAAAAGGATGGGTGAGTAAATTTGCAGATGACACTAAAGTCGGTGGAGTTGTGGACAGTGCGGAAGGATGTTACAAGTTACAGAGGGACATAGGTAAGCTGCAGAGCACGGCTGAGAGGTGGCAAATGGAGTTTAATGCAGAAAAGTGTGAGGTGATTCATTTTGGAAGGAATAACAGGAAGACAGAGTACTGGGCTAATGGTAAGATTCTTGGTAGTGTGGATGAGCAGAGAGATCTCGGTGTCCATGTACATAGATCCCTGAAAGTTGCCACCCAGGTTCAGAGGGTTGTTAAGAAGACGTACAGTGTGTTAGCTTTTATTGGTAGAGGGATTGAGTTTCGGAGCAATGAGGTCATGTTGCAGCTGTACAAAACTCTGGTGCGGTCGCATTTGGAGTATTGCGCGCAATTCTGGTCGCCGCATTATAGGAAGGATGTGGAAGCACTGGAAAGGGTGCAGAGGAGATTTACCAGGATGTTGCCTGGTGTGGAGGGAACATCCTATGAGGGAAGGCTGAGGGACTTGAGGCTGTATTCGTTAGAGAGAAGAAGGTTAAAAGGTGACTTAATTGTGGCATACAAGATGATCAGAGGATTAGATAGGGTGGCCAGTGAGAGCCTTTTTCCTCGGATGGTGATGTCTAGCACGAGGGTACATAGCTTTAAATTGAGGGGGAGATAGATATAGGACAGATGTCAGAGGTACGTTCTTTACTCAGAGAGTAGTAAGGGTGTGGAATGCCCTGCCTGCAGCAGTAGTGGACTCGCCAACACTAAACACATTCAAATGGTTATTGGATAGGCATATGGATGATAAGGGAATAGTGTAGATGGGCTTTAGAGGGGTTTCACAGGTCAGCGCAACATCGAGGGCCGAACGGCCTGTACTGCGCTGTAATGTTCTATGTTCTATGGCGTGCACAGTAGTGACCGAATGGAGTGTAGTGCATCAGGGAGGACCTCCTGCCAGCGGGAGGCCGGGAGGCTCCTGGACCGTAGGGCCAGTTGGACGGCCCTCCATACCGTCCCGCTCTCCCTCTCGACCTGTCTGTTTCCCTGGGGATTATAGCTGGTCGTCCTGCTGGAGGCGATACCCCTGCTGAGCAGGAACTGACACAGCTCATCACTCATGAATGAGGATCCCCTGTCACTGTGGATGTAGGCGGGGAAACCGAACAGAGCGAAGATTGTGCTGAGGGCTTTGATGACGGTGGCAGACGTCATGTCGGGGCATGGGATGGCGAAGGGGAATCTGGAGTACTAATCGACCACACTGAGAAAATGCGTGTTACGGTTGGTGGAGGGGAGGGGCCGTTTGAAGTCCACGCTGAGGCGCTCAAAGGGGCGGGAGGCCTTCACCAGGCGCTCACGGTCCGGCTGGTAGAAGTGCGGTTTGCACTCCGCACAGACCTGACAGTCCCTGGTGATTGTCCGTACTTCCTCGACGGAGTAGGGCAGATTGCGGGCCTTTATAAAATGGTACAACCTTGTGACTCCGGGGTGACAAAGGCCCGGCGTCGGTCTACTTGTGCGCTGGCACATGTACCTCGGGATAGGGCGTCTGGGGGCTCGTTGAGCTTTCCGTGGCGATCCAAAATATCGTAATGGTAGGTAGAGAGCTCGATCCTCCACGTCAAGATTTTATCATTCTTGATCTTGCCGCGCTGCGTGTTGTTGAACATGAAGGCTACCGACCGTTGGTCAGTGAGGAGAGTGAATCTCCTGCCGGCCAGGTAATGCCTCCAATGCTGCACAGCTTCAACGATAGCTTGGGCCTCTTTTTCGACGGATGAGTGCCGAATTTCTGAGGCATGAAGGGTGCAGGAAAAGAATGCCACGGGTCTGCCTGTCTGATTGACGGTGGCGGCTAGGACGACGTCTGATACGTTGCTTTCTACTTGGAAGGATAGTGTCTCATCTACTGCGTGCACCCCGGCCTTGGCGATATCGGCTCTGATGCGGGCGAAGGCCTGTTGAGTCTCGGCCGTCAGGGGAAAACTGGTGGACTGTATGAGTGGGTGGGCATTGTCCGCATAGTTTGGGACCCACTGGGCGTAGTACGAAAAGAACCCCAGGCAACGTTTGAGGGCCTTGGGGAAGTGGAAGAGGGGGAGCTCCATGAGGGGGCGCATGCAGTTGGGATCGGGCCCCAGAACTCCGTTCTGGTCCACAAAGCCGATGATGGCTAAGCGGTTCGTGCTGAACACGTACTTCTCTTTATTATAAGTAAGGTTGAGGAGAGTGGCGGTGTGGAGAAATTTGGCAAGGTTGGCGTTGTGGTCCTGCTGATCATGGCCGCAGATGGTGACGCTGTCTAGGTACGGAAAGGTGGCCCGCAAACCGTACCGGCCGACCATTTGGTCCATCTCCCTTTGGAAGATCTAGTTGGTGACGCCGAAGGGAACCCTGAGGAAGTGATAGAGGCGACCGTCTGCCTCGAAGGCAGTGTATGGACGGTCCGCTTTACGGATGGGGAGCTGGTTGTAGGAGGATTTGAGGTCTACCGTTGAGAAAACCCGTACTGTGCAATCTGATTGACCATATCAGATGTGCGTGGGAGGGGGTACGTGTCGAGCTGCGTGTACCGATTGATGGTCTGGCTGTAGTCCACGACCATCCTGTGTTTCTCCCCAGTCTTTACTACTACCACTTGGGCTCTCCAGGGACTGTTGCTGGCCTCGATGATGCCTTCCCGAAGCAGCCGCTGGACTCAGACTTGATGAAGGTCCTGTCCTGGGTGCTGTACCGTCTGCTCCTGGTGGCGACGGGTTTGCAATCCGGGGTTAGATTTGCGAAGAGGGAAGGTGAATCAACCTTTCGGGTCGCGAGGCCGCACACAGTAAGGGTTTCAGTGTTAGGCTCTGGGGGTTACACTGGAAGGCCAGGCCAAGTAGTAGGGCAGCGCAGAGATTAGGGAGGACGTAGAGGCGGAAGCTGCTGAATTTTATGCTCTGGACCATGAGTGTGACCGTGCAGTACCCCCGGATCGCCACGGAATGGGATCCAGAGGCCAGGGAGATTTCTTGATTGGTGGGGTGTATCGCAAGGGAGCAGCGCCTTACCGTATCCGGGTGGATGATGCTTTTCGGTGCTCCCAGAGTCCAGCAGGCAAGAGGTCACGTGTCTGTCGATCTTAACACTGTTCAAAGCGGTGGCCAGGTTGTGTGGACGAGACTGGTCTATGGTCACAGAGGCGAATCGTGGTTGGTCGTCGCCGGCGACGGATGATGGGGTGCTCGGGGGTCCTGGAACGCAGGTGGTTGCCATGTGTCGTGGGGAAGACAAGTGTTGCGCAGAGGGGAAGATGGTGGCGCCCACTGGCCGCGCTTGGTCTGAGGGGGAGAAGATGGCGGTGCCCATTGTCCGTAAACGAGGGGGTGGGGGTGATAGCTGCGACTGCGCGGGCCTGGCACACAGTGGCGAAGTGCCCCTTCTTACCGCAAGCCTTACAAAGGGCAGCACGGGCCTGGCAACGTTGGCGGGGGTGTTTCTGCTGGCCGCAAAAGTAACATCGGGGACCACGAATGGCAAGTACGTGCCTGGCGAAGAGCATGTTTGTCTTCTGGGCGTAATTTTCTTTAAGTAGCGTCATGGCTTCGGCATAGGTTGGCGCGTCCTGGATCAGCGGAAAGACGTTGGAGCTCAACGTCGAGTACAGTACCTGTATTTTCTGAACCTCCGGAACAGGGCTTGGCGCCGGGTTGATGTACGCCTCAAAACAAGCTAGCCAATGCTGAAAGTCCTTGTTGGCGTCACTTGATTGCGGATCCAGCTGCAGGTGATCCAGCTTGATACGGAGGTCCATCTTCTGAAAATCTTAGAGGAATAAATTGATGCACGATCAATTGCACAAAGACGAGAGTTGAATACAACTGAGGCTTTATTGCTCTAAGATGTGTGGCCTCCTACAGCAGCTGGCGAAATGGCTGCCGCACGGAGGACACACATATTTATACTCCGCCTACTGGGCGGAGCCAGCAGGCAGTGACTACCGCCGTACCTGTAGTGCAGGTCCTACCATACATCACCTAATATAGGTGCAACAGTGGTTTAACACACTGGGCCATCTCCCTCTGTGTCCGCACTATGTTGGCCAGCACCTGGGCAATGCTGCCAATGTTCTCAGCCATGGCTCGCTGTGACTGGGCCACGCTCAGATGCGCCATGGCAATTTCCTGGTGGTTCTCGCACATGGCTCCCTGTGAGGTGGAAACCCGGTCCTGGCCCTCAGCCAGCGCCTGCACAGAATGCCCAAGTCTTGGATATCTGACCATAGCCGCAACCACCTCCTCCAATGCCTCCACAACAGACGCCACCCATGCGGTCTCAGCCTGGGCAGTACGCAGGGCCGGCACCACGTCCTGCCTCTGCATGCGGTTGGACTCCTGCGCGCACAGGTGCTGGATGCTCACCAACAACTACTTATTCAGTCCTTGGCTCTGTGACTGCAGCTCGACTACAGATGGACTGTCCGTTCCAGAAGCCACAAACCTGTCTGGGAGGCAGCTAGTTCCTGGGGTCAGCCTGACCTCTGACTGTCCGTTCCTACCTCCACCTGCTATAGCGGATCAGCTGTGTGGTGAGTACCAGATAGTGTCCCAGGAGCCTCTTCACTAAAGTGCCCAACCGAGGTGAGTGTCTCTCAGATGGTGAAGGGTGTTGGAGACAGCTGTGTAATCCTTCGGCTCGAGCTCTGGGGTGTCTTGGGTCTCAGGTCCATGGCTCGCCTCCGTGCTGCTGTCCTCATCACAGCTCGGCACCCAGGAATCCAGCTGTGGCACTGGCTGGAGGTGGAGGATACCTGATGGACCTGCCCATCACCAGCAGGTCCTGCAAGACACAAGAAAAGACGCATTGTTAGACCGTGGGCCGGGGGGGGGGGGGGGGGGGGGGGGGGGGGTGAGGTGTGAGTGGGGGTGGTGGGGGTGAGGCTGAGTGGTGAGTGGGGATGGTAGGGGCGAGAGTGAGGGGGGAGTGGGGGTGGTGGGGGTGAGGAGAGAGTCGGGGTGGTGGGGCGAAGGTGAGTGGTGAGTGTGGGTGGTGAGTGGTGAGTGAGAGTGGTGGGGGTGAGGGTGAAGGTAAGGGTGCAGGTGGGGTTGAGGGTGAGGATGGGGGGGGGGGTGATGGAAATGTACAGTGTTAGACAGCCGGAGCATGCAGCCAAGGGGGTGAGTAGCTGGTGGCCTCTGTGGCCAGGGCACCAGGCCATGGTGGCGGTATGGGTACTGACATGTGGTGCAGGGTGGGTGTTCGGCCGCCCTCCAGGTGTGAGGGGGAGGGGAGGTTAAGTTACGGTTGCATGGGATGGGGGTTAATTCCAGGGGCACAGTGTTGCCTACTCACCCTGGCCGCCCTGAGGAGGTTGTGCAGGTTTTTAAGGCACAACTGGCCGGTCCGGAAGGTGTTGCTGGTTGCACTCACCACTTCTGTCAACTGCGCCCAGTCGTGGAGGATGGCGATGGCTGGCTGCCTTCTTCTCGGGTCGGGGGAGAGCGAGGCCCGCCTCTCCTCCATCGCATCCAGCGGAGTCTCCAGCTTGGCATCCGTTACTCATGGGTTCATGCATCTTGCTGCCATTTTGTTGGCTGGCATGGTGTGTGTGGGGAATGAAGTGTGGATATGTGGCTGCAGCTTGTCAGCCTCCTGAGTGCCAATCGCGAATTCGGTGAATCCGGCACCATTTCTCATTGGGATCAATTGTGTTTCACATGGCGCTGGTGCTAGCCCCTCCACAGTCGTTGAATCGGCCCAAGTGCAGTGCCAGTTTAGCTGTCGTAGAACTCTAAGAATATTGCTTGGAAGAACTCCGGAATCAAAACTTAGGGCTGGATTCTCCGATTTTGAGGCTATGTCCGGAGGAAGTGTCAGTTTTACGATGAAAAAGCCGGCGACGCCCCTGCACTGATGCTCCACCCAGTGGGGGGCTAGCAACCGCTCCATGTAAAACCCCAGCGTTCCCGACAGAAATGGCCGGGGAATTTCAGGGTCTGTGGCTGCGCATGCGCATGGTGATGACCTGCAGCGGTCGCGCCGTACAACATGGTGCCAGCCACGCGCGGACATGGCCTGCCGGATAGTACCCCCCTGCAAACCCCCTCTTCACCCCGGACCAACCCCCACCAGTCGCCACAGGCTCCGCCGAAGCCCTCCCGGCCAGTGGAATGGCTCTCCTCCCTAACTGTGGCGGCACTGGACAC
This sequence comes from Scyliorhinus canicula, assembly GCF_902713615.1. Classification (NCBI taxonomy): domain Eukaryota; kingdom Metazoa; phylum Chordata; class Chondrichthyes; order Carcharhiniformes; family Scyliorhinidae; genus Scyliorhinus; species Scyliorhinus canicula. The sequence continues at coordinate 98,273,542 of NC_052148.1, forward strand.
AGTCCACAGCCATCCAGCGAGGTTGATGTAAACGTGTCACACGTCGTCGGGTCCTCGGCCCATCGGGGGCAGACCATCGGGGGAGGGCTTTCAGTGGATGTCCTGAGGTCGTCCCAACAGTGTGCGGTGTACTCACTGATGACGCCGTTTGGCGTTTTCGAGAGGGCGGAGCACCCAAAAACAGGCGCCACCCCCAATTTTGGCATCAAAAGGGATTCTTGGCCCAATCGCCGAATACGATTTTGGCATCGGCAAGCAGAGAATCCCGTCCTTAGTCTCAGGAATGGAGGATCCAGTCCATCTAACTCCAGCACAGTTGGGGAATGTGCCTGCAGTGGGAATGAAGAAGTTTGCACAGCATGCAGGGCCACAGGGCACGAATCTCCAGAAAGGTTTCTAAGTATGGTAGCGAGTGGTAACTGCTGCGGGCTTCCCGGTGCCCGGCCCCATGAGGCCAGTAACGCAACACAACGTTAATTTGTCCAGTTAACGAGGCCTCACAGGCTTCTCGCCACAAATGACAGCCCACCAGCCGATTCAACAGGACCTCCCTCATCAGCCCCCGCTAACTAGGTCGCGCAGCATTTAAACAGCACTTGCACAGCCAGCCCCACTCAGCTCACAGCCATGGTTTCGAGACGACCGGCCCCAAGGTTTGAAGATGCAGATCGGGGGAGGATCCTAGATGCGATCGTGGCCAGTAAAGATGTCCTGTACCTCAGTGGGTCCCGGAGAGTCAACCACAGGGCAGCTCCCCCGGGACCGTTCCGCCCACAGGCGAGCATGCACATCAACCTCCCATGTGCCCCCCAACCCACCCTGCATACCCTCCTTTCACCTCCCCCTCCCTTCAGCCCACCTAAATCCTTCCTTCACCCTGCCCCTCCCCTCACTATGGTGAACTACAAGTGTGGCTGACGATGCCCTCTGTGTCTCCACAGGAGAAGCTCTCCCACAATCGCCGGGTGAGGGCCCAGACTGGCAGAGGGGTGCCTGGCATAAAAATCCTCACGACCTTCGAAGAATAGGCTCTGGAGGTGACAGGGGTGGCCCAGAACAGAACTCTCATGAATGCGGAGGTTGGCACATGCCGCAGAGGTGTGGCAACCAGGCCCCCCTCAAACCCAGCTGGGTCCCAGCCAGATGCTGAGCCTATGAACCAGGCTATCCTGGGGCTGATGGAGACGTTAGGGAGCGGCCAGGACATTCAGTGGGAGATGTCATTGAAATTCAAGCAGGATTAGCGGAGTCCCAGAGACTACAGGCGCAGCAGTTGTCGCCGACAACACTGTTAGGGTGGCGACCGCAGTGGAGAGCCCAATGCATGACATTAGCAGAATAATGGAGTTGTCCAAGGCGTGGTGTAGTCATGACAGCCGTGGCTGAGGGTCTCGGCAGAATGTCCGACTCGCTGAGAGATGTCACCCAGTACCAGGCCGACCATGATGAGGTTCTGTGGGACATGTCCGGCTCTCAGATTGGAATAGCCAAGGTGCTGTGGAGCTTGTCCCAGTCACAGGTGGGCATTGCTGAGGTGCAGCAGAGCATGCCCTAGTCACTGAGGAGCATTGCCGTGGGCATCATGCAGATATCAAGAAGCCACCAGGGCTGGCAGAGGCACAAGATGCAGTGTCAGCCAGGGCTCAAACCAGCTGCCCCTATGTCCTGAGCGGGAGGAGGGGGCTCTGGATGGAGGGCAGAGTGGGCGGGTCTAGGGGTGAGTGGGACATTGTTGGACACCTGTGAAACATTTAAAACCCTTCAGCAAACAGTATGACGCCTCTCTCCCTTTCTTTCAAAATGTGGTCTGACCTCCAAACCCTTGGCCAATCTTTCCAGGCACTCCCCCCCCCCCCCTCCCCCACACCCACCCCTCCCCAGACACACCACGTGCAGGTGATGGGTGTGAGCGTGCACTCAGCAGATAAGCAGGAGTCAGACTATGACATAGATTGAGGAGCACCAAACCTCAGCTCTCTGTGGATTATCATCACTCCCCTGCCCTCGACAGTGACCTACTGACGTTGCCGATACAGTCTGGTTTGGGAGGATGGGAAATTAGGGGGGGAGGGGATTGGGGAAGTTAGCAAGATGGACCAGGCCACACCCCATGAGAAGCGGGCGAGTATGAGGGCCTCCTTTGCCCTTCCGGACTTGCCACAGCCTCACCGCTGCCGTCTGACCTGCAGCCCCTTGGTTGGTGCGCCAGTTTATCGCTGGGATAATCCTCCTGCCGACCCAGCGCCTCCTCATCATCCTCTTCCTTCTCCTCAGAGACGGCCACATGTTTCTCATCCTCCACCTCCAGAACGTCGCCCCGCTACTGTGCCAGGTTGTGGACCAACACAAAGTGGGTGACCCTCTGGATGGTGTATAAATTTCTGAAGTTTTTCAAAGAGTTGACAGAGAGGGTTAATGAGGTAATGCTGTTGATGTTGTGTACATGGACTTCCAAAAGGCATTTAATACAGTGCTGCACAACAGACTTGGAAAAGGTTATAGTTCGAATAAAAGGAACAAGAGCAATATGGATGCAAAATTGGTTAATAGATACCTTTTCAGTGGAAGGTTTGTATTGGAGCTTCTGAAGGGTAAATGTTGAGACTCTTTCTCTTCCTGATGCACATTAATGAAATAGACCTTGGTATACAGGGTGTACTGGACATAATTTCGAAATTTGCAAATGATAGGAAACTTGGGAGTATTGGGAACTATGAGGAGGATAGTTTAGAACTTCAAAGGGATATCGGCAAGTTGGTAGAATGGTCGGACAGGTGGCAAATTAAATTTAATATGGGAGAAGGGTGAAGTGTTTCATTTTGATAGCAAGAAGATGGAGAGACAATGTAAAATAAAGAGTAAAGTTCTAAAGAGGATGCAGGATCACAGGGACCTGGGTGTCTAAGTGCATTAATCATTCAATGTGGCAAGACAGGTTGAGATCACAGTTAATAATGTATACAGTATCTTAGGCTTTGTTAATAGGGGTATTGGATAGAATAGGAGAGGCTGTGGCATAGTCGTTCAGTGGAAGCAGTGGTATAGTGGTATTGTCACTGAACCAGTAATCCAAAAACATAGGGTAATCCTCTGGGAACCCAAGTTCAAATCCCATTGGGGCAGTTGGCGGATTTCAAATTCAATTTTTTTAAAACGGCAGTAAAAACCTAATTGCTGTAAAAACCCATCTGGTTCACTAATGTCCTTTAGGGAAGGAAATTTGCCACCCTTACCTGGTCTGGCCTACGTATGACTCCAGATCCACAGCAATGTGATAGAATCTTAATTGCCCCCTGAGAGATGGGCAATAAATGCCCACATCCCATGAACGAATAAAAACAAAGAAAGAAGGATCTGTTAAACCTGCATAAAATTTTGGTTCGCTGTCAACAGGAATATTGCATCCAGTTCTGGCATCGCGCTTTAGAAAAGATGTGAAGGCATTAGAAAGGGTGTAGAAAGGATTCACGACACCAGGCATGAGGAACTTCAATTACGTAGCTAGATTGGAGAAGTTGGGGCCATGTTCCTTGAAATGGAGAAGATTGAGAGGAGGCTTGATAGAGGTATTCAAAGTTATGAGGGGTCCAGACAAAGTAGATAGGGAGAAAATGTTTCCATTCATGAAAGGATTGGCAGACTAAACTAATAGAAAATCCGAAGCATTACAGTGGGTGTGATTCAGACAAAACCTTCATTGTGTCATTTTGGGCAAGTTTAGCGTTGTGATTCCTGCCTGCTTTCTTTTTAGTAATTTAGTAATTTTTTGGGCCTCTTTGGGCCTTGGGGAGTTTCTTACTGGTTACAGTTTGCACTTCAAAATTTTTTCAGTAGTGTGGCGCTGTACTCGCAGACGGGACATGCTCCTTAGAGAAAGGATGCCTCGATCTCGACGCCCCCACGTCCCCAACCATGGGCAATGACAAACCCTGCATAATAGGCATTAAGCCCATCCCCCAAGTCAGGGCAACTTGCTATTGGGTCGTTGAGGGCCCCCTTTTCAGGCTACCCAACCACCCCTTCCAGGCAACCCCTCACCTTTTATGAGACTGCCACGTACCCTGACTTTACATCCACCTTTCATACCCCCCTCACCTCCCATTTTATGGGCATGGTGCCTCTCAGACTCCACCCCTTGGCAGTGCCAGGTACCTGGGCACCCTGGCACCTCATTAGTGCCCTTCACAGTGCCAACCAGGTACCGATGCATCCAGGCTGGCACTGCCAGGGTACCCAGTTGGCATTGTCAGGGGGAGTGCCAGGGTACTTGAAATGAAATGAAAATGAAATGAAAATCGCTTATTGTCACAAGTAGGCTTCAAATGAAGTTACTGTGAAAAGCCGCTAGTCGCCACATTCCAGCGCCTGTTCGGGGAAGCTGTTACGGGAATTGAACCGTGCTGCTGGCCTGCCTTGGTCTGCTTTCAAAGCCAGTGAATTAGCCCTGTGCTAAACAGCCCCAGTATCCCCATTCACTATCCCCATCCACCTGGGGCTCCACTTTGTCTCCACTGTGGAGACCAGTACTAATCGGTTGAGGCCTTGCCGGTGCAGCCGGTGACTCCAGGGTGGCAGGTGAATGCGGCATTAGCATACTTAAATGAGACATTTCATTATCTGGATCACACCCAGCGAGTGTGTGATCCAGATCATGCATAGTGCCGCGAGCTGGGTGACCCACGATCGGCTTGGGACCCGGCTCAAAGTCCGATTTGGGCTTTCATGTGAGAGTACCTTTAAGAAATTGGTGTTTATCAAATAGCTGCAGTGATGTCAGAGTGTGGGTGGAGCTGGGCTGTCTGTCTGCTTTTACTTTCATTTTTGAGCTAGCAGCTACAGTGTGTGTCTAGTTTCATTTTCAGAGTTGGAGCTGCATCCAGCCAAACAAGGTATAATTTTGATCTTTCTCTGCATGAAAAGATTGTCTTCAGATCACTTGCTAATTTAAAAGTGATAACTGCTCTCAGTAGAAAATTTAAACCTTATATCTTTGTTAAAGAGGGTATTTGGCTGATGGATGTTGGTAGGAAAGATTAAGGGTTACTTATAGAGTACTGTATTCTTTGACGGAAGTATTTGAGTTGATCGTTGCTAAGATGTTTACTGTGTGTTTATAAATTGTTAACTGAAATAATAGAATAAACATTGTTTTGTTTTGAAAGTACTTTAAATCTTTGTTGCATCACACCTGTAGAGTGGGCCTTTGCGCTTCCCATAACCAAAATCGATTAAAAGTTGTGGGTCAGGTGAACTCCATGATACGCTTTGGGGTTCTCTGAACCCTGGCCCATAATAGGGCCTCACCTGCGATTCACCCGCTGTGCCCTGCTCTTCACCAGGCACCACATGGTGGCTGAACCGCACCCAGCAACATTGCAAGGGAACGACATTAACATACATAGCCCAAGTTTAATCACTCCATAAGCTGCTGATAACGGGGAAGAGTGCAATTACTGTGTTCTCTCTTCACACTTAAACATTACTTTGCTAATATTGGTAAACTGATGAATGTCACCACCTACCTCGGATGCTGGAGTACGGATGGGACATCAGACAAAGAGAGAAGATTTCTGATCAAAGTCATCAAAGCTGGAGTTTATTTGATACATTTTAAAATAAAGCCTGGAGACAGACATGTTAGGTTAAGTCAGTGGGACTGTTGCTAACCACCAGGCATCCTGAATACAGAAACAAATCTGGATAATGGTCTCTCAGGTATGTGTGAATGGCTTTCTTCCTACCTTATCAAGATACAGAAATCATATCTATCACTGGCAGGTACCTGGAGATACCCCCTGCTGAGAGCACGACTTGACCACATGCAGGTGGTCGTTACACCGCAAGGGTGGGATCAAAATCCAATTGGATGACTCGATTTAAGATGCTACCTTATCTGCTGAGAGACCGGGGTCAAAAAGGAGTATGAAGCCAGAATTATCAAGAACCTTGTTGCTTCCAGACAGGAAGTGTGACTTGGTTAGTCACAGGATGTCATGTAGAAGAATTTATTCGCAAACTGACCACCAGTGACGAGCTCCTGCATGCTCCTCTTACTGAGCAACTGGTGTTGTAAATATGTACTATTGCTCTGTGGGTTAATAAAGGTTTTTGACAAAGTAGAAATTGTGTCCAAAGTTTGATTTATGTTGTTTGTAAGATTTTGGGATTGAGGTATCAAACCCTTCTCATTAAAATCTCTAAGTTCCAAATTCTTAACTTCGCACACAAGGATCCTTAGCTGTGTTTGACCGAACAAGGTATGAATAACTAGTATTTATGAATCAAGTGGGATTTATTAAGCAAGATATTACATAAATTTAATTAAAAAGCAATGAAGACACATGGGAGTTCCATATCCCTCAACTTCCTCAGATTCCTTGAGCTGTGCAGCACAGGCGATGTCTTTCTCGTTGTCTCTGAAGAGATGTTGAACTGTATTGCAAACGAATCATACCACCCCTGTGCCAACAAAAACTCCAAATTTCTAACTTTTCTCCCCACTTCTCGTTATTCAGGAATCCCTCAATTGGAATGTGTCCACATTCACCTCTTCCATTGGCTTAGGATGCAAGTCATCTGGTGTCACCCCTCCTCTGTAACTAAAGTCATGTCGACTGAAACAAATATCCATCTCTTACACCCTCAGCCCCGCAGAGTTTACATTCGCTTTAAATAGAGAGCAGTTAAAAAAATGTAACATCCTCTTGTCAAAATTGCATCTGTTGTAAACATTTTTAAAAATAAATTTAGAGTACACAATTGTTTTTTGTTCAATTTAGGGGCAATTTAGTGTGGCCAATCCACATAACCTGCACATCTTTGGGTTGTGGGGCTGAAACCCACGCAGACTGGGGAGAATGTGCAAACTCCAGACAGACAGTGACCCAGGGCCGGGATTGAACCCGAGTCCTCAGTGCTGGAGGCAGCAGTGCTAACTACTGCGCCACCATGCCGCCCCTCACGTTGTAAGCATTCACATAAGCATACTTTCACCTATGTCCGCAATACTAAAACTATTAAGAGCAAATATTAAAAACACTTCCCACCATAATGTTAAACCTTAAAGAAATATTTCCCTCTAATACAGACGCTCTGCCCAACAAATATGGGGCGGGATTCTCACATCGGGCGGCTAAGTGCCGACACCGGCGTAAAAACGGGAGTGTTTTACTCCGACGTAGACGCACGTTCTGGGACCCCATTCTGCGGCCCACAGTGGGGTAGCACGGCGCTGGAGGGGCCCACGCCGCTCCAGCTGCCGATCCCGGCCTGAACCCTGCGCCGCGGGGTCCGCGCATGGGCCGGCACCAACTAGTGCATGTGCAGTGGCCTTCTTCCCCGTGCCGGCCCCGACGCCAAATAGCGCAGGGCTACAGGAGCCGGCGCAGAGGAAAGGAGGCCGGGGGGGGCAGAGAGGCTGGCCCACCGATTGGTGGGACCCGATCGCGGGCCAGGCCACTACGGAGGCCCCCCCGGGTCGGACCCCCCGGGTCCGGCCATCTCCGGACCCTTCATCGCCAAGGTCCCGCCGGCTCAGAGGATGTTAGAACGGCACCGGCGGGACTCGACATTTTGGTAACGACCCCTCAGCCCATCGGGCCAGAGAATCGGCGCGCCGGCCTGGGCCGACCCGGGCCAGAGAGTCGGCACATATCCTGACTGGCGCCGTGCCGACCACGCTGGTCCCAGTGGCGCCGATTCTCTGTTCTGCCAGGAATTGAGTCCCGGCATCGGGGCGCCGTGGCGCGGCCCGCCGGCGATTCTCCAACCCGGCGGGGGGGTCGGAGAATTCCGCATATGGTTCATCAATCAAATCAATGCCTAGATTTTATTTAAAGAGTCACCCAAAAGTTCAAGCTACCTTTCAACTATTTCTTTAAAGCCGATGAAGATGCTCTTTATTGCCCAGAATACAACGAAGACAGCATACAACTGTTCAAACACAGACACTCTGGCAACTAAGGTGCGAGTGACAGAAAGAATTCTCAGTGTTGTAGCGAGCGGGGATTGCCGCAAGCTTCCTGGCGCTTGGCCCAGCGATGTCGGAAAAGCTATTCAATGTTATTTAGTGCAATTAACGAGGCCTCATGGGCTTTTTGCTGTAAATGAAGGCTCACCAGCTGGTTCGCTGGCACCGTGCTCGCCAACCCCCCGCTAACAAGGTCAAACAGCATTTAAGTTGCACTGGCTCAGCCAACCCCAGCCAGCTCACAACAATGGTTCCAGGGGCACCAGCCCCAAGATTCAAAAACGCTGACCTTAATAATTTTAAATAATCTTTACTGTCACAAGTAGACTTACATTACCACTGCAATGAAGTTACTGTGAAAATCCCCTAGTCGCCACATTCCGGCGCCTGTTTGGGTACATAGAACATAGAACATAGAACAGTACAGCACAGAACAGGCCCTTCGGCCCTCAATGTTGTGCCGAGCCATGATCACCCTACTCAAACCCACGTATCCACCCTATACCCGTAACCCAACAACCCCCCCCCCCCCCACCTTACCTTTATTAGGACACTACGGGCAATTTAGCATGGCCAATCCACCTAACCCGCACATCTTTGGACTGTGGGAGGAAACCGGAGCACCCGGAGGAAACCCACGCACACAGGGGGAGGACGTGCAGACTCCACACAGACAGTGACCCAGCCGGGAATCGAACCTGGGACCCTGGAGCTGTGAAGCATTTATGCTAACCACCATGCTACCCTGCTGCCCCAGAGTACACAGAGTCTCCCTCTGTACACAGAGGGAGAATTCAGAATTTCTAAATTACCTGACAGCTCGTCTTTCGGGACCTGTGGGAGGAAACAGGAGCACCCGGAGGGAACCCACGCAGACACAGGGAGAATGTGCAGACTCTGCGCAGACAGTGACCCAAGCCAGGAATCAAACCTGGGACCCTTGTGCTGTGAAGCAACAGTGCTACCACTGTGCTACCGTGCTGCACCTGGAGGGGCTGCTAGACACAGTGGAGGCCAGGAGAGATGTCCTGTTCTCCCAAAGGTCCAGTAGGGTCAGACACAGGGCAGCCAGTGCTGCCTGGGACCAGGTATCGGCGAGGTATCGGCGGCTGTGAGCTCGGGGTGTGTGACCAGGAGCAGTGGCCGCCAGTGCAGGAAGAAGGTCAATGACCTACAGTGGGTAGACACCAATATCCTCACCCCACCCACCCCCCCCCCCCACCCCCGAGACCTTTCCACCCTCATGGGAGCATTCATCCCTCCCTCTTCAATCCCCCCAAACTTTCCTCCACCCCCTCCCCCCTTTAACACTCCAATCCCTTCCTTCATACCCTTCCCCCACCACTGTGAACCATGCGTGTGGCTAACAATGCCCTCTCTATGTCGCCTCAGGAAAAGCTCTCCCACAATTGCCGGGAGAGGGAGAAGACTGGCGATGGTGTACCAGACATTAGGATCCTCACCATCATCAAGGAGCAAGCTCTGGAGGTGACCTGAGGGCAGGGCGATCACAACACAGATGCTGGTGGACATCGCAGAGGTGAGGAGCCACCAGGCCCCACCCGGAGGACCTGTGAAACATGAGTTGTTATTGTCTTACTGACTGACCCATCTCTGCAGTGCAAAAGGAGGCCGCCATACGCATGCCGGACACAAACCCAACAATTCTCCGGGCTGTATCGGCAGTGAGAGCCGGCAGCTCTACGCTTCTGACCTGCTAGCCCCCAGCAAAACGGGCAATCGGGGGCCGTTTCGCGCCAGTTTTTCTGGAGTAAAATGCCACCGCTCCCACATCGGTATGGGGACATAGCCCCAGAATTCAGTGGGGCAGCACGGTAGCATGGTGGTTAGCATAAATGCTTCACAGCTCCAGGGTCCCAGGTTCGGTTCCCGGCTGGGTCACTGTCTGTGCGGAGTCTGCACGTCCTCCCCGTGTGTGCGTAGGTTTCCTCCAGGTGCTCCGGTTTCCTCCCACAGTCCAAAGATGTGCGGGTTAGGTGGATTGGCCATGCTAAATTGTCCGTAGGGTCCTAAAAAGTAAGGTTAAGGGGGGGGGGGGGTTGTTGGGTTACGGGTATAGGGTGGATACGTGGGTTTGAGTAGGGTGATCATTGCTCGGCACAACATCGAGGGCCGAAGGGCCTGTTCTGTGCTGTACTGTTCTATGTTCTATAATCAGAGAATCCAGCCCACTGATTTTCATAGTTTATGGGGATGAGACACAGACAGGCAACCAACCAAATCACAGGAGGGAAGTTGTTAATTTAAATATGCCAATGAAAGCAGCAGCCTGGAATTTAAACTACTTTTCAGGCTTTGCAATATGTAGCTGGGATTCAGGGGCCTCAGGAAACCTCAAATCCTGGGGGGGAGATTTGCTAGTGCTCTTCGGGAGTGTTTAAACTAATTCAGCAGGGGGATGGGAACCTAAATTGTAGTCCCAGTGTACAGGATGTTGAAAGTAGTGAGGTCAGGGATAGGGTTAAAAGTTCGAAAGAGGGCACCGGCAAGCAGGACGCTGGTTTGAAGTGTGTCTACTTCAACGCCAGGAGCATCCGGAATAAGGTGGGTGAGCTTGCAGCATGGGTTGGTACCTGGGATCTCGATGTTGTGGCGATTTCGGAGACATGGGTACAGCAGGGACAGGAATGGTTGTTGCAGGTTCCAGGATTTAGATGTTTCAGTAAGAACAGAGAAGATGGTAAAAGAGGGGGGGGGTGTGGCATTGTTAATCAAGGAAAGTATTACGGCGGTAGAAAGGACGCTTGAGGACTCGTCTACTGAGGCAGTATGGGCCGAGGTGAGGAACAGTAGAGGAGAGGTCACCCTGTTGGGAGTTGTCTATAGACCTCCGAATAGTTCCAGAGATGTAGAGGAAAGGATTGCAAAGATGATTCTTGACAGGAGTGAGAGTAACAGGGTAGTTGTTATGGGGGACTTTAACTTTCCAAATATTGACTGGAAATACTATAGTTCGAGTACTATAGATGGGTCAGTTTTTGTGCAGTGTGTGCAGGAGGGTTTTCTGACACAGTATGTAGACAGGCCAACAAGGGGCGAGGCCACATTGGATTTGGTACTGGGTAATGAACCCGGCCAGGTGTTAGATTTAGCTGTAGGTGAGCACTTTGGTGATAGTGATCACAACTCGGTTATGTTTACTTTAGCAATGGGCAGGGATAGGTATATACCGCAAGGCAAGAATTATAGCTGGGGGAAAGGCAATTATGATGCTATTCGGCAAGATTTAGGAGGTATAGGATGGGGAAGGAAACTGCAGGGGATGGGTACAATCAAAATGTGGAGCTTTTTCAAGGAACAGCTACTGCGTGTCCTTGATAAGTATGTACCTGTCAGGCAGGGAGGAAGTTGTCGAGCAAAGGAACCGTGGTTTACTAAGGAAGTTGAAGCACTTGTCAAGAGGAAGAAGAAGGTTTATGTTAGGATGAGACATGAAGGCTCAGTTAGGGCACTTGAGAGTTACAAGTTAGCCAGGAAGGACCTAAAGGGAGAGTTAAGAAGAGCGAGGAGAGGACACGAAAAGTCATTGGCGGATAGGATCAAGGAAAACCCTAAGGCTTTCTATAGGTATATCAGGAACAAAAGAATGACTAGAGTAAGATTAGGGCCAATCAAGGATAGTAGTGGAAAGTTGTGTGTGGAATCAGAGGAGATAGGGGAAGCATTAAATGGATATTTTTCGTCAGTGTTTACACTGGAGAAAGACAATGTTGTCGAGGAGAACACTCAGGTTCAGTCGACCAGGCTAGATGGAATTGAGGTTCAAAAGGAGGAGGTGTTAGCAATTTTAGAAAATGTCAAAATAGATAAGTCCCCTGGGCCAGATGGGATTTATCCTAGGATTCTCTGGGAAGGCAGGGAGGAGATTGCAGAGCCTTTGTCCTTGATCTTATGTCGTCTTTGTCGACAGGAATAGTGCCGGAAGACTGGAGGATAGCAAATGTTGTCCCCTTGTTCAAGAAGGGGAGTAGAGACAACCCTGGTAATTATAGACCTGTGAGCCTTACTTCGGTTGTGGGTAAAATGTTGGAAAAGGTTATAAGAGATAGGGTTTATAATCATCTTGAAAAGAACAAGTTGATTAGCGATACTCAACACGGTTTTGTGAAGGGTAGGTCATGTCTCACAAACCTTATTGAGTTTTTTGAGACGGTGACCAAACAGGTAGATCAGGGTAAAGCTGTTGATGTGGTGTATATGGATTTCAGTAAGGCGTTTGATAAGGTTCCCCACGGTAGGCTATTGCACAAAATAAGGAAGTATGGAATTGAAGGTGATTTAGCGGTTTGGATCAGTAATTGGCTAGCTGAAAGAAGACAGAGGGTGGTGGTTGATGGCAAATGTTCATCCTGGAGTTCAGTTACTAGTGGTGTACCGCAAGGATCTGTTTTGGGGCCACTGCTGTTTGTCATTTTTATAAATGACCTGGAAGAGGGTGTAGAAGGATGGGTTAGTAAATTTGCAGATGACACGAAGGTCGGTGGAGTTGTGGATAGTGCTGAAGGATGTTATAGGATACAGAGGGACATAGATAAGCTGCAGAGCTGGGCTGAGAGGTGGCAGATGGAGTTTAATGCGGAAAAGTGTGAGGTGGTTCACTTTGGAAGGAGTAACAGGAATGCAGAGTACTGGGCTAATGGCAAGATTCTTGGTAGTGTAGATGAACAGAGAGATCTCGGCATCCAGGTACATAAATCCCTGAAAGTTGCCACCCAGGTTAATAGGGCTGTTAAGAAGGCATATGGTGTGCTAGCCTTTATAAGCAGGGGGATTGAGTTTCGGAACCACAAGGTCATGCTGCAGCTGTACATAACTCTGGTGCGGCCACACCTGGAGTACTGCGTGCAGTTCTGGTCACCACATTATAGGAAGGATGTGGAAGCTTTGGAAAGGGTTCAGAGGAGATTTACTAGGATGTTGCCTGGTATGGAGGGAAGGTCTTACGAGGAAAGGCTCAGGGAATTGAGGTTGTTTTCGTTAGAGAGGAGAAGGCTGAGAGGTGACTTAATAGAGACATATAAGATAGTCAGAGGGTTAGATAGGGTGGACAGTGAGAGTCTTTTTCCTTGGATGGTGATGACCAACACGAGGGGACATAGCTTTAAATTGAGGGGTGATAGATATAGGACAGATGTCAGAGGCAGTTTCTTTACTCAGAGAGTAGTAGGGGTGTGGAACGCCCTGCCTGCAATAGTAGTAGACTCGCCAACTTTAAGGGCATTTAAGTGGTCACTGGATAGACATATGGATGAAAATGGAATAGTGTAGGTCAGATAGGCTTCAGATGGTTTCACAGGTCGGCGCAACGTCGAGGGCCGAAGGGCCCGTACTGCGCTGTAGTGTTCTATGTTCTATGTTCTATGTTCTAAATGTGAAATGAGGTAAGGGTAAATTCAGGGGAAGACAGGTTCCTCCGCACCACTGCTTGTGAGCCAGATGAAGCATGCACCCCTGAAAAAGCTCCCTCATAGAAAAACACTGAGACTCCTCACTCTGAAATCAGAGATTAGGCAACCCCTCAGGATCAAACATTCCCCATCCACTTTGAGGCCGTGAATTGGGTTTTCCACCTCACCCCAATCCCCTAGCTCATGATTTAGGCACCCACCCCCGGGTGGTGGCTTGGACCTATCTGAATGCAGTCTGCTCTGGCAGCCAAACTTGTCAATAAGGTTGATTCCCTCATGGCGAGTATGTTCGGGCTAAAAGACCTTTGGCGGGATTCTCCATTGCCCGATGCTGAAATCGGGAACGGTGATTGGACGGAGAATGGTTCCCGACGCCAAAATTGTGGCAGGCAGCAGTTTGACACTGGGTCGTGATGCTCCGCCCCTCCAAATCTGCATCATCGAGACGCGTGCCGCGTGCAGTTGTAGCCCCATTTGAATATCATTATTGGGTCGCCCGCGATGCTCCGCCTCCGATGGCCGAGTTCCCAACGGTGCAGGCCACGTGTAGTCTCAGCGGCCGTGAGCCTGGCGTGGCGGCTGCGAAGAGAGAGAGAAGGCATGCGTTCAGTGTCCAGCTCCGCCAGACTCTGCCGAGAGCCATGTCGCTGACCGGGGGGTTTCTGCCAGGGCTGGGGGGAGTAGTGGGGGGGGTGGCCAGGAGGTGGACTGTGGGGTTGGGGTGGGTGGTCAAGCACAACCGGCGACATCTTTTCCGCCGTGATCGGTGCATGTGTGGGGGGTGTAGGCTTACACATGGCTGCAGCTTGACAGCCCTTTGCATGTCCAGCACGGACCCGGCGATTCTCCCACCATTTTTCGTGCATTCAGCGGGTGTTTCACGCGGCGCCGGTACTAGCCCCTCACCAGTAGTGGAATCGGTGCGGGTGTGGCGCCGATTTTTCCTTCATGAAACACCACGGATCGGCTGTAGCCGCAGGAACGGAGAATCCAGCCCATGCTTTTTGAAACTTTGTCCATTCAACCCATTAATTTCCAGGCCTTACTCTTTATAGCCAGTTTCCCTTCATGTCTGACAAGTATTCATTGACAACAAGTAATTTTGGTTCAAAAGGTCTACTTTAACGAAGGTGACTCATATATCTACATGTATTTAAATTGCTTGCATCTGTGTCATTGGTGCAAGTGTGAAAATCAAGGAGATGATGGCAGTGTCATTTGTAATTAGCAAGAGTAACAGATGGCAATCAATTTAATCATGTTTCTTTTTAAGAATGACCTTTCCTAAAATAAACCTTGTTTTGTGTCAGAATGAATGAATGGGTGTGCAAGTGACTGGCTTCAAGGGAGAAACTGACAGTGTGAACAAATCAGCTAACCATAGTCAAATTATCTTTAACAGCACACATAAACTCAATTCCCATTTATTTGCACAACTACATCTTAGAAATAAATCCTTCCTCTCCGTCATCACCTCCAGTTAAACACCAAGGCGTGGGATCCATGGTGTTTTACGACAGAAAAATCGGCGCAACAGCTGCATCGATTCAGCTACTTTAAATGGGCTAGCACCGTCGTCACGTGGAGCACAATCAATACCGGGCAAAATGGTGCCGGATTCACCGGGTCCGTGATTGGTGCACATGAGGCTCTCAAGCCGCAGCAGCATTTAAATAAGATGGCTGGAAGGAGAGCAGTGCCATGGGTCAGGGGCACAGAACTGGACACCCTCATGGACGCTGTGGGGGGATTATAGAATTATAGAATTTACAGTGCAGAAGGAGGCCATTCGACCCATCTAGTCTGCACTGGCCCTTACAAAGAGCACCCTACTCAAGCCCACGTATCTACCCTATCCCTGTAACCCAGTAACCCCCATGGGGAGAGGAGGGTGACCCTACACCCCAGCCCGGGAGGAAAGCCGCCAGGTCCCGCCCTCCGCTGTCCGCCATGCCTGGGCGCAGGTGGTAGAAGCGATCAGCGCCGTGGGCAACATTGCCCGACTGGCATGCATTGCAGGACCCCCCCCCCACATACTCGTAACCTGGCACCTCCCTCCCCCTCCCCTGGGACAGCCGAACCCCCACCCTGCCCCACATGTTAGCATCCATGCCAGATACCGTTGCCGGGTGCCCTGGCCATTAAGGCCACCATCTACCGAACCCCTGGGCTGAATGTGTCAGAACGTCTAACGTGCTGTTTTTGTTTTCAACCCCCCCCCCCCCCACCCCCACAGGAGAAAGCCACACACAACATATGTGAATGGGAGAAGACCGGATGGGGACTACCAGACCTGCTCGACTCACCATGCCCGAGCAGAGGGCACTGAACATGGTCGGCAGCGTTCAGCAAATGTTTTGAGTATAACATCTACTTTGGTGTTGTCCTCACCTTCTAAGTAATTAAAGCAATTATAGATTTCTCTAGCTTCATGCCTTCCTGGTGAGAGTAGTAGGGCTATTTTTGTTGCGTCAGAGTGCTTAAATTATTAGCTGTAATAAATATTTGGAACAGCTGTTCACATATTTTATAACTTAACTTAAATTACCGGTTGTTTCCAGCTGCCCTGGAGTTCCAACAAGTTCCATTGAATCAGTTAGTCGTCGAGGATCCATTTGCTGCGAAGTCTTCCACAGTCGAATATCAGGTTTAAGTTTTTCTTCTCTTGCTGGTGTGTAGCCAGCTTTCTGAAATCACTCCTGGTATCATATGTTATTCTCTAAATCTGAATAAAGATTGTAGACTTCCAGTTAACACAAATACTTTATTCAATGGGTTTGTTCTGTTTCCAGAGCTTAACTAGATATAACACAGTCAAGAGGTATAACCAGTGAAGCTAAGGTAAACTGCCTATGCTGAGCTGTCTCTGTCTGCTGCTGCTCACTAGCTTTGTGCTTCTGAAAGAGCCGGATCCTCCCTTGGGCTGGACCCTTTATACCCGTCTCTGATGCTGCCCTCTAGTGATGCTGTGACTGTTACATCTGTCTGTAGTCCCTGGTATATGTGTAGATGTATGTACAGACATACAGATGACTACAGGCGGCCCGGAGGAAAGGGAGGTCACCAAAGCAGAGTTCAGTGGCAGGCGAGCAAGTGAGACCCTGCTTAGTTGCGGATCCCCAGGACACATGTGTGCCCCCCCCACCCACCCCCACACCCCACCCCCAGCCCCCTCACCCCACACCCCCACACCCCCTCAACCCACACAACTCACTACCACCCTCTCAACACACCCCTTCACAACCCTCACTCCACACACCCGAACCCCCTCACTCCATACTCCCCACCCCCTCACCCAAGATCCCCCACCCCCTCACCCCACACACCCCCACCCCTCTCATCCCACATAACCCCATCCTCTCTGAATCCCACCCCTCTCACCCCCTCGACCCCCCTACCCCACCGGCTCGCTTTCAAACCATACATGTCGTCTTGTGTCTTACAGGACCTGCCGGAGATGGGGCCGGTCCATCCGGAGTCCCCCGCCCCCAGCCAGTGCCAGAGCCTGAGCCCCCAGACGGCCGAGCACTGACAGGGAGAGCAGACCGATCACCAGCCCTCCGCCTGAGACTCAGGACACCCCGGAGCTCGGGCCGGAGGACACAGACATTCCATCACAGCTATCTCCTACACCCTCCACCATCCAGAGACTATCACCTCGGTTGGGAACATTAGTGCAGAGGCTCCTGGGACACTATTTGGTGCGCAGCACACAGCTCATTCGGTACAGCAGGTGGAGGTTGGAGCAGCCGAGAGGCCGGATGGTCGGAGGGCAGACCATCCCCAGGAACCAGCTTCCACACAGACGGGTCCCGGGCTTCTGGAATATCCAGTCCCAGGCACAGTGCATTTGCAGTCAGGGACCCAGGGACAATAAGAGGGGATGACGGTGGGCATCCAGCACCTGCAGGTGCAGGTGGAGGAGTCCTTCCATGTGCAGGAGCAGAGGGTGGTGCCGGTTATGAGTGCCACCCAGATTGACATTGAACGGTTAGCGTAGGCGGTGGAGACACTGGGGGTGACGGTTTTGACTATGGATCAGCGTGTCCAAAGCCTGGTGCATTCTCTGCAGGTGGGAGCCGAGGCCCAGGACAGGATTGTCCTCTCACAGACAGCCATGTGCCAGAGCCACCTGGACACTACAACAGCGCTCCTCAGCATGGCCGAGTCACAGCAGGCCAAGGCTCAGAACGTCTGCGGCATTGCCCAGGCGCTGTCCAGCATGGGACAGACATTAGCGGGGTGGCCCAGTCCCAGAGGGAGGTGGCCCAGCCCCAGAGGGCGGTGGCACAGTCCCAGAGGGCGGTGGCACAGTCGCTGCGTGATGTGGTGCAGTCCCAGACGGAGTTTGTCCGCTCCCTGTGTTCCATGGCCCCGAGCGTGCAGACCCTGGCCAAGATCAGAGCGGGCCTCTAGGACGGGCAGTGGCGCCATGTGGCGGTGGGGGCCTCATACCAGCTTGGTATGGCAACTGCTCGGTCCAAGATCGCAAGAAACTGCAGAGTGTGGTGAACTCAGCTCAATGCATCACACAAGCTTTCCACCCTCACATTGATTCTGTATATACCTCCCGCTGTCTCTGGAAGGTAGACAGCATTATCAGAGACCCCTCCTACCTAGGCATTGCCTTCTTCC
Organism: Scyliorhinus canicula; assembly: GCF_902713615.1. NCBI lineage: Eukaryota > Metazoa > Chordata > Chondrichthyes > Carcharhiniformes > Scyliorhinidae > Scyliorhinus > Scyliorhinus canicula. Next base: position 98,291,575 of record NC_052148.1, read on the forward strand.
AGACCCTTCCATCAGGCAGAAGGTACAGAGGTCTGAAGACCCACACATCCAGACAGCGGAACAGCTTCTTCCCCACAGCTGCAAGACTCCTCAACAACTCCCCCTCGGACTGATCTGTTCCCTGTAAGAACACTATTCATGACACCCTATGCTGCTCTTGTTCATGTATTTTCTTTGTTTGGCCCCTTCTTCCGCACTGCAACCAATCACTGTTTGTTGATGTACCATTTGTCAATGTTCTCTGTTGATTATTCTATTTATCTACGATATACGCACTGTGCACGTTCCTTTGGCCACAGAAAAATACTTTTCACTGTACTCCAGTGCATGTGACAATAAATCAAATCAAATCAGGGCATGGCTCTGCTCACACCCCTGTCCGATGGAGTAGCCCGGGGGCCATTGGGCAAACCGAGGGAGGAGGAGGTGCGGGGGCCCATGCCGGTGACATCCTCAGGTGACACCACAGCACCTCGGACTCCACCCTCCTGTCCCTGGTGTACCTGGTGGACAATGGGCAGAACAGGGCAGCACCACGCCACCCGGGACACCCAAACAGCAGCCGGGCCCATCTAAGCCGGGTCGCCCCAGGAGATGCATGCCAATGGGGACCCAAGTCTCAGGGCAGGAGTCATAGCAGGCTGCCTCCAATCTTGCTGTACCATCTGGGGAACAACCTAGGCATGGTGTTGAGGCCAGAAAGTCTGTCAGATATGTCGCACTGTCTCTCTGCTCAGTCAGGGTCATCGATGGCATGCCCTGTCTGGCAGGTCCTCGAATGAGAGGCAGTGCCGGTACATTCAAGGCCTCCTCCCTCTCGGCCTGTTGTGCAGCTCCTGGGTGCTTGCCAGCTGTCCCTCTGCAGCATGCTGGCTGCTGCATGCTCCACTGCTGCTGCTTCCTCCTCCAGCAGCTCCGGCTCGTACAGCTGCAGGGCACCCCCAGGACTGCGGCGACTAGCCGGAAGGCTACCATTGTTGGTTGAATTCCAATATCCATTGTCTGCATGGGCTGAGAGGCCGACATGTTAGCATTGTATCCCCGTGGTCAACCAGGTCTAAAGGGCTACTTGGTGGCCATGGTTGGCACCACGGGCTCTGCCCCCGCATGTCCCTTCCCACCCCCCCCCCCCCCCCCCCATCTCCGCACCCCTGGCCCCGTCAGTGGCCAGCACCATGAGGGCCTCTGGCATTCATCCCTGATATCAGGGGTAACGTAGGCTGACACTGTCCCCACCAAGGGTATGCATCACGGCCCCCACAGGGGCTAGTGTGGGTGTTGCCCTGGGTGTGCCGCTGGCGGTTGGCAGCCGGGTGTGGGGGTTTGCGAGGGTGGGGTGCAGGTGTGGGGGGAGGTGAGGTGCAGAAACAGGGGCCAAGGTGGGTGGTCAGTGGGTGTGCAGCAAGATGGTCTCGGTAATGGCGGTTCATGCCTCGACACGCCCCCCCCCAGTCTTGTGAGGGGTTACCCCAGCCCTCGACCTGTTCCCCCTATCACCAATCCCTCCCCCAACCTTGACAGCCCCCCCCCCTAGCCAGCCCAGCCAGTGTCCGGCCCAGCAGGTCCCAGTCGCTCCTCTCCATGTCCTATCTCCTCTCTCTCCCTCAGCAGCCGCCATGCCGGTTTCATGATTTTTAAAAGCACAAGTGAACCGCGCCGTCGAGACATCAAAGGAAGAGAATCGCGGAGGCCACGGAGAATAGCGGGTCAGACCCGCTAATAATATGCAAATGGTGTTTACTCCACATGAGTTCCGGTACGTATTGACGCCACTGTCGACGTGACGGAGAATCGCAATTTGGTGTTAAATTGGCACCTGCCGCACTTTTGGTGTCGGAACCTATTCTCCGATCAATTGCGTTTCGCGATATCGAAGTCGGCAAACAGAGAATCCTGCCCCTTTTTAAATCTAAAGTTCATCATTTTGCATAAAAATTTGATTTCAACAAATGGGAAATTCATCCTTTCGACAGTTTATATTGACCAATAATTAAAACGAATAGATTACCTGTGATCAAAATATATTGGTGCCAAATACAGGCCCAACGGATACTGGGCGGGATTCTCCACCCCCCCCCCGCTGGGTCGGAGAATCGCCGGGGGCCGGCGTGAATCCTGCCCCGCCGCTCCGACGCCGGTTGCCGAATTCTCCATGAGCCTTCCCGCCTCAAACCTAATCAGGCAGAGGCAGGGAAGTGGTGAGGTCCCCACCCAGCACCCTCCTGCTCCCTCCTGCCCCCAAACTCACCGCAAGGGAGAGATTACATTCCCCCCATAATGACTGACGTAAATAGGCTTACATTGACACTGCAATGACCCAAGCCAGGAATCGAACCTGGGACCCTGGCGCTGTGAAGCCATAGTGCTAACCACTGTGCTACCGTGCTGCCCACACTATGCTACTGTGCTGCCCAATGACATGCCCAATGCTGTCAATTGTGCAATGTGCAAGCATCACAGTTGGGACTTCAGTTCTAAATTCTGGAAGGAAAGCAGCCTGAGGTGAGCTCACTTGCCGTGTTCCTCCTTCGCTGATGCTGAGATGAAACAGCTAAGAACAGCTAAGAAGGTCCCAATATTGAGACCATTATCAGCTGAAATGTGACCCACCATTATGGAAAACTTTATGTTTTTAATAAACACAAAAATGTGCCATTCCAACTTTTGGAGATGGAACACAAATGGATAAAATGGATTCAATACCCATTTCCCAATATTCATATAAGGCAGTTATCTGGCGTTCTGACATGCACTGCAGCCTTACAGGATATTGGTCATTGGAATACATACTGAATTCTTAACTCCAGATTGTTTCTCTAGGGGAGGCAAAGTGATTATTCAAGGGAGAAAAATCAGACAGTCACTAGCCTGCACTGCTGTTGCACGTTTCCTGTGAAGATAAGTATTGACAAATGGATGAGAGCACAAGGTTAATGTTACTATCAGCCCTCTATTCAGATAAATGGAGCTTGCTTATATTCTGTACTTGTACTTGTCTATATTTTGATTTTGAGCTCTTCTGCTTCTCCTCTCCTTAGCGTCCTATCTGGCATAACTGAAGCAAAGTCAATGCTACATCCAAGATTTTAGGAGAATAAATATTCACAACTCGCAGATTAACATAATTACTGTGAAAATTGCTTTTGACACTGCAATTAAGACCTGTAGAAGCTATATCTGTGATCTGTGTAAATAATTGTAGCTTACCAGTAAGTTCACCTGCATCCTGTTAGCGTTATGCTTAATTTCCTGAGCTGCAGTAACGTTCAAAATAGCTTTCTCCATTTTTTGCCTTGGCTTTTAGCTTTATAGTTTTACATTTTGATTCCCACATTACCATGCTGGCTGAAAAAACACTTTCATTAGGTTTGTAGTCCCCCTCAGAAAGATACTCCCTGCACTTGTACCTGGGAGGGAGGGGAGGGGTAGATGTTAGTTTGTGAACGTGTCAGCTTTTGGGCAGTCTCGAGGTGTAGAACCTCACTGCAGACTGATAGGATGGTGGTTAGTTCCTGAGTTCAGGTAGGTTAGATACATAGAACATAGAACATACAGTGCAGAGGGAGGCAATTCGGCCCATCAAGTCTGCACTGACCCACCTAAGCCCTCACTTCCACCCTATCTCCATAACCCAATAACCCCTTCTAACCTTTTTGGACACTAAGGGCAATTTATCATGGCCAGTCCACCTAACCTGCACGTCTCTGGACTATGGGAGGAAACCGGAGCACCCGGAGGAAACCCAAGCAGACACGAGGAGAACGTGCAGACTCCGCACAGACAGTGACCCAGCAGGGAATCGAACCTGGGACCCTAGCGCTGTGAAGCCACAGTGCTAGCCACTTGTGCTACCATGCTGCCAGAGGTTGTTGAGAGGAGGCAGAGTGCTTCCTCAAAGAAAAGATAGGGAAAGAATCAGACATTGATTAAACAGTCACGATTCTAGTATACCTCTGACTTGCTCTCTCGAATCCTCCAACTCCCCCCCACATCCCCCACCACCTCTCTGCTGCCACCACCCTAAACATGGTCACAGATATTTCCTTCACATGTCTCTTGGGGTACGCAATAGCATAAAGGACTTTCTCTGAAGATAGGGGTTCACAGTTCACCACTGCAGCTGGTGGAATTTAAATTCAAATAATAAATCTGGAATTAATAAATCTGGGTCATAAAGATGTAGCAAATGCATTGTTTGGATGAACTCCACAGGATACACAGACGTTATATTAAACTTGATACAACATGGCCAATTTCAAGTGGAAAATCGGACATTTTAAAGACATTATGATTTTAAAGGTTACATTCAAGCAAAATGGATGCAAACCAGACATTGGAATATACAACACTACCAGACCATCCAAGAAGGAAACAAAGGAGACATGAGTCGTGGCAAAACTAGCTGACAAGATTATGCAGAGGAAACCGGAGCATCCGGAGGAAACCTATGCAGACACAGGGAGAAGGTACAAACTTCACACTTACAGTGACCCAAGGCCAGAATTGAGCCCAGGTCCCAGGCGATATCAGGCAGTAGTGCTAACCACTGTGCTACTGTGCCGCTCCTAAAAGAGCACCCGACCTATACCCACTTCCCCGCCCTATCCCCGTAACCCCACCTAACCTACATATCTTTAGACACTATGGGGCAATTTATGATGGCCAATCCACCTAACCCGCACATCTTTAGACTGTGGGAGGAAACCGGAGTTCCCGGAGGAACCCACGGACACACGGAGAGAAACTGCAAACACCACACACTCACCCAAGGCAGGAATTGAACCCGGGTCTCTGCCGCTGTGATGCAGTAGTGCTGACCTCTGTGCCACCCTTCACATGTATCAGATGTTAGATGTCTAATGGTAAATATTTGAAACTTCTATTGTCCTTAGCTACAGATGTGGTCCCCCCTCCCCACATCCCCAGTGTCTACTCAGTGATCCTCAATCTTCTTAATCTTCCATGCTCTGCCATTACGTCTAGGTGTGTCCCAAGGATGCACACCAGAGATGGGGCAGCTTGCTGTTTCTCAAGCCCGATGGCCTTTGATGATCTTGGTGGACCTGGAGCCGGAGAGCCCTGGCCGACTGATTGATGCCACTGGCATCGCCATGCCACCCTCTTCTGACTGCTGGTGTCAGGAGGAGGGATTTGAGAGAGGTAGAGATTGCAGTTGTCTCCCTGATGGAAGATACCAGGTCAGCTTTGAGAACTCCCTTCTGCAATGGGCCCTGGGGGTGTCCATGGGATGGAGGGGCAGCTGGACTGAGCTCCAGAGACCTCTTCAACAAATGGCTCTGCCAGCCCTGGTGGCTCCCCATTGTCTCCACTGTGGTGTTGACGCCCTTAATGATGCTCCTCCGCGACTGGGCCATACTCTGCAGTGCCTCGGCAATGTCCACCTGGGACACGTCCCTCCGTGACTGGGCTATACTCTGCAGTGCCTCGGCAATGTCCACCTGGGACATGCTCCTCCGTGACTGGGATATGCTCTGCAGTGCCTCAGCAATATCCACTGGTGTCTGGGACACCCCTCTCCGTGACTGGGACACGCTCTGCAGTACCTCAGCAATGTCCACTGGTGTCTGGGACACGTCCCTCCATGACTGGGACATGCTCTGCAGTGCCTCGGCAATATCCACCGGTGTCTGGGCAATGTCACTGATCCTCCGGAGCACAATGTGGAGGCCCTCAGCCATGGCCGTCACAGACTGAGCCACATCTTGGACAACACCACTCAAGGCTCGGATGTCATGCTCCAAGCTTTCCACTGTGGTTATCCCCCTGGCAGTGCTAGCCTAGGTGCTACGCATTGTAGGCATCATCTCCTGCGCCCGTAGCCTTTGGGACTCCTCCAATCAGCTACGCACTCACCAGAGTCTCACTGACATCCTGTCCTTAATCTCACGGCTGTGCTCCAGCATCTGCATCATCTCCGGAATAAACTTGATCAGAGGCTTGGCATCTAACTGGGACTCAGCTGAGTCCTGGGATCCAGCAGACCTCTGACTGCTGACTCTCTTCGATGTACCTGCCTCCACCTGATGTTTATCAGCAACTGTGTGGGGCTTACCAGATTGTGACGCAGAACCTGTCCACTCATGTCACCCGCCGAGGTGGGTGTCTCTATGCTGGTGGAGGGTGGGGATGACAGCTGTGACGCCTTAATGGTGGTCTCCTCGGAGGTGATCTCTTAGGTGGTAAGGAAGGGGCAACTCCAGATGGCCCGGCTCCATCAGGTGGACTTCCTGCAAGAGAAGAAACATGTGGTCAGTGGGGGGGGGGGGGGGGAGGGGTAGGATCATTTCGCCTGACATGAACAACTTACTCAAGGCAGGTCATCTGGCTGAAGAGGCAATGGATCCTCACCTCTGTGGCACAGGCTAACCTCACAGTCGGTGACTGCTCCCTCCTCGGCCAATTCCACAATCCCCAGGGCAGGTTCCTTATTAGGGTTCAGGACTCTGATATCTGGAACTCCATCGTCCATCTGGGCCCAATTGCACTTATTATGGGCAACTTCACCTGTGGGGACAGAGAGGGAGCATTGTGAGCTGTGCACTTGGTGCATCAAGGGGGGGGGGGGGGGGGGGGGGGGGGGGTTTATGGCAGGTGGCACATGTGGGCACAATACCTGGACATGGCGTGTTGGTGGATGCCAGTGTGTGCTGAGGCACGAACACAGTGATCGGGTGTGGGGAGGATGCGAGGTGCCAGCAGCAGACCTGTTGCGGGGGGGCAGGTGTGTGGAGGTCAGGCGGATGGCAGGCTGAGCTGATGCCAGGGGGCTGGTGTTAACTTACCCTTGTGGCCCACTGGAGGTTGTTGGTCTTCTTCCTGCACTGTTCGGCAGTGCGTTGAACAGGCCTGTGTGGTGCCATGCTCAGATTCAGACCAGGAGTGAGTTGTGAGGGAGTGTTTAAAAGAGCTCCCCCTTGTTAGCGGGGAACTATTGGGCACGAGTCTGTCAAATCAGCTGGCAGGACAGCCAGTACTGCTGTGAAGCTCATGGGGGCTTATTTTTGGCACTAATTGCCATTAAATACGGGCCGTCATCTCGCCGGAGAAACACCCAGGAAGTCACACCAGAAATTACACTAAGAATTTTCCCCATTAAATCATGCCGTAATCTCTGATAGACCATTGTTGCTGGTTGTGCTTATAGTATATTCTCAAACCAACACTGGGTCACTTGCTGAGAAAGCATCTCTAACTCCTCGGCCGGAATTCTTCTCTACCCGGCGGGGCGGGGGGTCCCGGCAGGACAGAGTGGCATGAACCACTCCGGCGTCGGGCCTCCCCAAAGGTGCGGAATTCTCCTTTAGGGGCTAGGCCTGCGCCGAACTGCCTTTGGCGCCCCGTCAGCCGAGGCCGAAAGGCCTTCGCCGGCCAGTGGAAGTCCGCGCATGCGCCGGTGTGTCAACGGTTGCTGACATCATACCAGCGCATGCGCGGGGGGGGGGGTCTCTTCCGGTCCCACCATGGTGAAGACCATGGCGGGGCGGAAGAAAAAGAGTGCCCCCACAGCACAGGCCCGCCCGCCGATCGGTGGGCCCCGATCGCGGGCCAGGCCACCATGGGGGCACCCCCCGGGGCCATATCGCCCCACGCCCGCCCCCCCCCCAGGACCCCGGTGCACGCCCACACCACCAATCCCGCCAGCACCAGACGTGCTTTGATTCCCGCCGGCGGGAACGGCCTGTCAGTGGCAGGACTTCGGGCCATCGCGGGCTGGAAAATCGCCGCGGGGGGCCCGCCGGCCGGCAGGGGTGCGATTCCCACCCCCGCCGATTCCTGGGTGGCGGAGAATTCGGGCCAAGGCGAGGGCGGGATTGACGCCGGCCCTGGGCGATTCTCCGACTTCCGCCCCTCATCTTTGATGGTCTCGTCTTTAATTTTACTCAGTTTTGGTGGTGTTATGTTTACCTGCTTTTCTTTGCAGCTTTTCAATGGCCTCTCTTCAAACTTAATTTTTACTTCCTTTACCTGATGGTTTACTGAGATAATCTGCAGCTTTTCACTCCAGTTCAATTGGAGCATAACAAGGCAGACGGAGATTCTGGTTTCCAGTCCCATCGTATTCGGGTGAATGCATATGACCTGTTTGCGTGTTCCTACCAGTATGGGCCGGGACTGGAGACTGGGGACAGGTCTGCTACCCGTTTTCTAGGCTGGAGCAGGGTTCCCCATCTGATCGGGATTCCCGATTTTAGTGGGTGGGAGCGGAGAACCCCACCCCCACACCCCAATCCCGCTGTTTAGCTAAAGTCTGGATTTTATCAGTTGCTCATGTGGATTCTCCATTTCCCTTTCAGCCGCTGCTCATGGTCAGTGGTGGTTGGGCTACTCGTAATTGCTGCATAGATTTCTCGTTGCTCAAACGATTGTGTTTTGGATTGGGCTTTACAGACAGGAGGAATGTCTCTTGAAGACCAGACTGAGTGATTTTCCGAGACTGAGCGCTGATTCATCAGTGTGGAAGAAAATAAATGAATATTAATAGAGAAACTGTTGGCAAGAATTCTGTATTTTCTCATTCACACCTACTCTACATTTACCTTTTGTTTATTTCCTTGCTCCAGTATCATCCCTATTTGCCTGGCACCATCATTTCTTTTGTCATTCAATTTTTCTTGCCTTCCACGCCATTAAAAAAACTTCCCTTTGCCCTTTAATAATAATAAGAAGAATCTTTATTGTCACAAGTAGGCTTGCATTAATACTGCAATGAAGTTACTGTGAAAAGCCCCTAGTCGCCACATTCCGACGCCTGGTCAGGTACAGAGAAGGAAAATTCAGAATGTCCAAATAACCTAACAGCACGTCTTTCGGGACTTGTGGGAGGAAACCGGAGCACCCGGAAGAAATCCACACAGCGGCCCAAGCCGTGAATCGCATCTGGTACCGTGGCGCTGTGAAGCAACAGTGCTAACCACTGTGCTACCATGCCTCCCATTCTCACCTCCACACTTCCCATCTCTCTTTCTGCAGTTGCCTTAAATCTTATTTCTCCAACATTTTTCAGTTCTCTCAAAATACCTTCAATCTGAAATGTTCACTCTGTTTCTCCTTCCAAAAGTGGTGTCGGATCTGCTGACCAGCATATTCGGTGTTTACGTTAAGATTTCTGCTGTTTGTTTCATTTTTGTATGCTTTTTCTTTTAGTTTTATGTTCTCCCTACCTCTCGAATTGTTTCATTTGGTTGTTTTATTTAACAAACCATGCACTTGCCCTTGGGTCTACAAACTGCTTCTGTAACACATTAAATTCCTGTTGCAACACCTCCTACGTAGCAGAGCACAGAGTGCACCTGCCGAGGCTTGAGTGCGACAAGTGGTAACTTAAACATTTGGTGCAAAGCGGGAAGGAGGTGCCGTTTGATTTCTTTATTCAACCTCAAGTATCTGACGAGTGTTCAAAGCAAGGCACTAAATAGACAAGGAGGTTGTTGTGAGTTTTCAGCTCTCTGAAAGGACCCAGTAGTTTACACTAGTACAAGGGAGGCATTACTATTACATTAAATTTATAGCTTGAATAGTTAAACTATTTAATATAAATAGATTGCAGGTGGTTTTATATATCTAAACTTGAAAACTAACTAGTTAATGCCAAAATTTGACGTGATGAGTTCAAGACAGAAATCTGCAGCTACAGATGTTCTGATGGAGGGACCTGGGCTGGGATTCTCCAAAACCAGGAAACATGATTGGGCGGAGAAACGGTCCGACGCTGAAAGTGCAGCTGGCACTGATTTGATGACAAATCACAATTCTCTGTCGCATCGCGGCACCAATGTGTTCGGGAATGCACGTACAGTAAATAACGTTTGCTTAACATTAGCGGACCTGACCTGGTATTCTCCGGGGCCTCCTCGATTCTCCACCTCCCTTGGGCCACATGCCCGACAGAACGTCATGGCTCCTGAGGGAGAGAGAAGAGGTGGTCGGACACAGAGATGCCCGACTGTGGGCTGTTGGTCCAGATACCTGACGGGCTGGGGGCTGGCTGAGGTTGGGGGGGCGGGGGGGCCGGGGGGGGGGGGCGCCTGCGAGAGCCAGTTGTGGGGGGGGAGGGAGAGTGAGGACCGGGCCGAGTGGCTGGGGTGAACCCTTCCCCCACAGTACTGGGATGGTGTCCAGGCATGGACCGCCATTACTGTGGCCTACAAGGCAGCCATCGTGCTGCGCACCCAACTGACCACTCACCTTTGCCCCTAGTTCTGCAGAGTGACACCCGCTGTATAGGTGCAGCACCCTCACCACGCGCCGGTGCAGCATCAGGCGGCCCACCCAGGGCAACGCCCACTGCAGCCTCTACAGGAAGCCGCAGCAGTGAAGCCTGCCACAGAGGAACAGAAGGCAGCCACCTAGGATGGAGAGTCAACTGCCCAACAGGCCGAGGATGAGGAGCTGCACGATGCCACGTGTACCGGCAGTTATTGTCATTCGAAGACCTCCCGGACCAGACATGCCATCAAAGACCGGACGGCTGAGCAGGGTGACGGTGCGACATATCTGCCAGTTCATGGCGTACCTAGCACCACGGGGTTAAGGGGGGAGACACCCACACCCGCTAGCCGCTAAGCTGACAGTCGCCCTGAAGCTTTATGCCATGGGTCTTTCCAGGCGTGAGTGGGGACCTGTCCGGGATCTCACAGAGCTCGCTGCACAGGTGCATCCGCGCCATCACAAGAGGCCCCATATACTCAGGCAGCTCAATACATCCACTTCAATGTGGACAGAGCCCACCAGGCTGCCTGGGCAGCGGGGTTCACTGTCATCGACAGGATGTCCCGGGTCCAGTGGGTAAGCGACGAGTTGCATGTTGCCCTACGAGCATCTGCAGATGACAGGCCGCTTGACATAAACCGAATGGGTTCCACTCAATGGATGTGCAGCTGATATGTGAACACAGATGCGCATCATGCATGTCGACACCTGATCGGCAATGTGCACGATGCCTTCATCTTGGCACACTCGATGATTCCTTACATATTCGAAAAGGCCTCCCTCTCAGCGATTGTTCCTCAGTGACTGGGACATTCTCTGCAGCGTCTCAACAATGCCTACCTGCGACTGGGACAAGCTCCGCAGCACCTCAGCCATTCCCATCTGAGAGCGGGTCATGTTCCATAGAATCTCATTAAGGTCAGCGTGGTACTGGATGACATCCCCCAGCGAGGCAGACATTCTGACCATAACCTCGGCCATGGCTGTTACCGACTGCGCGACACCTTGGACACCTTCACTAATGGTGGCAGCGTCGTGCACCAGGTTCTCCACTGTAGTTGCCACCCTAGTAGTGTTGGCCTCGGTGCCACGGCACCATCTCCTGCGTCCGTAGCCTCTGGGACTCCTCCAAGTTGCTATGGATCCAGTGGAGTGACGTACAAATCTCCGGTTTTAAAACTAAGGCTGAGTCCATCGAGAGCATTGGCCGGGCGCTGAAGGACCATAATCAGAGACAGAGGGACATGTCTGAGGCACTGAGGGGCTTGACATTGTCACAGAGGGATGATTGAGGCAATGAGGGTCATAGTTACTCGCTGAGAGAGATCTCCCAGTCACAGAGCACCATAGCTGAGGACATCAACACCATGATTCAGGCAATTGTTGACCTCCAGAACTGGCAGCGTCAGCTGACGTTGAGGCTTCTGGAGTCCACTCCAGCTGTCCGCTTTCCCATGGATTAGCCCAGGGGACAGCCAACTGCCTAAGGGAGGAAGAATCAATGGGGCCCATACTGAGGCCCCCCACAAGGAAGGTGCTGGATCCTGGGAATGGTGGAAGGGGAGCTCTGGTCATGAGAAGGGAGAAAGCTTGAAGGGTGGAGTGGAGGGAACACAGTTAGGTGGAACAGGGGGTGTCACACGTTGACAGGAAGGTGGGCTGAAAAGGTTCTGAGGAAAGCAGGTGAAAAGTTATGGGGAAGATGGGGTGAAAGGCTAAAGGACAGTTGGGGGGTGGAAAGGACTTATGGGACAGAAGGGCTTGAGGACAGGGGTGATAGTGGTGATTGGACTTTACAGAATCAATACAATGCAGAAGGAGGCAATTCGGCCCATTGAGTTTGCACCAACCCTCACACCCACCCTATCCCCATATCCCAACAACCCCACCTAACCATTTGGACACTGAGGGGCAATTTAGCATGGCTAATACACCTAACCTGCACATCTTTGGACTGTGGGAGGAAATCAGAGCACCCTGAGGAAACCCAGTGTCCCAAGGCTGGAATAAAACCCGAGTCCCTGGCGCTGTGAGGCAGTATTGCTAACCACTGTACCACCATGCTGCCCTGATGAGTACCATCGATAACCCTGGTCCTGGTGCATTATACAATGGCAGCCCGGACATCCTGGTTAGCCTGGTTCAGGTTAATAGTATGATGTCCGGGTGAATAGCATTCATGACATAGGGGATGGATGTTTGTGATGTCCCACGCAGTTCCCCGCTCGAGTCCTGGAAGGACTCAGAGATATAAACATCGAGGGTCATCATTAACTTGTCAGCCACTGGGAGCGGGTTTCCGCCTCGTACTCCTCATGATGGCAGGTCCACCACCACCTGGAACTGGTGCCGCACGGTCTCCTTGGTGAGGCGGAGTTGGTCGGCACAAGTCATCCGGCAGCTCCTTGAAGGACCGGCACCAATGATAGACCTGGGGCCTGATGTGGTGCTGCCTTTGTTCCCCCTCCTCGGCCTGACAGACAGCTGATAATTGAGCCTCACCGGCTGGCCCCTACTGTTGTGGGGCAGGTTCTTGTCATGCAGGGCCTTGCCTAGACTGATCCTGGCGCTCTTGCCACCATGCGTCCACGATGGCAGCAGCGGCAGGTATACAGTTAGCATTGCTGGCTGTGTTCCGAATTGCATTTCTGTGAGGGGGCCCTCACCATTCTCCTGCCCAGTGCACTGTTAATGAGCTGTTGGCCACAACTGGAATCTTACATGATCACTTACACTTTCCCATGTCCTCTATTGTACGTCCACGACCCCCAGTCCATGATGACTTCTCCCTTCTCTCTCTCTCTGCGTGATGGAGAGTCCCTGATCTGTTGACAATGGACACCTTGTGTGGCCCCCATGACCAAGCCCTGTCTATGTCTCCCTCTTCTACTGAGCTATGCTTGGATATTGAGCCTCTTTTTGGCCTGGATCTTATTGATGCTGGACTGTCAAGAGGAGGCTATGGTCAGCAGGATTGTGGAACACGTTCTCACTGAACTACATGTCACTTCAACTTCAACTTGCAGCCCCATTGCCATTCCCTCTATCATAAGACCTTAAGACATAGGAGCAGATTTAGGCCTCTCGGCCCATCGAGTGTGCTCCGCCATTCAATCATGACTGACATTTTTCTCATCTCCATTCTTCTGCCTTCTCCCCATAACCCCTGATCCCCTTATTAATCAAGAACCTACCTATCTCTGTTTTAAAGACACTCAGTGATTTGGCCTCCACAGCCTTCTGCTGCAAAGTGTTCCACAGATTCACCACCCTCTGGCTGAAGAAATTCCTCATCTGTTTTAAAGGATCGTCCCTTTAGTTTGAGATTGTGTCTTCTGGTTCTAGATTTTCTGACAAGTGGAAACATCCTCTCCACGTCCACTCTATCCAGGCCTCGCAGTATCCTTTAAGTTTCAATAAGAGTGTGCCTTTAACCCATATATGGTGGACAAATGACTGCGAGTCGACTTTGTTGAATCAAATAGTGTTTATTCACACTCACACAGTGTTACAGTTAATCAATCACTCAATCAACACAAGTTATTGTGCAGAGGACTAAAAGTTCATACTAGACTTTAACTTGACTTTTGCGTGACTAACAAGTACCCAGACAGATATTGGCCTTTACCTGCGTCCTGACTCCTGTAGACCTCGATGCTTGGTCCTCGGTTTGGTCTGATGCACTGGCTCTGGTCCTTCTTCTTTTTGGTGGCGTGATGGTCCTCCTCTGGTGGCTGGTGAAGATCACTGTTGTTCCGCTGCTGTTGCTGGCTACTGCAGAGAGAGATTCTAAGATGGTGCGGGGCCTTTAACTTTCCTGGATTATGCATCATTTTGGGCGGTCCCTGGGTCCTTATCAATCAATTAATCAGGGTTTGATCACCCTGATCGATCAAGTCTAACTAAGAGCTGCCACATCGATTTCGGGGTGTGCCCTCTATGGCCATGTCTGCAGGTGTTAGGTGCCACTGTGCCTGGTGAACAAGCGCAATTGACGGTGTGTTTCTATTGTCTCTGGGATGGCCTGGAGCTGGCGATGTCTAGGCTTCAGCTTGCTCATTAATGTTTATTTGAACTACAGCCTGCTTGTCCTTATACTTGGCCAATTCTCCCAGCATCCTATGCAAAACAACATTTTAGGTGGCCGTTCGGGGCCACAAATCGTCATCCTTCTAAGCTCCAATGAGTACAGATCCAGAGTCCTCTACTGCGCCTCAGACGACAAACTCTTCATTCGAGGGATCATTCTTGTGAACCTCATCTGGTTCCTTCACATGATCTTTCTCAATTCCATATTTGGGGGAGATTTTCAAGATTATGGGCTGATGATTTTGTAATCTGCTGAAGTGTAGCACACAAGTCACATGGTATGTTAACATGACTAAAATGCATTCATTCATTGGGAATGTAGGGACGTATGTAGGCCATTCAGCCCATTGAGCCTGCTCCGCCATTCAATATGTTTATGGCTGATCAGATACTTCAATGCCTTTTACACCCAGTATCTCTAAACCCTTTAAACTATCCCATAACCTTTTACATTATTGTTAATCAGAAATCTAGCAATTTCTGTTTGAAACATGGTCAATGACTGAGCTTCATCGAGAGTAGAGAATTCCAATGATTCACAGCCTTCTGTGCAAAGAAATTTCTCTTCATCTTGGTCCCAAATGGCATTCCCCTTATTTTGAAATTGTGCCAACTGGTTCTAGACTCCTCAGCCAAGGGAAACATCTTACCTGCATCTGTCCGGTCTATTTCTTTAAGTATTTTGGCGTTTCAATGCGATCACCCATCATTCATTGAAACTCGAGGGAATACAGACCCAATTTTCTCAAACTCTCTTCATAAACAGTCCCGCCATCCCCGGAACAAGCCTGGTTAACTTTTGTTGCACTCTCTTTATGGTAATAATTCCTTTCTGAGGTAAGGGGACCAAAACTGCACACAGTACTCCAGGTGTGGTCTAACCAAGCTCCTATACAATTAAAGCAAGGCTTCACTGTTCCTGCACTCAAATTCCCTTGTGATAAAGGCTGACATTCCATTAGCCTTCCTAATAGCTGGCTGTACCTGCATGCTAGCCTTCAGTGACTTACAGAAAAGGACCCCAGGTCCCCCTTTACAACTACATTTGCAAAAGGCTGACCATTTAGGAAATACTCTGCCGAACTGTTCTGTCTAGAAAAATGGATTACCTCACATTTTTATACATTATATTCCATCTGCCATGTTCTTGCCCACTCATTAAATCTGTCCAAATTCTCCTGGTTGACAGCACCTCCTTCCCAGATATGACAGTCATGGATCTCTACCTTTATCTGCATTGCCCTTACTATGGTAGCATAGTGGTTAGCATCAATGCTTCACAGCTCCAGGGTCCCAGGTTCGGTTCCCGGCTGGGTAACTGTCTGTGCGGAGTCTGCACGTCCTCCCTGTGTGTGCGTGGGTTTCCTCCGGGTGCTCCGGTTTCCTCCCACAGTCCAAAGATGTGCGGGGTTAGGTGGATTGGCCATGCTAAATTGCCCGTAGTGTCCTAAAAAGTAAGGTTAAGGGGGAGTTGTTGGGTTACGGGTATAGGGTAGATACGTGAGTTTGAGTAGGGTGATCATTGCTCGGCACAACATCGAGGGCTGAAGGGCCTGTTCTGTGCTGTACTGTTCTAAATTCTAAATTACTTATTCTGCATTTGTCAGCTGAATCCAGCCAATTTTAGCCATCATCCATTTTGTCTTCTGCTTCCCTCGTCTACGTTTTTAATTGAATTTCCCTTCCAATAACTATCTTGGTCTATTGTCTGCTCTGAAGATGTGACAAGAGTATTGTATCTCTCTGAGGTGTTGTGAACTATTTTTCTAATTTCCCCAGCCATTTCCAGCATTTTCTCATTTATCTTTCTGTCTGTGTAAGATATGCGCAACATCCTCCTATATGCCTACATATTGAATAGATTCAGCTTATCAATAGTCTCTTTGTTTGTTGTCCATATCTTTGAGGCAAAAATCATAGATGACGAAATGTGGCACCTCAGTTTTCTTTTCTTTTCCGCAGATTCAGGTTCAGTTTTTTTGACGTTAACTCTTTCTTTTTAAAAATTAGTTTGGGGTCGCTGGCTGGGCCAGCATTTATTGCCTAGTTACTCATCAAAAGGTGGTGGTGAGCTGCTTTCTTGAACCGTTAAAATAAGAGCAGCTCGGTAGCACAGTGGTTAGCACAGTTGCTTCACAGCTTCGGGGTCCGAGGTTCAATTCCCGGCTTGGGTCATTGTCTGTGCGGAGTCTGCACGTTCTCCCCGTGTCTGAGTGGATTTCCTACGGGTGCTCCGGTTTCCTCCCACAGTCCAAGGATGTGCAGGTTAGGTGGATTGGCCATGATGAATTGCCCTTAGTGTCCAAAAAGGTTAGGTGGTGTTACTGGGTTGTGGGGACAGGGTGGGGGCGTGGGCTTGAGTAGGGCGCTCTTTCTAGGTGCCGGTGCGGACTCGATGGACTGAATGGCCTCCTTCTGCACTGTAAATTCTATGATTCTATGTAGTGTAGGTGCACCCACAGTGCTGTTAGGGAAGCAATTCAGGGTTTTGACCTAGTGATACTGAAGGAATGGAGATATATTTCCAAGTCAGGATGCTGAGTGGCTTAGGAGGGGAACCTCATGTGGTGGTGTTCCAAGGAGATGTTACTCTTGGCTTATTAGGTGGTAGTGGTCGTGGGTTTGGAAGGTGCTGTCTAAGGAACCTTGGTGAGTTACAGCAATGCATATTGTAGATGGTACACACGGCTGCTACTGTTCGTTGATGGTGGAGAGAGTGATGTTTGTGGAAGGGGAGCAAACAAGCGGTTGCTTTGTCCCGGATGGTGTGGTCCTTGAGTGTTGTTGGAGCTGCACTCATCCAGCCAAAAGTAAAATCTGACAAAGCTTGTCTTGGCTATCTCAGTTTTCCTTTGGATTTCATAGTCACATTTCAGATATCTGTGATAATCTTCCCATCGTGTGTGAACCTTCCCACTTGTTCCACGACTTGACCATTTTCTTCAATTCTCACTTCCAGGGTTAGGTCTCCAATTGTTACCATTGTCCTCTTCACATTCATTCTAAATCCATGGGCGGGATTCTCCCTACCCGGCGGGGCGGGCGGTCCCGGCGCTGAGGAGTGGCGTGAACTACTCCGGCATCGGGCCGACAGAATGTGCGGAATCCTACGCACCTTCAGGGGCCAGGCCAGCGCTGGCAGGGTTGGTGCTGTGCCAGCCAGCATCAAAGGGCTTGGCACCACGCCAACAAGTGTCGAGGGGCTTCCGACGGCCGGCACGAGTTGGCGCATGCGTGGGAGCTTCAGCTTGTGCTGGCGTCATCCCAGCGCATCCGCAGGGGGGTTTGTCACCGCACCGGCCATGGTGGAGTGCCCCAACGGTACAGGCCCGCCTGCGGATTGGTGGGCCCCGATCGTGGGCCAGGCCACCGTGGGGGCACCCCCCCCCCGGCCAGATCCCCCCATGCCCCCACCCCCCGAGGACCCCAGAAGCCACCTGGTCCCTCCAGTACGAATTTACGCCGGCGAGACCCACCGAAAACGGGTGGCCGCTCGGCCCATCGCGGGCTGGAGAAACGGCGGGGGTGGGGGTGG
This sequence comes from Scyliorhinus canicula, assembly GCF_902713615.1. Taxonomy (NCBI): domain Eukaryota; kingdom Metazoa; phylum Chordata; class Chondrichthyes; order Carcharhiniformes; family Scyliorhinidae; genus Scyliorhinus; species Scyliorhinus canicula. The sequence goes on from NC_052148.1 coordinate 98,309,429, forward strand.
GGGGGGGGGGGGGGGGTGAGGGGGCAGCCGCCGATCGGCGCAACGCGATTCCCGCCCCCCCAAAACTCTGGCGCCAGAGAATTTGACAGCCGGTTGGGGCGGGATTCACGCCGCCAACCCCGGCGATTCTCCAGCCCGGCGGGGGTTCAGAGAATCCCGCTCCATGTTCCTCTTTGCTTTAATTTTATTTACAATCCCATGTATTTCTTGCTGCGCATCCCTTATAGCCCTTGAACTGAGTGTCTCGCTTGGCCATTTCAGAGAGGGGCTGGTTTAGCACAGGGCTAAATAGCTGGCTTTTAAAGCAGACCAAGGCAGGCCAGCAGCACGGTTCAACTCCCGTACAGGGCCGGGCCGGAGGTCAGCAGGCGCCATCATTTGCCGAGCCTGGGCAGAGGTGGTAGGCACCGTTAGCGCCATCGGGGAGGTGGCCCAGACTGCAGACCAGTGCAGGAAAAACTGCACAACCTCCTCAGGGCAGCCAGGGTGAGTACCCAGCACTGTGCCCCTGGCACCAAGTACCCTACCCCCATACAAATGTGACCCCTCCCCCCCCAGGGGGACGGTCGGACCCCCACCCTGACCCACATGGCTGCACCCACTCATGCCAGCCACAATGGCTGTGCCCTGATGCCATCAGAGACCCAACCCTTGGGCTGCCTGCGTCAGACTGTCTAACACTGTTGCTGTTTGTGTTTGCCCCCCTAACCCTACCCAGGGCAAGGCTGCGCACAACCGCCAGGAGCAGGAGAAGACCAGAGGGGGTCCACCCGAACTGCGTTCCCTCACTGTGCCTGAGCATTGGGCACTAGACATTGTCAGCGGGCCGGAGGAGAGGGAGGTCACCGACGCGGAGGTTGGCGGCGCGCCGCAAAGTGAGACCCCCTGCTGGTTGTGGGTCCTTATGACAAATGTGTGCCCACCCGAACCCCCCACACCCCACACCCATCTCACCCAGCACCTCACACCCCTCCTCAGTTCGAACCACTTACCCCAAACCCCCCCTCACCCCACATCCCCCTCACTCCCTCACCACCTCACGGCTCACCACCACCCGGCTATCTAACCACACATGCTGTTTTTTTTGTCTTACAGGACCAGCTGGTGATGATCTTGGCCCCTCCGGGGCACCTGCCTCCAGCTAGTGCCATGGCCGGTGCCCCCCAGAAATCCGAGCACCGACGGGGAGAGCAGCCGGATCAGCAGCCCTCTGCCTGAGCCGACCCAGGACACCACAACCCAGGACACCACAACCCAGGACACCGCGACAAAGGACACCACAACCCAGGGCACCACAACCCAGGGCACCACAACCCAGGGCACCACAACCCAGGGCACCACAACCCAGGGCACCACAACCCAGGGCACCACGACCCAGGACACCACGACTCAGCGCACCACGGCCCAGGACGCCACAACCCAGGACAGCACAACCCAGGGCACCACGGCCCAGGACACCACAACCCAGGACACCACAACCCAGGGCACCACAACCCAGGGCACCACAACCCAGGGCACCACAACCCAGGGCACCACGGCCCAGGACACCGTGACTCAGGACACCGCGACCCAGGACACCGCGACCCAGGACACCACGACTCAGGACACCGCGACCCAGGACACCGTGACCCAGGACACCACAACCCAGGACACCGCGACCCAGGACACCGCGACCCAGGACACCGTAACCCAGGACACCACGACTCAGGACACCATGACCCAGGACACCGCGACCCAGGACACCGCGACCCAGGGCACAACCCAGGACACCACAACCCAGGACACCACAACCCAGGACACCGCGACTCAGGACACCGCGACTCAGGACACCGCGACCCAGGACACCGCAACCCAGGGCACCACAACCCAGGACACCACGACCCAGGACACTGCGACCCAGGACACCACGACCCAGGGACCGTGACCCAGGAAACCACAACCCAGGAAACCACAACCCAGGGACCACGACCCAGGGCACCACGACCCAGGACACTGCGATCCAGGGCACCACAACCCAGGGCACAACAACCCAGGACACCACAACCCAGGGACCACAACCCAGGGACCACAGCCCAGGGACCACAACCCAGGGCACCACGACCCAGGACACTGCGACCCAGGACACCACGACCCAGGGACCGTGACCCAGGAAACCACAACCCAGGAAACCACAACCCAGGGACCACGACCCAGGGCACTGCGACCCAGGACACCACGACCCAGGGACCACGACCCAGGACACTGCGACCCAGGACACCACGACCCAGGGACCACGACCCAGGACACCGCGACCCAGGTCACCATAACCCAGGTCACCACAACCCAGGTCACCATAACCCAGGGCACCACAACCCAGGGACCACAACCCAGGGACCACAACCCAGGACACCACAACCCAGAAGATCCCGGAGTTTGGATCGGATGAGGCCATTGACTTTCTGTCACAGCTATCTCCAACACACTCCACTATCTCGGAGACTATCTCCTCGGTTGGGCAAGTTAGTGAAGAGGCTTCTGGGACACTCACTGATACGCACCACGCAGTCGTTCTGGTACAGCAGGTGGAGGTATGAACAGCCGAGGGGCCGGACGGTCGGAGGGCAGCCCGGCCCCAGCAAACAGCTGCCGCCCAGATGGGTCCCGGGCTCCTGGAAGATCCATTCCCACCAATAGTGCAGGTGCAGGCAGAGACCCAGGGACTAGAGGAGGGGATGACAGCCAGTTTCCTGCACCTGCAGACACAGCTGGAGGAGTTAATCCACGTGCAGGAGCTGGGAGTGGTGCCAGTCATGCATGCTACCCAGACCAAAACCGTATGGGTGGCGTCCACGGTGGAGGCAATGGGGGCAAAAGTGTCGGACATGGGTCAGTGTGCTAGGCCTGGGGCATTCCATGCTGGTGGGGGCTGTGGCCCAGGACAGGGCAGGACTGCCCACTCACAGGCAACCATGTGCCAGAGCCACCTGGAGGTTGCAGCGGCGCTCCTCAGCCCAGGGCGATATGCATGTCACCTATTGTCCCCTCGACCTGGGGCAACCCGGTGATGGCGGAGAAACCTGCTGCCCAGGCATCTTGTTGGGCTTGGTCCATGTCATAGACGATGTAGTTTTTCGCCCGGGCAAAAGTAATCTGTCGGATGCACCTATGGACTGCGGCCTGTGATATGTCAAGCGCTGGGATGATCCTGAGGCGTAAAGGTTCAGGGCTGCGTAACATTGACTGCCACCCAGAGCAGGCGATCTCCTCCTCCATGTGATGCCAAGTCAGTGTGGACATGGCACAGCTGCCGCACCGTCTCCTTGTTGAGGCGGAGCCTCCTGCGGCGCATGCTGTCCGTCATCTGTTCAAACGACCTGCGACGCCTGTACATCCTGGGCTATCGTGGGACTCCCCTTCTGGGTCCCTCCCTGGCCTGATGGGTGGCCAGGTGCTCAGGGTTTGGGGCGGTGCTGGCACATGGGCCACCGCCTTGAGAATCTCTGATGCTGCTGCTGCCACCATCTCCAGCGTCTGGCCACCCGGCCAAGCAGCAGCACCACTAGGACAACTACTGCATCCAATATCCCTGTCATCACATTCAATATCTGTGAGGAATTGGGAGAAGGTGTTAGACTGACAAACGGCGGTGGCTCCCACCTCGGGACCCTCCATTCCCCCATTGATACCCCCTCACCCGGAACGCTCTGCCCATGCACACCCGGCCACAGCAGGCTCCCCTCACCAGACCCCAGACCCTGAAACCCAGACATCTTCTCAAAGCGACACCTGGACCGGGCATTGGTTCCCTCCTCATGGCACTCACCCACTCTCTGGCCGTGGACATGTCCCTGAAGCTGTGTCCCATCCTCCGGGTGTTCGGATGTTGGCTGCTGCATGTGTGGTGTTGCCTCCCGCAGTGTTCAGGCATCACGGCCTGATTGAGATGCTAGGTAATGACTCCCACATGCTACATGGCCCGCACACCACGGGAAGCCACTTGGGTTGTGTGAAGTGTTCACTTAACCATGATTGCCAATTCTCTATTAGCAATAGCCTTCAGCTGCATGGCCAGAGGTCTCGGCAGTTGGCGGGGGTTTAGGGTGGTTTTTGGGCAAATGGCAGGGACAAGGATTGCCCCCAAAATGGATACACATGATCCACGGGTTGGCATGGTGGTGCCGCAAGCGATTGCCCCCCGGGTGGGGAGAAGGTAGTAGAATGGGGATGAGAAGAATATCAGCCATGATTGAATGATGGAGCAGACTTGATGGGCCGAGTGGCCTAATTCTCCTCCTATGTCTTATGGTTGCCTCCCCCACACCCTCCCATGGCAGCCCACCCCTGTCAAGGGTCCCCCATCCCCAGCCGAGGGTCTATTCTTCTTCAGTGAGCAAAGATGGCCACTCACCACCTCGGCTCCCCACAGAAGCTCTTCCGCCAGGTTCACGTTTTTCAAAAGGAGTACTAATCGGTGCCAGTGTGACCACTTGCTGGGGAGATGCTGAACGGGAGGCTGGAGGATAGTGGGTGGCTCCCGTTAATTGTATGAAAATGGGGCTTAAGTGGTGTTAATTGATTTCTCGCAAAGCTACGTTGAGATCCTGATTTCGCCTGGGGGAGTGGGCCGATTCCATCGCAAGCTATTTGTGTGACTGGGCGTGGTTCCCGTTTTCTGCCTCTCCTGCTGTTCACTGGCCTCAATTTGCTTGAGCAAGAGCATAACGAGGCCGGAGAATCATGCCCCATATCCTTCTTTCCCTTAGCTTTCATCCATCTATCCAATTTAATCTAGAAAACTAGAAAGTTTCTAACATTAATCCTTTAAGTAAATTACATGGTATCCCAAATCTGTTTAATGGGTTTGCCTTAAACAATTAAATCTGTCCTTTTCAGAGAATTATTTGTTAAATTGACATTTTTGTTATTCTTTGAGTTGTGCTGATATACTGGCTCCTTGTTGTCTTTTATTTCAGCAAGGTCCACTTTAAAAAAAATTATTCATCTAATTTGCAGCTTTGCACTTGGCATGACTCACATAAAGATCCGGTCCAGTTTATCAGTTGCTCACATCTCCAACTGGTCATTTGATATTTGACTTCCACTGAACCCAGATAACAACACTATGTATGTGTCGGTTATTTTTCACTGCTGTTTAAACAGCTCTTTCATTAGTGAAATGTTTCATTTCTCAACTCAGATTGCTTACTTTACAAGTCAGTATGGAATATATCACTGAGAATAATGTTCTCAAACCTGCTCAGAAATTTCCTCAAATATTGTCATGTGCACCTCCTGCCTGTTATCCAAATGCATGTCATTATGTTCATTACTGCACTGTTTAATCCTTCACTGCCATACTTTTTGACTTGAACAAAACAATTGATCATCAGAAAGATAAATTACTAATAGCTGTGAACTGGGCTTTGCGGAATCAAAAAATATATGTTGCACACGGGTTTATTTTGCCATTTCCGCCTAATGTTTGACGGCATCAACATTACCTAGTTAAGGTTCTTGGAGGACAGAGGCAAAAGGTCACCATTAGCTATACCAACACTTAGCAGCAGAACATTAAAGCTCTGAAATGCACCTACTAATGACACCTGAGGTCCACCATGAGAATTCAATGGCAGGACAAAATCAAAATCAATTAGGTCCTTCAGCATACTGGTCTCAACAGCAGGGAGTCCACCCTCCAAGAAATTCAGCTTAGATAGGCAGGCCATGTTTTCCACCTGGAGATCTTCATAATAATCTTATTAGTGTCACAACTAGGCGTACATTAACACTGCAATGAAGTTACTGTAAAAATCCCCCAGTCGCCACATTCCGGCGCCTATTCAGGTTTTCTGAGGGAGAATTCAGAATATCCAATTCACCTAACAAGCACGTCTTTCGGGACTTGTGGGGGGAAACCGGAGCACTCGGAGGAAACCCACGGAGACACGGGGAGAACGTGCACACTCAGCACAGACAGTGACCCAAGCTGGGAATCGAACCTGGGACCCAGGAACTGTGAAGCAACAATGCTAACTATTGTGCTACTGTGCTGGGTTAACTATTTCAGGGCAAACAAGCCTATAAAAAGGTCTTTACAAACTGTTGCATTGAAGGCTGGATTTGAAAACACTGCAATCAACCAACCCATGTGGAGGCATGCTTTGAAGACTACCTACGCCAAATTCGCAACACCCAGTGGAGGACCAGAGATGGTACAGCTCTAGAGGTTCTCCCAAACACCCTCATCAACAACATGAACTGATAGTTCTGAGGACCTCCAGGCCAATCTTGCAATGGGAATTTTAGTCATTCGAGGAACCACAGAAGACACTTGCATTTTGGACATACTTGAATAACCAGCAGTAGGAGGTCTGAGGCTGGTGACTCAGCAATGGGTGGCTCACCTGCTGACTTCCAAGCCTTTCCATCATCAGCAAGGTTCAAATGAGGAGTTTGATGAATTGCTGATCATTCACCTGGGTGGATAGACTAACAACAGATACCAGGACAAAACAAGCTTAATTGATGGGTGCCCCTACCTCTGAACTCAGTAATCACTTATTGTACACTGAAGTTGCACTATGCACTCAATCTAAGGAATCATAAAACAATACAGCACAGAAGAAGACGATTCTGTTTTAATATTTACTCATGCCATCTATGCATTGTTGGCAAAGCCGGGCATTTGTTCCAATTCCTAATTACTCTTGAGAAAGCGGTTGTGAGCCATTTTCTTGATCCATTAGAATCCATGTTGTGTGGATACTTTCATGGTGCTGTTAATGAGGGAGTTTCAGAATTTTAACCCACTGGCAGTGAAGGAACGGTGATGTAGTTCTAAGCAAAGATACTGTGTGGCTTGGAGGAGAACTTGCAGGTGGCGGTGTTCCCCTGTACCTGCTTCCTTGATCTTCCAAATGGTAAAGGATGCAGGTTTGCAAGGTGCTATCGAACAAACTGTGGCGAGTTGCTTGCAAATAGTTTACACTGCTGCCACGGCGTGTCAACAATAGAGGGATTGTATCTGTAAGGTGGTAGATGGGATGTTGATCAAGTGGACTGCTTTTCCCTGGATTGTATTAAATTTCTTGATTTGTTGGAATTTTACATTTCCAGTCAAATGGAAAATATTCCATCAAACTCCTGACATGTGCCTTGTAGATGGCAGACAGGCTTTGAGAGTCAGGAGGCCAGTTACTCACCACAAGATTCCGAACCTTGAGCTGTTCTTTTAGCCACAGTACTTATTGTGGCTGGTCCAGTGGTATCTCTGATTAACAGTGATTGCCAGGATATTGATGGTTGAGTATTTGGAAATAGTAATTCTACTCAATGGCAAAAAATAGATGGTTAGACAATTTTTTTAATTAATAAGGGGATCAGGAGTTATGGGGAGAAGGCAGGAGAATGGGGATGGGTATGAGAAACATATCAACCATGATTGAATAGAAGAGCAGACCCGAAGGGCCGAATGGTCTAATTCTGCTCCTTTTTACAGTGCAGAAGGAGGCCATTCGGCCCATCGAGTCTGCACCGCTCTTGGAAAGAGCACCCTACCCAAGGTCAGCACCTCCACCCTATCCCCATAACCCAGTAACCCCACCCAACACTAAGAGCAATTTTGGACACTAAGGGCAATTTATCATGGCCAATCCACCTAACCTGCATATCTTTGGACTGTGGGAGGAAACCGGAGCTCCAGGAGGAAACCCACGCACTCACGGGGAGGATGTTCAGACTCCGCACAGACAGTGACCCAAGCCGGAATCGAACCTGGGACCCTGGAGCTGTGAAGCAATTGTGCTATCCACAATGCTACCGTGCTCTCTTTTTGGTGGAGATGGACATCGCGTAGCACCTGACTGGTGCGAATCTTATTCCTGCTAATCAGACCAATACTGAATGCAGTTCTGAACCCACAACGTCTGCCTCCTTGTCAAGGGTAATTAGAGATGGGCAATTAATGCCGGTCCAGCCAGCGATGCCGAAATCCTATGAACAAATGAAAAAAGGTCCTGCCAGATTGTTGCTTCAGTATCTTAGGAGTTGCAAATGAAACTGTACATTGTATAGTCATCAGCAAACATCCCACTTCTGACCTTATGATGGAAGAAAGTTCACCGATGAATAGCTGAAGATGGCTGGGCCTCGGACACTACCCTGATGAACTCCAAGAGCAATGTTCTGGAACTGAGCTGGTTAACCTTCAACAACCATGGCCATCTTCCTTTGTGCCAGGTATGCTTCAAACCAGTTACAGAAGTTTCTTCTGGTCTCCCATTTAGTTCAACTTTCCTGGGGCTCACCAATGCCACATTCAGTCAAAACCTGCCAAGACATCCAAAGATGTGCAGTAGGTGGATTGGCCATGATAAATTGTCCTTTGTGACCACAAAGGTTCGGTGGGGTTATTGGGTCACGGGGATAGGGTGGAAGTGAGGGCTTAAGTGGGTCGGTGCAGACTTGATGGGCCAAATGGCCTCCTTCTGCACTGTATGTTCTATGTTCTAAGATGACAAAGGCATCAAGATAACTGTTCTCGCTTCTGAAATTTAGGGCAAAAATTCTCCCATTTTGGGACTAAATGCACTGGTGGGCTGCTCTGGCCCCTTTCCTGCTGGCCAGAATGGCCACAGATTCTGAAGTTAAAGTCACATTAATATGCACTAGCAAGTCACCTGGCAGCTAATTCATCCGGCTGCCCTCAGCTGACAGATTTGAAGGCCCCGGTGCCATATATACCAGTCCAACACACTCATATTTCTCTCTCCAGCACACCTGACCTCATCAGACTGTGCAGGATGGCCGGAACCCAGAAGGAAAAGGCTGCCAGCCTCAATAGGAAGGCCGCAAAAGCTCTCAGTGCCAGAGCCCTCAAGGGCCTTATTCGGGGAGTCCAGCCCCATCGCCATCTCCTCTACCCCAGGGACAGCGCAAAGGAGCACACTCACCTCACCTCTCTAGTCTGGGAGACCATTGCCCAGTACATCAGGGAGGTTGTCACCCACCCACGAAGTGCAATCCAGCCCAGGAAACGGATGAATGATCTAATCCACTCCACCAGAGCAAGTTCTCTCTCAGTCCCTCCACTATCAACACTCAGCCTGGCATCATGTACTCAAATGGCTACTCTCCTCATCATCACACATCAAGTCGCAGGGGGAAAATATCAACATTTATTCTCTTTACAAGGCTTTCACATCAGCACCAACCCATCAGTCTTGCTGCTCGAACTCCAGTATCTGTTCCTTCAGGAGAGGGTTCACTACAGAGGAACAAGTATTTCACCCAACCTCTGCTCCACCCCTCTGATCACATCTCTTTCTTTTGTCTCCAAACAGGTCAAATCAATGCACGACAGTGAGCGAGCCCAGAGGGAAGGAGGGCTGGTAGAGGTGAAAACCAATTACTGCGGATGCTGGAATCTGAAATAAAAACAGAAAATACTGGACAATCTCAGCAGATCTGACAGCATCTGTGGAGAGAGAAGGGAACTAACATTTCGAGTCTGGATGACTCTTTGTCAAAGATAGTATAAATACTTGCCCTCAACGAGTTTGAGAGTACTGCTGCAGGGTTCGCCAGCGAGGATTGCTCCGGTGACGATGCAGAGCTTGGCCTCTCGCAATAACCTGGTACAGATCTCAGCTTAATCGCTTCACCCAATCCTGCAATTCACACTGAGTGCAATATACCCTGAATTAGCTTCAGCTCATCCAATAAAATGTCCTTTTGCAGGTAGCGACAGGCTGCAGCCACCCAGCCAGAACCTCTCCGAGCCCCTGGAACACGTCTTAAGGATGTGGACTCACTTCCACTAGCGCAGAGACACACAGGGGTTAATGCAAGTACACGTAGACTAGCTAGACACTAGAGGGAGCACCAGAGACATGACACACAGACACTCAACCAATAGGTCAGTAAGATAGGACACGACCGATGGGCATTCACGATACACACAGAGGTGACACTACCACCAACCCATACATAAAGGACACAGCACACATGATCTTCCTCTTTCCAGTGGAGACACTCAGTGAGTACAGACACAGGGTTGATTCAGCATCACACCCATCACGTGGATTGTAGCAGACTGGTTCGTCAGTCTGAGTAGCTATAGAAGGATTAACAGTTGTGGCGAATCTGAGTAGGAGAATTATAAATAGTTTAATAAACGTGTTGAAGTTATCTCCACGTCTGAACCTTCCTTTGTCAGAGTGAACATCAAGGAAGCAGCTTATGCTATGTCAAGAGCATAACAAGACAGGTGGGACATAGCTCAAGGTTAGACTCAGGGTCACTTTCTGGAGAACATTTCACAGATGTGACCCTGCAGCAGTCGGAGGGTTTTAAACTTTCATTTACCTGTACTTCCTGCACATAAGAAACATGGGACAGGATTCTCCGTTGCCCGACACCACAATCGTAATCGCCGATCAGGCAGAGAATCGATTCCAACGCTGGAATTGGGGCCGGCGCCGGTTCGATGCCAGTTTGCAATTCTCCATCCCCTCCAAACCGGTGTCATTGTGACGAGTGGCATGCGCAGTCGCAATGCCGTTGGTGCCTCATCGGCTGGCCCACCCACGATGCTCTGCCCCTGATGGGCCGAGTTCCCAATGGCGCGGGACATGTGTGGTCTTAGCCGATGTGCTGGCTGCGGACTGTGCCCAGCACCGCCATACTCGGCCGGGATCCATGCCGCTGGCTAGGGGGCATCTGCCAGGGCTGGGGGGGACTGGTGCGGGGTGGCCAGGAGGTGGCCAGGGGCTGGGCTGTGGGGTCGCGGTTGGCAGGTTAGGTTACGTGCAAGGCCGGTACCATGTTGCATTGCGCGACCTGTGCAGGTTGTCAGCTGTGCGCTTGTGCGGCCTGGGACCTGGCCATTCGCCTTCCTTTCATGACACGATCGCGGCACCGGTGCCAGCCCCTCACCGGCACCAGAATCAGTGAGGGCTTGACGCCAATTTTTTAAAATGTGAACCTCCTACGGTTTCTCCGTTTAAGCCGTCACTTTGTCTCAGGAACGGACAATCTCGCCCATGGGCTTCGCATTCTGATTTGCATTGCCACAATTAAAAATGCCACACCTAAATAAATCATTTTTATATTGCTTTGTTCCTGATTTTAGTTTTTTCTTTGTTAGCTGTTCACCAGAGGCCCTGGAGATCCACATACAGCTCACACTAGCACTGTTTTGTTCTGCCGCTGACTCGCCTGAGAAGCTTTCTCCAGCCGATTCAGGAGTGAGATCCTGACCTGTTTGTGTCTCTGGCCCTCTTTTCCTTATTCCAAAATGATCCATCTTCAGTTCTTCACACAGTCCTGTTGCTTACTTGCTGGTAGCTACAAAATAGAGGAAACTCTCCTCCGCGATTTTGTGCCCAAAGCACGGACGTGCAGGGCATGTGACATCAGTGTACATGCCGGGTGTATGACCTGCTCTCTACCACCCCTTCTGGCTGAAAGAATCCATCATTGTTTCCAAGAAATTTGGGCCTCGGACAGCACATTGATGTCAGGAGGAGACGGTCAGCCCCTCTGGCCTCTGGGCCTGCGCACTGCCGGATCCGCCTGAGGGGGAGCATGCAGGCATGAATGCCAAGCATTCTTGAAAGCCGCTCGCGGCCATTGGGCACTTCACCCGCAATTGCGAACGCCGCGGCTGATCACTCCGACACACGAACATGACCCACATGTGGGTCGTGACCCTGAGTTTAAAAATCCCTGCCGTAAAGGAACAAAAAAAACAGCTTCAAGCACAATTCGGTCAACAGCAGACACATATGGTTGCTGCCTCCAAAACCAGAGCTGGTAACCACGACCTTTGCTGGCACAATATACTTGAAAGAACTTCCTCCGAGGCTGTGTCTTGCTGATGCTAAGGGGAAACCAATGTGTGTGGTTAGCTGAGAAAGGACCGAGACAGAGACCGAGGGGGGTGCTGCAGAACTGCCCACTGTAGTCAGAGAGGTGTCACAACCTTGTACAGACCCCTTTTTCCTTGGTATGGTTATGGTCCTGAGGGAAGAGGCAAAACAAAGATGTACAACTGATAGCAGGGTGTTCTGGCACCTTGTCAACCTTTTATTTATACAAATATCTGGTGAGGACTAACTAATGACCCTCAGCTAAAAAACTACCTTGAGCTAAGTTAGGGAAAGGGGGAAGGTGACCATTCTGACATCTTGGGTACCTGTCCTGTATTTATTTGTTAGAAAGGATCGAACAAGTGATTATAATAGGGAAAACCACCAGTCCCGAGGAATAAAGTACATTGACTAGTGCTTGGAGACAGGGGGAAGTCATGTCTCATCAGACCTTCTTCAGATGGAAGATGGACCAGGGAAGATGGAAGAAGTCCAGGGGAGAGTCCCCAAACACTATGGTTAGAGGGCAGAATGCTACCATCACAAGCTACAGATATCAATTTGTGCCAACTGCCCATTCACCCTCTGGAATCAGTGAAACACTCAATTGTCATTGATTTGAGACTTTTCCTGTTTCTTTATCCAATATAATGCATCATGTCTAAACTGTTACTTCTAAATAAAGTATTTTTCTTTAATTTAGAGCATCCAATTTTTTTTTTCCAATTCAGGGGTAATTTTAGCGTGACCAATCAACCTAACCTGCACACTTTTGGGTTGTGGGGGTGAGACCCACGCAGACACGGGGAGAATGTGCAAACTCCACACGGACAGTGACCCAGGGCCTCAGCGCCATAGGCAGCAGTGCTAACACTGCGCCACTGTGCTGCCCCATTTCTAAATAAAGTTAATAAACTCTCTTAAAATTACTTACAAACACTTGACAATCTATATTAGTTAGCTGTGACTCCCAAACTCAAAATGTTTCAAATAGGAGAGGGAGGAGTTTTAGAAAACTGATGTCCAGTGGAGATCACAGAATCGGATAATCCTCACCCTGGGAATGTGTTAATCCTAGAAACGGTGCTTATATCTCGGGGCATTGGTGGGGGTGAGGGCAGGCTGAGTTGTTAAGTCCCGGGATGATGTTTGGGGGGGTTTGATTCGAGGGTGAATGCTTACCCTGTCGCTTGTGGGTGTGGTGGTCCTGGAAAGGGGGGATCATAGGTTCCAGAATGGGTCAATTCCAGGGTCCAGGATGTCAGACCCGGCGTCGCAGGAGTCTGCCAGATATTGAGGCAAGGGAGTCAATACTGAAGCCGGGCTGTGGGGGCAGGCAGAGGCCTCAGGGAAGAAATCGGAGGACTCAGAGGGGAATTTGGAAAGTGCCACGGTTGGATCGGTGGCCCTATGGGGATAGTTGGAGGCCTTGTGGGAAAGTCAGTGAGAGACCAGAGGGTTTTGTGAGGTGGCTGATGCTGCCCAGGCAGACATGCTGAATCCAGCAGGTATATGGAAAATTCAACAGTCCTCACCTTGCTTTAGCTACAGTTTGCAGTTAGATTCAATATGGTGATTAGAAATGTGGCTCACAACCACATTGTGATATTTGAAATGCCAAGCTCAGAGCAGCTGATACTAGTAGTGGTTGGAATGGAGACATGTTGGGGACATCTTTCATATTGTTAAGAAACTGAATAAAGCTATGAGTGCATAACAGATAAAGGGCAATGGCATAGAATGATGTTCAGAAAGGACAGTCAGCTTTAACTTCTATAGAAAGTCAAGAGGGATGATGAAACTGAAGACAGCATTATCTTTGTTGTACTTACATCCTATTGTTTATCACTGTGAAAAATTACACAATCCGAGTTTATGGTGAAAGATGAGGTAAGAAATTCATTTTGCAATGAAACAAAAGTAAACATAACACTGCTTAGGAAAGCAACTTCTTCAGAATTTAATGTAATTTGGGAGGGGGGGATTCTGTATTCAAGGCAAAGGATGCCAGTGTCCATCACATTACCAGGTTAGAGTTGGCACAGTTAGCATTAGACCAAATTGCCTGCTAATGCAACTGCATAACCTGCAATAGCTCCAACCAGCCCGGTCAACAAAAATGGAATTCAATCTGGAGAAGTGTGATGCAGTGTATTTGAGGCAGGCAAACAAATCATTAGGAGGTAAAATAAATGGAGGATTCTGAGAAGTGACTGTGCTGTTCTTTGTGTTGCTAAATTCAGGGTGGTTGGCGTAGTGTTCATAAAGACCACAAAATAGCTTGAAGTTGACACATTTATTCACACTACTAATTTGGATTTGACGCGTACTCCAAAAGAATACACAGTTGATTATTGACATATAAACTACACTCATCTACAACTAATCTTTATACTGATATAAACTATGATCCGCTCTTACTCACACTATCTATACTTCTGTCTCTAGCTAACTCCTGCACTACTCTCTCCCCACAAGGCTTAGCACCAATGCCTTATATACTTGTAACTGTAGCTCCCTCTAGTGGATATTCTAGACATTTCATTAACCCTTGATGTTCTTACATTTATGATAATACCACAGTGAGAAACAAAGGGACACTGGAGTGTGTGGTGATATGAGTGGGAGCACTGCCATTGGTGCAGAGCATTGGTTTTCCATTGGCTCTGGCTGGTCATGTGCCTCTCATCTGATTGGCTGGGACTAGTCATGTGACTGCTCACCAATTGGTCGAGAGGCAAGTAGACCCCGCCTCCGAGGCGGGATATAAGTACCCAGGTTTCCCAGCGGTCGGCCTTTCTCTGTAGTCGACCACCGGGCTAACATTTAGCTGATTAAAGCCACAGTTTGGATCTTCATCATGTATCGCATCCAATTGATGGCACATCAGTGCTTGTCCCCAGATCCCCGAAGGTAGCAGCAGAGCAGGCAGATGAAGTGATTGAAAAGGCATGTTTGATGCTTTCCTTTTTTAGATGAAGCCGAGAGCAAGAAGGTTATTCTAGAACTATATAAAGAACACCAGCTAGGCCACAGTCACAGTCAATGTACTGTGAGCAGTCCTTGTCATTATTTTAAAGGAAGCATGTGACTGCACGAGAAAAGGAACAGAGAACACATGCAAGGATGTTGACACAATTCTGAATTTTCATTATGTGATAAGATTGGAGAGTCTGGGATTGCTTAAACAGAGGAGGCTGAGTGCCAATTTAATGAGGAGTGTAAAATTAGGAGGCGCTTAATGGATAGGAAAGACTTACTTCCCTGAACAGCGAGTCAGTAATCAGGAGACATAGATTTAAAGTAATTGGCAGAAGCATTCGTGTGCAGATGAGAATTTTGTTTTGCCCAGAAGGTGGTGGGGATATTGAACTCACTGCCTGAAAGTGAGGCTGTGGTAAAACCCCTCACTGTAGTTGAAAAATGTTTACAGGTATATTGAATTGCTGGATAGCTCATCTCTCCATCGGTATGATAGTCAAATGTCCTCCTTATCTGTGCCATAATTGTCTATGTTTCTATAATTCCAGTAAATGTATGCTGCACTCCCTCCAAAGCCGATGTATCTTTCCCAATGTATGCTACCTGGAACCAAACACAGTACACCAGATATGATCCAACCAGAGTTTTGCATAGCTATGACATAACTTACCCCCTCATATTTTGTTGATGTTGACCTTCTTCCTGCACTACAGATCAATCCTCTTGGTCATACTTTGGAACTAAAGGCTGTCGCCACCTCATCCCAGGCAGCACTGGCGACCTTGTGGCTCACCCTCCGGGACCTCCGGGGAAAAGGACATCCCTCATGGCCTCCACCGCGTCCAGGAGCCTGCCCAGGTCAGTGTCCCCAAATCTTGGGGCCAGTCTCCTTGGCGCCATTGTTGCGAGCTGGCTGGGGTTGGCGGAGCAAGTATAATAATAATCTTTATTGTCACAAGTAGGCTTACATTAAAACTGCAAAGAAGTTATTGTGAAAAGCCCCTAGTTGCCACATTCTGCCGCCTGTTCAGGCACACGGAGGGAGAATTCAGAATGTCCAAATGACCTAACAGCACGTCTTTCGGGACATGTGGAAGGAAACTTGAGCACCCGGAGGAAACCCACACAGAACCCGAGTGACCCAAGCTAGGAGTCAATCCTGGGACCCTGGCTCTGTGAAGCATCAGTGCTAACCACTGTGGTACCGTGCCCCCCCCCCCCCCCCAGTTTAAGTGCTGCTAAACCTTGTTAGCGGGGGGGCTGGCGAGCCCGGTCCCAGCGAATCAGCTGGCGAGCCAGCATTTGGGATAAGAAGCCCATGAGGCCTCATTAAGTGGACCAATTAACATTGAATTCCCACTCGCTACCACACTTTGAAATTTTCCCGGAGAATCGCGCCTCTATTTTTGGTCCTGATGGAAGGGTAATCGATATGCACCCTCTTTCTACACGTGTTGCCTGACCTGTCCAGGGCTTTCTGATATCTTTGTCCATTCTATCAGCTGTATTTTGCTTTCTATGATATTGGGCTCTTCCAGACACCACAGGGAAGTATTTCTTACTCAGTGTGCTGTTCACAGCTTCATCATTAAAAGGCAAGTATATCTGAGGTCCTGCGAGAGGAGTTTAAGGAGTTAGGTCAAGATGAACATGCAGGGTCTCAAGGGTGGTAATCTGCAAATTGCTCCTTGTCCATATTCCTGAATTCTAGGTCCGGAACAAGACTTGGATGAATGTTTGTTTGGAAAGCAGTGAGCCGTGGAACTCAAGTGGTATTAGTGATATTCACAGTGATGTTTCCAATGGGGCAGCCTTTAGCACAGTGAGGGGTGTATCTTGTGATTGCTCAGGCTACTCATACAGAATCTGCTGAACAGTACATACACTTTGCTGACCACTTTCTTTGTCACCACTCAGGCTCCTATCTGCTCATTTCCTCATTCTGTTCCTCCTGCTTTACAGTGAAGCAGATTTTGCAGACCAAAGTTGTGCAACTAGCAAAAACCAAAATTTATTTTTGAGTCCTTTTAAGGCAGTGTTTGTACAGCATCCTCTGATCAGCCATGGAAACATAGAAAGATTTATAGCACCGAAGATGGTCTTTCAGCCTGTGTCTGTGCTGGCTAAAAAAGAGCCATCCAGCCCAATCACATTTTCCAGCTCTTGCTCCATAGCCCAGTGGGGTACAGAACATCGAATAAATATTCAAGTTTTTTTTAAAAATGCAACAAGGCTTTCTGATTCTCCAGCCTTTCAGGCAATGATTTCCAGACTGTGGTGAATCACAGTCCGTGTTATTCACACTGTTATTATATATGATGTACTGTGTCTGTGTAAGCTCGGTATACGAGCAGTTGCGCGGCTCTGCCCCTAGGGGGAGATGAGGAGTTTGTACTGGGCTCCGCCCATGGCTCCGCCCATGGCTCCTCCTACTAACCAGAAGTATGAAGCATGGCAGTCTGAGCCTGCCTGCCAGTTCATCTCGTCACAGGCAGGCTCCGTTGTAAGATCATTAAAACTACTGTTCACTTCCAACTACGAGTCTTGTGAATTGATGGTCACATCACAGACCCCAACACCTTTTGTGTGAAAAGAAAACTCCTGATTCCTTCTAATCATTCCACTAATACGTTAAATCTGTACCCACTAGTAATTGATCCCACTGTTAAGGGAAATAGATCTTGCTGATCCCCTTTTTTATTTGATACAACTCAATTAATTCTTGCTTCAGCCTCCCCTGTTTCATGGAAAACAGCCCTAGTCTATCCAACCCTTCCTCAGAGCTAAACCTCTCCAGTCCTGGCAACACTCTTGCATATGAAGTTCCAAACTGCATATTCGGTGGTCACTCTTGCAGTTCTTTGTTCCCCATTGCAGCTGTACTCTGTCTCTACCTGGTTTAGAGAAATTGGACAGGATTATCCCTGTGGGAAATGATATCAGGGCGGTTTCTGGGTTAACACACCTATGGGGCAGGGAGGGGGGGGTCACTTGTGATTATTGAGGGGAAGCCATCTTAAATGACCTGGAGAGAGGGCAGACTCTCAAATTTGAAGGGCCAATCAAGGGCCTCACAGCTTGAAAGGGGCAGTAGGCTGCAACAGATGGTAAAGGAAAGATGGTGCTGCAAGATGGATGCAGCCTCTCTGCAAAATTTTATAGAATTTACAGTGCAGAAGGAGGCCAATCGGCCAATCGAGTCTGCACCGGCTCTTGGAAAGAGCACCCCACCCAAGGTCAACACCTCCACCCTATCCCCATAATCCAGTAACCCCACCCAACACTAACGGCAATTTTTGACACTAAGGGCAATTTATCATGGCCAATCCACCTAACCTGCACATCTTTGGACTGTGGGAGGAAACCGGAGCGCCCGGAGGAAACCCACGCAGACATGGGGAGAACGTACAGACTCCACACAGACAGTGACCCAAGCCGGGAATCGAACCTGGGAACCTGGAGCTACCCACTTCGCTACTGTATTTGCATGAAGCTTTCACCACATTATTTAAAGAATACATTAGCCTGTATATTTTAATAGCTGAGACCAAAAGATCTCACAGCACAAAACTTCCCTTTTTAATGACATAATTGTTGAGTTATCAATTCTGCATCATTTTCTAATTGTCTGCTGGTCCCCTATCACTATCATAGTGTTCAAGCAAATTTACTTTTAAATATAATCTAATAAGTTTTAGTCTCTTATGAACTCATTATCGAAACCAAATTGTTCATTGTATAGCAATTAGTGCACATGCAAATTAAGCATTGAGGTTGTATAGTTTTCCACATCCGGGGCGGGATTCTCCTCCCCCCCTCCCCCCACCGCCTGGGTGGGAGAATCGCTGGGGCAGCCCAACCCCCACACGAGATTCTCCCACCCCGCCGAAACGCCGGGCCACTCAGAGAGTCGCCGCAAACGGCGAGCGGCGATTCTCTGGTCCAGATGTGCCAAGCTGCCGCGCGTAAACGACCTAGTCCCGCCGGCGCCGTCCACACCTGGTGGGGTTTGGCCTGCGTTCGGGGCTCACCAATCGGCAGGCCGGCCTCTTACCCCCAGGCCTACTTCCTTGCGCGACCGGCCTCAGAACACCGGCGCCATGTTGGTGAGGGGCCGGAGTGCTCCGCGAGGTTACCGTGCATGCGTCGGTTGGCACTGGCGCCACTGCGCATGTCATCGTTGGTGCGGTGCAACTGCGCATGCGCGGATCCCGCGGTGCCAGGTTCGCACCGGGATCTGCGATCGGAGTGTCGCAAACCACTCCAGGGCCGTGCGGCCCCCTGTAGGGGCCAGAATTCGACGTGAGAGCGGCCTGTTCACACCGTTGTAAAACCCAACGGCGTAGACACTCTGCCTCCATTTCGTACAATCCCTCCCCCTGTCTCCACTCAGCCTCAACTCATTTTCCATTGAAACCTTTATCCATGACTTTATCCATACCTCTCGACTTGACTACTTCAACACACTCCCAGCCAGCTTTTAACATGACACCCTTTATAGACCATTCAACCATCGCTCCAATGCTCGCTGGTCAAATTTCTTCCTGCTCCGGTAACATTTTGATTTTCAAATTCTGGGCCTTTTTTTCAACCAAGTCCCTGCATGACCTTGTCCCTCTTTATCTCTGCAACCTCCCCCAGCTCTACAACCCTACAAGGTCTCTGTGTTCCTCCAATTCTGGTCTTTTTAGCATACCTGATGTTCTCTGCTCCGTATTTGACGGCTGTGTTTTAGCCCTAAACTCTGTTAATCTCTTGCTAAATGTCTCCACCTCTCTTCCTCTCCTCCCTCCTTTGAGACACTGCTTACAAACAATCTCCTCAACCAACTCCAATGTCATCTACCCTAATCTGCTCTCATGTGGCTCAGGATCATACTTTCTCTTATGATGCTCTTCCAAAACACTTTGGGATCGTTAATTGAGTTAAAGGTGTTATATAAATATAGATTGTTACTGAAGTTGCAATATTAATGCAAGGTTATTTCAGTGATACTGCTTTTACACACATTTCATATGTTCCTTGCATTATAAATTGGTCTCAATGTTTTTATTCCTTATTAAAAGACTACTAAAACCAGCTGCGTGCAGCTCTGCTCATTTGTCCACTTCATCCCAATTGTAGAGATGTCAGTCTTGTTAATAAATGGCATTGGAGTTGGCAATGTACAGAAAGAGAATGGTTGATGTCGCTAATGGAACAGTATATATTAATACACGGCTGGAAAAAGGAAAAAGCCAGAAAAACGTGGTCTAGGAAGTCAGCGAAAATTGGAGTTGCATTCAGATCCATCCTGCCTCCCCAGGACAGACCCATCTTCGCCTTCGCCTTCCGGTGGATTGTTTTTGGAGGGGCTTATATTCTGTGCATTGTGAGTGACTGGCAACGACAGTGATTATGTATCCCACCAGGAATTACATGTTACTGGTAGAGGGATTTTAAAAGTCAGCAACAAAATGTTAATACTCATTTCACCCATTTCCTACTACAAGTATCACTGCCAGTGGTTAGCACTGTTGCTTCACAGAGCCAGGGTCCCAGGTTCGATTCCCGGCTTGGCTCATTGTCCGTGCGAAGTTTGCACGTTCTCCCCATCTCTGCGTGGGTTTTCCCCGGGTGCTCCAGTTTCCTCCCACAAGTCCTGAAAGACATAGGGCGGGATTCTCTGCCCCTGAGACTAAGTGTTGACGCCGCCGTAAATGCCGTCGCATTTCACGACGGCATCAACATGCCCTCGGGAACGGCGATTCTGGCCCCTACAGGGGACCAGCACAGCGCTGGAGCAACCCACGCCGCTCCAGCTGACAATACCGCTGTCAAATGGGCACCGTGAGTCTGCGCATGAGCGCTGTGACCGGCGCCGATGCGCGCATGCACAGTGCGACCCGTGCGATTGCGCACAGGCACAGTGGCTCCCTTCTCCGCGCCGGCCCGACGCAACATGGCATAGGGCTACAGGGGCCGGCGCGGCGCAAAAGAGGCCCCTAGCCCGAGAGGCTGGCCCACTGATTGGTATGCACCGATTGCAGGCCAGGCCACAGCGGAGGCCCCCCCCTGGGTCGGACCCCCCATTTCCCCCCTCCCCCCACCAGGCTGCCCCTGGATTCATGCACGCCAAGGTCCCGCCGGGTCAGACCACACATGGACGGCGCCGGCAGGACTCGGATTTTTTATGCGGCCGCTCAGCCCATCCCAGGTGGAGAGTTGCTGGGGGGGGGGGGGGGGGGGGGGGGGGGGCGCTCCGGCGCCGTGCCCACCGCGCCGGTGCCAATGGCACCGATTCTCCGCTCTCCGGAGAATTGACGAACCGGCGTTGGGACGGCATTGTGCAATTTGCGCCCAACCTGCCAATTCTCCAGCCTGGCGTGGTCTGCGGGAATCCCACCCATGCTGTTAGGTAATTTGGACATTCTAAATTCTCCCTCAGTGTATCCAAACAGGTGCCAGAATGCGCCAACTAGGGGATTTTCACAGTAACTTCATTGCAGTGTTAATGTAAACCTACTTGTGACACTAATAAAGGTTATTATTATAATAATTGAATGCCACAAGCTCTGCCATTAGATGGAGAACCAATATTTGCTCAGCTCGCTGAGGGTCTCTGCTGGGAAAAATCAGCTACTACCTCACAACTACACATGATTAATCAGATGAAAAACATAATTTTATACGATAGAAATTGGGTAACACGGCTTTTTGACCTTGAGGGTCAGGATTCGCAACCTTTCTGCAATAGTTCAAAATGAGCAAGACGGTATGTAAATTTGGTGCAGCCATTTCATCTGCCTGATATATAGCGTGACACTGAGTGGCTCCCACACTGATCTGCTGTCTGAAGTGCCCCAGTCTTTGTGCACAGCTCGGGACACAGTCTAATTCTGAATTAACCATGTGCTCCAAACTGCCTGCCCTTTTAAAGACTCAATCATTATAATAGGGAAACTGGAACAATGCACCGTAGGCGGCTGGATAATCACTTTGGTACACTGAGGGACACGGAGGATGGCCCAGCATGTCAGAGAAGTCTTCCCGATCAGTGATGTTGCCTTGGAGGCATTGGTCAAACAGGTGCAGGTCAGGAGAGGTGCCATGTTCCTGCCAGGTACCAGGGAGCCTTCATGAGAGCACATACCAAGGGTGATTATCTGAGGAAAGTTGTCCTTGCAGTAGAGGGAGTGTAGCAAATGTTTACCAGACTGATTCTCGGGATGGTGGGACAGACGTATGAGGAGAGATTGAATCGGTTAGGATTGTATTCGCTGGAGTTCAGAAGAATGAGTGGGAATCGCATAGAAACCTATAAAATTCTAACAGGACTGGACAAGGCAGATGCAGGAAGAATATTTCCGATGGTGGGTGTGTCCAAAATCAGGGGTCACAGTCTGAGGATATCGTGTAGTCCATTTAGGACAGAGATGAGAAGAAATTTCTTCATTCAGAGAGTGGTCAGCCTGTGGAATTCATTGCCACAGGAAGTAGTTGAGGCCAAGACATTGTGGGCGAAATTCTCCGCCCCCCACGACGGGTGGGAGAATAGCGGGAGGGCCTTCCCGACATTTTTGCCGCCCTCCCGCTATTCTCCCACCCCCCCCGCCGAAGTCCCGACCCGAATCGCTGCCGCCGTTTTTTTTACGGCCGGCAGCGATTCTCAGCTGTTAGATGGGCCGAAGTCCCAGCCCTTTCCGCCGTTTTTACGAACGGCAAACACACCTGGTCTTGCCGTTCGTAAAAACGGCGTCACAAACTCGCTTTTTATAACCATGGCACCGATTGGCACGGCAGTACCACGGCCGTGCCAAGGGTGCCATGGGCCCGCGATCGGTGGGCACCGATCACGGGCAGCGGGCCCGATGCCCGCGCACTACTTGTCCTTCCGCCGCCCCGCAGTATCTATTCGCGGGGCGGCTGAGGGGCAACCCGGCCCGCGCATGCGCGGGTTTCGCGCAAAAACGCGATGACGTCACCCGCGCATGCGCGGGTTGGAGTCTTCCAAACTGCGCATGCGCGGCTGACGTCATATGACGCGTCAGCCGGCGCTAACTCCGGCAAGCGGTCTTAACGATTTTCGTTAAGCCCGTCTTGCCGGAGCCTACGGCGTCGGGCTGCTAGCCCCGACCGGGGACCAGAATCGGTCCCCGGTCGGGAAGGGGCGCGCTGCCGTAAAACCCGCCCGGGTTTTACGCCAGCTTTATGATTTCTCCCGTTTTGGGAGAATCTCGCCCTGTATTTTTTCCAGAAACAGTTAGATATGAAGGCGATCAAAGAATATGGGGAGAAAGCAGGATTAGGTTATTGAGTTGGATGATCAGCCATGATTATAATGAATGGCGGAGCAGGCTCGAAGGGCCGAATGACCTCTTCCTGCTGCTATTTTCCATATCTCTATGTTTCCATGTCTGTGATTAATGCCCAGATTGATGCTCCCAGGACATAAGAGTAGGGGTAGGCCATTCAGCTCTTTGAACCTACTCTGCTTTCCAAACCAATCATGATTGATCTGGTTGTAGTCTCATCTCTATTTTCCTGTCTGGTCCCGATAACCTTGTCTGTCAATAATCTACCTATTCTATATCAAAGTAACACCAATGGCTGGTATAACGTCACGCGTTGCACCTTGACATAATTGGAGCATTTTGTGGGTATCTGTGGAGTTGACCATTGTACCCTCTTTGAGCAGCATCTCGTACATTTACGATCCCGACATGCGCCCCCTCTGATTCTTCCTCTTTGCGGCTACAATGCGGAACGTAACAAAAGAGAAACTGGCAATGAGATCTGGCCCGTAAAAAAAAGTGAGAGAAACAACGATGATTTTGTCAGGAGAAAGAATCATCGACGGAGTTCCAGGGCAGTACACCACCGAGAGTGAGATTAAGAAATATCGTTGACTTCTGAGGCAAAATCATCTTGTGGCAAATAAAAACAACTCTCAGATAAATAGTTGGACATCATACAGTTTGTAGCAGGACGTCGGCCAATCACCTGGTAGAGTAAAAAAAGTAAAACTCAAGATAAAGACAAAAAAGTGTGCCTAAGTTTTTGAAGGCACGTACCATATCCAATGCTATTCAACCTAAAGAGAAGAAGAATTCGAGGGGTTACTGAAGACAGGAGCCATTGGGCCTGTTACCACCAGCAATTGGGCAACCCCAATCTTCCCAGTCTTAAAGAAGGATGGTTCAGTACAAATATGTGAGGATTTCAAAATGTCTCACAACACTATTATGTGCTGATCAGCACCCTCAACCACTTATCGAAGATCTTTTGCAGGCCACTCATTCAGTCAAAAATTTAGCAAAATTGATCTCTCCCAAGCCTATCTGCAAATGAATGAAGCTATTGAGTCTCAAGCATTACTGAATATAGTAACACACAAGCGTCTGTTTTGATATCAGAGGCTTCCATTCAGGATAATGCCAGCACCGGCTTTCTTCCATATCAGGTGTGCAGTTCCAGGTGGACAACATTTTGGTTACAGGTTCAAACGATATAGAGCATGAAAAGAACCTAGAAGCTACTCTGCAGCCTGCTTGTGACGCATCATCCTGTAGCGTTGGAGCAGTTGTCTCATACATAATGCCTTCAAACCAAGGGTGACCAATCACATTTGCTTCTCCACACCCCTGATATGACCCTCAACGGACTATATGGAGGTCCCAGAACCCCCCACATCCCCCCAACACCCACGCAGGGCACATCCGAGCTCAATCACCGCCATGCAAAAAATGCCAGCTTGGCACTTCCAGGCTGCCTAACAGGTTCCAGAGCCAGGGTACCACCTTGCCCAGAGGACATGACACTCCACATCCCACAGTCCAAAGATGTGCGGGTTAGGTGGATTGGCCATGCTAAATTGCCCGTAGTGTAAGGTTAGTGCAGAGGCATTTGGATAGGTTAAGTGAATGGGCTAGGGTCTGTGAGATGGAATACAATGTTGACAAATGTGAGGTTATCCATTTTGGTAGGAATAACAGCAAAAGGGATTATTATTTAAACAATAAAATATTAAAACATGCTGCTGTGCAGAGGGACCTGAGTGTCCTCGTGCATGAGTCACAAAATGTTGGTTTACAGGTGCAATAGCTGATTAAGAAGGTGAATGGAATTTTGTCCTTCATTGCTAGAGAGATGGAGTTTAAGACTAGGGAGGTTATGCTGCTATTGTATAAGGTGTCAGTGAGGTCACACATAGAACTTAGAACAGTACAGCACAGAACAGGCCCTTCGGCCCTCGATGTTGTGCCGAGCACTGTCCGAAACCAAGATCAAACTATCCCACTCCCTGTCATTCTGGTGTGCTCCATGTGCCTATCCAATAACCACTTGAACGTTCCTAAAGTGTCCGACTCCACTATCACTGCAGGCAGTCCATTCCACACCCTAACCACACCTGGAGTATTGTGTTCAGTTTTGGTCTCCTGACCTGAGAAAGGATGTCCTTACACTGGAGGGTATAAGAACTAGGGGCAGGAGTAGGCCATCTGGCCCCTTGAGCCTGCTCCGCCATTCAATTAGATCATGGCTGATCTTTTGTGGACTCAGCTCCACTTTCCGGCCTGAACACCATAACCCTTAATCCCTTTATTCTTCAAAAAACTATCTATCTTTACCTTAAAAACATGTAATGAAGGAGCCTCAACTGCTTCACTGGGCAAGGAATTCCATAGATTCACAACCCTTTGGGTGAAGAAGTTCCTCCTAAACTCAGTCCTAAATCTACTTCCCCTTATTTTGAGGCTATGTCCCCTAGTTCTGCTGTCACCCGCCAGTGGAAACAACCTGCCCGCATCTATCCTATCTATTCCCTTCATAATTTTAAATGTTTCTATAAGATCCCCCCTCATCCTTCTAAATTCCAACGAGTACAGTCCCAGTCTACTCAACCTCTCCTCATAATCCAACCCCTTCAGCTCTGGGATTAACCTAGTGAATCTCCTCTGCACACCCTCCAGCGCCAGTACGTCCTTTCTCAAGTAAGGAGACCAAAACTGAACACAATACTCCAGGTGTGGCCGCACTAACACCTTATACAATTGCAACATAACCTCCCTAGTCTTAAACTCTATCCCTCTAGCAATGAAGGACAAAATTCCATTTGCCTTCTTAATCACCTGTTGCACTTGTAAACCAACCTTCTGTGACTCATGCACTAGCACACCCAAGCCTCTCTGAACAGCGGCATGCAGAGGAGATTCATTAGGTTAATCCCAGAGTTGAGGGGGTTGGATTACGAGGGGAGGTTGAGTAAACTGGGACTGAAAACGTTAGAATTTAGAAGGATTAAGGAGGATCTTATAGAAACTATAAAATTATGAAGGGAATAGATAGGATAGATGTGGGGAGGTTGTTTCCACTGGCAGGTGAAAGCAGAACAAGGGGGCATAGCCTTAAAATAAGGGGAAGTAGATTTAGGACTGAGCTTCGGAGGAACTTCTTCCCCCAAAGGGTTGTGAATCTATGGAATTCTAATGGACATGTGCATCTGTAACAGAACTATGTTAGTAATGATATAATGCAGTCATTTTCAAATCCAGGGTCACGACCCGTGGGTGGGTCGCGGGCGATTGTCGGGAGAGTCGTGGAGCCATGCATCGCGGCATTCCTGATCAAGGGGCCATGCATCGCGACGTTCCCGATTGCAGGAAGAAGTGCCCAACCGTGTGACCGGCTTTAAAAAATGCCAGCCATGACTGCCTTTCAGAATGCCGGCAGCTTCATGCATGCAGGCCCTGTCAGCAGTGCGCAGGCCCGGAGCCCAGTGGCGCAGAACGCCTCCTGCTGACGTCAATGCGCTGACCCAGGAGCAGATTTTTTAAAAATAGCTGGAGTCTTCCTGCCCGGAGCAATGGCAGAGAGCACCCGTACACTGCCGTCATGTGTTCTGGGTGCGCAAGAGAGATTTCTCCATTTTGCCGCTGCCAGCAGTCTCTGGTGAACAATCCATGAAGAAGAAGCTGAAAACAGGAACAAAGCATCATAAAGATGATTCCTTGAGGCATGGGTTATTAATTGTGCCATTGCAAATCAGGATTCATGTGTGTTACTGCAAATGAAAGTTTAAAACACTCAAAACGTCAAGGACAAACCTCTCTATTTTTTTCAACAAATGCAGTGAGATTTTAAATCATCAGCTGAAGTCATTATCAGAAATGTAACATTGAATAACAAAGCAAGTGAGATCACGAGGACCAAGCAGGCTCACCTGTCACATAAAGGTAAGTGAAAATGGTGGGTCGCAAAGTTTGGGCGGCGTGAAGGTCCCGAAGGATGGTACAATGTGTTGGGTTTGTGTTAAAGAGCCTGATTAAGTAAAATTGTCGGGGACACTAAAGGAGTAAAGAGGGAGGTAGATTATGTATCAGCGTAACACCATTGGCTGGTGTAATGTCACATGTGACACAATGGTGTCATCGGAGCATGCCGTGGGCTTTAGTGGAGTTCACCATTGTACCCTATTTGAGCAGCATCTTGTAAATAAACCCCCTTACACTATGTTATACAACTTGTGATTCTTTGCCTTTGCAGCAACAACAAGGAAGATAGCACTATCGAACTCTACCTTGGATAAGTTCAATGACCCAGCCTCCACTGCTCTCTGAGGAAGAGTATTCCACAGACTATCCACCTTCCCAGGGAAAAATAAACCACCTCATATCAGTCTTAAAAAGGAGACTTCTTGGGCGGGATTCTCCCGTACCTGGCAGGGTGGGGAGTCCCAGCGGGACGGAGTGGCGTGAACCACTCTGGCGTCGCCCGCCCCAAAGGTGCAGAGTCCTCCGCACCTTCAGGGGCTAGGCCGGCACCGGAGTGGTTTGCACTCCGCCAGCTGGCGTGGAAGGCCTTTGGCGCCACGCCAGCCGGAGCCGAAGGGACTCCGCCGGCCGGCGAGAGTGCAAACCACTCCGGTACGTCATCCCCACACATGCGTGGGGAGGGGGGGGTTCACCCACGCGTCGGCCATCGCGGAGGTCGACACGGCCGATGGGTAGGAAAAGAGTGCCCCCACGGCACATGCCCACCCGCGGATCAGTGGTCCCCGTTCGCGGGCCAGGCCACAATGCAGGCACGCCCCGGGGCCAGATCGCCCCGCGCCCCCAGGACCCCGGAGCCCGCCCACGCTGCCAGGTCCCGCCGGTAAGGGACCTAGTCTGATCCACGTCGGCAGGACCAGCAGAAAACCAGCGGGACTTCGGCCCATCATGGGCCGGAGAATTTGGGCAGCCCCAGGGCCCATTGAGTCGCGGCGGTCCCCACCATTCTCCGAGGTGGGCGGCACGATTCGGAGAATTCGGAGGACGGCGGGGGCGGGATTCACGCCGACCCCTGGCGATTCTGGGGGGTTGGAGAATCCCGCCCCTTAATCCTAATCTGTGTCCCCCACGGCAGCAGAGCCATAGAATGCATAGAAACCCTACAGTGCAGAAGGAGGCTATTCAGGCCATCAAGTCTGCACTGACCCTCTAAAAGAGCACCCTATTCTGATCCACATCCCCACTTAATCCCCGCAACCTCTTAACCCCACCTAACCTGCACATCTTTGGACACTGAGGGGAAATTTAGTATGACCATTACCTTGATTTTCACCGGGAACGGGTGTTCTCGCCCATTCCATCATGGCTCCAGATGCGCCATGAGGTGGCACAGATCTCTCACGGTCTCCCTGCTCAA
Source organism: Scyliorhinus canicula (assembly GCF_902713615.1). Lineage (NCBI taxonomy): Eukaryota > Metazoa > Chordata > Chondrichthyes > Carcharhiniformes > Scyliorhinidae > Scyliorhinus > Scyliorhinus canicula. The sequence continues at coordinate 98,337,928 of NC_052148.1, forward strand.
CCTCAGTCAGTGGCGGAACACTCGATCCGGCATGTCTTCGTACAACAAGCGCTGCCGGTATACACGAGGCCTGATGCGATGCACTCCTCCTCAGCCTGTTGGGCGGCTGGCTCTCCATCAACACTAACTGGTCCCTCTTCTGTGGGGCAGGCTCCTATTCTGCAGGACCCTCCCCAAACAGCTCCTGCTCGTGCAACCTCAGTGCATCCATCAGGGTTACGGCAGCTAGACAGATGCCAACCATTCCTGACTCGATACTAATATCCATTTTCTGCAGGAGGTAAAGGGCAGACATGTTAGCATGGTGAGTATCCATGCCCAACCAGGTCCAAGGGGCTACACGGTGGTCCTGGTTTGCACTGTGTGGTGGTATGAATGGGAGCACTGCCATTGGTGCAGAGCATTGGTCTCCCATTGGCTCTGGCTGGTCATGTGCCTCTTGTCTGATTGGCTGGGACTAGTCATGTGACTGCTCACCAATTGGTCGAGAGGGAAGTAGACCCCGCCTCTGAGGCGGGGTATTAGTACCCAGAGTTCCCGGCGGTCAGCCTTTCTCTGTAGTCGACCACCGGGCTAACAACTAGCTGATTAAAGCCAAAGTTTGGATCTTCATCGTGCCTCGCGCCCAATTGATGGTACATCAATTTAATCAGCTAGAATTTTGAAATGGAGCTACGCATCAAGCCTGACTGCCTCCGCATCAGCCCGCATGCTTCAAATGCGCCTGCAATCTTTAAACATTGGCAGGCGTGTTTCAACAGTTACCTGACAACTGCAGCCAGCAAACACACCAAGGAGCAGAAACTCCATATCCTCTACTCGTGCGTGGGCACAGCGGTATATTCAATGATCGAGGACGAAAATGATTATGACGCGGCCATGGATATTCTGAGAAGACACTTTCTCCGGCCGGTCAACGAAGTATACGCACGGCATCTCCTGACTACTAGACAACAGTTCCCTGGTGAGTCATTCGACGAGTTCTACCAGGCCCTCACGGCTCTAGGGAGAAGTTGCGCCTGTCCCCAAGTTTCTGCGACTGAGCACATGGAACTTTTAATTAGAGATGCTTACATTGCAGGCATGCAATCCTCCTCTATCCGCCAACGATTGCTGGAGAAGAACGCCCTCAGCTTAGCTGAGGCACGGACCCTCGCAACCTCCCTGGAGGTCGCCGACCTGAACGCCCGCGCATACGCCCCCGGCCGCGCAGCAACCCCCTGGACTTCATGGCACGCACCGCCTCCGTCCACCGCTGACCCCGACCCCCCCCCAGGCCTGCGCCATGGGTCGCTCCGACATGCTAACGGGGCCCCGCTGCTATTTTTGCGGCCTCTCCAAACACCCCCGCCCGCGTTGCCCGGCTCTGCTCCGCTCTGTGTAAGAGCTGCGGGAAGAAGGGCCATTACGCTGTGGTCTGCCAGACCAAGTCGGTCGTTGCTGTTCCGCGCAGCGACCACGGATCACCCCCCCCCCCCAGGCCCTCCCAGGGCCCAGCGCTGCGCACAGACCTCTCCGGCCCGCCTCCCAGCCCCGCAACAGGCTCACGGTCCTCCCGACCCCCGCTCCCGGCTGCCCCGACCGGCCCGCAGACGCCGCTGACACTGCCCCCAGCTGCCACGAGGTTCCCACGGGCGCCGCCATCTTGGGTCCTGGACGCCACGTGCGGGTCCTGGGCGCCGCCACCTTGGGCAAACACAGGAGGCCCTGCCAGCGATTACTCTGCCACCGAGGAATATCTGGAACTCTCGCCACGACTTGCTTCCATCACACTCGACCACGCACGCTCGCCAAGACTACGACAACGATCCAGCTCAACGGGCATGAGACGAAATGCCTTCTGGACTCCGTGAGCATGCAAAGTTTTGTCCACCCCGACACGGTAAGACGCTGCGCGCTCCCCATCCACCCAGTCAAGCATAAGATCGATTTGGCCTCGAGTTCGCACTCCGTCCAGATCACCGGGTGCTGCATAGCGGACCTCACGGTCCAGGGGAGGGTTTTCAAAAACTACAAACTCCTCATTCTCCCCCGTCAATGCGCTGCGGCACTCTTGGGCCTGGATTTCCAGTGCAATCTGCAGAGCTTGACCTTCCAATTCGATGGCCCAATTCCCCCCCTTACTGTCTGCAGCCTCGCATTCCTCAAAGTGGATCCCCCTTCCTTGTTTGCTAATCTCACCCCAGATTGTAAACCTGTCACCACTCGGAGAAGACGATACAGTGCCCAGGACCGGACCTTCATCGGGTCTGAGGTCCAGAGGCTCCTTAAGGAAGGAGTTATCAAGGTCAGCAACACTCCCTGGCGAGCCCAAGTGCTGGTAGTTCGGACTGGGGAGAAAAACCGGATGGTCATCGATTACAGTCAGACCATCAACAGGTTTACGCAGCTGGACGCGTATCCTCTCCCCCATATTTCCGACCTGGTTAACAGGATCGCAAAGTACAAAGTCTTTTCCACGGTGGATCTTAAATCTGCCTACCACCAGCTCCCCATCCGCGCGAGTGACCGCAAGTACACCGCGTTTGAGGCAGATGGGCGCCTCTACCACTTCCTCAGGGTTCCCTTCGGTGTCACAAATGGGGTCTCGATCTTCCAACAGGAGATGGACCGAATGGTCGACAAGCACGGGTTACGGGCTACCTTCCCGTATCTCGATAACGTCACCATCTGCGGCCACCAGCAGAACCATGACATCAACCTTCAAAAATTCCTCCGACCCGCTAAACTCCTTAATTTAACCTACAATGAGGATAAGTGCGTGTTTAGCACCGATCGCCTAGCCATCCTTGGCTACGTAGTGCGTAACGGAGTGATAGGCCCCGATCCCGAACGCATGCGCCCCCTGATGGAACTCCCTCTCCCCAACTCCCTAAAATCCCTCAACCGCTGCCTGGGCTTCTTCTCCTATTACGCCCAGTGGGTCTCCAACTACGCCGACAAAGCCCGCCCCCTCATCCAGTCCACCTCCTTCCCCCTGTCGATGGAGGCCCGCCAGGCCTTTAGCCGTTATCAAAGCGGATGTCGCAAAGGCCACGATGTATGCTATCGACGAGTCCCTCCCATTCCAGGTCGAGAGCGACGGGTCTGATGTAGCTCTGGCAGCCACCCTGAACTAGGCGGGCAGACCCGTGGCCTTCTTCTCCCGGACCCTCCACGCTTCCAAAATCCGCCACTCCATGGTGGAAAAGGAGGTACAGGCCATAGTCGAAGCTGTGCGATATTGGAGGCACTATCAGGCCCTATCACTATCAGGAAGTTTACCCTCCTCACAGACCAACGGTCAGTGGCTTTCATGTTCGATAATGCATAAAGGGGCAAGATCAAGAATGACAAGATCTTGCGGTGGCGGATCGAGTTGTCCACGTACAACTACGATATCTTGTACCGTCCTGGGAAGCTCAACGAGCCTCCCGATGCCCTATCCCGCGGTACCTGCGCCAGCGCGCAGCTTGACCGCCTCCGCTCCCTCCACACGGACCTCTGCCATCCAGGAGTCATCCGTTTTTACCACTTTATTAAGACCCACAACCTGCCCTACTCCGTCGAGGAAGTCAGGACCGTCACCAGGGACTGCCACGTCTGCGCCGAGTGCAAACCGCACTTCTACCGCCCCGAACGAGCGCATCTGATCAAGCCGTCCGCCCCTTTGAACGTCTCAGTATAGACTTCAAGGGTCCCCTCCCCTCCAACAACCATAACACATATTTCTTGAGTGTTATTGATGAGTACTCCCGCTTCCCTTTCGCCATTCCCAGTCCCAACATGACCACATGAACGTCTTCTTGTTTTCCCCAGGAAGTCGTCCTCAGGATCCCCTCTCCCGACCTGGCTGGCCACCCCCGGGCCCATCCTGCTCCGGAAGCATGTGCGGGTGCACAAGTCCGACCCGTTGGTTGAGCGAGTCCAGTTACTCCATGCCAACCTGCAGTATGCAGGATACGGTCTCGCTTTGGGACCTGGCAGCCGCCGGCGTGCGGCCTTCTCCTCTTACATCAACACCTCCCCCCCAACCCCAATTTCCCCCAGCGCCCCCTGCGCACCCACGACCCAGCGCACAGATATCCTCTTCCCCGATTACAGCGTCTCCACCACCGGCCCAGGGTATGGAAACACATCTACAACCAATTCTCCCAGAGGCAAGGACGACCACCGGCCCGACGTCACCGGCTCCAATGCGACGGTCCACCAGAACACCACGGGCACCCGACAGGCTGATTGTGTCCATCTGATGCAACCATGGGACTTTATTGGACTCTATTGTAATTTTCTTTGCACTCTAATGTAGTTAGTATTGTTCATTTAGCCACGAGCCATGGGCATCCCCCATCTTCTCGATTGTCTCTACTCATACCACCAGTCCTTGGACCGCCCCCCCCTCTCTCTCTCTCTCTCTTCCCCTTACAACACCCATCCCCCACCCGCCTTCTTTCTCCACAAGGGGTGAATGTGGTGGTATGAATGGGAGCACTGCCATTGGTGCAGAGCATTGGTCTCCCAATGGCTCTGGCTGGCCATGTGCCTCTTGTCTGATTGGCTGGGGCTAGTCATGTGACGCTCACCAATTGGTCGAGAGGCAAGTAGACCCTGCCTCCGAGGCGGGGTATAAGTACCCAGAGTTCCCGGCGGTCGGCCTTTCTCTGTAGTCGACCACCGGGCTAACAACTAGCTGATTAAAGCCAAAGTTTGGATCTTCATCGTGCCTCGCGTCCAATTGATGGTACATCACACTGCAGCCCCTGTCCCAGCCTGCCACACCACCCATTTCCACCTCCAACTCTGACCGTACCCCCTGACACTTCGCTCTCCACACGCCGGCCCTGTTGGTGCCTGGAACCTGGTGCCTCTGACCATGCCACCCTTCCTTGCCAGCAGAGATACCAGTGACTGGCACTATCCATGTCAGCAGTACATTCTGCGTCCCCTGTCCTGCACCCTCCTGTAGGGTCTATTGTGGGGAACCACTCTGGTTGGGCCATGTGATACCCCGGCAGAAGGGGGAGGGGGGTGGGCACAGTGCATCACTGTCGGGCGCCATGCTTAATGGCATGCATGCCATTGGATGGGACTCAGCCTGGGGAGGGCACTCGTTAGGACCACAGGGATGACAGCAGCGGCGCACAGGTGGTATGTACTTGTCTGGGGGCAGGATGGATGGAGACAGGGACACAGTTGGCAGGCAGGGCTTGATGTCAGCCGGTGGTCCTGCGGGGTGGGCTAGCTGATGGCGCTACTGGCGAGATGTCTGCCTTGCGAGGGGCAGTGTGCCAGTGTGGGTGCCAATGTCCACCATACATGCGTCCGCCAGCCAGGGTGGATTCCACGGTTCCCCTGCTGCCCCTGCAGTGGGGCAATGTCTCGGATTGGTGCCAACATCTGGTGGGCCACAGGCTACACTGTGATATATCCATCCAATTGATGGGCTGGCTGGCATCTGTGGACCCCTAGAGGGTGAACTGGGTGGAGGGGGGCATCCCTATGGCTTGTGGTGCTCTGTGCATCTATGGACCACAGTGGGCAGTCAATGGGGTGCGCAGCCAGATGAATGCCTTGCAGGCCACAGCAATGACGGTCTGTGGCCAGACACCACGGTCCTGGGGGAAACTCGCCCTGGAAGACGCCTCCCGACCAACGGCACAACTGTCAGGCCTTTAGTAACTTTGCTTACCTCCTCTCCCTCCCTCATCGACCACAGTGCTTGTTTCCCAATTTTAAATGCCGTAAGTGAACCAAGCCATTGTCACTTCCACCTGGCAGAGGCAGAGCATCATGGGAGACTTGGTAATACCGGCTCAGGCCTGGTAATCTATGCTAATTACTGTTACTGTACAATTTGCAAGCCCACATCGGCGCTTGTGTGGCACGCATTTACGCCACCATCGCCACATCGGAGCATGGCATTCTGTTGGGCACCCATGCGATTCTCCGCCTGATCACGATTCCGGCATCGCTGGATGGAGAATGCCGCCAGAAGGGTTTGGTGTCCCTAGAATTCTGCTGCTTTTTTCCTCAATGTGGAAAAGGTTGGAGCAGAGATGATACTGTTAATAGGAACCTTGATGAGTTGCTGCAGTTCATCGTGTGCATTGTACATACTCCAGCCTTTGTGTATCAGTGCTTGAGGTGGTGGAATTTGATTCCAGTGGCAGTGACATCAACCAAATAAACTGCTCTATCGTAAACAGTATTGAGCATTATTGTAGTTACATCCGTCCAGTAAATGGTTGATATGGCTGGTCCAGTTCAGCTTCTGGTCGGTGGCGAAACCAGGAGATTGATGGTGGGAGGTTTGGTGATGGTGATTTCATTGAAGGTGGTCTAGTATCTCCTGGTGTGTTCTGGACTGTACCCTCAGCCTGATATAGGGCCAACTGCGCAGCTCCACTCAAGCAGATTTGTCGCCATTCACTTGCTTGATGGAGGAGGTGGAAACAGTGTGAATTCTGGAAGATGACACCATCTTGTCAACCTACCTTCTTTTTATTTACCAGGCTTCAGAAAAACAAAGAAAATAATTCCCCAACCCTACTTCCGAATTCTGAAACCTACACTTCTGGCAGAGAGCCAGCAGGTCGCAGTCTGCTTGAATTCACCTGCTTAGTCTCAGGAACGTTTGTTTCTCGCATTATTGTTTCAACAGTGAGGACAACTCTTTGTTTATGGATAATATTGTTCCCTCAAATAACACCATTAAAAATGTTGTTTTATATTACTAACAGAAAATGTCTCCAATGTTTGCTTACATAATGACAGCTACTTCTGAAGTAATTAACAGTGTGAAGTACTTTGAGATATAATAAAACACTATTGGCATGAAACGCATTGCTGCTGGAGGGTGCATTACAGAGGCCTAATTTTGCTTTGCTGTGGTGCGATGCACTGCCAGACGCTTTCTATGCCGCCCGTGTGGTGTCCCATCAGGAGGAGGGTCTTCGTGGGGGTTTCCGCAGACTATGTCAGAATGCTGTGAGTGCACACTACACTAACACCACGGAGCCCAACTGTCTGATACACTTCCAGAATATCAAATGTAGACCACACATGTCCATGCAGCAAATTGGTCAATTCATCAACTCATTCATCAACGAATAAGATGGGCCCTACGCTCGTCTTCCTTAAAGCGCAAGCATAACAAAATTACAACTAAGCCTTTAAGTGCCAGGAAGTACTCAGAGGAGCATTCTGGGGAGTGTTGTGGTGAGTTATTCCTTGGTTTGCCAGAGAGTGTTGTTGCAGCCTACAGCAAAGGTGACCTGTCGATACTAAGACTTTTAACATGTGTGAAGCCAGCAGTGGGAGTGCCTCTGGGTCTGCAACGTGACAGCGAAGTGGATCAGAGACCACAGAAAGGGCAAGCTCTGTATGATGCTCTCTTGCCAAATTGCCGCAGGAGTGGCCCTTGCTTCTTGACAGTGACAGGATGCTGTCTGGCAAAGCAGTTCATATCACCAGAATACCAGGTTTTCTATTGGTCAGCCTGCAGCCCACCCTTGCCTGAAACGTATCTGGATTTAATAGGATTCTTGTTTTAAGATTGTTCGTATTTAAGTTTTGTTAAAATCAATAACTGGACAAGATGACGTGCCTGCTGCAATCCAAGCTTATTTCCACTACACTTGCCTGGAGCTTACAACAGCAGAGCAACATTGATAAACACATTAATCTTTTGTGACTAATAGCTGTATCTTTCTGCATGGTGTAAGTGGGCATTGTGTCACTGGACTAACAATATCCTCAATCATGATATTTTGCACTAGAAGTTATGGGAGATATAATTGAATATCTACTTTCAAAGCAGCGAACACTGGCAGGATTCATACCCCGAAGGGGGGCTGGATTGCTGACTCCTGTCCCTGCCGTAGTAGCAAGCTGCATATTGCAGCAATAATCAAATTAATGGCTGCAGGGCAACTTTTCAGCCCATTATGTTGTTTGATTGTCATTCGCCCACCCAATCAGAGGTGCAGGGCGTGATATCAGATGATCAAATTCACAGGCTGTGACCCGGAAGGAGGTCATGACCACTAACTTAAAGGGGCACCTGGTATGGGACATGTCAGGTACCTGTCCGATTTACTGAAGTTCAAAGCCTGCAGGAATTTTGGTTTCAACAAAATTCTGAGACATTTTCTGAAGTAAATATTATTAATAACTCTTCAGAGACTTAGACTTAAGCCAGTGAATATATGGCATGCATTTTGATAATCTACATAAAGATCTGAATATTGAACAGCTGATACATTCTCACATGTTTTCCTCCATAGATGCCTGGGACAGGGAACAAGGCGAGAGAGGGGGAAGAATGTCCTGAACTGCACCACAATTCGATGGTGACGCTCTCCAAACCCTCTTCCAGGCTGTGTGCGCCAGGCGTGGATGCCAGTGGATGGGCGACCTCTCTCAATAACCTTATCTGCCTGGATGGAGGTCACTGCAGAGGTCAGCAGCATTGATGTGGTGCTTGAAAACTGAAGACAATGCAAGACGAGGCTAACTGACCTCTTGAGATCCGTAAAGGTGAATTAGTCCTCACTCTGTGCATTAGGGCACACAAAAGGTACAGGGAAAGCTGAATAATGCTCAAGCCTTGTGAGTACCTCTGAAGTTCGAAGCAGCATTAGGCACCACTGTCACTGTTCATGACCCTGAAGTCTCTCTGGAGATGTAGTTGTGGTCCCAGGGTGGTGGGCAAGGGGTGATGTTGGGGAGTGGCAGGCTGACCTGAGACTTGAGGAAGGTACACAAGGTGCAAAGTGTACTGGCTGCCAACCATTGTGCACGCTATGCATTCCTCACAGACATTAGACTGATAAGAAAATTAACAATGCCTGGCATTACATTCTCTGAATAATCCTCTGCCGGGCTACCAGGTTCGCAAAGTCCAGAATACCGGCCTCTTTCGCCTCCTGCACTCCCGGCTCCTCTGCAACCCCAAATATTGTGAACCCCCAGCCCGGCTTGACCCTGGATCCTGGATCCTCGACACCATCCTCGCTACGCCCTTCCAAAATTCCTCCAGCGCTGGGCAGGCCCAGACCATATGGATATGATTTGCTGGGCTCCCTGAGCACCTAACGCACTTGTCCTCGGTCCCAAAAAACCGTCTCATCCTGGTCCCGGTCATGTGTGCCCTGTGCAGCACCTTAAACTGTATGAGGCTGAGCCTCGCACATGAAGAGGAAGAGTTCACCCTCCTGAGGCCATCTGCCCACGTCCCTCCTCGTTTTCCTCCCTCAACTCCTCCTCCCACTTACCTTTCAGCTCCTCCACTGAGGCCTCCTCCTCCTCCTGCATCACCTGGTATGTTGCCGAATCTTCCCCTCTCCGACCCACACCACCGAGAACACCCTGTCCTGTACCGTGCGTGGCAGCAGCAGCGGGAATTCCACCACTTGCCGCCTGGCAAACGCCTTTACCTGTAGGTACCTAAAGGTGTTTCCCGGGGGGAGCCCGTTCTTCTCCTCCAGCTCGCCTAGGCTCGCAAACTTCCCATCCACAAACAGGTCCCTCAACCTTCTTATCCCTGCCCTGTGCCACCCCGGAAACCCTCCATCTATTCTCCCCGGTGCAAACCGGTGGTTCCCCCGTATCGGGGTCCACACCGAGGCCCCCACTTCCCCCCTGTGCCGCCTCCATTGCCCACAAATTTTGAGGGTAGCCTCCACCACCGGACACGTGGTATACCTCGTTGGAGGGAGCGGCAGCAGCGCTGTTGCCAGCGCCTCCAGACTCGTACCCCCACAAGACGCCGTCTCCAGCCTCTTCCATGCCGCCCCCTCCCCCTCCATCACCCACTTGCGCACCATCGCCGCATTAGCAGCCTTAGTACCCAGAGATGTTGGGCAGCTGTGGTGAATTATAAACACTAATAATCCACACTGTATTTTACAACATGTGTTGAGCCTGTACCTTGTACTAGATGATGTGTAGTTGCACGCCTCTACCCATAGGGGGAGATGAGGAGTTTGTACTGGGCTCCACCCTTGGCTCCGCCCATGGCTCCGCCCATAGCTCCTCCCCTAACCGGAAGTATAAAGGTTGCTGTTGTGAGCCTGCCTGCCAGTTCATCTAGAGTTCATCTCGCTACAGGCAGGCTCTGTTGTAAGACGATTAAAACCACTGTTATCTTCTAACCATGTGTCGCGTGAATTGATGGTCTCATCAGCAGCGCCAGCCCCCCCATATACCTGCACCTCCCCAGGAACACCCTTCTCACTCTCGGAGTCCCTCGCGGCCACACAAACCTCATTATGCTCCTGTTGACCCGCCTAAAGAAGGCCTTCGGGATAACAATAGGGAGGCACTGGAACAGGAACAAAAACCTTGGGAGCACCGTCATCTTGACTGACTGCACCCTACCCGCCAGGGACAGCGGCAACGCATCCCACCTTTTAAACTCCTCCTCCATCTGCTCCACCAACATCGTGAAATTAAGTTTATGCAGGTCCCCCCAGCTCCTGGACACCTGGACCCCCAAGTACCTGAAGCTCCTCTCCGCCCTTTTTAGTGGGAGCTCACAAATCCCCCTCTCCTGGCCCCCTGGGTGAACCACGAACAGCTGGATCCTCCCCATGTTGAGCTTGTACCCTGAGAAATCCCCAAACTCCCTGAGAATCCTCATTACCTCCGGCGTCCCCCCCCACCGGGTCTGCCACATATAGCAGCAAGTCATCCGTATGGAGCGACACCCTATGCTCCTCCACACCCCGCACCAGCCCCCTCCATTTCCTTGACTCCCTCAGTGCCATAGCCAGGGGTTTAATCGCCAATGCAGAGAGCAGGCGGGACAAAGGACACCCCTGCCTCGTCCCTCGATGCAGCCGAAAGTACTCCAACCTACTCTTGTTTGTGGCCACACTCGCCATTGGAGCCTCGTACAGCAGCCTAACCCACCTGATGAACCCCTCCCCAAACCCAAACTCCTTCAGCACCTCCCACAAGTACCCCAACTCTACCCTATCAAAGGCCTTCTCAGCATCCATCTCCGCCACTATCTCAGCCTCCCCCTCCCTCGCCGGCATCATAATAACGTTCAGGAGCCTCCGCACATTCGCGTTCAACTGCCTCCCCTTCACAAACCCCGTCTGGTCCTCGTGGATGACCTGCGGCACACAATCCTCAATTCTCATGGCAAAGACCTTCGGCAGCACCTTGGCATCTACATTAAACAGCGTGATTGGCCCGTAAGACCCACACTGAAGGGGATCCTTGTCCCTCTTCGGGATCAAGGAGATCAGTGCCTGGGACATCGCCGGGGGCAAACCCCCCCCCCCCCCCCCCCCCCCCCCCCCACCCCCCCTCTCTCCCTTGCCTCATTGAAGGTCCTAACCAGCAGCAGGCCCAACAGGTCCACATATTTTTTGTAAAACGCGACCGGGAAACCATCCGGCCCCGGTGCCTTCCCCGCCTGCATGCTCCCTATCCCTTTGACCAGCTCCTCCCACACAATCGGGGCCCCTAATCCCACCCCCAGTCCCTCCTCCACCTTCGGGAACCTCAATTGGTCCAGAAAGCAGCCCATCCCTCCCTCCTCCACCGGGGGCTCGGACTGATACAGTTCCTCATAAAAGTCTCTAAAGACCCCATTGATGCCAACCCCACTCCGCACCACACTCCCTCCCCTATCCTTAACTCCCCCGATCTCCCTAGCTGCGTCCCGTTTCCGAAGCTGATGCGCCAGCATCCAGCTTGCCTTTTCCTCGTATTCATAAATCGCCCCCTGGGCCTTCCTCCACTGCGCCTCCGCCTTCCTGGTGGTCAACAGGTCAAATTCGGCCTGGACGCTGCGCCTCTTCCTCAACAGTCCCTCCTCCGGCACCTCCGTGTACCTCCTGTCTACCCTCACCATCTCCTCCACCATCTCCCTCTCCCTCTGTTCTCTCTTCTCCTTGTGGGCCCTAATGGAGATCAGCTCTCCCCTAACCACCGCCTTCAGCTCCTCCCAGACCATCCCCACTCGAACCTCCCCGTTATTGTTGGCCTCCAGGTATCGTTCTATGCTTCCTCGGACCCTCTCGCTCACCTCCTCATCCGCCAACAGTCCCACCTCCAAGCGCCACAACGGGCGCTGGTCCCTCTCCTCCCCCAGCTCTAAGTCTACTCAATGTGGGGCATGATCCGAAATGGCTATCGCTGAGTACTCGGTATCCTCTACTCTTGCAATCAGCGCCCTGCTCATAACAAAGAAGTCGATCCGGGAATAGGCCTTATGAATGTGCAAGAAGAATGAAAATTCCCTAGCCCCCGGCCTTGCAAATCTCCAAGGGTCCACCCCTCCTATCTGGTCCATGAACCCCCTCAGCACTTTGGCCGGCGCCGGCCTCCTACCCATCCTAGACCTGGAGCGATCCAGTGCCGGATCCAACACCGTGTTAAAATCCCCCCCCCCCCCATTATTAGGCCCCCCACTTCCAAGTCCGGGATCCGACCCAACATACGCCGCATAAAACCCGCATCGTCCCAGTTCGGGGCATACACGTTGACCAGCACCACCCTCTCCCCTTGCAGCTTACCGCTCACCATTACGTACCTGCCGCCATTGTCTGTCACGATGCTCGACACCTCGAACGATACCCTCTTTCCCACCAAGATCGCCACCCCCCGATTTTTGGTGTCCAGCCCTGAATGGAACACCTGGCCTCCCCATCACTTCCTCAATCTTACCTGGTCCGCCACCTTCAGGTGTGTCTCCTGGAGCATTACCACATCCGCCTTCAGCCCCTTCAGGTCCGCGAACACCCGGGCCCGTTTAATCGGCCCATTCAGTCCCCTTATCTTCCAGATTATCAGCCGGATCAGGGGGCTGCACGCCCTCCTCCCCCGCCGACGAGCCATAACCCCTCCTCGGCCAGCCACGCGCCCACGCCCCACACCCAGCCCATTCCCTACGGCGGCAGACCCCTGTCCCGACACCCCCTACTAGCTCCAGCTCCCCCTTGACCTCACCAGCAGCAACCCGGTTGTCCCTCACCCCCTCCTCCAGCTAGGACCCCACCCCCGCGAGGCTCCATCCCCCCTACCGGCCATTCACCCTCCATTCCGCTTACTCGCCCCCCTCCAAGACCCCACCCGACAGACCCAACCAAAACAGTGCCCAACCCTCCCTAACCACCCATACCGAATCAAAAATAAATAAGAACAGAGAACCCCCCTCAAAATGTAACACAACCGCAGCAATCCCCAATCATCCCCACACACGACCCCTCGTCCCGACTCTCAGTTTGTGTCCAGCTTCTCGGCCTGAACAAAGGCCCACGCCTCCTCTGGGGACTCAAAGTAATGGTGCCGGTCCTTGTAGGTGACCCACAGACGCGCCGGCTGCAGCATGCCAAACTTCACCCCCTTCCTGTGCAGCACCGCCTTTGCCCGGTTCTACTTGGCCCGCTTCTTCGCAACCTCCGCGCTCCAGTCCTGATAAATGCAAACCTCCGCATTCTCCCACCTGCTGCTCCTCCCTTTCTTGGCCCATCTGAGCACACACTCCCGGTCGGCGAATCGATGAAACCGCACCAGCAACGCCCGCGGCGGCTCGTTAACCTTGGGCCTCCTCGCCAGCACTCTATGGGCCCCTTCCAGCTCCAGGGGCCCTTGGAAGGACCCCGCTCCCATCAGCGAGTTTAACATGGCGACAACATAGTCCCCCACGTCTGACCCCTCCAGTCCCTCCGGAAGGCCCAGAATCCGCAAATTCCTGCGCCTTGATCGATTCTCCATCTCCTCGAACCGTTCCTGCCATTTCTCGTGGAGCGCCTCGTGCGCCTCCACCTTTACCGCTAGGCCCAAGGTCTCATCCTCGTTATCTGAGATTGTTTTTGCCAGACCTCGCGGATCGCCAACTCCTGGGCCGCCTGGATCTCCAGCAGCTTGTCAATAGAAGCCTTCATCGGCTCCAGCAGGTCGGCTTTAAGCTCCCTAAAGCAGCGGTGGAGGGCCTCCTGCTGCTCCTGCGCCCACTGCATCCACGGTGCCTGGTCTCCACCTGCCGCCATCTTGCTTTTCTTCCCTCGCACTTTCTTTGGCTTCACCACCACTTTTTTAGTCGCCCCGCTCCTGGTCTGATGCACGATCAATGAACACAGAAACGACGGAGTAGTCCGAATCGAAGGCTTTAATCTACAAGAAGTGTGCCCAGCAGCTTGAGTACAGAAAGAACGATGGTTCTTACACTCCGCCTCGTGGGCGGAGCTACCTTCATCTCGACCAATGGGAAGACAACACTTGGGCCAATGGGCAGCGAGCCTTCTCCACCAATAGCAGCTCACACTCCCAGGTACCGTAGTACCTCTAGTCATACTACCACATGGTCCAAGCCATACAATGTCGGGGGAATGTTGCAGTCTCCTTCCCACACCGGGAAATGTCATAAAAATGGCGTTAAGGACCCTGAAAAGAGCCCAAATGTCTGTTCCTAGCGGGAGCTGCCGAACGTGCGACTTAACTCTGCATAGCCACAACCGGAACACCTCGATCCTTTTCGGCAACCACACAATCTGGATGTTCTGCCTCCTTGACCTGTTTTTCAGGTCATTCAGCTTGGCTGTTAACGACCTATTGGTTTCAGCCACCAAAGTCAGATCAGACTCCAGTGTGGTGTATCGATCACTGTGGTTGGTAAAGACCCCTCCTTGCTCTTAATCATGACTCCATGGGCTTCGATGGTCTTACCATTTTTTTTCCGGAACCACACAAATGGGTGCCAAGGCCTCTTTGATTGATCTTTTAAGATTCTCCAACATGATTCGTCAGTGTTTCTTATCTTCTTTCGGAATGTTGGTGAGTTTGGTGTCCAGAGTAGAGTTGAAGGCTTCTATGGACTTATCATTGGCATTAAGGGTTAGGGCATAGGCACTAATGATTGTTGCTTGCTTGTTCTCAATAATTTGTAGGTGAAGGGTCCTGAGGTGCTCATTGATGCCAACAGGAAGCCCTGAGAGTCAGTTGACGAGTTTGAACTTGATGGCAAATCCAATTCCATGTGTCCTGGGCTGATCTTCGGGTTTGGTTTAGCACACTGGGCTAAATCACTGGCTTTTAAAGCAGACCAAGGCAGGCCAGCAGCACGGTTCAATTCCCGTACCAGCCTCCCCGAACAGGCGCTGGAATGTGGCGACTAGGGGCTTTTCACAGTAACTTAATTGAAGCCTACTCTTGACAATAAGCGATTTTCATTTTTCATTTTCCTCTCCAGAAGAAGGCCTAACCAGCCTTCCCTGAGGTGCCATTCACCTGCTCTTTGGGTATATTGCAAGTAGCAACGTCAATATTAATGTGCCTGAGTTCATGGGCAACAAGGGCCATTCTCCATTCCAGTCGATTGTTTTGGATATTATCCATGAGGGTTTCTACATTACAAGTTCTGATATTGAGTTTAACTTTGATTTTTTGAGTGCAGATATGTGAGCCCGCTGGATGTGGTTTTCCAGTCAGGTTGGGGATGGAACGGAATGTTTTTTAGGGCACTTTTTCTAGCCCTTTCCCCATTTGGGGTGAGCAAAGAGGATCCTGAAGATTGTTGCTCAGTCACGAAGAAAGCTGCCGAAATGCTCTCCTGTTCCTATTCCCAGAGCGATACGACTGAATCAGTAGATGAATACTTGACCAACAGTAATGCTTATCTTTGCACTCTGGCCATTGCTATTTGATGGGACTGGTTTATCTTCACAAAAAATGCCAAGTAATGGTTTATGCCCCGAGACGATTGTGAAGTGCCGGCCATAAACATATTGGTAAAAGTTATTTTACAGCATGAATGACCACCTGACTTTCTTTGTCTATCTGGGAATATTTGCTGTCAGCATCCGACAATGAAGGCTACAGGCCTCTCCACACTATCTTCCATTTTGTGTGAGAGTACCACACCAATGCAAAAAGGTGATGCATCGCACATAACTATTATGGGCTGGTTTGGGTAAAAATAGACTAGCAAGGCTGATGACTGCAGGGTCTGGGTCATAAAACATTGTCCTGGGAATCTTCCCACTTCCATCTTTGGTGCTTTTCAGCAGTTGATGCAGGGGAGCCAAAATGGTAGACAGATTGGGTAAAAAGTGGCCGTAATAATTGACCATCTCTAAAAAGGACTTCAATTCTGGTATATTCCTTGGTTCAGGTTCCCCTTTTATTGCCATTATCTTATCTTTGAGTGGGTGCAATCCCTTCACATCAATTCTAAACTAAATACATGGCCTGGCATGCATAGATAAGGTAGATAGTCGACATCTTTTCTCAAAGGTAGAAGAGTCTAGAACTAGTCTGGAGGTGAGAAAGGAGAGATACTAAAGAGACCAGAAGGGGAATTTCTTCACACAGAGGGGGATGAGCATCTGGAACGGGGCTGCCAGAGGCAGTGGGAGAGGCCGGTACAATATTGTCTTTTAAAAAGCAGTGAGACAGTTACATGGGCAGGGTGGGTGTAGAGGGATATGGACTAAATGCTGGCAAGAAGGACTAGATTAGTGATAGAAATTGGACCTGTTTCCATGCTGTAGCCATCTATGACTCGATGACTCTATGACCTCATCAGCCTGAGATGTGCATTTATCTCACTTTAGCCGAATATTGGCTCCTCTAAACATCTTGGGGACTTCTTCCAAATTTGCTTTGTGTTCCTTTGCTATCCCATCACTAGGACATCATCCAGATACAAGACAACCTTCAGAATTCCCTGAAAAAGGCTCTCCATTTTGAGCTGAAGTAGAATGCAGACAGATGAAATACTGAAAGGCAACCTCGTATATTGGAATAAGCCTTATTTGGGTAGTTATGGTGACAAACGTTCTTGGCTCATTATCTGGCTCAAGTTACTAGTATGCATTGCTTAAGCCCAATTTGGTATACTTGCGGTCCCCTGCCAACTAGGCATATAAATGTTCTATCCTGGGGATAGGATATTTATCTATTTTTGCAGCCCCATTCACCGTCACCTTCTAATCACCGCAGATTCAGACTCTGCAATCAGGTTTGAACACTGGGATGATCGGTGCTGCCTATTCTGAAAACTGTACTGGAGTTATTACCCAAATTCTTCCAGATGCTTCAACTTCACCTCCACTATTTGGCGTAGAGTGTATGGCACCAGTCTGCCTCGAAAAAAAACTTTGGCATTACTTCTGGCTCTATATAGATCTTTGCTTTTACTCCCTTTATGCACCTCAACTCTCTACCTCAGAAGACTATTGAGGCTCAGTCATTGAGCAAGTTCAAGACTGAGATTGATAGATTTCTACATCTTAAAAACATCAAGGGATACATGGTTAGAGCAGAAAAATGGTGTTGAAGTTGAAGATCAGCCATGATCTCATTGAATTACAATGCGTGCTTGAAGGGCTGAATGGCCTCCTCCCAGTCATTTTTCTTATGATCTTATTTCAGCAAAAGCAAAACTCCTCAATAATATGTTTTGAAACAAAACATGGAATACCAAAACCATAAGCATTTCGGAACCTATTATCCTTTCAAACCCACGCCACAATCTTTCAACCATATAATTTATTATTGTTAAAAGCATTCAAATATATAATCAATGTACAACATTGCTTACTTTTCACATTTTACAAAACATCCTAACATTCTTACGATCTCTCAATATTTACCATTGAATTGTTTAAGCATCTCAAAGCGAATGTGGGGCTGAATTTTAGCAGCCCAGAGGGTAACAGGCTGCGAGATGAGAGGGTTGGCAACAAGACAGTCGGAAGCTATCGCAAGGTGTATCCAATGTTTTGCTGTCACCCTGGTATATTACGAACAGCTGGAACCTTGGCAGCTGCGCTATTGAGACAGATTACTTCTGAAATGACGGCATTTTGCCAGCATTGGGAGGGGCTCCGCTGCATGGGGAGCACACCAGGTCAGCCCTCTCAGCCTCCCAGCAGGTTCCAGGTTGGACTCTCCTTTATGGCTGCTCCATGGGCTACAGAGTGGATCACAGCACTCCACGGAACTGCCACCTAAGGGTGACCACTCTCAGCCCAATTGCCCAATTCAAGCTGCAGCTTTAGGAGAGCTGCCAAGCCTTCGGCCCTCAGATTGGGCCAGTCGCTTTAGAGAGTGGGCTGCCATCTTCAACTGGACAGCAGTTCCAGTGGTAGCCTGTTAATTGGTCGCCTCCAATAAAATGCCAACCCTCACACTCCCCCCCCCCCCCCAACACACACACAATGCTGGGTCCCACCTACTGGGAGCAGGGTCAGCTTTCACGTTGAGTCCTGGCAGCAAGATATCTCAACTAATGACAGTTTCTCTCATTTAGACAATCCAAAAAAGAAGCTGATTGTAATTCTGTTGCATTCATTGTCATGGAACCAACAATTGATTTCAATTGTCATCAGCTACACAAGAAAACTCAATCCTGTGGTAGCCAATCTCACATAAATAAATGGACTTCACTGTTTCTGATAAATATAGATAAAGTTGATTAATTTCCACTTCACCCCGATAAACCCCCCCCCCCCCGCCAACAAATACAGCAACCCCCAACCCCCAATCTTCCAAGTGATGAGGCCCAACAGATCACCAAATTTGTAATGATATCTGACCATGAAAACGTTTTCAACTTATCACAGGTGCCATTGGGCAGGCAATACAATCACACTGTCCCCTCAGTTAATGCTACATATGAAAATTTTCCCCATGAAATGTATAACTTCAAATAAAATTAGTGGGCATTTCAAAGTGCACGGGTTGCCAAGGTCAGTCAGCTGAGGTTTGGTAAAGGCTCGTCACATGTGACAAATATTACAGTTTTAGAACAGGTGACTGGTTAGATAAAGGGAATCAAAAATTCATATCTTGATTTTGAGGCACATTTAATGAGCTGTCACAGGAAATACTTGTGAGAAAAATTCACAAATGGTAAAGAGTATTGATTTAAAACTGGCTAATGGAATAAAAAGTTGGACTAAATGAGGTTTGACCACAGAGTACTGTGTGCAGAGTTAGGCAGCAGCAATAAAAAAAATACATTGAAGCAAAGGATACAATTTTTGATGGACGTGACAATGGGTCCATCCACAATCTAGAGAGCAGGTAGCAACTACGCTGCAGCCATTTCTGGGAGCCTTATCGGGATTAAATCGCAATCAGGCAGTCTACTGGTGGCTGTTGGGGTTTCTGCATCCTGCAGGGCAAACGTCCTGCCTCTGAAATCTGCTTACCAAACAGAGGTTGCCAGCTCTACTGGAACAGCAGCGCCACCAGGGGCCACAGACAGTACTGCAGTAAGCTCCTCAAAGAGGATCATTGCTGGAGAACGTCAACTCGAGTAAGTGGGACGGGTTTGCTGGGTCGGTTCAGCCAGGGCTGATGGTGGAAATGATTTGAGGAGTTGGGAGGGTAATCACTCAAAACAGAATAGCCAGCTTCTTACAGCGTTTATGTGGCTGAACCAATTTAAGTTCCTTTTTCATTTTTTTTAATTTTTCCAATGAAGGAGCAATTTAGTGTGGCCAATCCACCTACCTTTGGGTTTGGGGGGGGGGGGGGGGGGAGACCCACGCAGACAGGGGGAGAATGTGCAAACCCAGATGAATAGTGACCCAGAGCCGGGATCAAACCCTGGTCCTCGGTGCCATGAGGCAGCAGTGATAACCACTGTGCCACCATGCCGCCCCAATTTAAGTTCCTCATCAATGGTGACACCCAGAATATTGATGGTGCATGATTCAACAATGGCAATGTTGTTGAAAGTCAAAGGAAGGTATTTAGACATTCCCTTGTTGGAGATGATCATTGCCTGCCACTCGTGTGGTACAAATGTTACTTGACACTTACCAATCAAACCTGGATGTTGACCAGGTCTTGTTGCATGTGGGCATAGGCTGTTTCATTATCTAAGGAGTTGCAATCCCAGCAACCACCCCCGTATCTGATCTTATGATTGAAGGAAGATCATTAGTGAAGCAGCTGGAGATGATTGAGCCATTGGTACTGCCCTGGGGAACTCCTGCATTGACATCCTGTTGCTGAAATGATTCGCCACCAACAATTATAACCATCTACTTTTGTACGTACAACTGCAACCAGTGAAGCACTATCCCCCCCATTCCAATTGTCTCCAATTTTACCACGGCTCTTTGATGTGACACTTGGTCAAATGCTGCCTTGGTGTCAAGGGCAGTCATCTTCCCTCACTTCTGAATTCTGCTGTTTTGTTCATGATTGTACTAAGGCTAGATTGGGGCCTGGGATCAAATTTCCCTGGAGGAACCCAAACTGAGCAATAGTGAGAAGGACTTTGGTGAGTTAAGTGCTGCTTGATAGCACTGTCAACTGCACTTCCCATCACTTTGCTGATTATCGAGAATAGGCCAATGGGGCAGTATTTGGCTGGATTGGATTTGTCCTGCTTTCTGTGCACAGAGTATACCAGGAAGTTTTTTCCAATTTGTTTGTGTTGATGCTAATGCTGCAGTTAGATTTTTTTAACTTGACAAGGAGCACAACTAGTCCTGGAGCATCAATCCTCAGTACTATAGCTTGGATGTAGTCTTTGCTGTATCCATTAGGCTCGACCATCTCATGAAATCATATGAAATTAATAAAACTGTTTGAAGACTGGCATCGGTAGTGGTGAAAATTTGGGGAGGGGGACAAGGTGGAGCATCCACTTGACCAATCTGGCTGAAGATTGCTGCAAATGCTTCAAACGTGCCTTTTACAATGGCTCTGCCATTATTGAAGATGGGTTATTCCTGTGGCCTTCTCCTGTTAGTTATTGAATTGCCCACCACCATTCATGGCTAGATGTTGCTGCACATTAGGGCTTTGATTTGATCCATTGGTTGTGGGACTGCATAGCTCTGCTTATAGCTTGCTGCTTCTATTCATAGAATCATAGAAACATTACAGCACAGAACAATACTCAAGAATCTTGACACTATCCAGGACAAAGCAGCCCACTTAATTAGCACACCTTCCACAAGCAGCACGGTCAGCACGATAGCATTGTGGGTAGCACAATGGCTTTACAGCTCCAGGGTCCCAGGTTCGATTCCGGCTTGGGTCACTGTCTGTGTGGAGTCTGCACATTCTCCCCGTGTGTGCGTGGGTTTCCTCCGGGTGCTCCGGTTTCCTTCCACAGTCCAAAGATGTGCAGGTTAGGTGGATTGGCCATGATAAATTGCCCTTAGTGTCCAAAATTGCCCTTAGTGTTGGGTGGGGTTACTGGGTTATTGGGATAGGGTGGAGGCGTTGACCTTGGGTAGGGTGCTCTTTCCAAGAGCCGGTGCAGACTCGATGGGCCGACTGGCGTCCTTTTGCACTGTAAATTCTATAAATTCTATGATCTATGATAAGCATTCACTCCCTCAACCACAGGCACACAGTGGCAGCCGTGTGTACCATCTACAAGATGCACTGCAGGAATTCACCAAGCTGCCTTGGACAGAATCTTCCAAATGCTGACCACTACCATCTAGAACGACAAAGGAAGCAGATGCATGGGAACACCTGCAAGTTTCCTTCCAAGTCACTCACCATTCTGATTCGGAAATATATCGCCATTCCTTCATTGTCACTGGGTTAAAATCCTGGAACTCCTTCCGTAACAGCACTGTGGATGTACCTACTCCTCATCATCTTGTCAAGGTCAATAAGGTATGGGCAATGAAAACTGGCCCAGCCAGTGACACTCGCAGTCCCTTGAATGAATTTTTAAAAAATAATGTTGGTCTGGAATGGTTGATTTGTGGTGGTTCTTATTTCAGCAATGTGGCAAAGCAGAAGAAAGTGGGCGATGCTGTTACCAGGGATTTGGGTTTTATATTCAGTGGGACAATAGGTAGATGAGGTGGCATGGAAAACCTGACCAGAAGAAAAATGTGTTGGTTGCATTCTCCTTCTCTTCTTGTGAGGTAATGCATTTTGGAAGGTCCAATGCAGGTAGGGAATATACAGTGAATGGTAGAACCCTCAAGAGTATTGACAGTCAGAGAGATCTAGGTGTACAGGTCCACAGGTCACTGAAAGGGGCAACACAGGTGGACAAGATAGTCAAGAAGGCATACGGCATGCTTGCCTTCATTGGCCGGGCATTGAGTATAAGAATTGGCAAGTCATGTTGCAGCTGTATAGAACCTTAGTTAGGCCACACTTGGAGTATAGTGTTCAATTCTGGTCGCCACACTATCAGAAGGATGTGAAGGCTTTAGAGAGGGTGCAGAAGAGATTTACCAGGATGTTGCCTGGTATGGAGGGCATTAGCTATGAGGAGCGGTTGAATAAACTTGGTTTGTTTTCACTGGAACGACGGAGGTTGAGGAGCGACCTGATAGAGGTCTACAAAATTATGAGGGGCATAGACAGAGTGGATAATCAGAGGCTTTTTCCCAGGGTAGAGGGGTCAATTACTAGGGGGCATAGGTTTAAGGTGCGAGGGGCAAGATTTAGAGAAGATATACGAGGCAAGTTTTTTACACAGAGGGTAGTGGGTGCCTGCCGGGAACTCGCTGCCGGAGGAGGTGGGGGAGCAGGGACGATAGTGACATTTAAGGGGCATCTTGACAAATACATGAATAGGATGGAAATAGAGGGATACGGACCCAGGAAGTGTAGAAGATTTTAGTTTAGACGGGCAGCATGTTCGGCACAGGCTTGGAGGGCCGGAGGGCCTGTTCCTGTGCTGTACTTTTCTTTGTTCTTCTTCTGCTCTTCTTCCTGTACCTCCTGTTCCTCCTCATCTGCCACATCCTGTTCCTACTCTTGAATGCTCATCTTTTCTCCAGTGATTGAAACAAAATTCTCAAAATTGGGAGGTTGAAAAGGACACAGCCGACCATGATGAATCAGGATACATGTCCTGGCGAGTATTACAGAGCTTCTCCAGAGTGATCCAGGTAACAGAGACATTGCTTCAGATTTAGAACAGTACAGCACAGAACAGGCCCTTCGGCCCTCGATGTTGTGCCGAGCAATGATCACCCTACGCAAACTCACATATCCACCATATACCCGTAACCCAACAACTCCCCCTTAACCTTACTTTTTAGGACACTACGGGCAATTTAGCATGGCCAATCCACCTAACCCGCACATCTTTGGACTGTGGGAGGAAACCGGAGCACCCGGAGGAAACCCACGCACACACGGGGAGGACGTGCAGACTCCGCACAGACAGTGACCCAGCCGTGAACCGAACCTGGGACCCTGGAGCTGTGAAGCATTGATGCTAACCACTATGCTACCGTACTGCCCCTAAGATCAGATCTCTGATGGTCTGCTACATTATGTTTCATGTGGCATTTTAACTCTCATTATACACATGCTGGCAATGTGTAATTGGGTTACACAGCTGAATCACAAACTAGGTGTCAGCCAACAGTCACCCACATATACTGAGAGAACAATGGACTGGGACAGAATTAAAAATCATCACTGCTGCCAAAATAACAAGCATTCATGTGCATGATATACAGAACATGGGCTCACACCAATTACACACTCAGGGAGTGGATATCATGGAGGTTGCAGTGCCCACAAAGCCACATGCAGTATGTACAATCTGTGGTTTCATCCACCATGGGGAAGCCCACTATCCTGGCAAAACCACAAGCCTGTTCCATCTGCTTCTTTGTAGTCGGAGAATATACAATGCACTCCTCTCTCCAGGCATAAAGAGTGTCAGTGTACAGCAGATTAAAAATGTTACACAGGTTGTCTACACCAAGCCTGGGAGAATCGCAACACAAATTCACAGTCCCTTTCACAGTCCCTACATTGAGGTTGCAGGTCTGCCTGCAAGATGTAGCAGAATGTTATTTCTTTGTGGCTACCTGTAGGCCCCAGAAAATACTAACAGCTGAGGTGGAAAGGAGTGAAATCCACCATGAACGTGAGCATCATCCCCTCTCCATGGTAGACAAGGGAGGAGGCCAGGACGGAAATGCCCAAAAGGGTTGATGAGGTAAGAGTAGACAACAGTAAATTTTTTTCCCAATATCCTATGATGTGATGACTCATGGAGGGGAATTCTCTTCATCCTTTAAATGGTGCGCGCACTGTTATGCATTTACAATACGTTATTGCTGGCAGCCTGTACTTTCAGTACCCTTACTGAAACAACAGCTTATTTTATTTTAACAAACAATTTTAATGATGTATTTTTCGGCATTTAAACAGTTACAGATAACAAACAAAAAAAAAAGACAGAAATGTGCAAACACCAACGTAAACCCAATGCCTCAATCAAACCATACTTCACAAGCCCGCTCCTCTCCCATAGACACTACCCGCCTATTTGTCCCTCCTACTCTACTCTAATCTCTCCCCCCCCCCCGGCTGACGTTCACTCTCCCGCGAAGAAGTCGATGAATGGTTGCCATCTTCGGGCGAATCCCAGTACAGATCCCCTCAAGGCGAACTTAATTTTTTCCATACGCAGAAAACTTGACATGTCCGAAAGCCATAGTTCGGTCTTCGGGAGTTTTGACTAACTACAGCAAACCACAGTAAGGATTTTGCTTAGTAAAGGCCTGTTTTGCTAATTGTCGTTGCATCACCATTTCATAGAATCCCGACATGCAGAAAGAGGACATCCGGTTCATCGAGTCTGCACCGACCCTTTGAATGAGCACTCTACCGAAGCCAACTCCCCCCCTATCCCCATAACCTAACCCTGGACACAAACTGCCTAACCTGCACATCTTTGGACTGTGGAGGAAACTGGAGCACCCAGAGGAAACCCACGCAGCCACAGAGAGAACGTACAAACTGGACACAGTCACCCAAGGTCGTTTGGGATTGAAAGCAATCCTGGCGCTGTGAAGCAGCAGCATTAACCACCGTGCTACCCTAACTACTGAAATATAATTTCCAGCTAATGTAAACCACATCTCACCAAAGTGATTGAAATGGCATTTGTTGCAGATGTTAATATTTACTTTGAATAGTCCTTAGAGTTGAAGCAGGATACAGGTAAGTAAAATCAAAAACAAGATATTTTCCCACTCCCCCCACAGGGTCTGTCTGTAATTTGCTCTGGTGTTTTGCTTTCAGAGAGGACTGACCTTTCTTCTGCTATGAACACATTCTGCTATCTGACCTTTAAGGCAGGTGCTAATACTGGCTTAGTCTTTAACACCATCATTACTACTCCCTTTGTCTTGTGTTTTGACATCGCTGTCAAATCTCTCCTGATTCCCACTTATCCCTAACCTACAATTTTGCCACACTTACTCCACTTACTCTTCAACAGTGTAAATTCCATCACATTTCTACCTCTCTTCAGCTCTGAAGAAGAGTCATATGGACTCTAAAATTTAACTCTGTTCTTCTCTCCACAACTTTTCCTTTTTTTCAAATTTAGTTTTATGGGAGGTGTGCTTCACTGGCTCGGCCAGTATTTATTGTCTATTCCTAATTGCGCTTGAGAAAGTGATGGTGAGCTGCCTTCTTGAACCACGACAGTCCCTGTGGTGTAGGTACATGCATAGTGCTGCCAGACTTGTTGAGATTTTCCACAAGTTTCTGTTTTGATTTCAGACAGGAAAATTACTTTGTTTCTTTCTTCCTCCACCATCATTTGAATGTAGCAAGGTAATTGAGGGATGCATGGCTGAGTTCCTTGGTGACAATTGTGTGCTACAAAGACAGGTTTTCCTTCCCCGTTTTCCTCAGTGAGAAAAATCGAGCCAAGAGTGTATTTCCTCATTCTAAATTGGGATTCATGAAAAAACACAAGTTGAATCCTTGAAAGTAAGCTCGAACTATCATTTGATTATTTTCTCATCCTAGTTTTTCCAGAGCACAACACTTTGTCTTGTTTTTATGGTGCAGGATGACTGGTGCTATTGCTGTGAACTAGCGTTATTTATAAAACATTTTCATGACATGAATGCACAACTGCAAAACATCTTCAGCCTTGTAACAACCTTCTAACATGTGCTACCTGACCTATGACCTCCAGATCAGGTGACCCCATGTAGCATAGCGTGTACCATATTGTATCAATGCTGGAGTCCACAACCACCTATTATCATGACACACCTCACACAATCTGTGTTTCCCGATTGTGTTCTCAGTTTCCCAAAATACCGTGGTCAGGATTTTACTGGCTGGGGGTAGGCCCCAACATTGGGACCAACTGCCTGTGAAGGTGGGAAATGGGACCAAAGCGGTTCTTGCCTCTTCATTGGCTGCCACTGGGCCTACCATCCAATTAAGGATGCAGGCCCAAAATAGTGTGTCAGCTCTGCAGCCTCAGTACCACTGAAAGAGGTGCCCACTGCTCAGCTGAACGGAAACTGAGTGGGCATCTTTTGAGGTAACCCTGCAGGGAAGCTGTAATGTTGCCTTTTTCTCTTCTGGAGATAGGCAGGTTGATCTTTGCCATTGGAGGGATAATGCCTCCAGTGGCATGTTGGGGCCACAGAGACAACCTTTACCACCGGGTGTCCTCTCCTTGAGCCATGGAGCCTTGAATGGAATATACAATGCCCATCCCCTAGAAAACCACTGGGAGACTGTCATGCAGCAAGGGGTTCGCTCAGCCACTGAAAAATATCCCTTAGTTAGGGCCACATAATGGTTGGGCAGTGGGGCTGCACCACACATTTTTGCCAGTCTCCATTCCTCCTAGCCCAACAGCTGGCTGCCAGTAAAATCTCTCCCCATGGTGACATTTCCCAGTGCTTCCCACATCCCAGTTATATTTTTGAACATTCTGCTCCACCTCAACCACTCATTCGCTACAAAATTTGCCTATGCTTGGCCAATATTTAGATAATTGCATCAAACCCAGCGATCAAGCAAAAATCCTGTCAATATATTTGGTTTTGCTGGATTTACTACATTTACTTATATAATTTGCTTGTTTTCATTAATGGCTTAGAAATTGAAGGAAATCAGATTTTTAAACATTATAACATTGACATTGGAGCAGATAGGTTGGGAGAATTAACGTTTGACTAAAGTGAATGGTGAATCGCATATTTAGAAGTCCTATCATGGTTGGCACCTTCATAGCTAGCACCCTCCATACCAGGCAACATCCTGGTGAACCTCCTCTGCACCCTCTCTAAAGCATCCACATCCTTCTGGTAATGTGGTGACCAGAACTGCACGCAGTATTCCAAATGTGGCCTAACCAAAGTCCTATACAACTGTAACATGACCTGCCGACTCTTGTACTCAATACCCCGTCCGATGAAGGCAAGCATGCTGTATGCCTTCTTGACCACTCTATCGACCTGCGTTGCCACCTTCAGGATACAATGGACCTGAACTCCCAGATCTCTCTGTACATCAATTTTCCCCAGGACTCTTCCATTGACCGTATAGTCCGCTCTTGAATTAGATCTTCCAAAATGCATCACCTCGCATTTGCCTGGATTGAACTCCATCTGCCATTTCTCTGCCCAACTCTCCAATCTATCTATATTTTTCTGTATTCTCTGACAGTCCTCCTCGCTATCTGCAGCTCCACCAATCTTAGTATCATCTGCAAACTTGCTAATCAGACCACCTATACATTCCTCCAGATCATTTATGTATATCACAAACAACAGTGGTCCGAGCACGGATCCCTGTGGAACACCACTAGTCACCTTTCTCCATTTTGAGACACTCCCTTCCACCACTACTCTCTGTCTCCTGTTGCCCAGCCAGTTCTTTATCCATCTAGCTAGTACACCCTGAACCCCATACGACTTCACTTTTTCCATCAACCTGCCATGGGAAACTTTATCAAATGCTTTACTGAAGTCCATGTATATGACATCTACAGCCCTTCCCTCATCAATTAACTTTGTCACTTCCTCAAAGAATTCTATTAGGTTTGTAAGACATGACCTTCCCTGCACAAAACCATGCTGCCTATCACTGATAAGTTTATCACCATTTGCTCCTACTTAGATACTGAAGCATTCCATGGCTGTAAGCAAGAAGACATGGGCGAAAAGTGGCAAGTAATGTTCATGCTACATTCATTATCGTCTGCTTTAAGCAGGTAAATCTCAACTGACACTTTGCCCCTGCCCCCCCCCCCTTCTAAGTTTGGAGCTATGGCTCTTGTTAAAGATTTAGAGAAATGAAAATCTGCAAGAGAGTGAAATCTAAAGAAACATTTTAATCACATGGAATATTCACCGTCCATAGAAACGCTTATTAACTGATGGAAGATGGACTGATCATTAGGAAGAAGTACACAACGGCTGAAGTATCTAACCTCAGCCTCAGAAATCAGATTAAATCATGTTTATAGGGGACTTCCGGTGGCGGCAATGCGGAGCTAAGCCGCACGTTCGGCAGCTCCCGCTAAAAACGGAATTTGGGGCTCTTTTCAGGGCCCCCAACGGAACTTCGACGATGAATCCCGACGTGGGAAGGGGTCTGGAGTAGATCGCTAAGGTCCTATAGTCCGGACCAGGAGTGGGGTGAGAGGAAAAACAGTGGAAGCGCCCCTGGAAAAGCGGGGGAAGAGAAACAAAATGGTGGCCGGCGGAGCCCTCGAGGAGCTGAGGCAGTGGGCGCAGGAACAGCAGGAAACTCTGCTGCACTGCTTCCAGGAGCTTAAGGTGGAGCTGCTGGAGTCGCTGAAGGCTACCACCAGAGAGTTGATGGAGACCCAGACAGCCCAGGGGGCCGCAATCCGGGAGCTGCAGCAGCAGGCCTCCGCAAGGGAGGATGAGGCCGTGGCCGTCACGGGGAAGGTGGAGATGCACGAGGCGCTCCATAAAAAGTGGCAGGAGTGGTTCGAGGAGCTGGACAACCGGTCGAGGCGGAAGAATTTGCGGATCCTGGGCCTCACGGAGGGGCTGGAGGGGTCGGACCTGGCGGCCTATGTAGTCGTTATGCTGAACTCGTTGATGGGAGCTGGGTCCTTCCAGGGGCCCCTGGAGTTGGAGGGGGCCCACAGAATTCTGGCCAGGAGGCCCAAGCCAAACGAGCTGCCGCGGGCAGTGTTGGTGCGGTTTCACCGGTTCGTTGATCGTGCGTACGTGCTCCGGTGGGCCAAGAAGGAGCGGAGCCGCAAGTGGGAGAACACGGAGGTGCGGATCTTCCAGGACTGGAGTGCAGAGGTGGCTAAGCGGAGTGCCGGGTTCAACCGGACGAAGGCGGTGCTCCACAGACGGAGCGTGAAGTTTGGCATGTTGCAGCCGGCGCATCTGTGGGTCACCTACAAGGACCGGCACCATTATTTTGAGTCCCCGGAGGAGGCATGGGCCTTTGTGCAGGCCGAGAAACTGGACTCAAACTGAGGGTCAAAGATGGGGGATTTTGTATGATAATGTAATTGTGTTTAATTTTTGCTCTGGGGGGGGGGGGGGGGTTCTCTGTTTAATGCAAGATGTGTGTTGGCTTTAGGGTGGGTGGGGCGATGTCGTTATGTCTTTTTGTATGGGTCGGGTGGACGGGTTCGGGCAGGGAGGTAAACTGGGAGTGCGGGGAGCTGGTGGTGGGGACTGGCAATGGGAGTTGCCCTGGAGGAGGCGGGGTTAGGCAGGGCGAAAGCGCGGGCTTTTCTCTGGTTTCCCACGCTGTGGGATGATGGGGGCGGGGTCGGGGCTGAGAAGCGCGGGCCGTTGCTGGCTGTTATTGATGTACCATCAATTGAACGCGAGACGAGTTGCTGGACAAAAGTATGGCTTTAATCTGCTAGATGTTAGCCCTGCGGTCGATTACAGTATAAGGACGACCGCCGGGAGTACTGAGTATTTATACCCTGCCCTGGAGGCGGGGTTAACACAGCCTCTCGACCAATCGGGGAGCTGTCACATGACTGATCTCAACCAACCGGTCGAGAGGCACATGACCGACCAGGGCCAATCGTAAGCCGGTGTTCTGCACCAATGGCAGGCAGTTATGCTAATCATACCGCCACAGTTATTTGCCCGTGCAAGAGCGGGGGGGAGGAGGGCCTGCTGAGGGGCACGGAGGAAGAGGAGTAGTCCCACGTGGGGAGGAGTCGGAGGTATGGCGGGAGTCGCCGGGGTCAGCAGAAGTTAGCTGGCTCACGGGAGTGCTATGGAGGGAGGGACGCGGCTAGGAGGGGTCCTAGCCTGGGGGGGGGGGTTACCAGGTTGTTGCTGAAATGGCCAGGATGGAGCTGGAGGATGCAGGGGGTGCTGGGGGGGGGGGGGGGGGAGTTGCCACCATGGGGAACAGGCCGAGCGGGGGACGCTGGCCAGTGGTGGGCAGGGGGTGGGTTATGGCTAATCGGGAGGGGAGGGGGGCAGGGTGTCCTCTGATCCGGCTGATAACCTGGAATGTCTGAATGGGCCGGTCAAACGGGCCCGGGTGTTTGCGCACTTGAAGGGGCTGAAGGCGGATGTGGCCATGCTCCAAGAGACACACCTGAAAGTGGCGGACCAGGTTCGGCTGAGGAAGGGATGGGTGGGCCAAGTATTTCATTCAGGGCTGGTTGAGAAGAATCGGGGGGTGCCGATCCTGGTGGGAAAGAGGGTGCCGTTTGTGGCGTTGAGGGTGGTGGCTGACAGTGGCGGGAGGTATGTGATGGTGAGTGGTAAACTGCAGGGGGAGCGGGTGGTGTTGGTGAATGTTTACGCCCCAAATTGGGACGATGCGGGGTTTATGCGGCGCATGTTGGGCCGCATTCTGGACCTGGAGGTGGGGGGCCTGATCAAGGGGGGGGGACTTCAACACGGTGCTGGATCCCCCATTGGATCGATCCAAATCCCGGACAGGTAGGAGGCCAGCAGCGGCTGAGGCGTTGAGGGGATTTATGGATCAGATGGGAGGGGTGGATCCCTGGAGGTTTGCGAGGCCAAGGGCCAGGGAGTACTCGTTTTTCTCCCACGTGCATAAGGCCTATTCGAGGATTGATTTTTTTTGTCCTGAGCAGGTGGCTGGTTTCGAGGGTGGAGGATGTTGAATACCCTGCCATTGCCATTTCGGATCATGCCCTGCACTGGGTGGACCTTGGGTTAGGGGAGGAGAGGGACCAACGTCTGCTCTGGCGCTTGGAGGTGGGGCTGTTGGCAGATGAGGAGGTGGCCGGGAGGGTTCGGGGGTGTATTGAGAGGTACCTTGAGGCCAACGATAATGGGGAGGTCCGAGTGGGGACGGTCTGGGAGGCATTGAAGGCGGTCATTAGAGGGGAGTTGATTTCCATCTGAACCCATAGGGAGAGGGGGAGCAGAGGGAGAGGGAGAGATTGATAGGGGAGATGGTGAGGGTGGATAGGAGATATGTGGAGGCTCCGGAGGAGGGATTGCTGGGGGAGAGGCGTAGCCTTCAGGCCAGGTTCGACCTATTGACTACCAGAAAGGCGGAAGCTCAGTCGAGGAAAGCACAGGGGGCGGTGTATGAATATGGGGAGAAGGCGAGCAGGATGCTGGCACACCAGCTTCGAAAGCGGGACGCGGCCAGGGAGATTGGGGGAGTGATGGATAGAGTTGGGAAGATGGTGCGGAGGGGGTTAGACGTTAATGGGGTCTTTAGGGACTTTTATGGGGATCTGTACCGGTCTGAACCCCCGGTGGAGGGGGGGGGGGGGGGAAATGGGGCGCTTCTTGGACAAGCTGAGATTTCCGAGGGTGGAGGAGGGGCAGGTGGAGGGACTGGGGGCGCCGATTGAGCTGGAGGAGCTGGTTAAATGGATAGGGAGCATGCAGTCGGGGAAGGCGCCGGGGCCGGATGGGTTTCCGGCCGAATTTTATAAAAGGTATGCGGACCTGTTGGGCCACCTGTTGGTCCAGACCTTTAACGAGGCAAGGGAGGGGGAGGCTTTGCTCCCAACTATTTCACGGTGCTGATTTCCTTGATCCTGAAGCGGGACAAGGACCCTCTGCAGTGTGGGTCATATAGGCCGATCTCGCTGCTAAATGTAGACGCCAAGCTGCTGGCAAAGATCTTAACCACAAGAATAGAGGATTGTGTGCCGGGGGTCATTCATGAGGACCAGACGGGGTTTGTGAAGGGAAGGCAGTTGAATACTAACGTACGAAGGCTCCTCAACGTTGTTATGATGCCGGCTGTGGAAGGGGAGGCGTAGATAGTGGTGGCATTAGATGCGGAGAAGGCCTTTGATAGGGTTGAGTGGGGGTATCTGTGGGATGTGTTGGAAAGGTTTAGGTTTGGGGAGGGGTTTGTCCGTTGGGTGAGGTTGCTCTATGCGGCCCCGATGGCGAGTGTAGCCACGAATAGGAGGAGGTCGCAGTACTTTCGGCTGTACCGGGGGATGAGACAGGGGTGTCCCCTGTCCCCCTTGCTCTTTGCGTTGGCAATTGAGCCCCGGCCATGGCGTTGAGGGGGTCAGGGAACTGGAGGGGCCTGGTGCGGGGTGGGGAGGAGCATCGAGTGTTGCTTTATGCGGACGACCTGTTGCTCTATGTGGCTGACCCGGTGGGGGGGGGGATGCCGGAGATGATGAGGATTCTCAGTGAATTTGGGGGCTTCTCTGGGTATAAGCGGTACCTGGGCAAGAGCGAGTTGTTCGTGGTGCAGCCGGGGGATCAGGAGGAGGGGATTGGTAGGCTCCCACTGAAGCAGGCAGGGAAGAGCTTCAGGTACCGAGGAGTGCAGGTGGCAGGGAGCTGGGGGGCACTGCACAAGCTCAACCTCACAAGGTTGGTGGAGCAGATGGAGGAGGAGTTCAAAAGGTGGGATATGTTACCGCTGTCACTGGCGGGGAGGGTGCAGTCCGTTAAGATGACGGTGCTCCCGAGGTTTTTGTTTCTGTTCCAGTGCCTTCCAATCCTTATCCCGAAGGCCTTTTTTAGGAGAGTTAACAGGAGTATTACGGGATTTGTGTGGGCGCATGGGACTCCGAGGGTGAGAAGAGTGTTCTTGGAGCGGGGCAGGGATAGGGGGGGCTGGCGCTGCCCAACCTCTGTGGGTACTATTGGGCTGCCAACGCAGCGATGGTGCACAAGTGGGTAATGGACGGGGAAGGGGCAGCATGGAAGAGGATGGAGATGGCATCCTGTGTGGCACGAGCCTGGAGGCGCTGGTAACTGCGCCGTTGCCGCTCCCTCCAACGAGGTATACCACAAGCCTGGTGGCGGCGGCTACCCTCAAAATTTGGGGGCAATGGAGACGACCAAGGGGAGAAGTGGGGGGCTCGACGGAGGCCCCGATACGGGTTCTCCATTGGTTCGGTGGGAGGGAGAATTGTGTACATGGGTTTGTTGGATGTGGCGGGTGTTATCTCTTTCCTTTTTGTTGTTTGCTTTTTTTTTGTTTTTGTAGTTGCTTTTGTAGTTGGGTGAGTGTTGTTCTTGGGTTTTTACCATGGTTGTTTTGTTAATATTGTTTTGTTGTTTATATTTTGTGAAAATCTTAATAAAAATTATTTCTTTAAAAATAAATCATGTTTATAGTCTCCAATGTACAAAGATTGCTTCCAGCTAATTTAGTTTAGGCCATGATGACTAAATCAAAACCATTTCTGCGAGTTAAAGGTGAAGGGCTGTCCTCAGTCTGTTCTTACACTGGGTATCAAATTAACTGCCCCACACATGCACTGAGTATTGATTTACACCTGAAATCAGTAATGAATTCACAGCATGTACTTCAACTACAATGTACACATTTTCTGCTTCACAACATTAAACTAAACAGGGAAGAATCTAATGCAGTTTGGCTTCTAACATTGGAGCACATCACTGAAATTAGCCCACTTGTTTTGGAATAGGATTGGATTTGTTTATTGTCACATGTACCGAGGTACCAGTGAAAAGTATGTTTCTGCGAGCAGCTCAAACAGATCATTTAGGGGAAAAAAACAACGTAATAGGGCAATACAAGGTACACAGTATAAACACATAGACACAGGCATTGGGTGAAGCATACAGGAGTGAAGTATTAATCAGGTCAGTCCATAAGAGGGTCGTTTAGGAGTCTGGTAACTGCGGGGAAGAAGCTGTTTTTGAATCTGTTTGTGCATGCTCTCAGACTTTTGTACCTCCTACCTGATGGAAGAAGTTGTAAGAGTGAGTAAGCCGGGTGGGAGGGGTCTTTGATTATGCTGCCCGCTTTCTCCTCAAATTTTTTTTTAAACCCACAATATAATAAAAGATCTAATTGGAAAGAATTTCTATAATGTGCCACCTGAGACAAATTATACATTAACCAGAAAATGCAGTGGTACAACATTAGTATATTTGTACTTTGAAATATATTGTAATGTATTGTTAAAGACAGAAGCTGTTGGAGACATATATATATATATATATATAGGTAAATAAGGCATGAGAATTTCTTAGTTCAATTAAGATTTTCAAAGGTTTCAAAGTTGATTTGAATTCAGAACTATTGTATTTTTCAGGCTGCCAAATTGAACATCAATTACATGCAGTATATTAAAATATTAATATAGATTATTTAAATCACTTTTGGAAACTTATCAGTCTATTCATTGATTAAATTGTATAAACATGAGGTGACTTTCCTCTTTATGGCAATTTTACTGATTTACTGCCACATGGATAATGGTTTCCAGCAGGCTGGATTTCACACTCCCCTGCTGGCACATTTGAAGGTGGGTTAGCTCGGATGGAAACTGAAGGAAATTAGTATTACTAGAAAAATAGTGCTGGAGAAATTAATGGGATTGAAAGCTGATAAATCCCCAGGGCCTGATAATCTACATCCCAGGTTACTAAAAGAAGCGGCCATGAAAATAACGGATGTGTTGGTAGTCACCTTACAAAATTCTGTAGATTCTGGAACAGTCCTGGCAGATTAAATGGTGACAAATATAACCCCAATATTTAAAAAGAGAAAGGAGAGCAAAAACAGGGAATTACAGACTGGTTACCCTAATGTCAATAGTAGGGAAAATGCTAGAATCTATTGAAAGGATGCGGTAGCAGGACACTTAGAAAATATTGACGAGATTAGACAAAATCAACATGGATTTACGAATGGGAAATCATGTTTAACAAACCTACTGGATTTTTTGTGGAGGTATCTAGTAGAATAGATAAGGGTGTGTTAAGTAATGGGTTAAGCGGCATTCCAATTAGTTGTCTCATTTATGTTAAGCATCCAATAATTGACACTGATATGTAAAGGGGCTTCAGGTGGCCCTTGTGTCAGATGATGTGATGTTAAAAGTTTTGTGCAAAGTCTGTTGAAGGAATTAAAGGTGTTTTGTGGAAAAGCAGCAGAACCTTTGACTCTTTATACTACAGCAGCTAAACGTCTAACAGGGTGAACCAGTGGGTGTAGTGTATTTGGATTTTCAGAAAGATTTTGATAAAGCCCCACATAAGAGGTTCATGTGCAAAATTGAAATGCATGGGATTGGGGTAATATATTGGCATGAAGGGGTGGCACGTGGCACAGTGGTTAGCACTGCTTCCTCACGGCGCTGAGGAACCGGATTCGAA
Organism: Scyliorhinus canicula; assembly: GCF_902713615.1. Taxonomy (NCBI): domain Eukaryota; kingdom Metazoa; phylum Chordata; class Chondrichthyes; order Carcharhiniformes; family Scyliorhinidae; genus Scyliorhinus; species Scyliorhinus canicula. The sequence continues at coordinate 98,373,216 of NC_052148.1, forward strand.
TCCCGGACCTGGGTCACTGTCCGTTGGAGTTTGCACATTCTCCCCGTGTCTGCATGCGTTTCACCCCCCCGGGTAGATGTGCAGGGTAGGTGGATTGGCCACGCTAAATTGCCCGTTCATTGGAAAAAAATTTAATTGGGTACTCTAAATTTATTTATTTTTTAAATTGCCATTGATTGAGAATTGGTTCACAGGCAGGAATCAAAGAGTAAGGCTAAATGGGCCTTTTTTGAAGTGGAAGATGGTGACAAGTGGGAGCCTGCAGGGATCAGTGTTTAGACACCTGCTGTTCACAATATACATCAACGATTTGGGTGAGGGAATTGAAAGTAAATGGAATTCTCCATTTCATAGAGTGCTGATGCCAGGGCTGAATCGTGTGCGTTCTATTGTTCCGAAAGTGGCGCCAGTCCAGGAGTGATGCAGAACATCCTAATGGGCTAGCACAAGCCTCATGTGAACTAGTGTAATTCCAACGAAAGCTAGCATGTGATTTGCTGGGGTCGGAATTGGCACTCAAGAGTCTGACAAGCTGCAGCCACATATAAACACTCCACTCCGCACACACTCTCATTCCAGCCAAGCAGATGCCACCCCGAAGAGTGGCACCAAGGTTTGATGGAGACACTACTGGATATCGTGGAGAGGACCCTGTTTGCCAGGGTGGGAAGGAGACTCCACCCACGGATGTCAACTGGGCCTGGGCCCAAGTGGCAGAGGGCACAGGCGCCATGGGCACCGCGGCCAGGATGGGCCAGCAGTGAAGAAGGAAGCTGCACGACCTCAGGGCAGTCAGGGTGAGTCAATGCCACCATGCCCCTGGCACCAACCCCTAACCCACACCCCACCCCAATCAGACATCTTGAGTGGGAGCCTTCATCAAAAGCCAGTCAAATATGAGACTCATGTGATAGTGCAGCATGAATTATTATGTAGTATTATGCCTGCTATAGTTGCAACATATCAGTTGCCCTGCCATTTTCACCTGGTAGGTTTCATGTTTTGAAATATCACTCAAAGATTATTAGCGAAGGGAGGGCAGCACGGTGGCGCAGTGGGTTAGCCCTGCTGCCTCACGGCGTCGAGGTCCCAGGTTCGATCCCGGCTCTGGGTCACTGTCCGTGTGGAGTTTGCACATTCTCCCCGTGTCTGCGTGGGTTTCACCCCCATAACCCAAAAATGTGCAGGGTAGGTGGATTGGCGACGCTAAATTGCCCTTTAATTGGAAAAAATTAATTGGATACTCTAAATTTATATTTAAAAAAAAGATTATTAGCGAAGAGAGTATTGGCCATCAGAAGCAAAATTACGTTGGCAGGACAACAATGGGGAGCACAAAAGAGCACCAGCAGTGGTGAAAAGAACGCAGGGAGGGGCCCAGCAGGGAGCTTAAGAAATTAGCAGCAAGAGACAGAGACCAGCAGAGAATATAAAAGAACTGTAACAGCAACAAGAGCCAAGAACGTCCGGGCCCAGCATAAAGGTAAAGAATGGCAGGTGTGTGGATTCAGAACACAATGATAAGGGTGTGTGACTGTATGTAAAGGAGTTATAGGGATGCAGAAAGTCACAATCACGGTGCTTCAGGACCGCGAATTGCCCAGTAGGTTCAGGAATCTTACTGCTTGTGTGAATGTGTGCAGAGGGACGAGGCATGGTGGCGCAATGGTTAGCACTGCTGCCTCATGGCGCCAAGGACCCAGGTTCGATCCCGGTGTGGGTCTCACCCCAACACCCCAAAGATGTGCATGGTAGGTGGATTGGCCACAATAAATTGCCCCTAGCCACAACATCATGGTGCGGGGAGCTATTCAAGTGGGGGGGGGGGGGGGGTAAAAGGTTATGCAGCTGTAGTAGGGGACAGTATTATGCTCTCTGCAGCCAAAAGTATGAGTCTTGACAGCTGTGTTACCTGCCCAATGTCAGGATTAAGGACATTTCCTCTGACCTGGGGAAGAACATGGAATGGGAGGGAAAGGATCCAGTTCCCATGATCCACATGGGAACTGATGACATGGGTAGAACTAAGAAAAAGGTTCTGCTGATGGAGTATGAACAGCTATGAACTAAATTAAAAAGCAGAATCACAAAGGAAATAACCTCAAAATTATGGCCTGAGCCATGAGCAAATCGGCAAAGGGTAAATAAGATCAGAGTTTAATGGGTGGCTCAAAAATTGGTGTTGGATTGGTTATGATTCATGTGGCACTGGCACCAGTTATGGGCAAGGAGGGACTGTTGGGACATCCTTCACTTGAGCTGCTTTGGTGAGTTGCAGAGAAGCCTTTAAATAAATAGTGGGGGGATGAGTTCACCTCAGGGGCTATCTTCAAAAGTAGGAAATGTCTCTCTCTAAATCTTTGTCATGTCTATATAATATGAGTTCTACCTTTTGTTCTGTCTTCTCTTGACTCCTTTGTGCTCTTTTTTCCACCCATTCACATTATCCAGCCATGTCTTTGTTCACTTCTTTCCTGCTTTGAAAATTGGTTGAAAATTAACACAGAGGTTTCAACACCTTGCCCCGTACTGAAAATAAGTACCTTTCAGCATCTTCCTTGTCCAAACTATTGTGGCTTGATGTGCCTTCATGATTAAAATCCAGGCTTTGATTTCACTGCCTATACCTCTGACAACTTCTCTTTCTTTGAGCACTTTATTGGGCTCTAACTTTCTCACCTCTCATTTAATGTCCTCATTCTCTACCACCCCACCAAGTGCTATCCCAGGTTTCTCAATGAGATTCCTCTCACCTTTCATTCTTCATCCAGTGCACTGATGGTTTTCATTGACTTCAACCTGTTTTACCTCATCTTTTCCCTCTCTCGTTCAATTTTATTGCCCCTCTCTATTAGATTTACTGTCCATAAGCACTGCTATATTCATAGAAACATCATTAGCCTTACCATCCTCTGTTATCAATGTCTGTTTATTCTCCTTGACCTCTTTGCTGGATTTGACATCGTGGACCATATCATCATTGGACCATTGTGGGCAGCACGGTAGCATATTGGTTAGCATAATTGCTTCACAGCTCCAGGGTCCCAGGTTCGATTCCCGGCTTGGGTCACTGTCTGTGCGGAGTCTGCATGCTCTCCCCGTGTGTGCGCGGGTTGCCTCCGGGTGCTCCGGTTTCCTCCCACAGTCCAAAGATGTGCAGGTTAGGTGGCTTGGCCATACTAAATTGCCCTTAGTGTCCAAAATTGTCCTTAGTGTTGGGTGGGGTTACTGGGTTATGGGGATAGGGTGGGGGTGTGGGCTTGGGTGGGGTGCTCTTTCCGAGGGCTGATGCAGACTCGATGGGCTGATTGGCCTCCTTCTGCACTGTAAATTCTATGATCATCCTCTCATCCCTCTCCTCCATTGGCTAGATCAATGGCACTTAGATTGTTAAACCTTTTAAAACATTAATTCATGGCAGTGGTTAGCACTGCTGCCTCACAACACCAAGGGCCTGGGTTTGAACCCGGTTCCAGGTCACTGTCTATGTGAAGTTTGCACATTCTCCCCATGTCTGCGCGGCTTTCGCCCCCACAACCAAAAGATGTACAGGGTAGGTGAATTGGCCTTCTTAAATTGCCCCTTAATTGGAAAAAAAAATAATTGTATACTCTATATTTTTTTCAAAATTAATTCATGGTGTGTGGATATTTTTGCTACGCCAGTATTTATTGCCCCACCCTGGTTGCCATTGAGAAGGGGTTGGTGAGCTAACTTCTTGAACCAGTGCATTCTGTGATGATGTACATAAGCAGTCATGTTTATGGTGATAAAGAAGACCTCCAACCAGCAGGTGGCAGTAGAGAACAACCACATGGCACTGTTACCTTGGGAGTCTGGAGATAGTATTCATAGTGGATAATCACAATTTGTAGGAGCTCTTAGTTAATTTATAATAGTTTTTGATAATATTCTTATGGTTATCTAACCCATGCTATTGTTGAACAAGAAAACTTCAACTAGTCTGGAACTAGACATTCTTCAGTACATTTAGTCCAACCGGCCAAGCACCAGAATGTAACATGGTACCAGGATTGAAGATCTGACGAGATACCAGGATTAGTTTTGAAAATCTAAGAAACAAGATAACCTGAGAAGGAAGAACAATCATTTCTACTAACCACGTAGAGTACTGACGAATCTCACTCAACACACACTGCAGGCATCAAAGTCCGTGACGGAAGGTCTGAAGATACGACACCAGTTTTGAGTCACTGGTAATTTAGATGCAAATTGACACGCTTTTAAACAGAAATCCACACACTGTGTAGCAGTTCTAGGTCTGCAGGCACAGCCCGATGAATGGAGAATAGCGTTGCTGCTCACTGTAGCAGGTCCACAAGTGATAGAAATCTTTAACACCTTCGCATTCGATAACGAAGCTGATGAAAATAACTTCACCGAAGTCGTTAAAAAATTGATCGGCATTGTGCACGAAAGGAAAACGATACACTCGAGCACAATGTTTTCTGCAAGCGTTCACAGCAGGCAGGTGAATTGTTTGATAGCTTTTTAATGGACTTGAGGTTGAAGGCACAGACCTGGAATTTGGAAACCCTACAAATGTCGATATCCGCCATCAAATCATGTTCATGATTCGTAATGACAAGGTCAGGGATAGGTAGTTGAGGGAGAATGAAATCCAGTTGAGATGCCATTAAAGATTTGCTATGCCAGTGAGTTAGCTGCGCAGCAAATTAACAATTTAACCTTAAGAATTTTGGCACGAAGCTCGGAGATGCAGCCAACACCATTAATGTTGTGTTGCACCCTAAGGCAAACATGAACCCAGCAGCAATGGACATTTTAAGCAAGTAAATGAGACTAAGTCCTGACGCTGGCATGGAAACAGTGGTGTGGATTCCTCCCACAACCCAAAGATGTGCAGGTCAGTGGATTGGCTATGCTAAATTGCTCCGTAGTGTCCAAAGGTTATGTGGTGTTATGAGATAGAGTTGGAGGGTCAGCACAGACTTGATGGACTGCATGGCCTCCTTCTGCACTGTGGGGATTATATGGTTTTATGGATTCTATGCAGAATTGTCAGCCAATCAGATTGGCCAGAAACTCTTGAGGCCGGACTTCCTCCCACGTGAGGGGCTGAAGTCCTATCTCCAACCAATTAATACTAAATAGCTGCAAGGCAGACGGCATGAGCAGGGGTATGTTCTCTGCTTACACTTCAGGTATTGGGACCACCTGCTACATTCTGCCCTGAGGAAAAATGTATTTGCTTTGGAAGGAGTGTTTATCAGAGTTCCACGTGACCTTAAAGAGTAAAATTTCAGAGGGTCGGATGCAAATGTATTACTTCGAGTTTGGGAAGGTGAGCAATAATCAAATCAAGGTGTTTAGAATAGGGTCGATCGATAAATGATTTTCTCCGTTTGGGTAATTTAGATCAAGACTTCATAATCTTTTGGAGCTGGACCATTTCGGAGAAAAATTGGGAAGTGTTTTTTGACACACAGGGTCTGGAATTCTGGAACACTCCCTAAAATATTATGGATGCTTTGTCACTTAAAATACTTCAGACCAAGACAGATTTTTGTTATACAATGTTATCAAAGGGGATAGAGTTGAGGTCTCGTTCAATCATGAAATAATTTACACAAAATGAGGAGCTGAATTTAATGTTTCTGCTTATATATCCAATTATATCCAGTGTTATTTTGATTTTCTGAACAAGATCTACATTGTTGCAATGTGCATTTGCTACATTCATCCTGTGCTATATAACCTGCCCACATTTGTAACAGTGTAAGATACGGTACCATTTTTAAAAATGTATTCCTGGAATGTGGGCATCACTTGCAAGTCCGGCGTTTCTTGCCCTTGCCTATAAAGAAATTATTAATTCTAGAAGTAGTGTTGCCACAATGACAAATAAAGAAACTTCACTTACTAGTGATGAATATTACTTTCCTGCACTAATGTGTAAATATTGTTATGTGGACTGGAAGACACTCGTATAATTTTGAATCACGCAAGAATGACTGGTGTGTTGACTTCTCCCATCGTAATTACCACTTCTGAGGACAACCAAGATTCAACACCAGACGCGGCCAGTTAAGGCGAGCAGGGTTCCTTCCTTAAAGGAGTGTACATTATCCAATCCGTAGATTTTTGTTACAAAAACCCAATAGTTTCATGATTAAGTTTTACTGTCTTGGTGGGATTATGAACTATTTGACCTCTGGTGTGCTAGCTTGGGGGCATAACCATTTCAAAACGGTGTCCGGGTCAGGCCAATTTAACCATCCATTTGCTTACAGGGAAACATTGGAAAGCACAGAGGCCTATGGTGATTATTACTTTGAAATCAGCTAATTGTCATTTTTCGAAAGACATTGGCACTAGCAGTTTCAAAGTAATATTCGGGCAGTGTTTTATTTATAGCAGAAACACGGCTGAAGTGTGATCATTTGATGTGCAATGTGGCTGTCTGTCTCAAGCAGTATCAGGCACTCTGCATATTTGCATTTAGTTGCCATAGCAAATCAGAATTTTACTTTGCTTCCGAACTGCAAACAGCTTTATGTGATTGTTCAAACAATCGGTCGGCCTCATTTCCTTGCTAACCCCACGCTGACGTTAATCTAAAACCAATACAAGCAGGAAATAGATTTTTTATTTATATATATGTTATCCCGATATATAATGAACTGGGAAGTTTAACCCTGTCGCCTGGAATTAGTCACTGTAACTAGTCGTTGTTCGCTGTTTTATTGGATGGAGGTCCTTTGATAAGTCTTCCTTTGACACCAATCGCTGGCTGTGGGTCGTTCTTTGTTACGCAGTTTCTCACTGCAATGATCTACCCCGAGCTGACAAGCCGACCATACCCTTCTTTGACTATTCCCTCCACAATGCACGTTCCAGCTACTGACTCATTGCAAAGTGTGGGCAAAATGTTATAACAGAGTAATAAAACTCGGGCATAGTGAAATGCATTCAATTGATAGCGGTGATCAAAGAAAGTCACCAATAAACAATTCAGTAAGCTTTCAACACCCAGAGTGACAAGACAAGCAAAGAAATGAATCATTCTGGAAGCAATTTACTTACAATAACAAATAAGAACACCTCAGTTAGCAGTGATAAATATCACTTGCGTGTGCTAATATTTATGAATATTGTTTATAGATAGGCTGGAAGGCACTTGCATCTATCACGTTAAGAATGACTGGCGTATAGATTTCTCCCATCCATTGATTAACTCGGATTCTTAATGCTTTGACCCATGAGTGATTGGTAATCAAATCGGTTGTCCCGCCCCGACCAGCTCAAACAGCATCCGAGTTTTCTAATAGACCCAAAAGACTGTGGTGAATCAAAACCCAGCGGTTATCAATAGCACACGCTCACAAAGGTAAGATAACTCAATCGATTTTATGTGTACGGCAGCGCTTCTTAAATTTTGACCACACCTAGAAAATGAGTGGAGGCGACCTTTTCCGTTATGCCTATTGTAGTAAAGAATCTCCATCTCTCGCCAACCAGCGCGGCTGTGAATGGTCGATTCCGATATCCGTAGCAGCTGGATGACACGCGGATCCTGAGTTTCCCTTTGCTTTCTGCTCTGTGGTTAAAGGTCCGTCCACACTGCTGGCAGAAAGGCGGCTCTTCACACACGGAAGCAGCAACTGCGGGACTGAAATGTGGATCTGTGCACAAATCTCGTCGCAAACTGACAACTAAAGACGGTAGCACGAGCCTGTGTTTTCTCCCCTTTCTTGAACAGCAGATTATTCACACCTTTTGAGTTTGTAGAAATAAATGGAGCTTTATGGGAAGGTAATGCATTATTTTACAATACTTACGGGCTTCCTCTTTAAAAGCCAAATTTCCGTAATAAAAAGACCAAATTTCCGTAACATGAGAAAGGGCTGTGTTTTCGGGCGCTCCAGATACCCTGAATACAGCCAGAAAGTCGGCTTTGTCCCCACTGCAAATTTGAATGGACACTAACAATCAGCTTTCTCGTTATGCTTGCTTTTAGGGTATCTGGCATTGTTGATTTAATTATTTTGCAAGGATTCAGTCAATTTTTTTTAAGTACAGAAGTAAATCCGACGTGGCATATGATAATTTTTTTTTCTTCAGGTTAGGTAAGGGTTTGTCAAAAATATGTGCAACATGTCCTGGCTGTTGGTTGCAAATACCCACCCAAAAAGGGGCATCCTTGCTTCCAGCTCTGTTCCTTGCCAGCTCCGAGCCCCGTCGCGCGACAGTGGGGATTGGCGCCGGGAATGCTGGGAGTTGTAGTCCAACATAGCCGGCCCATTGTGCTCGAGTCGGGCCTGAGCCCAAACAACTACAGATCCCAGAGTGCGTGGCGCGGCCGGCGCAGGCGCAGCGTGCTGCCGCTGTCAAAAGAAAAGTAGGTGACAGAAGGAGGCAAAGAGGCTCGTTCCGCTCGGCTTTCTCCACAGGCTCAGAGGGAGAGGGATCGCCAGCGCTCTGGCAGCATGAGACACGAGGCACCAATGCAGGTCCGTATAACCTTCCATAATCACACAACACATAAGCAGATGGAAACAGCGTCCGAATGAGACTTTCTGATCAAGGAGGTTGCTTTATCATGCCTATCAATTAATATTTTTTTTGCATGCTACAATAACTTACATGGTTACAAGATGCACAATTAGATTTATTTTTAAATAGACCGTTTAATTTCACAGCTCATTTTATCGTCATCTGGAATTGAATCGTTCTGCATGGAGAATTTCAGAAATGTCAATTTGCTTGAACGTGTTCAATTAAAAAAAATATATATATTTTGAATTAAGAATTGTGTTTAACCAGTTTTCTTCCGAGACCAGTGATTTATTCATCGCAGTTTTTGTTCCTCCATTGATGGGTGCTCAATATCTCCCAGTGTTTAAGGGCTATTCATGTTAGGGTGGTGTTGGGGGGGGGGGGGGGGGGGGGGGGACGGGACTTTTAAGGTAGATGAAATTGTGATGGCAGATGCATTTCTGCATCAGAATTACATCCTTCATTACTCTTTGGACACATTGTCTTTCATATACATCCCTGGCATCTTGTATTTATTTTAGGTGCTACAGATATGTACCAAGATGTCTGGGCTGCAGTGTAATGAGTCTATCCATCTGACTTGAACATGTCGACTTTTTCATTCAAGGGGGATCTCCTCTAAGGAGATCTTTGGGCGACTCTCGGTGAGGGTTATTTTGCGAGTTCGAAGCACACACACGTTTCATGCTGACAAGATAGAGTTGTTTTCCAAAACGTTTTTCACGTTTGCCTTTTGCACAGTAAGGAACAGTCTATATATTTTGTCCATTCAGAATTCACAAGACAGTACGCACCAAAAAGGCTTTCAGCAGTATATATTTTATTCTGCCATTTAAATCTAAATTAAATACAGAACCATTCTGGTTATTATAAAATACATCTAGTGGATTAAATACTGGATACTTATAACTTTTAATTCAAATGATTAAAACCATTTCTCAATTTGAAAAGCCATTTTTGTTGGAATGGTACACATTAGAAACACGCTTCTGTGCTTGTAGTTAGAAGGTACACCATATATGCTCAAATGGTCAGGACTAAGGGGATTGAAGGTATAGGATTGTTAATGTTGCATCATTTTTTGGAACTTTGTAGATCTTTTCTGATTCCTGTCTTATAAGCAGTTTTTCTTTTAAATAAATAGGGTTGGTAGTCAGCCATAGTCCATGCGGGATCATAGATCTGTTAGTAAGAGAGAAGTGGTTATATAGCTTGAGGGGCACTAATCCACATCAAGCATGGGGCAAGGCAAGGGGGCTGGCCTCCATGAACTTCCACAATATAGCTTCAGGGACTAATGATGCCCATTGCAGCTACTAGGAAAACAATATTGCTTGCCAAGAAAGGATAAAATACATATCTCCAGCTGTGTACATGCTCATGACTGACATCAATTAGAAACTGATGCTACTGGAAATAGTTTATGGTATTTTAAGAATTGTTCTTTGTGTGGAATTATTTTGAATCAGAGACAAAAGAAATCAAAGGAACAAGTAGCTCCCTGCATGGCTTAATAGATGAAGGCACCATCTGGTGTAGCTTTAACAGTGCATTCCAAGATGTTCCTCTTTGGATTTGGACCATGCTGAATGAGATGATTTTAGCTAGGTCAATATTTGGGGGAATACAATTGGGTTTAGTGACTGTAACTGGGCTGTAAAGGAAAAATATCACCTCCGCTTCATAAGAACATTCAGCTCCTTGAGCCTGCTCCACTATTCAGTTGATCTTTTTTTTAAAAAATGTTCACTGAAGGTAGGTGTTGCTAGCTAGGTCAGCATGATGTATTGCCCATCACTAATTACCCTTCAGAATGTACTCTGTTTCATTTTCCTTAATATTTGAATGACACCTCTTTCTTATGGCTGTGCAATGTTACTTGATGGAAACTGGATGTCCACAGTGAGAACAGATTTAGCCTTGGTTATAATGCAATTATAGGCTCATGTGAATGAAATTTATTGGAACCAGTGCCCATGGAATTCGAGCTGGAAAACACTTGGTGCCTTTCTAAAAGAAGGAAAAGTGCAGTGAATTGCCACTGATGTAGGGTAAATGTTAGCGCCCCTGTGAGTTACAGTTTTGTCAACAGCATTCATTGTTTGGACGCTTGCATTCCATGGAAAATATCTGGGTGGTTTGTGTATTGAAAATCATCTTAGAAATATTTAAATACAATAAGACAGCAAAGTGTACGAGTTTTGCTTCCCATGGCAATGCCTATCTTTTGTCACTTCGCTCTCTCTTTTCCATTTACTTATTTTTGCCCTTGCATTCTTTCAGTTTCTTATTGCTATTCTTTTTAGATGGGAGTGATAATTTATATGATATTAACAGCTGGAATACTGTGAACAGTTTTTTAGTCCCTTTATCTAAGGAAAGATATACTGGCATTGGAGACAGTCCATAGAATGTTCACGAGGTTGATCCTGGGGATGGAGGTTGACTAGATTGCGCCTGTGCTCATTGGAGTTTAGAAAAATGAGAGGTGACCTTTATTGAGGATTCTTAGGGGGCTTGACATGGTAGATGCTGAGAGGTTGTTTACCCTTGTGAGAGAGTCTAGAACCAGAGGACATAATCTCCGAGTGAGAGGTCGCCCATTTAAGACAAAGGAGGAAAAAAATTGTCCCTCAGAGGGTAGTGAATCTGTGGAATTCTTTCCCTCAGAGGGCTGGAGAGGCTGGGGTGCTAAGTATGTTCAGGGCTGAGATTGAGAGATTTTTTAATTAGTAAGGGAATCATGGCTTATGGGGAAAAGGAGCATGCTGTTGAGGATCATTATATCAGATCAGTCATGATCTCATTGAATGGCAGAGCAGACTGAATGGGCCGAATGATCTACTTCTGTTCCTACGTCTTATGATCTATGGCTTGTGCTGGGAAAAGGAGCTACTGCATAATGCTGTCTTGCTTTTTCATTTATGCGTCATGTCATCTATCTATCCCTCTTCCCTTCCATTCTTCAAGATAAGTGGCAGAAGGTGCAGAGAGGACATGAGGAAGAACATTTTTATGCAGAGAGTGGGGCAAATCTGGAATTCACTGCGTGTTGGTGGTGGAGGCAGAGACCCTAAACACTTTTAAAGTGTACCTGGATCTGCACCTTAAGTGCTCTAAGCTACAGGGCTATGGACCAGGTGCAGGAAGGTTGAATTAGAAAGGGCACCTGTGTGTCTTCAGGCTGGCATGGACAAGATGGGCCAAATGGCCGCCTTCTGTGCTGTAACTTTTCTATGATTCTGCTTATCATTCCTAATTTTCCCTTTTTCCTGTCTCCTTTTCACCTTTTTCCACAGTACCCTGTCATATGTTTTAGCTTCTGTTACATCCCCAAATCCCACATCACGGCTATCATCTCCTCGCTTTTTACATTGATTGCAAAAGTGAGGAATTATGCTCTAGTTGTACAAAATCTTGGTCAAGCCCCATCTGGAGTACTGCAGTCGGTTTTGGAAACCCACTTGAGGAAAGATATATTGATTTTGAAAGGGATACAGTGAGATTTGCCAGAGTGATGCTGGATGTTGAAAGGTTAAATTATGAGGCTAGGTTGTTTAAACATGCCTTGTATTCCCTTGCTTTTGGAGGGCTGTGGGGTGATCAAAATGCTGCCTTTAAAATGGGAAAAGGATTTGGCAGGGTAGATACAGAGGAATGACCTCCTTTGATGGTTGGATCCAGAACAATGTGTCATAACCTTACAATTAGAGCTAGGCCATTTAGAAGTGAAATCAGGATGCAGCTTTTCACACAGAGCAGTGAAATTTTGGAATTCTCCCCAAAAGACTACAGATGCTGGTCCAATTAAATTTTTCTGAGCTTTGATCAATGGGTTGGGGAAGGGCACCGAGGCACTGGCAAAAGGACAAATTGAGTTGTGGTCTTATCAACTGTGATCTAATAGTATGGCAGAACAGGCTTCAAATCCTATCCTTTTCCTACAAGCGATTCCTGTTTTGCCTCTGCCCTTTCACTGGGCCTGCCATGCAACCTTGGTTAGCTTTCTCAGCATTGAATTTGGAAAATGACGGTCTGTTTTCAAAATGTTAATTCTGCATAAATGAATTTGCTGTTTCAGGTTGGCACATAAATTATGAGTGTTCTGATGTTTTGGTTTTCATTTCAGTGCTACCCACCTATGCTTCACCTTGCATGTCTCCTCTTCCTGTATCATTTCTGTCTTGTCCCTTTTCTCTTTTTCTATATCCCTTCCTTATTTGACTTCTAGAACATTTCTCCCCTTTGCCCCATTCTGCTTTACACCCAAAAATATTTCTTCCCACTGCTGTCCCTCATTCTGACCCCTCCACCATCTCCTCACTTTTTCCCCTCCTTTTCATCCTTCCCCTTCAACTTGATGTCACTTCCTCCATTGTAAATTCCCTATCCCTGTTCCTCTATCACTGCCACCGCAAATGTCTCGATAAGAAAATGAAGCCTAGAGAAGTTAAAAATAACTATAAAATGTATATAATGCATGGTTCAAGTGCTAGAAATGGACCTGGACCAAGACGTTTTATGAAGAAGCCATGTATCATGAGAAGGGCTGAAAGGTAAGTATAAATGTTGAGTATACATTTCTTTATATGGGTCAAAAGTATCAACAAAGGTCCTTATTTGTGTGGCTACTTGTTCAGGTGATTGACTTGTTTCCTTTCAAAGATAATGTATAAAGTAGACTACTATTCTTTTAGCGGATAAGCTGATTTTTCTGGTCATTGTCTAAATAACAGTTTTGTGCTTTAAACGGTACAGTTGAATATTGTAATGCCTTTATATTCGTGCTATGTTAATCAGTTGTGATATATGCCAAGTTAGTCTTTGTTACTTTTCAGGAAAGCACAATGTTCTATTACACACGTAATGTAGATTTTAAGTGAACAAATGTATCAATTTTGAGGGTGTACTGATTGGAATGGGAATCCCTATGTGCCGTTAAATCAGCACTTTCCAATGAGCTGTACTTCAGCAAGCTGTGTTAGCATTCACACAAATTGTGAATTGGAGAAATTTCAGTGCTCCATTTAACATCTAAACATGTTGCGATCATTAATGTTCTGAGTGTACTTTGCATTAACGTTTGACAATTCTATTCCAGATATTTTTCTTGAATCTAAGTCTTTTTCAAGTGTTTATCTAATTCCTTTTGAATGTTATTATTGAAAATCATCTTCCATGATCTTTTCAGGCAGTTCATTCCATTCATAATGGCTCAATGGATAAAAAAATCTCTTAATCTCCCACTGACTTTTATTTTTGCCAATTATCTTAAATCTTTGTCCTTTGGGTACTGATCGTTCTGCCACTGGAAACAGCTTTCAGAAATCCAAAATTATTTGAACACCACTTAAATTTCCTCTTGGCTTTCTAATGGCAAAGGAAAGCAGTCAAATTATCACAAAGACTACACATAACTAAAGTTGTCACCTTTGGTAACAACATTCTAGTCCTTTGCATTTGCTTTGCATTTTTGCCATTAACTGAGATGTACCATGTTGCAAAGGCCAGTGACAGGCTGGAAGATTGGGAAACTTTCAAACATAAACAAAGAGATGCTAAAAAAAATCATAAAAAGAGCAAAGATAAATTACGAAAGAAAGCTAGCGTAAAACATCAAAAACAATAGCAAAAGCATCCATAAGTACATAAAAGGGAAGAGAGTCACTAAAGTAAATGTTGGTCCCTTGGAAGATGAAACTGGCGAGTTAATAGTGGGGAACACCGAAATGGCCGAGATGCTAAATCAATATTTTGCCCCAGTTTACACGGTGGAGGACACTAGTGCCATCCCTATAGGAACGGGTAATTCAGAGGTAATTGAAAGGGTGGAAATTAGAACAATCAGCATCAATAGGGAAACAGTACTCAACACACTATTGGGATGCATAGTGCCGAGGACCCGTGCTTGATCCAGATCCCGGGTCACTCTGCGTGTGAAATTTTCACACACTCCCCGCGTGTTTGCGTGGGTCTCACCCCCACAACTCCTAAGATGTTCAGGGTAGGTCGATTTGCCATGCTAAATTGCCCCTTAATTGGAGAAAAAATGAATTGGGTACTCTGAATTTATAAGAAACAAAACTATTAGGATTGAAGGCAAGTCCCCAGGGCCAGATGGCCTACATCCTTTGGTGTTAAAGGATGTAGCAGCGGATATAGTGAATCCTTTGGTTATAGTATTCCAAAATTCCCTCAAAACGGGAAAGGTTCCAGTGGATTAGAAAAATGCTAATGTAACACCCTTATTTAAAAAGGGAGGGAGAGAGAATGTAGAAAATTACAGACCTCTTAGTTTAACATCTGTTGTTGGGAAATTATTGGAATGCATTATTAAGGAAGTAATATCAGGACATTTGGAAAGTCAAAACTCAATCCATCAGAGTCAGCATGGTTTTATGAAGGGCAAATAGACAAATGTGCTGGAGTTTTTCAAAGCTGTAACAAGCTAAGTGATAATGGGGATCCTTTGGATATAGTATATCTGGACTTCTGGGAGGTGTTTGATAAGCTGCTGCACCAAAGGTTAATACATGGGGGGGATAGGGGTAATTTATTAGCTTGGATTGAGGACTGGCAGACAGACAGAAGACAGAGTCAGGATAAATGGGTCTTTTTCTGGATGACAAGATGTAACTAGCGGGGTGCCACAGGGTTCGGTCTTGGAGCCCCAAGTATTTACAATCTATATTAATGACTTGGATACAGGAATAGAAGTTTCTGTAGCCAAATTTGCAGATGACCCTAAAATAGGTTGGACAATAAGTTGCAATAAGGGGCTGATTTAGCTCACTGGGCTAAATCGCTGGCTTTTAAAGCAGACCAAGCAGGTCAGCAGCACGGTTCGATTCCCGTATCAGCCTCCCCGGACAGGCGCCGGAATGTGGCGACTAGGGGCTTTTCACAGTAACTTCATTGAAGCCTACTCGCGACAATAAGCAAATTTCATTTCATTTTTTCATAAGAACCTTACAAATGGATATAGATAGGCTAGGTAAGTGGGCCAAAATGTGGTATATGGAGTTATGTGGATAAGCGTGAGGTCACCCATTTAGATCAGAAAAATGGAAAGGCAACTTGTTATCTAAGAGACTTCAGGAGCGACTTGGGGATGCTCCAGTGCAGAGGGATCTGGGTGCCCTCATGCATGAGTCACAGAAAATTAGCATGCAGATACAGTAGGTAATAAAGAAAGTGAATGAAATGCTGGCATTTATAGCTAAAGGAATAGAGTATAAAGGTAAGGAAGTGTTGTTGAAACTGTACAAGGTTTTGGTGAGACCACACCTGGAATATTGTGCATAGTTTTGATTCCCTTATTTGAGGAAATTTGTTTTGTCATTTGGAGGCAGTTCGGAGGAGGCCCACTAGATTGATTCCAGAGATGAGGGGTTTGTCTTATGAAGAAAGATTGAGCAGTTTAGGCCTGTACTTTCTAGAGTTTAGAAGAATGAGGAAGATCAAATTGAGGTATACAAGATACTGAGAGCTATGAAAAACGTAGACATGGAATGGATGCTTCCTTTTGTGGGCATTCTAGATAAAGAGGTCATAGCCTTAGGATAACGGATAGAAAATTTAAAATAGAGATGAGGAGAAACTACTTCCAAAGGGTTGTGAATCTGTGGATTTTGCATCCCCAGAGTGTGGTGGATGCTGGGACAATTAATAATAATTATCGCTTATTGTCTCAAGTAGGCTTCAATGAAGTTACTGTGACAAGCCCCTAATCACCACATTCCGGCGCCTGTTTGGGGAGGCTGGTATGGGAATTGAACCTGCGCTGCTGTCCTTGTTCTGCATTACAAGCCAGCTGTGCTTTAGCCCACTGTGCTAAACCAGCCCCTGGTTTAATCAAGTTAGACCGATTTTTTAAAAAAAATAGTAATGGGTTGAAGGGCTATGGAGAATAGACATGACGGTGGAGTTGAAGCCATGATGAGATCAGCCATGATCATATTGAATGGTGGCGCTGGCTCGAGAGGCTAAATTGCCGACTCCTGCTCCTAGTTCTTATGTTGTAAGAAATAACTATTCTGTCTTATTCCACCTTCCAGCTATTGGTCTGTAGCCCTGTAGGTAACAGCACCACAAGCACAAATCTCGTGTTCTTGATTAAGAAGGTGATTTCTTGATTAATAAGGGGATCAGGGATTATGGGGTGAAGGCAGGAGAATGGGGATGAGGAACATATCAGACATTATCGAATGGCGGAGCAGATGCAATAAGCCGAATGGCCTAATTCTGCTCCTATATCTTACGATCTTATGGCCAAGGCTATACAAGTGAAACAATTTGAGCCTGGTTTAAAAAAACAAGTGTACACGTATCCGCATATAAGCAGATGTCCTGTGTACAGCTGTATATGTTTTTCAAAAGTATGTTTATTAACATTTTTCATTAATCAACACAAATCAGAATAACAGAATGCAAAAAAATCACAAGCAAATATAAAAGTAAAAAAACATACAAAACATAATTCACTTAAACATTAAAATTAACCTAAACCCCCTGACAACTGACAGTGACTAAATCCTTAAAAAAGGAAATAAAAGGTTGCCATCTAGCTGTACGATATAGTTTATTACTATTTTATTAAAAAAGTATTTTGTTATTTAAATATTTAAGATTTTAGAAATGATAATCGGGGTCGAAGTTAACAGTCACTTTGACAAGTGTAGATTAATTAAAGAAAGCCAATACTGATTTGTTGAAGATTTAACTAACCTGATAGCTTTGCTCTCTGAAGTAATGGAGAAGATTGGCGAGTCCAAAGATGTACAGGTTAGGTGGGGTTATGGGGATAGGGTGGGGAGTGAGACGAGGTAGGGAGCTCTTTCAGAGGGTCGGTGCAGATTCGATGGGCCAAATGGCATCCTTCTGCACTATTGGAATTCTATGTGGTTGATGATATGTAGATTTGATAAAGTGTCACGAGATAGACTTGCCAACTAATGCCCAATTAAGGAATGAAAGGGACATTGGCAGCACAGATAGGAAGATGACTGAGTGACCGGAAACAGAGAGTAATGGTGAACAGTTCTTTATACTGGAGGAAGGTAAGCAGTGGTGGGTACTAGGACCACTGATTTCTTAGATTTGAGTGTACAGGCAAAATTTGAAAGTTTGCAGATGGCACAAAACATGGAAGTATGGTGAACTATGAGGAGGATCATGACAGTCTCAAAGGGTGTTCTACCACAAGTGAGTACAGTTGACAAAGGGCCAGTCAATGTGGTATATTTGGACTTTCTGAAGTGCTTGACGAAGTCCCGCATAAGAGATTATTGTGCAAGATTAAAGCTCATGGGATTGGGGGACGTGTAGGTTAGGCGGATTGGCAATGCTAAATTGCCCCTTAATTGGAAAAAATAATTGGGTACTCTAAATTTATATTAAAACAAATAGTCATTCATGTCAGGAAGAACAGAGAGGCAATATAAGCTTAAAGAGTCCAATTATAAAGGGAGACCTGGGGTTATATTCCACAACTCATTGAAGGTGACAGAACAGTTTGAGCAAGTGGGTAAAAAGGCATATGGGCTCCTGAGCTTTATAAATAGAGGTATAGAATACTAAAGCGAGGAAAGTGTGATGAATATACAGATTTGGCCTCAACTGAAATATTATGTGCAGTTCTCGGTACTACGCTTTAGGATGGATGTGAAGGTTTTGGCGAATGTGCAGAAAAGATTTATTAGTATGGTTCCAGGGATGAGAGTCTTCAGATAGACTGGGGAAGCAGAGATTGTTCCCCTTGGGAAAATTAAGGTTGAGAGAATATTTGATAGAGATGTTCAAAATCATCAAGGCTGGTGGGTGTATATCGAGAAAACCTGTTCCTATTGGCAGATGAGTCGAGAGCTAGAGGACACGGATGTAAAGTAATTGACAAAAGAACCAAAGGCGACATGTGGAAATCTCTTTTTTGCACAGCTATGATTTTGTTTGTTAAATGTTTATTGGAATTTTAGCGCACTACTTCAAAATGTACAAGCCAGAACAAAAACAACAACAACTTTGGTATCACATGTTGACAATGTGTCCATGACCATAGTCTCAGTTTTCCTTATTTAGATTAGTGTGCATAATGAAAAAAGAGTATATATTATTTACAGTGACAGAGAGATTATGGATGTATGAAGGGGCGGTGGGGAGGTAGGGGAAGGGCACCGGTGGGTGTGGGGGGTGGGGTGGGGGAAAACGCACAACACATCGATTGCAGAGGATGAGAAAGGTGCTCTGTCGGACAGCGCAGTGGTTAGCACTGCTGCCTCACGGCGCCAAGGACCCGGGTTTGATCCTGGCCCTCGGTCACTGGCCGCATGGAGTTTACACATTCTCCCTGTGACTGATGGGTTTTACCCCACAACACAAAGGTATGCAGGGTAGGTGGATAGGCCACTCTTATCAGTTCCAACAACAAAACGGAAGAAAGGAAACAAACTGAGGCAAAAAGCAAAAAAGGCCGCTCCTGTTAGAGGCACTGCCCGAACATAACAAAGATCAACAGAAACTTAAAAAACATCAAATACGAGTGCAGTTAAAGGGGTCAATAAAGCACCCAAACCCCTGTGGTGCCCACTGGGCATGGAAGGCAAAGTAGATAGGCCACGCTAAATTACCCCTTAATTGTGGGGAAAAATTAGTTGGGTACTTTAAATTTTAAAAAAGAAAAAGGAAGGTGCTCTGTCTCCCAAGTCCTTTTTGTGTGGGAGTGGCCTGTGTCCCTGATGTGACCATCAATTCACTAGACATGTGATTGGAAGTAAACTGTGGTTTTAATAGTCTTACAACTAAGCCAGCCTGTGACCAGAGGAACTGAGAGCAGGCTTACTGCTGCAGTGTTTTATACTTCCGGTTAGTGGGAGGAGCCATGGGTGGAGCCCAGTACAAACTCCTCATCTCCCCCTATGGGCAGAGCCGCGCAACAGCTCACATACAGAGCCCACAAAGACACAGTACGTGCAAGGCAATACAGTGTGAATTACGAGGCATATAATTCACCACATTCACCCCCTGTAAAAAAAAATCAAGTCTGGCGGGGGTGAAGGGTCTACAAATTGAGCCGGTCCGGTGGTCGAGTCGTCCTTTCAGATCGGCGGAGCACCGGGGTTGCAGCCTCTTTGGGTGGCTGGGTGGTGGCGGTCGGTGAGGGTACGATGATGGACTCCGGGGGTGATTCGATCCGCGCTTCGTACCCGACTGGGGCGACGGGGAGCGCAGGAAACCTATAGGCGTGGGGGCGTGGAGCTTGGGCAGTGAACCTATAGGTGCGGGGGCGCAGGGCGCGGAGGGTTGGGTGGGGTGTAGCGTGGGGGGTACCTCGGTGGTGGTGGTGGAGTCGGATCCTGCAGGCGCCAGGTCCCGGAGAGAAATTGTGTCCTGACGGCCGTCAGGGTATTCGATGAAAGCGTATTGGGGGTTCGAATGGAGTAGGAGCACTCTTTCTACAAGCGCATCAGTTTTGTGTGCCCGGACGTACTTCCGGAGGAGAACCGGGCCCGGTGTCTTCAACCAAGCTGGGAGCGAAACCCCCGTGGTAGTGCCCCTAGAAAAAACAAATAGTCGTTCGTGAGGGGTCTGGTTGGTGGCGGTACATAGGAGGGACCTAATAGCGTGGAGCACGTCGGGGAGGACCACCTGCCAATGGGAGGTCGGGAGATTCCTGGACCAGAGGGTCAGTAGGACGGTCTTCCAGACTGTCGCGTGCTCCCTCTCCACCTTCCCGTTCCCCCTGGAGTTGTAGCTGGTAGTCCTGCGCGAGGCGATGCCCTTGTCGAGCAGGTACTGATGCAGCTCGTCGCTCATAACGGATGGACCCCTGTCGCTGTGTACGTAGCTGGGGAAACCGAACAGGGTGAAGATACTGTGCAGAGCTCTGATGACTGTCTGGGAGGTCATATCGGGGCACGGGATGGCAAACGGAAAGCGGCAGAACACATCGATGACGTTCAGAAAGTACACATTTCAATTGGTCGAGGGGAGTGGCCCTTTGAAATCGATGCTCAGGCGTTCAAAGGGCCGGGATGCCTTTACCAGGTGGGCCTTGTCTGGTCTATAGAAGTGCGGTTTGCACTCCGCGCAGATCGGGAAATCCTTGGTGATGGCTTTTACCTCCTCGGTGGAGAAAGGCAGATTTTGGGCTTTGACGTAGTGGACGAGGCTGGTGACAGAGATCATTATGGATAGCTTTCAGGCGGTTGTCTTGCGCACGTGCCACGGGAAAGGGCATAAGGGGGCTCGTTGAGCTTCCCCGGTCGATACATAATGTCATAATTGTAGGTGGAGAGTTCGATCCTCCACCGCAAGATTTTATCATTTTTAATTTTGCCCCTTTGTGAGTTGTCAAACATGAAGGCAACCGATCTTTGGTCAATGATGAGGGTGAACCTCCTACCTGCGAGGTAGTGCCTCCAGTGTTGTATGGCTTCCACGATGGCTTGTGCTTCTTTTTCGACCGAGTGAGTGTCGAAGTTCCGAAGCGGAGAGGGTTCGGGAGAAAAAGGCGACTGGTCTCCCTGCCTGATTGAGTAGCTGCGAGAGTGACCGCTGAGGCGTCGCTTTCCACCTGGAAGGGGACAGATTCATCCACCGCCCGCATGGCTGCTTTGGCGATGTCCTCCTTGATGCAGGTGAAGGCCTGGCGGGCCTCAGCTGACAGAGGAAAGAGTGTGGCCTTAAATAGTGGGCGGGCTTTGTCCGCATACTGAGGGACCCACTGGGTATAATACGAGAAAAATCCCAGGCATTTCTTGAGGGCCCTGGGACAATGAGGGAGAGGGAGTTGTAAGAGGGGGCGCATACGGTCCGGGACGGGGCCCAGGACTCCTTTTGCCACGACATAGCTGAGGATGGCTAGCCTGGTCATGCGGAAAACTTATTTCTCCCTGTTATACGTGAGGTTAAGTTTCTGGGCAGTCTGGAGAAATCGGTGGAGGTTGGCGTCGTGGTCCTGCTGATCATGGCCGCAGATGGTGACGTTATCCAAGTACGGAAATGTGGCCCGCAGCCCATACTGGTCCACCATTCGGTCCATTGCTCATTGGAACACCGAGACCCCATTCGTGACGCCAAAGGGAACCCGGAGGAAATGGAAGAGGCGGCCATCTGCCTCGAACGCCGTGTAGTGGCGGTCCTCCGGGCAGATTGGGAGCTGGTGGTAAGCAGACTTCAGATCCACCGTGGAGAAGATGCGGTACTGGGCGATCTGATTCACCATGTCTGCAATCCTGGGGAGGGGGTACGCATCGAGGAGCGTGAACCTGTTAATGGTTTGGCTATAGTCCACTACCATTCGGAATTTCTCCCCGGCCTTGACGGCCACCACCTGAGCTCTCCAGGGGCTGTTAATGGCCTCTATGACCCCCTCACATAGGAGCCTCTGGACCTCGGTTCTGATAAACACCCTTTCGTACAGGCTATACTGCCTGCTGCGAGTGGCTATGGGTTTGCAGTCCGGAGTGAGGTTAGCAAAGAGTGGAGGGGGGTCGATTTTTAGCGTCGCTAGACTGCAGATGGTGAATGGAGGTAGGGTTTCGCCGAAGCTGAGTGTGAGGCTCTTGAGATTACACTGGAAGTCGAGTTCCAGTAAGAATGGGGCGCAGAGTTCAGGGAGTACGTACAGCTGGAAATTAGAGTAGCTGGCGCCCTGAATCGTTAGGGTCGCGACGGTGCGACCTAGGATGTGAACAGAGTGTGAGCCCGAGGCGAGGGAGATAGTTAGCCATGCATGGAAGGTAGGGAGCGAACAGCGTCTTACCAGTTCAGGGTGTATGAAGCTCTCGGTGCTCCCGGAGTTGAAGAGGCACGGTGTCCTGTACCCGTTAATTTTAACGGTCATCATAGAGTCCCGGAGGTGTTTCGGACACGACTGGTCCAACGTGACCGTGCTGAGTTGCGGGTAGTCGGCGGCTCGATCAGCTGTGCTGGAGTGGCCCTGTGATGACTGTCCGCTGAGGTCTTAGTCTTCGTGATGAGGTTAAGAGGCTGGAGAGGATGGGGCCCATGATGGCCGCCCCCGTGGATTGCACGTGGTGGGCGGTGAGGAAGATGGCGTCCAAGATGGCGGCCCCAATGAGTCGCACATGTCAGGTGGGGGTGGAGTCGGTATACACGCTGCAGCATTACAGGGCCTGTGAGTTTGGGAAGTGAGTGCTCTGGGCTGCGGGAGAGTTTGGAGTTTTCTTCGCTAGGCATACCCGGGCATAGTGTCCGTTGCGACCGCAGCTGCTGCAGGTCGTGTTGCGGGATGGGCAGTGTTGCCGTGGGTGTTGGGGCTGCCCACAAAAATGCACGCTGGTGCTGCATAGTGGGTGGCCGCGCAGCGCAGGCCTGGGGCAGTCGCTGGTTGGGGGCCCATGATGGGGTCACTTGGTCCGCGGGGAACGAGGTGAGACTGCGGAATGAGACCTCCATGGTTGTAGATAACTCTACAGTGTTTCTCAAGCAACCGTTGCCGCAAATAGTTGGACCTGAGCCCTGCCACGTATACATCACGGACAACGAGTTCCATATGCTGGGCGGCTGTTACAGCCTGAAAATTGCAGTCCCGAGCTAGGGCTTTCAAATCGCGCAGAAAGTCTTCCAGCGATTCCATGGGGTGCTGGCGGCGGGTCGTGAAAATGTGGCGTGCCTAGACCTCGTTGATGGGCCACACGTACATTCGATCGAGCATGGCCAGGGCCTCCGTATACGAGGTAGTACAGTTAAGTTGCATAGAGATACGATGGCTCACCCTTGCGTGCAGTAGGCTGAGTTTCTGCTCCTCCGTAGGTTCTGAAGTGCTTGATTCAGCCAGGCAGGCCTTGAAACATCTGAGCCAGTGTAGAAAGATTTATTTTGCCTCTGCAGCCTGCGGGTCGAGTTCTAGTCGGTCAAGTTTGAGGGCTGATTCCATAGTAGTTTTCTTCAAGTTTTCTAAGACTATTAAATTGATGTGACCATCAATTCACTAGACACGTGATTGGAAGTAAACTGTGATTTTTATAGTCTTATAACTAAGCCAGCCTGCGACCAGAGGAACTGCGAGCAGGCTTACGGCTACAGTGCTTTATTCTTCCGGTTAGTGGGAGGAGCCAAGGATGGAGCCCAGTACAAACTCCTCATCTCCCCTTATGGGCAGAGCCGCGCAACGGCTCACATACAGAGCCCACAAGGACACAATACATGCAAGGCAATACAGTGTGAATTATGAGGCATATAATTCACCACAGTCCCTCCCGGTGCAGGGCCTACCTCTCCATTTCCCCTCCTGTTGTGTGTTTTCTCTTTCCCCCTCCCCCCCCCCCCCCCCCCCCCCCCCCAACCCGGCCCCTTCATACATCCATGATCATGAATGGACAACCTGAAAGGATGGTGGAGGTGGTTTCAAATGGGAATTAGCCAAGCACCCGGGCGGGAAAGTGGAGCTGAGTCCACAAAAGATCAGCCATGATCTCATTGAATGACAAAGCAGGCTCAAAGGGCCAGATGGCCTACTCCTGCTGCTAGTTCTTATGTTCTTAAAAGAAAGGGCTACAAGAAAGGGAAGAGGGAATGGGCTCGCTAAATTGCTCTTGCTGAAATCTGGCATGGGATCAATGGGCCAAATGGCAACTTCCTGTACTTTAGGATTCTAATCAGCTTTTTAAAATTTGAGTTAACTAAATAATAATTGTGCTACTCTGATATGAATTATGTTTTTTCTGCAACCGGTCAGGCATCCAACATTTATAGTTTTTGATGATGATCAATTACTGTACAAAAGTATCTGTAAATTAGGTTACTTGATTTCATTTGCCACTTAGTTTTGTTTGTAAATATTTTATGGCTTTTTTGATCAGACTGAAATGTAATATACTTGGTTTGAGGTGAATAGGCAATTTGAAGTTATTCTGTAATCTCCCTTCCAGATGGCATCCGCACAGGATTCTCGATATGGCCAGAAGGAATCAGCTGACCAGAACTTTGACTACATGTTCAAATTACTGATCATTGGCAACAGTAGTGTTGGAAAAACCTCCTTTCTCTTCCGATATGCTGATGATTCCTTTACATCTGCCTTTGTAAGCACTGTAGGCATTGACTTCAAAGTAAAGACGGTCTACAGAAATGAAAAACGGATCAAGTTGCAAATTTGGGTGAGTTTATATTTATGGTTTATGATACAGGCTTCTTCAGCTATTGAAAAGGTCTGCACCTCAGTGAGAAACATGTTTTATCACATGGCTCAGAATTTCTGCAGATCAGTTGTGACATTTTTCATTTTAAAATTGGAAGGAGACATTAGTAATGCGTTTATGATGTGTTATGGCTGATGCTGTAACTAAATAGAGTGGATCTACTTTGCTGTTGTAAGGAGAGGCACACATTGTTCTTTCCCCTCGCCCCCTTTCTCCACCTTAACTAGTGAATGAAATCTTGCGTACTGATGATCCACTGAACATGTAACTTGGAGTCCAAAGAATTTAGCATTAGCTAATCAGTTTGAAGAAGTAAATAGAAAGTCTGACGTGTAATGCTTATAAAATAGCAAAGAAAAGCAAAAGGCAATTTTCTTTCAAAAATTGATTGATAATGAGTGTTTTTCAAGTCATCTTTCAATTTTTGTTCGTAACATTGGTGTTTATCAAGTTCTGTCAAAACATGATGGCTACCTTCAATTACATTACAGTGTCCTTTAACCTCAATATACTTTTCTTTAACCTGTCCTCAAAGAAATTCCTTTTGGAAAGTGGTATTTTGATAGATCGGTCACACCATGCAGTTTAATGGCCAGAGCAACATATTTTATCATTGTTGATGTCTATTTCTTATTTTGCCCACAATTAGCATGGGGAAAATAGACTAAGCCGGGCACACTCTCACCTGTATCTTGGGAGTCTGAAAGAGGCAGCACGATGGCGCAGTGGTTAGCATTTCTGCCTCACGGCGCTGAGGTCCCAAGTTCGATCCCGGCTCTGGGTCACTGTGTGGAGTTTACACATTTTCCCCGTGTTTGCATTGTTTTCACCCCCACAACCCAAAGATGTGCAGAGTAGGTGGATTGGCCACGCTAAATTGCCCCTTAATTGGAAAAAATTAATTGGATACTCTAAATTTTAAAGAAAAGACTTGGGAGTCTGAAGAAAAATAAGTTACTTGTCTAAGAAGAGGAAAATTAAGAAAATATAACGCTTGTACACAAAATATCAAATTAAGGGATATATTCCTTTTGGGGAAATCATCTTGTATTGTGAGAAACACAATAGGTTGAATATTACGGGATTGGGGAGGGAGTCGACGTACAGCACGTCAATGCCAGCCCACCCCACAGCCATAATGCACTGCGGGCGAGCTTCCCTCCTTACTGGGAGAAAGTCCAGCTCTCTGGGTTGGCCAGCAGCTCCATCAATCCGGCAGTACAAAGAACATGTTAGTGGGAGTGGCTGGACTACAAGAGGAGAAAGAAGAAGACGCAGGAATTCTCAGAAACCGATAAGTTGGGGTCTTAGGCAGGGAACGTTTGGGTGGGGGGTTGGTGGTGGCAGGTTTAAGGCTGTGGGTAGGTAAAGGGAGAATTCTAACAAAGTGTAGCCCAATGATTATTTTGTGCTTCATATAATTATTGATGGGAAGGAAAATGTAGACTCAAGTTTAGTGTGTGCATGAGAGATAGAAAGAGTGAGACTTTTGTTGACATGGCAAAACAAGATTTAAAAAATATAAAACTGTTTTAGGATTGTGAAGGAATAAGAACAGCTTTTCATTAAATCTAGAAACTTTGATACAATTAATATGTCTAGCAGCAATGTTAAAAGTATCTGCTCATAAAGTCGTGTGTCTGCTCGGTGTCAATCTTCAGATGACGCCAATGGATAACTTCATTATAAAAGCACAAAGACCCCTAGATAAGGTGATTTTCCTTATTAGACCAGCTGTTTCTCTCCAGTCTGCACAGAGCTTCTATTGCATGCATGATCTGGTTTTGAGAAAAAGTAAATTATTATACATCTGATATATTGGGCCATACTGCCATGTGGACGTTTGTAACATCAATCAGTAGCTCTGAATATTTCTAACGTTGCTTATAAGCTCAAATGTAACATTGTCCTGATAATTAAGTTTGGTATTTAAAATAACAGAACAAAATTAAGAAAATATGATGCCCGTGCACAAAATATCAAATTGAGGGATCTATTGGATAATAGATTCGTAAATATTAACTAAATCAGTCCGAAGATGTAGTCAGTTTAGTCAGTATTTTATTCAATTATTCCAATAATCACTTGTCAGAATTTCAAGTTAACATTTTTACTTACTTTTTAATTCCATGTTTTATAGTGATGTTCTTAATTTTTGTTGTCGTAACTAATATCCTGTAACATATTATCCAAAGGCTCACTATGCAGTGTGTTGGCAGAAACCGTTCTCAATTCTCTTTTTCAGTGAATTAGGTTTTGTGGTCAGTGACAAGGCAATAGATAGTGCTCATTACTGACCTCCTGGAAAGTTTCCCACACAAATCTAGCAATTTCTGAGGGGTAGATCTCCCCCCTCCCTGCTGGCAGTTTAAATCTGACACCAAGCCTAGGTGAACTCCAGGCATGCAGCAGTAGTAATGCTGAGTAAATCACATTGAAGTGTTCCCACAGACAGCATACAAGGATTTAATAACATTAATCCTTCACTTTTTTTAATTTAAGTTTTCAGATATCGAATTTAATGGTTATAATTGGTTTGAAAAAACAAAATGATTTATATAAATAAACTCTTAAGAAATGATTGTTTTAAATATATGTGGAATTCTTTATTCTATTGGAACATCTGACATTCCACAAATATGAAATTAGTTTTTTCAGGGTCAGTGAGGGCACTTAACTATTATTATAAACTTGGCATGCATGCTATTAGAAACTCCGGGCAGGATTCTCTGGTCCCCCAGCCATAGGGGCTGGTTTAGCTCACTCAGCTAAATCGCTGGCTTTTGCAGCAGACCAAGCAGACCAGCAGCACTGTTCGATTCCCGTACCAGCCTCCCCGGACAGGCGCCAGAATGTGGCGACTAGGGGCTTTTCACAGTAACTTCATTGAAGCCTACTCGTGACAATAAGCGATTTTCATTTTTCATTTCATGTGTTTCTCGGTGGTGTGCCACTCGCTGGTGGCAGGATTCTCTCCTCCGGCTGCTCGTCAATAGCATATCCCATTGAAGCCACCCCACACTGCCGGGAAACCTGCAGGCGGGGGGTGTGCTGCTAACGGGAAAAGAAAATCCCAACAGCTGGAGAATTACGGCACCTGTTGCATCTCATTCAACAAGGTATAACCTTTTCAAGAGTTGTTGCAATGAGACAAAAGGGAATTGTGAAGATTCTGCGGACTTTAAAAAATGGTACATGTGACCCAAATGTGGAAGTTCTGCCCCATTTAAAACGGATCATATTTTGTTGACGGGGTAAGAAGTCACAAATTGATGTAACACTCAAAAGACCAAATCAAATGTCTCAGCTTAATTCATTTTAAATTCGCCAATCCTTAAATATGGAAAGAAAAACAGCCTGAAGCTGTCATGTAAAGTTTAAAAAAAAACCTCTGCTGAATTGCATTGGTTGACATGTGTTTCATTGCAGTTTAGAAAACCCATCTCTTTATATAGTTTCAACAATGGTATTGTTGGCATTCCCAAAAGACTATTATTATTATGTCATTATGAATGCTTGGCTGAGGTTGAAATGCTACAACAATATCACCAAGATCTTCTGAGTTCACAGTTTGAAATATAAAGAGGCTATTCAACAATTAACCGTCTTATATCCGGGGTATGAATAGAAATTTGTTTCTTTTGTAAGAGATTAACCAGTTGAAGATATTTAAAAACTTTGAATGAGATTCATGGATGGAGTATTTTAACTAGCTGGAGTGTGAGTGAGAGAGCTGTATTAGGTTGAAAGAAGTTAATTTTTCATCTCCACATGGCTCCTGAGATCTATCCATTGTGATTACTGAGTGTATGGCTATGGAGGTGAGATGGGGAATATGAAGAGGCATGTCATGAGTGGGGGGAGCATGAATTGGAATGATGGTGGCATGGGGATATAAAGGGGGGGGACATGGAGTGTGAGTCGGGACATGAGCTGGTATGGTAGCGTTTTGGAAGGTCAGAGGACGAGTTGGCATGTTGGAGCCATTGGATGTAGGTGAGGGCTAAAGGGCTTAATAGTTTCTAAACAACTGGGAAAAAGTTCAATAGAAGTGCGGCAGGCCTTCGCCAGTCTGCTTCAGCACTCGTCTCACACACATGACTGCTACTAATGATCTACTTCCGTGTTTGGTGGGACTGACTCGATCTCACATTGTGTCACCACAGTGAAAATTGGGTCTCATTGGTCCTTTAAACAAAGACGGATCTGTCAAGTTAGGAAATTTCATGACTCAAGCTACCTGCATTAGGAGCAACAACCCAACTCTCAGTGTAAAAGGCTTTTAAAAATTAATTATTTCATGGGACGTGGGCATCACTAGCTAGACCAGCATTTATTGCCCATCCTCATTTGCCCTTGATAAGCTGGTGGTGAGATGCCTTTTGTGCCGCTGAACCCATGTGGTGTAGGTACATCCACAGTGCTATTAGGGAGGGCCACAGTTTTGATCTAATGACAGTGAAGGAATGATAATATGGTCCCAAGTGATAATTGATGTGATTTGGAGGTTAATTGCAGGTGGTAGTGTTCCAATGCATTTGCTTCCCTTGGCCTTTTAGGTGTTAGAGGTCGTATTTAGAAGGTGCTGTTGGGGGTGCTTTTGTGGATTGCTGCAGTGCATCTTGTAGATGGTAGGCACTGCTGTCATTGCACACCTGTGGTAGAGGGAGTGGATCTTTAACGTGGTGAATGATCAAGAGGCTGCTTTGTCCTGGATGGTGTTGAGCTTAAGTGTTGTTAGAGCTGCACTCATCCAGGCAAGTGGAGAGTATTCCATTACATTCCTGACTTGGACCTTGCAGATGGTGGACAGACTTTTGGGTAGGTCGGGGGGGGGTCAGGTGAGTTACCTCGATGCAGAATTCCCAGCCTCTGACTTGCTCTTGTAACCACTGTATTTATATATTTTTAAAAATGTGTTAATGGGATGTGGGCATCACTGCAAAGCCAGCATTTCTATTGTCCATCCCTAATTGCCCTTGAGAAGGTGGTAGTGAGCTGCCTTCTTGAACCGCTGCAGTTCATGTGGTAAAAGTGCATTCACAATGCTGTTTGGAAGGGTGTTTCAGGATTTTGACCCAAATATAGCTAATCCAGTTACATTTCTGGTCAATGGTAACCCTGAGGATGTTGATAGTGGGGGATTCGGCAATAGTGACCCCACTGAGCGTTAACGGGAGGTGGTTAGATTCTCTGCAGGGTTCCCAATAGTGTAGCTTGTGGAGGAGCAGTTTCTCAATTTATGTGTTATTCTTCATTAACATGTAAAATCCACACCAGCATATTCAAATAAACTGGGTTGACAAATGCATTGAAATGACACATGGGAAGCTTTAAATGTACTGCTGAGGCCAATTTTCATCCCTTTTATGTAACTGTGCTTCAAATAGAGTAAAATGGAATGACCTGGAAATCCCTGTAATTTAAGATTTTCTTGCCCAAAAAGTTGGTCTTAATAGAAATTAACATCGTGTAAATGTATGGAAGTTTTCTCATATTTACCAGTTTGAATTTGCTTCTCGGGTATTACCTTAAATTTAATTATTGTTCTTCTGAACAAAAATGACATTCATTTAGCATAAGTAAATTGGAGCAGATTAGTTGAATTTACAGAATTAATTAATTCAGCATTTATGATTTTGCAAGCATTTAGAAAAGTCAATTCCGAAAATAGCACCGAACACAACTGAACTAAAGGTGGCCACCTTATTTTGTGAAATTAAATTCTTTCATGCTGATTATATGTATGGTGGTTAATTTTCAACATTGAAATGAATTTTCAGTCTTCACAAGAATGCTGCATCATTTAATTAAAAAGTTATTGATGCTTTTAAATATCGGTCTTTGCTGCCTGCGTTGGATTTAAAATTGTCTTAACTCTCCGTATTTGGATTCTATACAAATTGTTTTCTGATTGTCATTATGCATTCCATCAATGCAAAGCTTTTATTTCTTTACACCAATGCTAATTTTGGAGTGTAAGGTAGATGCTTAGGTTGAACTGATTCACAAGTAAAATGAAGTGAGAGGAGTTTCAATCAGCTTGCTACCAGTATCAGATAGTGGCCCTTCCTGAATTCGGGCTGCATTTACACTGTAATTACCACGTAAGTGGGAGGGCAGATCTCTTTGGACCAACATTACAGTTCAAGTGTGAATAGAGAATGAGCTGAATTATATTTGTTAATAATTAACAAAGTGTAATTCACATGAGTGTAATTAAGTCAAAAACAATTTGATACACTTTGAATGTGTTTTGTGATCGAGTTTACTGGCCTGCGCGTTTTATTGTCTCAGTCAAGTACAATTGATTTAACATTGTGTTGGAAGCTGAAGAGAACTGACAAAACAGAAACTGCCTAAGTTATACCAAACACCAGCTTAATCTGAACAACATGGTTTGACTGTCTAATTTGACGGTTAGGCTTGTGCTATTGGTGCCATTTCATAGAGGGCGTTATGCAGAGATCGATTTGCTGCCTGGTTATTTATTCTATTGCAGGTTGTGTACATTTGACACATGGGGGCTTGTTTTAGAAATTGGTTAATTGTGGCTGAAACTTTCAATATTTTATGAAATTATAACTTTATATTGAATAGGCTCAATGTCTTCGAAAATCAGAGATGAAAAAGACACATTTATGCAACCTTGACAGCTACTTCTAAAATCTGGTGGAGTGTGACATTTAAAGAAAGTAATGAGGTCAACCCTTCAGTTGTATAACTGAACAATGATTAATGTCTTGTATGATTAAGATAAAGTTTTACAATATTCTACAGTATATTTGAGTGAATTCTGTTTAATATGATGTACACCTTTGCTGAGAAATGTTCCATTCAACAGTATTAATGCATAATTGCCCTTTTGATTTCAATTTTTAGATATTGTTCATTTATTTCCTGTTAACTAATAGGTAGCGAAAAAATGGCTTTGAGTTCAGTTCAAAATTAATTTACTGTAATGATGGCGAAGGAGACTATTTTTCCTTTCACGGTAAACACCTGCCATTGCAGAGTGTCTATGGGTGGATGTTCTGTTCTGGCAATGTTGGAGGTGGAAATGGTATGTAATTAGGCAGCATGGTGGTGTACTGGAACTCGGTGCCTGATGGGGGGGAACTAGACATCGGGAAGGTGCGGGGCCTGCTGAGAACCACTCCCCTGATCTTGCTGCTAACCCCATCACCCCGCAAACCCACTCTGCGAATACCCCCCATCTTTGTTGCCTGTGGCCTGGATTGATTCACAATCCTGGGACTCGGGCACCTGTCCTTTTGAGCACAAGAGCTGCTGGGCAATTAGAGGCCGGCAGTTCCCAGTAGGCAAGACATCCACCCCCAGGTGTCTTGGTTCCAGAGAGTGGCCTGCTGCTGGCCTCATTCGATTGCCTGATTGTGGTCCAGTGGGCCTTCCTGAAAAGAAGCAGTATGGGTCGCCTATCTGCTCTCCAGTCAGCAGGCGAGGCACTCAACATTCTGCCCTATGGAACAGGGCCCATATGGTCTTTTCTCATGTTTATATTCTACGTGAACCTTTGTCCAGCTATAATTACCTGCTCTTCCCACCCTTTTTGTGGACCTCTCTCTTTCATTCTTCCTCACAATAGAATCATAGAATGGTTACAATCCGTAAGGAGACCATTCCATCTGCCATGTCCTTCTGAGTCTCTGCAGAAGTAACTTAATTAATCTCACTCTCCGGTCTTTTATCCTCGGAGTCCTGCAAACATCTCCTCAGATAATTATCCAATACCCTTTTAAAAGTTGCAATTGAATCATCTTTTATAAAAAATACATCAAGTCTCAATAAAAATGCATCCATGATATCTGCTTCAACCATACTTCACCACTGTGTAAATAAGTTCTTCATCAATTCTTTATATGATCTGTTAGTGACTGCCTTATATTTGTAGCCCTTATTCTGAACCCATCAAACACTTTAATTTTAAAGGTCCCAGTTTGATTATCTTATTCATTCACACGATGTGGGAATTTCTGCAAGGCCAGTATCTATTGTTCACTCCTAATTGCTCGCTGAGAAAGTGGTAGTGAGCTGTCTTCTTGGTAGTCCCATAGCTTGCTTGGCCATTTCAGCCAGCAGTTAAGAGCCAACCACATTGCTGTGTGTTTGGAGATACATAGATTCCAAAACATCAGGACAATAGATGTAATTCCCTAAAGGACATTCGAGCCAGATAGGTTTTTACAACAATCCTTTGGTACACACTGATACTAAATTTTTAATTCCAGGTTTACTATTTAGAAGGATTTAGGGCTTCTTGTGAACATAGAATCCATTGGGTGGGATTCTCTGTTACCTGATGCCAAAATCGCTATTGGGCAGAGAATCGGTCCCGATGCCATAATCACAGCAGGCGGTAGTTTGACGGCAAATCGCAATTCTCCATCGACAGCGGCGTCAATGCAGTCTGGAATATACATACATCAGATCACGTTCCAATGTCATTAGTGGACCCGACCAGGTATTCTCCGGGGCCTCCATGATTCTCCACTTACCATGGGCCGAGGTCCCGACAGCGTAGTTCATGTGTGCTTTTGAAAATCGTGAAACTGTCGTGGCTGGTGGGGGAGAGAGAGGAGGGAGGACACTGAGGTGTGACCATGGGCTGCCAGGCTGGTCACTGGCTGGGGTGTGGGGGCCCTGCCAGGACCGGAGTGGAGGGGGGGGGGGGGGGGGGGGGGGGGGGGGAGGGGGGGAGGTGACAGGGGAATGTGCCAAGTGGCTAGGGCGACCAGTCATGTGACTGGGGCGGTGACTAGGCATAGACCGCCATTACCGCAGCCTGGAATGTAGCTATCTTGTTGCACACCACACTGACCAACCACCTTGGCCCCTGGTTCTGCAGAGTGACACTGGCTGTTGGGTGCCCCTACCCCCGTTTTTCCCCCAACCCGGCCTCCACCCACCGGTAGGGCAACGGCCACTGTAGCCAATCTCTCCCTCAATGCCAGCAAAACTAAAGAGCTGGTCATTGACTTCAGGAAGTAAAGTACTGTACACACTCCTGTCAGCATCAATGGGGCCGAGGTAGAGATGGTGAGCAGTTTCAAATTCCTAGGGGTGCACATCACCAAAAATCTGTCCTGGTCCACCCACGTCGACGCCATCACCAAGAAAGCACAACAGCGCCTATACTTCCTCAGGAAACTAAGGAAATTCGGCATGTCCACATTAACGGCCACAATGCGGGCAGCACGGTAGCATGGTGGTTAGCGTCAATGCTTCACAGCTCCAGGGTCCCAGGTTCAGTTCCTGGCTGGGTCACTGTCTGTGCGGAGTCTGCACATCCTCCCCGTGTGTGCGTGGGTTTCCTCCGGGTGCTCCGGTTTCCTCCCACAGTCCAAAGATGTGCGGGTTAGGTGGATTGGTCATGGTAAACTGCCCGTAGTGTCCTAAAAAGTAAGGTTAAGGGGGGGTTGTTGGGTTACGGGTATAGGGTGGATACGTGGGTTTGAGTAGGGTGATCATTGCTCGGCACAACGTCGAGGGCCGAAGGGCCTGTTCTGTGCTGTACTGTTCTATGTTAACCCTTACCAACTTCTACAGATGCACTATAGAAATCATCCTATTGGGCTGCATCACAGCCTGGTATGGCAACTGCTCGGCCCAGGACCGCAAGGAACTTCAGAGAGTCGTGAATACCACCCAATCTATCATACGAACCTGCCTCCCATCCATTGACACCATCTACACCTCCCGCTGCCTGGGCAGCATAATCAAGGATCCCTCCCACCCGGCTTACTCACTTTTCCAACTTCTTCCCTCGGGCAGGAGATACAGAAGTCTGAGAACTCGCACGAACAGACTCAAAAACAGCTTCTTCCCCACTGTCACCAGACTCCTAAATGACCCTCTTATTGACTGACTTCATTAACCCTACACCCTGTATGCTTCATTTGATGCCAATGCTTATGTAGTACATTGTATATCTTGTGTTGCCCTATTATGTATTTTCTTGAATTTTGTTTAATTCCCTTTTCTTCCCATGTACTGAATGATCTGTTGAGCTGATCGCAGAAAAATACTTTTCACTGTACCTCGGTACACGTGACAATAAACAAATCCAATCCAATCCAATATGGGGGCGCCGGGCAGGGGCCGCGGTGGATAATGCTGGCAAGGGCAGCGCCAGCCGACGGTACACCTGGCAGCAGGAACGGACACCAGGGCCAGAGGCCCCCACTGTGCCTGGCAACGATGGGACCAGGAGTGTGGAAAAAGCACCTCAACCAAGCCCAATCCCTCCCCCATCCCTGTTATTTACACGTCCTTGGACACTAAGGGGCACTTTAGCATGGTCAATCCACCTAACCTGCACAAATTATTCTGTGGGAGGAAACTGGAGCACCCAGAAGGATGTGGAGGCTTTGGAGAGGGTGCAGAGGAGGTTTACCAGGATGTTGCCTGGTCTGGAGGGTGTTAGCTATGTGGTGAGGCTGAATAGACTCTGACTGTTTTCATTAGAAAGAAGGAGGTCAAGGGGTGACCTGATGAGAGGTCTACAAGATTATGGGGTGCATGGATAGAGTGTATGGGCAGGCACTCTTTCCCAGGGTGGAGGGGTCAGTCACAGGGGGCATAGGTTTAAGGTCCGTAAGGCAAAATTTAGAGGAGATATGCGAGGCAGTTTTTTTTACGCAGAGGGTGGTGAGTGGCTGGAATGTGCTGCCAGGGGAGATTGTGGAAGCAGATACATTAATGGCATTCAAAAGTCATCTTGACAAATAAATGGATAGTATGGGTAGAGAGGGAGACGGCACAAGGCAATGCTAAGGGTTTTGGCAAAGGTTGGTATCATGACCGGTACAGGCTTGGAGGGCCGAAGGGCCTGTTCCTGTGCTATATTGTTCTTTGTTCACCCAGAGGAAGCTCATGTAGACACGGGGAGAAAGTGCAAACTCCAGACAGTCACCTCAGGCCTGAATTGAACCTGGGGCGCTGGTGCTGTGAGGCAGCAGTGCTAACCACTGTGCCGCCAGGCCGCCCCTGAATTTAAAATCACCAGCTACCTTTCTGGGGTTTGAACTCAAATGTGGCCTGATTTTAAGTCTGGTTAAACAAATTGGTTTAGAATGAATCAAAATCTGACCACATATGTCAGGATCATTACTCCAGGCTCTGGGTTACGGGTCCAGTAACAGAACCAATTTGTTATCATTTAGCTTGTAGTCTTCTCTTTTGCAGGGAAAAGAGACTGGGCCTGCTCAGTCCGTCCTCATAGTTGCATCCACTCAATTCTAATTAAATCTTTGTTAATATTTTCGACAGTGCTTCATTACCTTTTCTTTCAGCAAGCAGACCAGAACTGCATGCAATACTCGGACTGTTGTTTATTCAAGATTCTATGTGGATTTATAATAACCCCTTTACCTTTGTGTTATATTCCTTTAGAAATGATCCTCCATACATTGTTTGCAATCTTTGTAACCTTATCAACTTCTGTATTTTTGAGTTAGTCTCTACATTATAACAGTGGCTAAATTTAAAAAATGTGGAGGTCAGGATTTACCGACCAACCTGCCGCGTGTTTTTCAGCGGCGGAGGCAGCCCAGCAGGGGATTTACTGGTCCCGCCGTTGGTCAACGGGATTTCCTATTCTCTGCACCCCTTCCGGGAAACCCATGCCCCATTATGGGACCGGAATATCCCACCCACCGGTGTGAACAGCCGGCAAATCCCGCCCTTAATTTCTATTTGTTTATTTTTTAAAATTTGGAGTACCCAATTCATTTTTTCCAATTCAGGGGCAATTTAGCGTGGCCAATCCACCTACCCTGCCTATCTTTGGGTTGTGAAGGCGAAAACCACGCAAACGCGGGGAATGTGCAAACTCCACACGGACAGTGACCCAGAGCCAGAATCGAACCTGGGACCTCGGTGCCGTGAGGCAGCAGTGCTAACCACTGTGCCACCATGCTGCATGGCCCTTAATTATCTGTGAAATGCTTCGGAAACACCTCGGGTCGTGAAAGATGCAGTATAAATGATTATTCTTTTCTTTATTTCACATCCCCAGTTTGATGACAACTGCAATTTCTTTTTTTAAAATAAATTTAGAGTACCAAATTTTTTTCCCAATGAAGGGCCACCTATCCTGCACATCTTTGGGTTGTGTGGATGGGACCTACACAGACAATGGGAGAATGTGCAAACTCCACACGGATAGTGACCAAGGGCCGGGATCGAACCCGGGTTCTCAGCGCCCAAGGCAGCAGTGCTAATTACTGTGCCACGTCCCGCCCTACAACTGCAATTTCTGCATTCTATCTCCAATTTGAGTTCCAGCCCTTTAACTATATCCTAACGACTGTGGTAGCAGCAGGGCCAGGGAGAGAAATCATGGGTCCCAGTGCTTCTCCTTATTTCACCCCACTTTAACCCTCCCCCTCAATCATGAATGATATTTTTTTCCTCTTTCAAGGTTTACCAATCAATTCACAAAGTAATCCAAGTAAAATGATAACCAGATGCCAGCAATGGGTGTTATAAATGCAGGGTCATTAATATTGAGAGCTGCAATGATATAATGCAGTCTTCCTTTGTGTGTGTGCCCAATAGGTAATCCCACCATGACTATTAAACAAACCAGAGAGTACTAATTTTACTTTAACATCATCATGCAATATTGATAATTTGGCAGGAAGATATCCCATCAGTTATTTATAAGACTGTGCAGATGATAGGCTGGATTCTCTGTTTGGGAGACTGTTCTCCCGCCAGGTATGAATCGTCTCTGATTTGCTCTCGTGCTGGGAATGGTACCTGGAGGTGATTCACTGACCCTTGCCATGTAAATTTACGCCTGACGAGGATTGCAAGGGATTCCCTCACGAATCCCGCTATCGGGTTGCTATTTTGAGCGGGCGACCTGCTAGCGAGGTCTGGTGACTGGCCCTCCTTCTGTTGCTGCAACGCAATTCCCCCCCCCCCCCCTTCCCCACCATGTGATTCGCTGGATCACCCCCAGTACAAGTGTGACCTGACCCTCTTCCCCCATAACCGAGACCCCCCTCTCCATATCAGAGGAACCTCCCACAAACAGAGGACCCTCGTACCAGAGGCCTCCCCGGAAGCCAGATAGCAGACCAGCAGAGGCAGTGAAGCCCTGCACCATGGAGCTCATGTTCTCAATCACGGATGTGATGAGCTGGATCGGACATCCCACCGCCATGGAGTGCATCTCCTATAACAAGGTTATATCCACTGCAGATGCCACCCTCAAAGTGTTGACCACGTTGCGTTGGAGTGATGCCACCATCTCCTTGAACAGGAACCTATGGGACCCCTCCAGTTGACCTTGCAGTCCAAAGAGGGAAGCTGTAATCCTTTCTTGATGCTCGCGACTCTGCTTTTGCAGTTGCAGGAGCAAACCGCCAGTCTGGGGCTGAGAAGTATTCAGGGCCCCTGCAATCCTTCCAAGTTCTGTGTCCCTGAAACGTCCCTGCCTCTGCCTGCTGTGGATCATAGCTGTGAGGCGCTCACCAGAAAGTGATCCAGAACATGCCAAATAGTAATAGCTGTAATGTCTCTTCAATGGTTATATCCAAGAAGTCCCCAACTGAACTGCTCAGTTCTGTTGATTCCAGGGGGCACGAGGATGGTCCGGGTTGCTTTCCTGATGGCCCTGCAAGGGAAGGGAGATGGATTAGTACATCACCGGGGAATAAATGATACAACATATTTACACTCATAAGGTTTTAGGAATAACTGTGTATCCTCAATGTTCTCACCTTTTGCTCGCTGCTTCCATTTCACTATCAGCACAATCATGGTCAGGCTCTTCCCCAGCCAGCTCAAGGGCTCTTTCATCATGCAGGGTGAGGTTGTGGAGCTTCCGCATGCCACCGGGTGGCTGTGTCCTCTCACGCTGATTGTACTCGAGTTTGTCCTGTGGAGACACAGATGGGGAGCGTGTAGGCGGTATTCCTGCCAATTCAGATGGTTGAGAAACGGGAACAGGGATGTGAGGAAGAGATTTGATACTGAGGTGAGCACTATGTGGGGAGAAAGAAGGTCTCGTCGCATGGGGGAAACCAACAAGGTGCCTGGCTGAGAGATCACCTTGGAGTTTGTGGGTGAGGGGACGCAGTGAGAGACTGGAGGGGTCAGGCTTACACTGGCCATGCAAAGAAGGTAAGTCATTATCTTCCTGCACTGCTGCCCTCTCCTTTTCTGGAGAGAGCTGGCACCCATCAATGCAGCTATTGCCTCCCAGGTGGGGTGGCCACCTTTCTGGTGGGCTGATTCCTGGAGTACAGGTACAGGATATCCCACTTCTGCAGCACTCCATCTAGTACACCTCAAAAAATCTAGGTGCAGGCTTTCATGCTGCCATGCCCTCCAATGGATCTGGAACAAATGCTGGGGAGGTGTTTGTATGGAGATCCCTAGAGATTGCAGTGATTACATTTCCCCAGGGCGAGTGGTCTGTAGAAGGGCACCAAGAGCGCAGTTTGATTCATGTGGGGAAAATAACTTTTCTTTAAGAGGCTCAAAATTCTGTGAGAAATCAACGGCAGGATTTTCACCCTTTGTCTCACCTGACTAAGTGCCCAACAGTAGATATGATTCCACGATTGAACAAAATTTGCCAAATAATCCTCAGTGTGCTAGAAATCACACTAACACTGAAGATTATCAGTCGGGCTCAGTATGATGTAATTGCATGTAATGGAGGCTACATCTATTAACACACAGGACTTTGTTCATTGCAGACAGAAAGAGTATGTATACACATTACACCTGTTCCAGATGAACAAAATAAATAACAAGCTGCCTGGTTTAATTTTCTGATTATTTTCTTTCTAAATATGGGGCAATTTATTTATTTAAAAAAAAATCTTTTTATTGGCATTTCTCATATTTATAAACAGTTGTGTATGTATACATTACATTTTTCTTGCCTGCGCTAATTTACTTTATTGTGCAGATAGGTTTATTTTGTCCTTCATTCAACTGACCCTATGCACATTTCGCTGCCCTCTGGATCGGTCTATATTTCCTCCCCCTTCTCCTTTGGTTTTAGCTGTGTTTTTTCTGCTCTCTCCCTCCCCCTCTCCCTCCCTCGTCTTCTCTTGTGGTTTCCACATCTTCCTTCCGTCGCCCCCCACCCCTTCACCCCAACCCCACGTTGTGCAGTCCTTTGGTTCCTCATCTATCTTGGTTTTTATTCTTGGCTTACTCCTCGTTGCTGGCCTCGAACAGGTTTTGGAGCAGCTGCCAAACTGCCCCCAAGTATCCAGGAAGCCTTCCTCCAATCCTCGGATGGCATGCTTAATTTTCTCCAAATGAAGAAATTCCGAGAGGTCAGTGAGCCAGTCTGCAGCTTTGGGCGGTGCTGCCGATCGCCAGCCGAGCAGGATTCTCCGGCGTGAGATTAGAGAAGTGAAAGCAAGGGCGTTGGTCCCCTTCCCCACGTGTAGCTCTGGCTGCTCTGACACCCTGAAGATTGCCAATATTGGGCATGGCTTCACCCTTACCCCCACAACCCTGAACATTGCCTTGGTGCAGGCTGTCCAGAACCCAGCAGTTTGGGACAAGCCCAAAAGAGGTAGGTGTGGTTGGCCGGGCCTCTCTGGCACGGCTCACACTTATCCTCGACCTCTGGGAAGAACCTGCTCATTCGGGTTCTGGTCAGATGCGCTCTGTGCACCACTTTGAGCTGCATTAGTCTTAGCCTTGCGCAGGAGGAAGTGGAGTTAGCCCTGTTCAGTGCTTCGCTCCAGAGTCCCCACAGGACCTCTGTCCCTAGTTCGTCCTCCCATTTTTGTCTCGGCACATCCAGTGGTGTTTCAACTCTATGTAGTAGCTGTCCGTATATTTTCCCACATAGTCCCCCCCCTTCTCACTGCTTGTGCCTATCACGTCCTCTAGTAGTGTGGCTTATGGGCCCCGGGGTACCCTACTGTCTCTTTGTGGAGCAAGTGTTTTATTTGGCGGTGTCTCAATTCCTGTCCTCTTGCTAGTTTCCACTTCCTCGTCAGTTCGTCCAGTGTCGCCAGTCTGCGCCCTACATAGAAGTTCCTGACCGTCAGTGTGCCCCCGTCACGCCTCCATCTTTTGAATGTGGTATCTAGGATGTTTGGGGGAATCTGATTGTTGCAGATGGGGGCCATCAGGGACGTTTTAGTTATCCTGAAGTGTTGTCTCAGCTGGGTCCACGTTCTCAACGTGGCCGCTACTGCTGGGCTCATTGTGTACCTTGTTGAGGAGGATGGGAGTGCTGCTGTGGCCAGGGCCCAGTGGGTCGTTCCTTTGCAGGAAGCCTCTTCCCAGGTGTGCCGGGTTCTTGTACCCATCCCCTCACTCTTTCTGCTGTTGCTGCCTAGTGGTAGTATTGTAAGTTTGGTAAGGCCAAGCCCCCTTTGATTTTCCTTCTTTGCAGTGTCAGTTTTGGAATTCTCGGGTTCTTGCCCCCCACCCCCGCCATACAAACGCAATGATTAGACTGTCTATATTTTGGAAAAAGGCCTTGGGAATTAAGATCGGGATGGATCTAAACAGGAAGAGGAACCTTGGCAGTGCGTTCATCTTGATCGTCTGCACTCTTCCCACCAGGGAGAGTGGGAGTGAGCCCGACCATTGAAGGTCTTTTCTTGCTTCCTCCACCAGGCTGGTCAGGTTCCGCTTGTGGATCTGTGTCCAGTCTCTGGCTATCTGGTTCCCCAGGTAATGGAATCTGATCTGGGCCATTTTGACCGGGAGCCCTTCCAGCTCTGTCTCTCCCCTGTTTGGGTTCACTCGCTTTTACCCAGGTTAAGTTTGTAGCCTGAGAAGGTTCCAAACTCTTTCAGTATTTGCAGTATTGCCTTCAGCCCCTCCTGTGGCTTCGAGACATAGAGGAGCAGGTCATCTGCATAGAGTGACACTCTGTCTCCTCCCCTGATTCCTTTCCAGCTTTTCGCGTCCTGCAGGGCTATCGCCACGGGTTTGTCAACAGCGCAAACAAGAGTGGGGACGGGGCAGCCCCTGTCTTGTTCCTCTCTGCAGCTGGAAGTATTCAGAACTGGTGGTGTTAGGGTGTGAGTGCGGACACTCGCTTTGGGAGCGTTGTGCAGGACCCTCACCCAGCTGGTGAACCCTGCTCCTGGCCCAAACCGTCCCAGTACCTCGAGCAGGTAGTTCCATTCGACTCTGTCGAAGGTCTTTTCTGTGTCCAGGGAGACGATCACCTCTGGTGTTCTCTCCCCGGGGAGGGGGGGGGTCATTATTACATTCAGCAGCCGCCTGATGTTCGC
Source organism: Scyliorhinus canicula (assembly GCF_902713615.1). NCBI lineage: Eukaryota > Metazoa > Chordata > Chondrichthyes > Carcharhiniformes > Scyliorhinidae > Scyliorhinus > Scyliorhinus canicula. The sequence goes on from NC_052148.1 coordinate 98,415,178, forward strand.
TGTGAGCTGCCTACCTTGACAAAGCCCATTTGGTCATCTGCGACCACCTCTGGTACGCAGCCTTTTGGCCAGGACCTTTTGTGAGTATTTTCGCCTCCACGTTCAGCAGTGAACGTGGGGCAGCACGGTAGGACAAGTGGATAAAACTGTGGCTTCACAGCGCCGGGGTCCCAGGTTTGATTCCCTGCTGGATCACTGTGCGGAGTCTGCACGTTCACCTGTGTGGGTTTCCTCCGGGTTCTCCGGTTTCCTCCCACAGTCCAAAGACGTGCAGGTTAGATGGATTGGCCATGATAAATTGTCCTTAGTGACCAAAAAGGTTAGGAGGTGTTATGGGGACAGGGTGGAAGTGAGGGCTTAAGTGGGTTGGTGCAGACTCAATGGGCCGAATGGCCTCCCTCTGCACTGTATGTATGCATTGTCATAATATCCACTCGTATATCATGAGATGCAGGCAGTGATTGACACACAGGATAATCAATGAACACACACGACACAGAACAATCAATCACCAGACAGGACACCACCACTATAAAGTCCACAGGGCATTAAGGCTCTCCATCTCTCACAGGACACGGCCAGAGAGATAGTCGCAGTGCACAGGCCAATGAACATCATCACCATGTGATAGAGAGCTAGTCTGGTCAGGCCAGTAGGAGGTTATCAGTTAGGTTAATAGAGTGTCCACCCACAGCAGATTATGTACAGCAATCAACAGGTTCAATAAAATAGTGTTGGACCATCTCCTGTGTCGGAAGCCTGTTTCTCATTTTACTGCATCCAGTTGCAGTCTATGTTAGACCAACACAGATAACACGTGCATATATGAAATGGATCTGTATGATCCACATTCAATCAGGTCTTTATCTTTTTTGGGTGTCAGTGAAATTGTGGCCTGCGCTAGCATGGGGGCAGGGTGTCCCTTGCCAGTCTTTTTCCCCATTCTGGGGTTTGATCAGCCGGTCAGTGGGTCTTGCACGCAGTTAAAGTCGCCCCCCCATAATCAGTTGGTGTGTGTCAAGGTCGGGGATTTCCGCCATGGTCGTCTTTATGAATTCTGAGTCGTCCCAGTTGGGAGCGTACATATTTCCCAGTATGACCGGTGCCCCTTCCAGGACAACGCTGACCATGACGTACCATCCCCTATGGTCCCTAAGTGTCTTGGTTTCCTTAAACGTCGTCCTTTTGCTAATTAATATTGCTACCCCTCCAGCCCTCATCCCATAGCATGAGTGGTACGTCTATCCCACCTAGCCCTTCCTTACCAGCAGTTGGTCCTTCTCCCTCAGGTGCGTCTCTTGTAGGTAGATTATGTCTGCTTTAAGGCCCCTTAGGTGGGCGAAGACTCTGGATCTTTCACTGGGCCGTTGAGTCTTTTCCCTCGCTGCTGATCCTTGCATCTCGCCGTCCCTTGGTTTGGTTCCCGTCCCCATCTCTTTCCCCTTTCTTCTCACAGGGTCAGGAGGGTCAAGAGAGGAGTTTCCAGATGGGACTGGAGCCGCCTTCTGTGCCGCCACTCTCCTCATGGCTGCCACCGGAAGGGGCGAGGGGGGGATCTCTCTCTCTCCCTGTCGGTCACTCTGCTCCCCAGCACCCAGGCCTCTCACTTTAAAATGCTTTAGTGTCTGGGTTGATACCTCTTCCCGACTCTCTTGTTGCCGGGGGGGGGAACGGTGCAAATGAACATGCTTGCGCGGGTGCTCTGCAAGGAACGGGACAAAACTGTGTTCCACCCCAGGAGCTCCTGCACACGTGACCACTCCCTTCCCCTGCCGGAAGCCGAAAATCCTCGAGGGGCAATTTAGCATAGCCAATCCATCTACCCTGCACATCTTTGGGATGTTGGGATGAGACTCACGCAGCCACCTGGAGAATGAGTAAACTCCACACGGTCAGTGACCCAGGCCCGGAATTGAACCTGGGTCCTTGGTGCCTTGAGGCAGCAGTGCTAACCATTGCTCCACCGTGCCATTCTCCAGCCTGCCAATCAACCAGCACTCCCTTCTCAGACAGTATAAATCGTTATTCCCTTTATATTTCGTAATCCTGCGAATTGTCCTGATGAGTGCAAGACGAAGAAAAGGATCTCTTGATTTTCCCTGGAATACTCCAGGTCTCAATGTTTTGCCATCTGATCGTTTAGCAAAAATGTTAGTATCTTTCTTAATCCTTCAGCTAATAGTCCATAGTTTCCTTGGTTTGTTCAAGTTCACTTTAAGATAGAAATTGCATTTGCTATTGCTATTGTTAAAAATGGGTTATCTTTTCTGAGTTCGCCTCTTCTGCTTTGAGCACCTAGGGGCCATTCATCTAGCCCTCGAGTTTGACTAGCTTGTTGAGTATCTTCTTTCTATCTTAACTATTATAACATCCCTTTTGGCACAATCCAAGAGGAGTTACTAGGATGATATTAGACTTGAAATGTTATACCTGTGAGGAAAGATTGAACAGCCAGAGGTTCCTTTCTCTGGAAAAGAGAAGTCTGAGTGGTGGCCTAATAGAAGTCATTAAGATTATGAAAGGTCTTGATTAAGTTGATATAAAAAATCTGATTTGTGGGGTGTCCAAAACCAGGGTTCATGTATATAAAATATATGCAGAAAATATTGACGTACTGCATAAGCTAAGCAGCATCTTTGATGTGGGCTTCTGAGTATTTCCAACATTTTCTGTTCTTATTTCAGATCTCCAGCATTGACAATGTTTTGCCTTTGGCCATAAATAAAAAAAGTAGAAACTGATCAATCAAATAAATGTCATGATCCAACGGCTGTGTCATGCCCGACTTGGGATGCGACGCAGCTGGTAAATCTCGTAGTTACCCGGCTCACCACACCTCGCAAGATCTAAAGGGATCTCATGGGACGTTGCGATCTGGATCCTGCCTGCAATATGCGGGACCTAAATTTGCATATTTAAGTGTGCAGTTAGGCAAACTTCAGTATGTCTCTGCCAGAACTAACCAGCTCCCAGGATCTTAACAGCCTTGCTGAGGAGACCCCAGCCAGATGCCATTTGGCATTGGTCACCACAAACCAGGACCAGGTAGAATGGTACTTGGGGGAACTCCCAGTCAATCGGAGGCCCTTGGGCAATTGGCTTCTGGACAGGGTGATACGCTCGCACTGTTGAAATCACATGGGTGCCCTGTTGGTGCAGCCTAGATGGGCTGGAAGTGCCATGCTGGCAATGCCAATGAAATGAAATGAAAATGAAAATCGCTTATTGTCACGAGTAGGCTTCAAATGAAGTTACTGTGAAAAGCCCCTAGTCGCCACATTCCGGCACCTGTTCGGGGAGGCTGGTACGGGAATTGAACCGTGCTGTTGGCCTGCCTTGGTCTGCTTTAAAAGCCAGCGATTTAGCCCAGTGTGCTAAATCAGCCCCTACAATGTGGCAGTTTGCCTGCGCTGGAGATTGGGCCCAGGGGTGCCCTGCCTTTTATTAGTTGGGGTGGGGGCTCGAGAACCCCCAACATGCAAGTTGGGGCGCTGGGAGGGGGGTTCTGGGGTTCCGTTGGGTGATCTAGAGATCTGACGCCTTGTTCTCTTTCTGCACTGACGAGTGTTACCCGCCGAGTCCCGAAAAATAACACAGTCCCTATCGATAGTGGATTCACGCCAGGAAACGCCCCGCTAAACCCACGCACAATGCGACTCCTTTTTTTCATTAACTCGTGCCCTAAATACATAGTATTGACCAAGAAAATGGTTAGAATGGGAAATTTATGACCACATGAAAGAATTGAAGGAATAGCTAAAATGCCTTTTAGTGGAAGATTAAGTACAAGATGGAAAAAATAAATAAAAGGATATGTTGATAAAGTGAGATGAAGTAAAGCTGGTGGAGGTTCATGTAGACCATAAACATTGACATCGATTAGTTGGGCTAAGTGGCTTGTTTCTGGCTGTTCTTCTTGTGTAACTCCCGATTGTGCTATTGCCATGTCTTCATTGGAAGCCTCTTCAGTATAAACTGAATTAAAGGATCCATTCCATAGCTCTGCCATTTTAGTATCATCTCCTGTGTTAATCTCAAATGTCAATTGCAGAGAAGCTCTCGGTAAATAACTGAGCAGCTGAGAAGGTGCACTGTCAAGGTGTGATTGATTATCCATGTGTAGTTTAGACAGCTAGTGACTAAGATAATGTAAGTGAGAGAAAATAAAGCATGAATGATGATCGTTTTACAATTCATGCCAGTTTAAAAGGATGTACTAGAGAGAAACTGAAAATGCAACATAAACTGCTCCCTTTATTGCTATGTGAGGTTTTTTTTAAATTAAAAAAATAAATTTAGAATATTCAATTCTTTTGTTAATTAAGGGGCAATTTAGCGTGTCCAATCCACCTACCTTGCACATTTTTGGGTTGTGGGTATGAGACCCATGCAAACACGGGAAGAATGTGCAAACTCCACACAGACAGTGACCCGGGGCCAGGATCGAATCCGGGTCCTCGGCGCCATAAGGCAGCAGTGCTAACCACTGTGCCACCTTACCGCCCCGTTATGAGAGGTTAAAGAGAAATTTCCTCTGCTAACGTTAGTGTCTCTTAATGGTTTGAATCCTCATTGGGATAATGATCTGAATGCTTTGAGCACCCTCTGATATCTTGGCTGGAATTCTCCAGCAATTAGGATTCTCTTTTTTTCCTGATGTCAGCGTACCCCCATCCATGGGTTTCCCAGTGGGCTGGCTTCAGTGGCCCATCCCATTGACAAGTGGCGGGGGAGAGAGGATCACACCACCAGTGAATGGCACGCCGCCGAGAAACACGAGGCTGGGGCATTGAAGACTTCTGCCTATTGTTATTCTTATGTGAGCTTTGACGATTTCGTTATTTCGGCTTAATGTATCTGTTTGGGCATCAGATGAGAAGACCAGTTTTACAAGCTATTTGGCAAGATTGTTTGTTCTGCGATTAGTGATCAATGATAGATTAATTCTGAGATCAGTGATAGTTTAAATAGTACGGCCATCTCAACCTGGTTATTTGTTTTACATTTAAGTAATCTTTGCTGGACTTGGGAATGGGGAATTGCATGAAGTTTCTAAGATTATATGTGCAGAGCTCAAATGAAGACTGAATAAGTAAGTGACTAAAGTCACCAATCTGTCAACATTGGAGAAATTAGAAATTAATTTTCTGTACCTTTTTTATATTAGTGATCACAAGTATTTATAATTCTTTACAAGAAAAGTGCTATGTGAGAGATATGCAATGCTGTCAGCATGTGTTGCAATCTATTGAATGATTCTTCAGCTTTACTATATTCCCACAGCCCTCAGCGCATTGCCAAACATATCATTATCAGGTTGGTGAAAGTATGTTTGATGTTCTGGATGCTGTACCAAGGTTATCTTTCGAGTAATGCATTGCTGGCTTGACAGCAAGGCAAATTAAAACGTAGGCAGATTGGTTAAATATGTACCTGCCTGTTTGTAACACCATCCAGGTGGCATGGTAGCACAGTGGTTAGCACTGTTGCTTCACAGGGACATGGGTTCGATCCCCGGCTTGGGTCACTGTCTGTCCGGAGACTGCACGTCCTCCCCGTGCCTGCGTGGGTTTCCTGTGGGTGATCTGGTTTCCACCCACAATTTCCAAAACACGTGCTTGTTAGATGAATTGGACATTCTGAATTCTCCCTCCGGCGCTGTACTGTGGCGATTTGGGGATTTTCACAGTAACTTCATTGTAGTGTTAATGTGAGCCTAGTTGTGACACTAATAAAGATTGTTATTATTATTATTATATTTTTCAGGCTGCTGTACAGTGGCAGAAGCTCATTGCGAAGCGGTTTCAGGGGATTTTAGAGGAATATAGAACTAGTTGGATTAGAATTGTACCAAAACACAATATACCAATCTATGATATTATAAACGTTCTTGCTCTTTCTGTCAATCACAATTGACATCACTCAAAGGCTAATGCACATTTCTCTGGTACACTTTTAAAAGAATAGGCCAGAATTCTTGGGCAAGCACATGTCCGACCTGAAAGCACATGGAAATTGCGCGAGAAGATGCCGGGCATGCATCCTGAGGTTATCGCACGCGCATGCACTATTTCAGTTGCCACAAGAGTCGGAAGTGCGCCCACTGACAATCGCACAGACTATTTAACTAATTAAGGGGCCAATTGAGTGTGATTTTACCTGGCCTGTCTACTGTTACAGTTGGTGGGAAGGCCGATTGGGTGGGGGGGGGGGGGGGGGGGTGGTGTATGAAGGAGCCTTTGGGAGCTTGCGGGTATAACGGGTGGGGATCCTGGAAGAGATGAGTGTGGGAAGGCCTGAAAAGAAGGAGCACACAGCGACCCCAAAGTGGGGTATCGCGTTTGGGCGGGTGTGCAACGCACATTTGTGTGGGGGGGTGGTGACATTGCCCATGGGTGGGGGGGCAGGAGGAACTCTTAAGCTCACTTAGAGATCGGGGCACCCACCCTTTCAAAATGGTGTTGCGATCTCTGCGGAGGTGGGCCTCACCAGTGCCTAAGTGTGGGCTAGCTTGGAGGGAAGCATCCCAGGGGCTAAAAAAGTGACTAAGCGTGGTTAGATAATGGTGGGGAGCTCACTGACCAAGTCGGGAGAAAACTACCAGCCAAACCTGCCTGAAATGGCACTTAGTAACTTTTCCGTAACAGAGTGCATGAGAAGAGATTGGCAGCCAACATAAAAGGAATCCAAAATTCTTCTGCAGTAGTTAAAGAATCAAAAGGATGAGGGTTTGAACCATAAAGAAGGCAGAGCACATAACTGGGCTATTGAGTACTTTGCCTCTGTCTTGACCAAGGAGGAAGATCCGGACAAATATACAGTAAACAAAAGGTAGTGAGAAATGGATGTGCTAAAATTGATAAGAGGATTTTTGAAAGACTGACTCTGCTTAAAAGTTGATAAATCATTAGATCCAAGTGGAATGCATCCTTTTAAAATTATTTGGTGGGATGTGGGCATCACTGGCTAGCATTTATTGCCCATCCCGAATTACACCTGAGAAGGTTGGTGAGCTACTTTCTTGAACCACTGTAGCCCATGTGGTGTATGTACAACCACAGTGCTGTTAGGGAGGGAATGCCAAGATTTTGACCCAGTCACAGTGAAGGTGTGGTGATATATTTCCAAGTCAGGATGCTGAGTGACTTGGAGGGAAGCTATCAGGTGGTGGAGTTGCCATATGTCTATTGCCCTTGTCCTTCTAGATGGTGGAGGTCATGAGTTGGTGGAGGTCATGGAAGATTCCGTCGAATGAATCTTGGTGTGTTGGGGTGGCATGGTTGCACAGCGGTTAGCACTGCTGCCTCATAGCGGCAGGGACTCGAGTTCAATTCCGGCCTTGGGTAACTGTCTGTCTGTGTGGAACATAGAACATACGGCCAATCGAGTCTGCACCGACCCACTTAAGCCGTCACTTCCACCCTATCCCCGTAACCCAAAAATCCCTCCTAATCTTTTTTGCACACTAAGGGCAATTTTAGCATGTCCAATTCACCTAACCACGTCTTTGGATTGTGGAAGGAAACCGGAGCACCCGGAGGAAACCCACGCAGACACAGAGAGAACGTGTAGACTCCGCACAGTGACCCAGCAGGGAATCGAACCTGGGACGCTGGCGCTGTGAAGCCACAGTGCTAGCCACTTATGCTGCCCGGAGTTTATACGCTCTCCCCGTGTCTGCGTGGGTTTCCTCCAGGTGCTCCGGATCCCTCCCACGGTCCAAAGATGTGCAGGTTAGGTGGATTGGCCATGCTAAATTGTCCCTTAGTGTCCAAAGGTGTACAGGTTATGGAGGTTACGGGAATAGAGCAGGTGGGTGGGCCTAATTAGGGTGCTCTTTCTGAGGGTTGGTGCAAACCGGATGGGTCAAGTGGCCTCCTTCTGCACTGTTGGGATTCTATGCAGGGCATCTTGTAGATAGTAGATATTAGTGTACTTTGGTGGTGGAGGGAGTAGAATCAAGAACGTTGCTTTGTTCTGGTTGGTGTCGAGCTTCTGGAGTATTTTTGAAGTTGCACTCCAGGCAAATGTAAAGTACTCCATTACACTCCTGATGGTCAGTGAGTTTTGCTGAACCAGGACCCGCGACTGAACTCCCAGGCCGGGATTCTCCAATCCTGCAGCCAAGTTCTGGCGCCGGTGTGAAAAGCGGTGCCGACCACTCTGGCTTCAAGGGTCCTCAATTGTCTGGTATGCTCCCCTTCCTAGGGGGCTAGATCAGCACCGGAGTGGTCCCTGCAGCTCCAGCTGGCGCGCTGCGGTTGGCGTGATTCCGTGCATGCGCATGGTTTCCATCACCGCGCCGGCACTCGGGCAATATGGCGGAGCCCTACAGGTGCCCGGCACGGAGGAACGTAGGCCCCCATGGAATCAGCCCGCCTGTCGATCGGCAGGCCCCGATCGCGGGCCTGGCCACCGTGGAGCCCCCCCCCCCCCGCCACCCCCACCAGGACCGTCTCCGCACACAGAATCCATGTGGGACCATATGTGACCCATGCCGGCGGGACTAGATGGCCACTCGGCCCGTCGAGGCCCGGAGAATTGCTGCGGGGGGCGCTTTTAACGGCCCCCGATGCGCGCGGTGGCGATCATGCGGGTTTGGAGAATCCCGGTCCCAGACTCTGACCTGCTCTTGGCGCCAAGGGGTGGGATTCTCCCGCAATTGCCGGGATGGCCCGACGCCGGCACCAAGAACGGCGCAAACCACTCCAGGATCAGGCCAACAGGAAGCTGCAGAATCCTCTGCACGTCCGGGGGCTAGGCCAGCGGCGGAGGGATTGGTGCTGTGCCAACCAGCGGCGAAGGGCCGGCGCGAGTTGGCGCATGCGCAGAACCACCGGCATGGTTCCCCTTTAGTTGAAGGTGTTTATCCTTCCCCATGCGACGCTTGTGCAGACCGGCCGGCGTGTTCCTACGCATGCGCAAGGGGGTTCTTCTCTGCACTGGCCATGGCAGAGCCCTACAGAGGCCGGCGCGGAAGGAAGGTATGCCCCCACGGCACAGGTCTGCCCGCAGATTGGTGGGCCCCGATTGCGGGCCAGGCCACCGTGGGGGCCTCCCCGGGTCGGATCCCCACTCGCACCCCCAAGGACTCCACCAGATGGCCTACCAGCCAGGTCCCGCCGTGTGGGACCATGTTAATTTCACGCCGGCCAGACTGGCCAGGAACTGACGGCCGCTCGGATCATCGGGGCCCGGAGCATTGCTTGGGGGGGGGGGGGGGGGGGGGGGGGGGGGGGGGGGGGGGGGGGGGGGGGGGGGGGGGGGGGGGGGGGGGCGCTTGGCGTGGCGTAAACCCCGCCCGAAAACCGGCGCTTGGAGAATACGGCAGCCATCGTCGGAGCGGTGGCGCGGGGATTCACGCCCCCCCCCCCCCCCCCCCCCCCCCCGGGGATTCTCCGACCCAACGGTGGGTCGGAGAATCCCGCCCATAGTATTTACATGACTAGTGCAGTTTAGTTTCTGGTCAATGGTAACCCCTAGGGTGTTGCCCTTTAGGATGCTGAAGGGTCTAAGGGTGGGAATTGCACAATTACTTTGCATAATTTTCCCCGTCTCCTTCGAGTTATGGTGGAGGCAGAGGACTGGAGAATTACAAATATTAAACCCTTGTTTGAAACAAGCTGGAAGGATAAACCCCTGCAACTAAAGGCTCAGATTTTAACCTGACTGGGAAAGCTTTAGGAAATGCTGATCTGGAATAAATTTAACAATTCCTTGCACAAATGTGGATTAATTAACGGAAGCCAGCATGCATATGTTAAAGTTAGATGAGCCTTGGCTAACTTGATGAGTTTTTGATGAGGTAATAGAAAGGGTTGGTGAAGACAATGCAGTTCATGCGGTAGCATATGGACTTTCAAAAGGTGTTTGATAAGAGAATCAAGGGGCGGGATTCTCTGCTGCACGGCGGAGTGGGCGGTCCGACGCCGGGAAGTGGCGTGAACCACTACGGCGTCGGGCCGCCTGGAAGGTGCGGGATCCTCTGCACCTTCAGTGGGGTGGCGCCGTGCTGATGGACCTCTGCCGGCCGGCGCGTGTTGGCGCATGCGCGGGAGCGCCAGCGTGTGCTGGCGTCATCCCAGCGCATGCGCACAGGTGTTCGTTTCCGCACTGGTCATGGCGGAGGTTGACAGCAGCTGGTGCTGAGGGAAAGAGTACCCCACGGCACAGGCCCGCCCGCGGATTGGTGGACCTCGATCGCAGAGCCAGGTCTCGCCAGTAAGTACCTGGTCTAATTTATGCCGGCGGGACTGGCCTAAAACAGGCAGCCACTCGGCCCATCGTTGGCCGGAGAATCGCCAGGGGGGCTGCTGCCAGCGGCTGGTGTGGCACGACTCGGCCCGGCGGGGGGTCGGAGAATCCCGCCCATAGATTTGTCAGCAAAAGTTGAAGCCTGTGGAATACAACAGCCAGTGACATGTGGGTATGTAATTAGGTGAAGAACAAGAAAAAGAGAATCATGATAAATGGAGGAATGTATGCAATGAGGTTTCCTGAGGCATCAGTGCTAACATTTTGTGATATATTACTGCTTCAAGGTGGCACAGTGGTTAGTATTGCTGTATCATTGCCAGGCATTCCGACCCCGGGTGACTGTGGCGTTTGAACGTTCTCCCCGTGTCTGCGTGCATTTCCTCCGGGTGTTCCGGTTTTCTCCCACAGTCCAAAGCATGCAGGTGAGGTGGATTGGCCATGTTAAATTTCCCCTTAAATGTCCAGAAGTTAGCTGGGTTTACTGGGATAAGGTGGGGGTTTGGGGATAGGCTGCTTTTTCGCAGGTTCGGTGCAACTTGATCGCCTCCTTCTGCAGTGTAGGTGTTCTGTGACTTAACCTGGGTGTGTGTGCAGAGTATGATTTCCTCATTTGCAGATGGCACAAAGCCTGGAAGTATTGTCAACATGGCGAAAGATGGTGATGGACTTCAAGAGACAAACTGGTGTAATAGATGAATTTGTGGCAGAAGACATTTTAAGTAAGATGTGATGCGATTAAGTAATTTATTTTGCTTGGAAGAACAAAGAGCAGCAATATAAAATAAAGGCTACAACACAACACGGTTGTTGGAACAGAGAAACCTGGGGGTATATGTTCCCAAATCATGCAAGGTTGCAGGGAAGATGGAGGAATCAGTTTTAAAAACACCCTAGGCTTTATATATAGAGGCATGGGGCAGAGGTTTAGGTATTTTTCTGGCATATTTGGAGATGTGGGGCTCCTAAAATCTGGTGGGAATCCTTACCGCTTGATGCACAATCAATGGACACGAAACGTAGATGAGATCCAAACGATAGGCTTTAATGCACAAGATGTGTGCCCGGCAGCAGACGTACAAAAGAAGGGCCGACTGCCGGGAAGCACGGGTTCTTGCATCCCGCCTTGTAGGCGGAGCTACCTACCTCTCAGCCAATCGGCTGAGAGGCATATGACTTACCCGGGCCAATGGGCAGCGAGTTCTCTGCACCAATAGCAGCTCCCTTCCAAGGTACCGTAATACTGACTCCACCAGGTATCCTTTCTCCTTCCGGACTTTGCAATCGGGTCTCTGCCTCCCCTCCAGGTTGCACTGAGATACACCTGGACTTGCCTGTACCTTGGGCTTCTTTCAGTGGTGTATTCCCAGCAAAGACCACCACTCCAGGTGGCACTGCAATGTATAGACAGCGGCTGGGATATCTGATAGCTGGAAGCTCTCTTCCCTGATGGGGGCAGAAGGCTCGCTTCCAGCCCAAACGGCTGTGGGGCAGCCATTAAGGTGTGTTCCCTGTTGACCCTTTCAGTCGTGAGGTGGGAAATCCTGTCATCCAAAAGACCGTAGAGTACAAAAGCAAGGAAATTCTGATGAGCATTTATAAAAACCTGGTTTGACCGAGAGTGTTGCATTCAATTCTAAGCACTGAAATTTAGAAAAGATATGAAGATCTTAATAGAGGTTCAAATTTATCAGAATGGTTCCAGAGAGGAGGGACCTCAGTTGTGTGGATAGATTGGAGAAGCTGCAACTGTACGCCTTCAAGCAGAAAAGGTTCAGGTGGGATTTGATAGAGGTGTTCAAAATTCTGAAGGATCTAAATAGAAGACGCAATCGAACGGCCACACTGCGCCCAAAATGTAGCATGGCCCGTATAACACAACAGAGAGAAGCCGGGACGACCCGCACCCAGGATCTACCCAGCTTGCAACGCCTCGCAAGATCGAATTAGATCTCGTGAGATGTGAATCCCACCCATTGTGGGCAGGATCACTTTCAGGAAAATCTGCAAATTCGAGCAACTCTAAAATGCAGTTTCCCAAGGCACCTGAAACTTTGGGATATATCCTCTTTGCATCGGAGATCTCGGGTGAGCACTGATCAGTCATGGTCTCCACAAACGGGACCAAACGGAATGACTCTCTGGGTCTCCCAGGGGATCAGAGATCCCCAGTTGCTTGTCCTTTGGGCAAGGTGGTGCCCTGGCACCCTGGCAGTGCCACCCTATCACCCTGGCAGTACCTGCTGGCAGGGTCACTGCCAGGGTAGCAGGTTGGCACTGCAAAGGTGCCAAGCTGGTATTTGTTTACACAATGGTAATTTGGCAGAGGTGCCTTGGGGTGGATGCGGGGCGGGTGTCAGCGGTCGGAGGTCACGTCAGGGGTTCCAGAGATTGAAATGATATCTCTCGCTACACTGAGGAGTTCTGAAAGGCTAAGCTTTTCAGTGCAATAAACAAAACTATGTGCGGCCTCGGCCTCGCATTCCCCACTGAGGCCCCATTTCTAACCGGAGTTGACTATTTTTAGTACCCAATTCATTTTTTACAATTAAGGGGCAATTTAGCGTGGCCAATCCACCTAACCTGCACATCTTTTGGTTGTGACACGGGGAGAATGTGCAAACTCCACACGGACAGTGATCCAGGGCTGGCATTCAAACCCGGGTCCTCAGCGCCGTAGGCAGCAATGCTAACCATTGTGCCACTTGCCGCCCCACCCGAGTGACATTTAATAGCATTGTGTTCCCCGGCGCTGCGAATGCCAGGAAAGCCATGGCTAAACGTGCTCGCTGTGGGACTTTGTTAACATTTAGTTAAATCGCGCCCAGAATGAATAGAGAAACTGTTCCCATTGGCCGAAGGCTTGAAAATGAGAGGACACAAATTTAAGTTGAATGGCAAATGAACGAAAGGCAGCATGAGGAAAAACTTTTTAATACAGCGAGTGATTCCTTTCACTAGATTAAAAGGTGCCTTTGCAATTAACTGCAGCGAATGAGAGACAACCTTCAGATTGACAAGAGGTTAAAGGTGATGTGCAGCAGTTGAAGTAGTCTTCCTCGTGGATTTGGATTGACCAGAAGCAGCTGTCCTGTCATGGGAAGCTTTGTTGGATCATGGGAAAGGAGACATTGATGCACTGAGATTGGCTAGTGGCAGCGCAAGGAGATTAGGACATGCTGATGGGGCGGGAGGGTGGGGGCTTTAGGCGGTGAGTCACTTTGGACCGAGGGGTGTTTGTGGGAGACAGAGGGTCAAAGCTGGACTACATCAGGGAGGTTAATATCTACAGGGCAGTCAAAAATTATTGTGGAGGTTTTCCCAAGGTTATAGTGGGAAGGTCAATGGTGAGGAACTGAGAGTCAAAGGTAAGCGAAAGCAGACGATTTATATGCTGTACTTCCAATATGTCTCCTTTAAAGGACAATTTGGATAAAATATTATCTCTGTGGAATATTGAAAGGGATATGCATCAGAAGATTCTGTTACTGTAACCCCACAAATACTGGCTGGTCAAATTTCAGATCTGGTCAAATTCATTCAGAAAGCTCAAAGTTTTATAAAGGGCGATAAGGCACAGAGGGTATCTCGAGTAAATGGTCTGCCTAGAATTCTCAAATATTGAACTGAGGGAAGATTTTATAGTTTTTAGGGATTGCTTGCATTTACCACTTGATAGACAGTGCTATCTTGATTATCTAAAACAAGTAAGGCAGGACTCAGATAATTAGCTTAGTTTAAGACAGTAGGGATTTTTATGGTACAATTTCAATGTTCACCTCAAGAAAGAATACAGTAGGATTAATGATGCTGGTTTTAACAATACAGTGTACACAATAGTATCTGGCAAGGTGACTGGAGTAGGAGAGATTTATCTCGCTTTTTAAAATTCCTTGGTGTCTCTGCAAAACAGCAGTTCCCCACCTTCGCTATCAAACATTTAAGCAAGGAAGCTCTACGTGCTTCAAACAAGTACTGAGAGGTTTCAATTTGGATAGAAAATTTCAATTGGATCTGGGAGGCATTGAACATGGTATTTTCAAGCTCGAAACAATTATATAAATATGCCCTTGTGTGCAATTTGAGCTATTCAATAAAGGCATTGAAGTAAGTTTTACATCTGGACCAATGTGGCTTGCAAGAGGTGGGTTTTACTTTAAGACGACCTTGGGTGGGCAGCACGGTGGCACAGTGGTTAGCACTGCTGTCTCCCGGCTCCGAGGTTCTATCCCAGCTCTGGGTCACTGTAGGCGTGGAGTTTTCACATTCTCCCCGTGTTTGCGTGGGTTTCACCCCCACAACCCAAAGATGTGCAGTGTAGGTGGATTGGCTACGCTAAATTGCCCCATAATTGGAAAAAATAAATTGGGTACTCTAAATTTTTTTTAAAAAGAAGACCTTGGGCAGCTCTCAGACATGGAGGGGAAGGTGGAGGCCACCACCTACCAGACCCGGAGCACCATGTGCAGCACAGGGTGGGAGGAGCTTTATCCATGTGAGTCGTCTCCATGAAGGAGCTTCCAGAAGGTGGGAGTTCTATATGCAGCAACCTTGTTCAAGCTTCTGACCTTCTAGGGACTTGACCACGGGATCAGACCTTGTTCCAGGGACTTCACCATGGGATCAGATCATCTAGCTGCAGGGGGAAGGCAGGAGGAGGTACTCTTGGACAGTGAGGGACTGTTATGGGAAGGGGTGTAAAAGAGTGTTCAGAGAGGAATGTAGAGGTGGTGGAAGGGTGCAGGTTTAGACAGTGATTAGGGGTGTTGGAAAGGGTATTACGGGGTGCTGCAAGGCAACAGATGGAGTGAAGTGGGAGGGTGGAAAAGGTGTCGGGCAGGGGATATTATGTGTACATCTTAAGAGGCATGGAGGGGGGGAAAGGGGGTGAAGGTGCATCAAGCTAGGAAGAGGCATTGTGGGGGCTGGGTCGGTGTTCCAGGTGTGGAAGGGTTCACCGGGAGGGGTAAATTTTAGAGTGAACTGAGGCATGGTATGAGGTAGGGTGGGAGGGGAAGAGTGCAATGATGTCATGTGAAAGGGGGTGGGCTGGTTGAGATGGAAGGGTATGCGAACGTTAACTTTAAGATAGGAGAAGGGAGAGGATTGAAGGGTAACTGGGGGAGGTCAAAAGTTATGCCAGAGGGTCTATGGTTATGGAGGAAGGGTGCTGGAAATGCCACCAAGGAGACGATGGTAGTCTCCAGTCCTTCAGAATTCCTCCTCCGGACATCAGCGCATCTCGAGGGCAGCAGGCAGAACGGAGTGGTATGGTGATGCTTGTGACACCGGTAAGTCAGCTTGGGCCCTCTGATTCCCTTGGCATACAAGTCCTCTACAGGGCCTAGAGCCACAGGACACTGAAAGCAGCAGTCTGCCGGACCATTGCTGCCACCTGTCCTCCATCCTCCAGCTCCTTCCGTGGCTCCTCCCTAGGCTCGCCCTCCGGGTCCACCTCCTCCATGTTCCTACTCTTCCCCCTCCAGCATACTACTGTCGCTGTCTAGAATTCAGGCAAAGTGTTCAGGCTTCAAAGTTTGGTTGAAATGTGATGCAATCATTGTCTGAGACATGGAACATTTACGTATGAGAAGCCACGTGAGAATATTTTGTTTATTAAATAGTCAACAGTACCTTTATATAAAGAGATGAAACTAGTTACTTAACAGTCCATATATCACATTAACCATAATCAACAAGGAAAAGGTTCTGTGCCATATACACACAAGTACCTTTTCACTACAGAATATCGATACAGACACAAAGCATCTACGGTTTGTTTATACAAAGAAAATCAAACACACTAACACTCCTCGTAGGTCCTCAACAAAATGGGGGATCCTTGCCGTTTGGTCGTTTTACATATCAGTCGCTGTCCATGAACCTCCTTTGTACCGGCCGCCTTAAGCGACCAAATTTCATCCATCAGAACCAAAGCTCAGTATCCACATGTTCCACTGCATTCAAGGTGCAGTAAAACAGACTTGATGTCCAGTATGTTTGACTCGTGGCGGCATGCTAGTCTCCACGCTTACAATAAACTCACCAGCAATCTACAAAAACCTTCAAGTTGCCCAGTCAGATAAATCTCTCTCTCTCTCTCCTGTAGCTCTCAGCTGTGGCAAATCACACTGACACATAGCATGCCAGAAGAAAAAAAGAGCTCGCCTTCCCCAGCCAGGGCAGTAGGTCATCTTACCATCCTCCCTTTCCTTTCTCCAGGCTATAGAAAGAGAAGGAATTAGCAGCCTCCAGGCATTTGCAGCAGCAAGCAGCAAACGGAACCTGCAGCTGTGAAGTGCTCTCACAACTAACGAGGCCAATTCCTCATTAGCCTTCAGTTGTGAAGCTGGAGGCTGCTCACAGTCAGTGTTAAAGTGACTTTCAGCAGAGGACCAAGAGCAGGGGTCTGTCCTGGAAGTGTTTGGTAGGATAGATAAGAAGCAGCTGTAGTTGCCCTTGTCATAGGTCCCACAATATTTAAAGATGGCTTGAAGGCCTCACAGATGAAACACCCCTCCCCGTGCGACCCCTGACCTGGGACCCTCCTTAATTCCTGGAAGGCCGCTTCATTCGACTTCAATCTCGTTAATGAAATGGCAATGAATGGAAATAAGGGTTAATGATGTGCTCGCCATATTTGGGTGAAATACAGAACTCGCCACCAGGGGCAAGCCAGTTAGATAGCAAACTGATTCACCCCCAGCGTAAATTTTGATTTCTCGCTATTTAACTGGCATGCCCAGATTCGCGCCGGGCGCAACACCGTGGTTAAATCGCACCTGATGTTTTTCAATGAGGATGTCCTTCCTGAAGCACAAACACCTCAAGTGTTCCTCGTGAAGTTCGGATGGGAGAATTTTTTTGGATGGTCACTGTGTATGCGATCAAACACAAACCAATTTTGCATCAAGCACGCTTTGGTCCTGAAGTGTGCATCCGCAACGCAGATGCCATTTTGGAGCTCTAAAGGTGTTCAGAATGCAGAGGAGCGGCCAATCCCAATTTCTCGCTCTCTGCATTATTTCTCTATGGAGTCATTTCCAGAGACTTCTATGAGCTGTTTTTGTAACATTAACCTCCAACTAACTTATTGTGCAAATATGCAGTAGCATGGGTAAAATATTCCAAGTTGTGACTCGTACTAAGGGAAAATTCGAAGTCAATAAAAACCTTTTACTTCAGGGACAAAATAATAAAGTTTGTTTGATCTGAATCACTGGACACCTGAACAGCATCTTTTAGAAGGATAGCATTGAAAATGTTAAACATTTTCAGATTTTGGAGAGGTTTACGTTGGGCCTTAGAATAGAAGCATTTTGTTTAGCAAATAGCTTATTTTCAGCACAATGGATGTAAACAATGTATGTTCACACAGTTTTCTGCATTTTATTAAAAAGAGAACATTTTTACTCAACAGCTGTTTGTGACTGAAATGAATAAAAATAATATTATCTTTGTTAGTGTCGCAAGTAGGCTTACATCAATACGGCAATGAAGCCACTGTGAAAAGCCCCTATGAACAATTCGAATCACAAATGGAAACCCCACACATTTCTTGACTCCAGCATTTCAATTAAATGAATCAGTTGTTGGCGTTGGGACAGATATCTGCCCTGGCAGGGGGGATCCTAATGAAAAGTTTAAAGCCACACCTCTATGTATAAAGATATATCTGCTCCACGGCATTTCAAGACCATTTCCTCTTCCTGTTTCCCTGTGTGTTCATCCAGCTTTTCATTAAATACATCTATGTGAACCACCTCAACCCCTCCTGGTGATGGTGAGTTCCACATTCTACTGCTTTCTGAGCAAAGAAATTTATCCTGAATTCCCTGTTATATTTATCAGTGAATATCTTGTATTTATGGTCCCTTGTTTTGGACGTACCCCACAATTGGAAGAATTTTTGATTATCAGTCTGATCCAATCCTGATCTTCGAGCGCTCAATCAGATCACGTCTCGGCCTTCTCTTTCCCACAGAAATGAATGCCAGCCCTTGTAGTCTTTATTGGTGGGTAAAACTTTCAGTTCTAGCATCATCCTTGTAAACCTTTGTACCTCCTCCAGTGCTCTGAATCCTGTTTATAATATGGAAACCAGAGCTGTGTACTGCATTTTTAAGTGTGGTCCAGCCAGGGTTGATGGAAGTTTAACATAACTTATATGCAGCTGGTAGCAATAAGTTGGCAAAGGATACCGGCAGATTAACTGAGTGAGTAAAATGATGGCAAATGTATTTCAATATGTGTCACCAGTAGTAGGGCTGGTTTAGCTCAGTGGGCTAGATAGCTGATTTATGATGCAGAACACGGCCAGCAGCGCGGGTTCAATTTCCGTACCAACTTACCTGAACAGGTGCCAGAATTGGCGAGTAACTTTTCACAGTAACTTCATACTTGTGACAATAAAAAAGTATTATATTTGGGGGCTGGTTTAGCACAGGGCTAACTAGCTGGCTTTTAAAGCAGACCAAGGCAGGCCAGCAGCACTGTTCAATTCCCGTACCAGCGTCCCTGAACAGATGCCGGAATGTGGCGACTAGGGACTTTTCACAGTAACTTCATTTGAAGCCTACTTGTGACGATAAGCGATTTTCTTTTCATTTCATTTCATTTCAGAGTCAATCACATTGGAGCCAATAAAGATACATCAAAGTTTTAAGAAATAGTAAATAGAACATAGAACATAGAACAGTACAGCACAGAACAGGCCCTTCGGCCCTCAATGTTGTGCCGAGCCATGATCACCCTACTCAAACCCACGTATCCACCCTATACCCGTAACCCAACAACCCCCCCTTAACCTTACTTTTATTAGGATACTACGGGCAATTTAGCATGGCCAATCCACCTAACCCGCACATCTTTGGACTGTGGGAGGAAACCGGAGCACCCGGAGGAAACCCACGCACACGGGAGGACGTGCAGACTCCACACAGACAGTGACCCAACCGGGAATCGAACCTGGGACCCTGGAGCTGTGAAGCATTTATGCTAACCACCATGCTACCCTGCTGCCCTGTAAGTAAATAAATTGGAACTTGGAAGGGCAGAAATGTGTTAGCCTTTATTTCAGTGGGGTTAAGATAAAATGGTAAATACAGTCATTTAGAACATTGGTCAGAGCCTACCCAGAGAAATTTGTTCAGTTTCACGCTGCAAATTTGAAATAATATATAGGTCTTGGGGGCATGCAGTGAAGATTTGTTAGATAATCCTGAAGGTTAGAGGGTTGAATTGTATGGAGTAGGCTTGCTTTTATTCGGCTTTTCTGTTTAGGTTTGCATTCCCTTGAGTACAGAAGATTGACCGACAATCTGATCAAAGTTTTAAAATGTTCGAAGTATTTGATAGGATAGAAACAAAAGGAAACTGGTTTCTCTGCTGGGGGGGACCCACAATAGAGGGATGCAATCATAAAATTAGAGTCATGCCATTCAAGTGAGAAATCAGGAGCACTTTTTCCACACAAGAGTAACAGACGTCTGGAAGTTTATACTTCCGGTAGAATCAAACAATGAAAAAAAAAGAAATATACACAACAGGGAGTATTTCCGTTCATTCTTAGTTTACCCTGGATACCTTGTTCACTATATTACTTTTCTTTTGAGCAATTCTTGGAGTGACTACTCCCTAGTTGCATATCATTTCTAATTCATTTTAGGTTGAACTAGGTCGACCTGAAAATGATTGGTATGGAATAAGTACCATGTATGGCAAATATTTGGACCTTTGCCAAACCCATGTTTTAAAGTGAGATTTAATTAAGATGCCAATACATTTTTATTATTTAGGACAGTAGCCACAAACTATTGATTTGACTAAATTTGCTTATAATTCTATATTGTTCCACGTTTTGCTGAGTAAGATGACCTGAACCTATATTCAATTGATTTCAAGAGAGTGGTCTGTTTATGGTTGCCCCATCGATTTCCAAGGTATTTCATGTGAAAGTAACTGATTTTCTTTTCATGAATCCAGTATGGAGATGCCAGTGCTCTGTATTACCTTTTGCTGCAGCTGTGAATATTTCACAGGGCATTGTATTCTGAATTGTAATCAGCAGGAGCAAAATAGAAAAGACAGCATTTGAAAATCTGCAAAAAGCAGAATTGCCTTGTAAATTAATTTATTTTTATGATCTCAATGCAGTTTGAATTTTAAATGAACTTTGATTTAGTGTTTTCCAAAGTCAAGAGCACATGATGCCTTGGTATTCCATTTGAAAATTTATTTAACTTTGATTTATACTCATGGACCATTCCCTAGCGACAGCATCAGGTATCCCAAGTAAGGTACTATATGATTAGGTGCAGAGTTAATCTAGCTGCTCTGCCACAGCAATGTGCCTCAGATAAACATCCTTTGGAGGGTGAAATTGATCTCGTTCCCACAGCAGTCATACTGGTGGCATAGTGGTACATTCCTAAACCGGTAATCCAGAAGCCCAGGCAAAGACTCTGGATTCCAATCCTACCATGGCAGCTAGTGGAATTTAAATTCAAATTAATAAAAATCTGTGGTCTGAAACTCTCATCAGTTGCTGTAAGACCCCATCTGGTTCATTAACCTCCTTTTGGAAAGGAAATCTGCCATCCTTACTTGAACTGACATACAAGTTGTTTCTTGTTTGACGAGAGATTGAACAGTTTGGGCCTATACTCGCTAGAGTTTAGAAGAATGAGGGGAGATCAAATTGAGATAGACAAGATGATAAAGGTTATGGATAAGGTAGACGTGGAGCAGATGCTTCCTCTTGTGGGGCATTCTAGAACGAGAGGTCATAGGATAAGAGGTAGCAAATTTAAAACTGAGTTGAGGAGAAACTACTTCTCCCAAAAGGTTGTGACTCTGCGGAAATCACGACCCCAGGGTACAGTGAATGCTGGGACAGGGAGTACATGTAAGAAGGAGTCAGACAGATTCTTAATTGGTAATGGATTGAAGGGTTGTGGAAAATGGGCAGGACGGTGCAGTTAAGGCCAGGATGAGATCAGCCATGATCGAATGGCGGAGCAGATTTGATGGGTCAAATGGCCTAATCTTATCAATTTATGTCACTCCACAATATTATGGTTAACTGCCCTTTGGAATGGCCTCGCAAGTCATACAGTTCAAGGGCAAATAGGACTTGGCAAATGTTGGCATAGCCAGTGATGCGCACATCCCATGAAAAAATAGAGACAAAATAAATACTCCCTTCTCAATAAGATGAGTAATTTAATGGAAATTTAGGAATGGATGCATATTTTGAACTACTGCCTGCAAGGGACTGGATTAATGCTGCACATAACTTAATGTAAAAGAAACCTCCAATGTGCAAGCAGAACGATAAGACATCAGACAGATTATAGAGAGTCATTGAAATGTACTTAGTTAAATTTTCTCTCATTCTCTGGATTCATCATTCGCCTAAATATCTAGATATTTGTATAAGACCATAAGACATAGGAGCAGAATTAGGCCACTCGGCCCACCAAGTCTGCTCCACCATTCTCCTGCCTTCTCCCTATAACCCCTGATCCCCTTATGAATCAAGAAGCTAGCTATCTCTGTCTTAAAGTCATTCAGTGATTTGGCCTCCACAGCCTTCTGCGGCAAAGTGTTCCACAGATTCACCACCCTCTGGCTGAAGAAATTCCTTCTCATCTCTGTTTTAAAGGATCGTCCCTTTAGTCTGAGATGGTGTCCTCTGGTTCTAGTTTTTCCTACAAGTGGAAACATCCACTCCACTATCCGGGCCTCGCAGTATCCTGTAAGTTTCAATAAGATTTCCTCCCCCCACCATACTTCAAGCTCCAATGAGTACAGACCCAGAGTCCTCAACCGTTCCTCATATGACAAGCTCTTCATTCCAGGGATCATTCTTGTGAACCTCCTCTGGACGCTTTCCAAGGCCAACATAATCCTTCCTTAGATACGGGCCCAAAACTGCTCAGAATACTCCAAATGTGGTCTGACCAGAGCCTTATACAGCCTCAGAGGTACATCCCTGCTCTTGTATTCTAGCCCTCTTGACATGAATGCTAACATTGCGTTTCCCTTATTAACTGCCGACTGAACCTGCACGTTAACGTTAAGAGAATCATGAACAAGGACTCCGAAGTGCCTTTGTGCTTCTGATTTCCTAAGCATTTCCCCATTTAGAAAATAGTCTATGCCTACATTCCTTCTTCCAAAGTGCATAACCTCACACTTTTCCACATTGTATTTCATTTGCAACTTCATTGTCTACTCTCCTAGCTTGTCCAAATTATTCTGCAGCCACCTTGCTTCCTCAATACTACCTGTTCCTCTACATATCTTTGTATCATCTGCAAACTTAGCAACAGTGCCTTCAGTTCCTTCTTCCAGATCAATAATGTATATTGTGAAAAGTTGTGGTCCCAGCACAGACCCCTGAGGCACACCACTAGTCACCGGCTGCCATCCTGAAAAAGACACCTTTATCCCCACTCTCTGCCTTCTGCCGGTCAGCCAATCCTCTATCCATTCCAGGATCTTACCCTTAACACACAGGGCTCTTAACTCAATCCTATTTTACCATGCACTTCCAAGTACTCCGCGATCTCATCTTTAATAACGGACTCTAAAATCTTGTCAATAACCAAAGTCAGGCTGACCGGCCTATAATTTCCCATCTTCAGCCTTCTTAAATAGTGGTGTTACATTAGCCACTTTCCAGATCTCTGGGACCCTGCCTGCATCCAGTGATTCCTGAAAGATCACCACCTTAACTATCTCCTCAGCTATCTCTTTTAGGGCCCAGGGATACAGTCCATCCGATCCAGGTGACTTATCCACCTTCAGACCTTTCAGTTTCCCCAGATCCTTGGCCCCTACAATAACCTCTGCCCCCTGAGTCTCCTGGAGCTCTAAAATCCCACTGGTGTCTTCCACCATGAAGACTGGTGCAAAGTAACTATTCAATTTGTCTGCCATTTCTTTATTTCCTGTTATTACTCCTCCAGCCACGTTTTCCAATGGTCCAATGTCTATTTTTGCTTCTCTCTTACCTTTTTATATATTGAAAGAAACTTTTCCTACCTTCTTTTATATTATTAGCCAGCTTGCACTCATATTCATCTTCTCTCCCCTTATTGCTCTTTTAGTTGTCCTCTGCTCCCTTTTAAAGGGTTCTAATCCTTTGGCTGCTCACTAATCTTCGCCACTTTGCATGTTTTTTCCTTTGCTATTATGCTGTCCTTGACTTACCTCTTCAACCATGGATGCCTTGTCCTGCCCTTAGCATGTTTCCTCCTCCTTGGGATGAATTTATGCTGTGCATCCTGAATAACCCCCAAAAACTCCTGCCATTGCTGTTCCACTTTTCCAATCAACTCTGGCCAGCTCCTCCCTCATGTCTTTGTAGTTATCCTTATTTAATTGTAATACCATTACATCTGACTTCAGGGTAAACTGCAGAGTAAATTCTATCATATTGTGGTCACTGCTCCCTTAGGGTTCCTTCACCATAGATCCCTAATCAAGTCTGCCTCATTACTCATCACCAAATCCAGAATTGCCTGTTCCCTAGTGGGCTCTACCACAAGCTGCTCCAAAAAACTATCTCTTAGACATTCCACAAATTTATTTTCTTGGGATCCACTACCAACCTGATTTTCCCAGCCCACCTGCATATTGTGATATTGCCTTTTTTATATGTTTTCTCTATCTCCTGATTTATTTTCTGCCCCACATTCTGGCTACTGCTTGGGGGCCTGTACATAACTCCCATCAGGGTCTTTTTACCTTTGTGATTCCTCAACTCTCCCCACAGAGATGCTATGCCTTCAGATCCTATATTGCTCCTTGTTATCAATTTAACTTCATTCCTTACTAACAATGCAACCCCGCCCCCTTTGCCCATCTGCCTGTCCTTTCAATAGGACACATATCCTTTTAGATCCCAGCCCTGATCCCCTTGCAGCCATGTCTCTGCGATGCCCACAACATCGTACCCGCCAATTTCATTGCGCGTACCAAGCTCATTTACCTTGTTCTGTATACTGTGCACATTAAGGTACGATATCCTCAGTCCTGCATTGACCACCTCCCTTCTCACACTTGTCACCTTTTTTCCTTTGCCTGAGGGTGGTGGTGTTCTCTTATTTTGTTCTCTATTTCCCCTTCAGTTATGACACCTTCTAAGCTAACGCTCTGGTTCCCGCCCCCCTGCAATATTAGTTTAAGTCCTCCCAAGTGACATCAGCAAACCTCCCAGCCAGGATATTGGTGCCCCTCGAGTTTAGATGCAACCCGTCCTTGTACAGGTCGCACCTGTCCCGGAAGAGATCCCAATAGTCCAGAAATCTTAAACCCTCCCTCCTACACCACTGGTTTAGCCATGTGTTTAGCTGCACAATCCTCATATTTATAGCCTCACTGACACATGGCACAGGGTGTAACCCTGAGATTACAACCCTGGAGGTCCTGCTTCTCAGCTTACTGCCTAACTCCCTGATCTCCTTCTGTAGGACCTCATCACTCTTCCTGCCTATGTCGTTAGTACCTATGTGTACTACAACCTCTGGCTGTTCATCCTCCCCCTTTAGGATGTCCTGTGTTCTTTCAGAGACATCCTTGACCCTGGAACCAGGGAGGCAACACACCATCCTGGATTCTCTTTCACTTCCACAGAAGCGCCCATCTGTGCCCCTTACTATAGAGTCTCCTATAACTATCGCTCTCCTGCACTTTGCCCTCCCCTGCTGAGCAACGGAGCCAGTTGTTCTGGTTGTTGTTGTTTTCCTCTGATAGGTTATCTCTCCCCCCCCCCCCCCCTATAAGTATCCAAAATGATATACATGTTAGAGAGGGGGACAGCCACAGGGGATTCCTGCGCTGACTGCCTGCCCTGTCTAGCGGTCACCCATCTGTCTGCATCTAATTGCTGCTCCAACCGAACCACGTGGTCTGTGGGGAGCTGCCATTGGTTACACTTCCTGCAGACCAGAATGTTGGAAGGATCACGGATCTACCACATCTCACAGTTGGAGCACTGCACCCCGCTGAGTGACATTTATGCACTAGTTAATTAATTAATTCAAAATAAACACTTAAATGGTTATTAGATTCAGTTACAATTAACTATACCGCCCTGGCGCTAGATTTTTAGTGTAAAATTAAATGTTAAAGACTAATCTCTGCCCTCCGGTTTGGTTACTCCTCTATCAAGTTAATCAATTAGATTTAATTAGTTTTTTAATGTAATTTTATTTGCAAATTTAACAGATTCCCTACCAGCCAATCGGGTCTCAGTTTTACTGTGATGTCACTTCAGTTTTTTCCCAATTTCACAATTTGAAAAGAGATTTGTATCACTTACCTTCCCAGGATGCTCTCTGGATCTCTCCTTACAGATTAACAGTTACAAGCCAGAAGAAAGAAAACAAAATGATTGGGAAAAAGCCCCTCCCACCACTCTGCACCAAACTACCTCACTACTCCAAATTCCCAAGTTTCAACCTCACTCTAGCTGTCTCACTCACTCAGGAGGTCTCAACTTCACCGTGCGCAAAGCATAGTGAGTGTGCGCGCTTTATGTCTGTCTCTTGTATAGAACTCAGCTAAACCGAGATGCCTCACACTAGTTAAGCTTCAAAAGCATGGTCATTTTCATATTCAGCTCTAAGCCTCAAAGGTCAGCTATTAATGAACTGCACAGTAAACTTTTTGTAAGATGTTGACATGACTAAATGTAAAGCGAGATTTTGAGTGTATTGTGTTAGATGCAATGTTATAAATATATATTCTTAAACTCTATATTTAAATTTTAAGACAATTAACTTGTTAGGGCGTTTGCTTACCAAGGTTGTGTTTCAACGGGTTCAGGTACATAGAACATAGAACATAGAACAGTACAGCACAGAACAGGCCCTTTGGCCCTCGATGTTGTGCCGAGCAATGATCACCCCACGTAACCCGTATACCCGTAACCCAACAATCCCCCCCATTAACCTTACACTACGGGCAATTTAGCATGGCCAATCCACCTAACCTGCACATCTTTGGACTGTGGGAGGAAACCGGAGCACCCGGAGGAAACCCACGCACACACGAGGAGGACGTGCAGACTCCACACAGACAGTGACCCAGCCGGGAATCGAACCTGGGACCCTGGAGCTGTGAAGCATTGATGCTAACCACCATGCTACCGTGAGGCCCCAAATATTGGCTTTGTAGCAGCTTCAAACACATTCCTACTCAATTGACACTTCATCCAGCCCAAAAGGGTTTCTCGAGTTTGGTGAGATTTCCAAAGGAGTTATGAATGAGAAATAAGCAATAAGTTCATTTAATCTCAGACTTTTCAATGTTGTGATTACAGGGTCCTTTTAAAATGCCAGCCCCAAATGTGGAACCATATATCTTGTAATATGATTCTTTTTGCGGATTGAGGCAAGCTGTCTGTGCATGCATTTCTGTATCTGCATATATGCAGTGTATATATCACAACAAGAATGCTTTGTGCTTGTCATTAACTAATGTTCTAACATTTTGTTTACCCTGTCGAGTAAGAAAAAATTGGGGTAAGTCCATCATGCTTTTTGTACAAGTTGAAAACTATTAATGCAATTTGCCAGTGTAAACTGAGGTCACTTAGCTAATAGGCAAGGACTAGCTGGTCAGTGTTCAAACAAATAAAATCAGAGTAAAAGCGGAGACCGAATGGATGGTCCATGTGACAAAATCTGCCTTCATTTCTGTTATGATGTGGTTTGAAACTTCTACTATGCATATCGTTAAACCTTCCAAAGATGTCAATGCACAAGGACAGAACTGTATCACAACATAGGTATTGTAACATAACAGAGCTGAAGGTACTGTACATTGTTGTACATGAAGTCAGCGCATTACTGGGGAATGAAAGCAGAATTCATCATACAAATCTCTGTGAAATGAATGTGAACATTACATTGTGGAATTCTGCTGAAAATGAATGCTAGTTTTATTAGGATTTACTTTTTACTAAACAATCTTTCTAATTTGCGTTTTACTTTTGTTATAGTAGGTAAATAGATTTTTTAAAAGAGTCTCTACGTTCATTGCCTTGTGTTGCCCTATTATGTATTTTCTTTTATTTCATTTTCTTTTCATGTACTTAATGATCTGTTGAGCTGCTCGCAGAAAAATACTTTTCACTGTACCTCGGTACACGTGACAATAAACCAATCCAATTTATTTTCTCAGTCTCGAAAATATACAGGCTTACGAAAAACATCTAGATCAGTTGCCATCCCGATTAAATTGTCATGTTGCTGCTGTGCATAGCTCAAAGAATATTTAATTGACCTCAACATATGAGTTACTTATTTCCAGTTATATTAACTAATGCAGTTGATTAGTTTTGTTTTTAATTCCCTGCACAGTATTTTTCCTTCGCAGTATTTGGGTAATGCTCACAGTCTGTATAATTGCCAGCCTTCAGGGAATATGATGCTGCACAACTGGGTTCACAAGGTCCTTGGAGCAGTTGCGCATTAATTATGGGCAATTAAAATGAACCTTCAGCTGCACTGATGAAACCTCCTGTGCTCCACAGTCTATATTTTTATGCAGTTGATTCAAATTATTTCTATGCTGTGGGTGATTGGATGAGAAAGTAATCTCCTATTTCATTTTGAGAAATATTGGCTGGATTAAGAAACAAGGGGCTGGATTCTCCGATTCTGAGACTAAGTGCTTCGGCCGGCGTGGGAATAGTGGCCTTTTACAACCAGAAGAACAGCTCAAAATGGCCACCAATTCTCCATAAGGTGGGGGGCTAGCAGGCACACCGTGTAGAGCTCCCGGCTGTAGCTGCAGATAGGGCCAGAGACTTGCCGGGTCTGTGGCCGCACATGCACACAGCAGCGGCTGCATCATGCAATATGGCGTCATCCACGGACCCGGCCTGCCAAATAGTGACCACCTTTGGCCAGACTCGGCACCCCCCGACCACTCCCTACCAGTGCCCCCTGCCAAAGCCACACCTGCCCGCGGATTGGCTCCACCCCCGACTAGTGGCGCTGGACTTGATCCGCAGCGGCCACGCCGCGTACCCCAAAATAAATACCACAGGCGACTGATGCCATCGGGAAGTCTCCCCCTCGGGGGCAGAGCATCGGGGCGAGGGACTTGGGTAATGTCCTGAGGCCGTCCCAACGGCATGCTGCGTACTCTGAGTACGGCGCTTTGGAGGGTGCAGAGCATCGCAAAGGTGGTGCTGCCTCTTACTTCGGCACCAACGTGGATTCTCCATTCGATCGCGATTTTGGAGTTGGAGACTGGAGAATCCCACCCAGGTTGTAGAATGCGAACCGTAATAAGGTATGCTGACCCGGCATCCATAGAAGCAGATCAATGCACAAAAAAATCAGTTGTCTACTTGTCTGGAAGTTGAGTAAACCTGTCAGCCTCCATATTCTTGTGCTGTTGATGTGGTGAACAGGGATGCAGTTGGAATAGGGCATGGAGCCAGGGACAGCTGTGAGAATCTAGTGTGGAGCACTCCTGATTATTACTCCTGATTTATTTTTTATGAGGAGGAAAGGTTGTGGAAGGGCACCCGGGATCGATTTAGAGGGGGAACAGGGCAGAGGTCTAAACTGGGCACATGAGGGGCCTGGAGTGGTAGTGGAAGAAGCAGAAACTGGCCAGAGTGTATAAAATTCTTAGAATTAGCCAGAGGGGAGTGGGCAATTTTAATGAGAACTCAAATCTCTCCAACAATTTGATTGGCCCATTCTAAGTGTTATTTTATTAGTCCAATTAACGTGGACAACCTTCAGTGTTGGAAGTTCTTTACAAGATTGCATTTTAGCACCAGACATAGAAAATATTAAACATTGGTAGATTGTGTGGTATGGGAAAATGCTGGTAATCTTTAGTCCTTTGATTGAAATTATCCTTCACTTCATACTTTGCAGAAGGAGTCCATTCAGTGCAATGTGTCTATGCTGACTCTTTAAAAGAGTACTTTGTTTAGTCCCGCTCCTGTGATCTTCCCCAATAACCCAGTAGATTTTGTGTAAATAGCGACTTAGTACTATGATCTTGGACATCTTATGTTAAGGAGAAGCACATACCTGCAGATTATTTAAAAAAAAAAAAAAAAATTTAGAGTACCCAATTATTTTTTCCAATTAAGGGGCAATTTAGAGTGGCCAATCTACCTATCCTGCACATCTTTGGGTTGTGGGGGTGAAACCCACGCAGACACGGGAGAATGTGCAAACTCCACACGGACAGTGACCCAGGGCCGGGATTCGAACCTGGGACCTCAGCGACGTGAGGCAGCTGTGCTAACCACTAGGCCACCGTGCTGCTCCACCTGCACATTGTTTGGCACAACAGTAGAAGATAACAATATTCATGTGGGTTATCAGGATATCTGACAAAGAACTGGAAGATGCCTTGCATGTCTTCTCACAACAGCTGCATGTTTTGCGAGTAGAAGCCGTTTTTGTTCATATATGCTCCAGGGTCATTTGTTGGAACACTCGGTTATTTTTCTATTTTTTTTTTTTCTTTCATGGGTTGTGTACATCGCTGGCTAGGCCAGCATTTGTTACTCATTCCTGTTTGCTCTTGGGAAGGTGTGGCTGAGCCACTTCCTTGAACTGCTTTAGTCTATCTGGCGCAATTAGTGATTGCTGTTGGGAAGGGAGTTTTAGAATTTTGACCCAGTAACAGTGAAGGAATGGAGTAAGGATGGTGTGCAACTTGAAGGGGGGCTTGCAGGTGGTGATGTTCCTGTACACCTGCTTTTGTCCTCCTGGGTGTAGAGGTCACGGGCGGGATTCTCCCTTCTGGGGACTAAGTCCCCATGCGGCGGGAAAACCGGCGGCAATCACTCCGACGTCAACAGCCCCCGAAAGTGAGGAATTCTCAAAATTTCCGGGGGCTGGGTTGACGGTGGAGTGGTTGGTGCCACTCCAGCCGGCGTGAGTTCGCACATGTGCAGAATGGCTGGCGTAATCTCGTGCATGCGCGGACCGGCGGGCGTATTTCCACGCATGCGCAGACTGGCTGGAGTATTTCCGCACATGCGCGGGGGTTCTCTTCTCCACGACAGCCCCCAGGCAATATGGCAGAGCCCTACAGGGGCCCGGCGTGGAGGAAAGAAGGCCCCCACGGAAATGGTCCGCCCGCAGGATCGGTAGGCCGTGATCGAGGGCCAGGCCACCGTGCCCCCCCCCCCCCCCGGGGGTCAAATCCCCCCCCTCCCCCCAGGACCACCCCCACACACTTACCTGCCAGGTCCTGCCATGCGTGAAGTGAGTAAATTACTGTGCCAGAAATGGAGGGAGTAAATATTTAAGATGGTAGATGGGGTGCCAGTCAAGTGGGCTGCTTTGTCCTAGATGGTGTCAAGTTCTCAAGTATAGTTGGAGCTGCACTTATCTGCACTCTCCTGAATTGTCCTTTGTAAATGGTGGACAGGGTTTGGGGAGTTTCTTGCCACTGAATTCCCAGCCTTCTCTTGTAGCCAGAGTATTTATATGGCTGGTCCAGTTAAGTTTCGGGTCAGTCAATGGTAAGCCCCAAGTCCGCTTCAGTATCTGAGGAGTATAAAATGGTGCTGAACATTGTGCAATCAGCAGCAAACATTCCCACTTCTGTCCTTGTTGTGGAGGGTAGTTCATGTAGTTGATGATGCTCTGCAAATGGATAAAACCTGCATGAGATAGGTCATGTAATGG
This sequence comes from Scyliorhinus canicula, assembly GCF_902713615.1. Taxonomy (NCBI): domain Eukaryota; kingdom Metazoa; phylum Chordata; class Chondrichthyes; order Carcharhiniformes; family Scyliorhinidae; genus Scyliorhinus; species Scyliorhinus canicula. The sequence goes on from NC_052148.1 coordinate 98,446,122, forward strand.
TTATGTACTCGACTAATAATCAAGATCATAGTTTAGCATAACCGTTTGAAAATTTGAATTGCGATAAATTGTCAAAAACATACTTTTTGGCTGAGTAATTTCTCAATGGAGGCGAACCCGCCGACCTTCCCCGATCTGGTCAACATGCGATTAGTTTGACCCTGATCTTGAGAAAAGCAGCCTCTGCTTACGGTAGCAATTTACATGATTGGATTTCAGGGAATCTGTAGTGGCATCATGACTTGTTTCTTACCCCATTTTGTATTACCAGATATGATAAACAAAACATTAAACAATTGCCAATGACAAACATAAAAACTTTTGTTCTCTGTTCACACACATCCTACACTAATACATATATATTAGTGAATGGGAAATGGTATGAACCATTCTCAACTCGATCAACAAAATTGACAAATAGTTTGTTAACGGAAACTTTAATTAAAAAAACAGAGCTACAATTTTTTGAACAGAATGGAACCATCTGCATTACTGAGTTACAATTTATTGTTGGAGCAGTAATTACATTAGTAGCTAAATTGCTGTCTTGAAAACTTATCCTACTGTTAGCAGTGAAGAGTAGAGCTTGATGTAATCACAGAACAGCTAGCAAGGAGGCTATCCCTGCTAATGTAGTTCCGGAGTTCATTTTATTTTTACAATGTTTGCCCTCCTCTGCTGAAGGCAAGCACTCTTGCTTCTACTAGTTCCACAATTTATCATCCATGACCCCAAGCAATGATTTTCCCGAAGTACATAACCCACAAGTAACTAAACCCAGACTTGCCCTCAGTAGAAAACACACATGTGCACTTTCATCAGAAAATTGGCCATGTTTTCATCCAGGATTGAAAAACATGTCCTGTATGGTGTGTTAGAACATAGAACAGTACAGCACAGAACAGGCCCTTCGGCCCTCGATGTTGTGCCGAACAATGATCACCCTACTCAAACCCACGTATCCACCCTATTCCCGTAACCCAACAATCCCCCCCCCTCCCAGCTGTGATGGGAGTGAGTGAGAAATATTGGTGCAAAGGTAGATGAGTTTAGAGGTCAAAGGCCCTGAAAACCTCAGGTTAATTTTTGAACAGCCTCCTAAACTTCCCCTCATACCGCTCCCCCCACCCCCTGATGAGAGTCCATGGCCCCTCAGATCGCTCATGCCACCCCATGCGTCCTCTATGCTGCCATGCATCCTTGGATAACCCATGACGCCCCTGTATATTTGCTAGAGCCATTTTATTTTGCTTTCGTATTTGTGTTCCCCAATAATAAAAATATAAAGTGCTGGAACAACTCCAGAATCTGGCACCATCCGTGGAGAGAGAAACAGAGTTAATGGGCAATATGACTTCTTCAGAGCTGTAAACATTAACTCTGTTTCTTGCTCTGCAGATGCTGTTGGACCTGCTGAGCTTTTCCAGCACTTTCTGCCAGCCTCCACTGTATTTTGTGTTCTCCAATACTTTGTTTTTTATCAACTATACCATATGTCATCTCAGTTTTAACGATTAATGTTTATAATTCTGTCATCGGACGTGGACGTTGCTGGCTCGGCCAGCTATTTTATTGCTTGTTCCTAATTGCACTTAAGGTAGTGGTGAGCCGCCGCCTTGATCTGTTGGGATGGGATTTTCTGTGCCCACCCCACCCCGTGACATGTTTCATGGTGGTGGAGGCATCTGCCCATTGGCCAGTTGTCAGGGTTTCCTGTTCTATGCACTCCGTGCCATTGGGAAACCCTCTATTGGCAGAACTGGAGGATTCTACAGCCAGAAATGTTGGAAATTTCCCCTCCTGATGTCTATCCACAATATCCTGTGCTGGATTCTCCTATCGGCGGGATCCTCTGCTTCGCTGGCAGCGTACTCATGCCCGCTGATTTCCTGGGAGTGTGGGGGTGCCCACAATGGGAAATACTGGACGGGATTCTTCGAGCCTGCCCCGGCTCGGAGAACAGGCGTTTATGGCGAAACGGCCTGCGACACTGGGTTCCGAACCCACGAAAACCGCGTGAACGCGGCCTGGAGAATCGCGTGAGGTGGCCCGGTGTGCGATTCTTCGGGCCCCCAACGATACTGCGGCCTGGATGGGCCAAAGTCCTGCACGTTATGCCGGCTTGGTTCTAATCTGCTTTTTAAAAAAAACGTCAACCAGTCGTGCTGACTGATGCTGCCGCTGGAGTGAGGTAGTGTTCGGCGTGGGGGGACCTCGGGCTGGTGTTCCACAGGACGAGTATGCCGATGAGGAGGAGGGGGGAGATATTAATGAGATAAGACTTAGATTAAAACAGCTTAATCAGTAAAGCCTCATGACAACATATTATAAAAGGTTGAGCACAGAATTTAATGTATCAGTGTGTGTATATATTGTGTATTAGATAGAAAGATATATAGATATATATATATATAAAATTTATATATAATTTATATTATATAGATAGAGAGAGATATAGATAGTGATCAAAATCAGAAGGCCCAGAAATGGATATTGATGCTGCTCCCTGGTAAGATTGCAATATTAACTGTGTGGCCGATTATACGGGTGGGAGGGGGGGGAGGAAATGAATCAGATGCCGGTTCCAATTGTATCCCCCAGGACTTTGGTAACTTCAATTAAACTGTCAGTGGAAAAACAGATAGGTCCTACAACATAGAAATGCATTTGGTGTTAATACAATGGCTTTTCGCCTCTCAACTGACGCTGAACAAATGACTTCACTGACTCTCCGCGTGGGGTTCCTCCACTCAAACAACATGGTTCTGGCGTCGGGGGTGGTTTGTCATTGTCTGGCAGTGGGGTCCTCCAATCCCGCTGATGTCAACTGTGCTTTGCATTATTCCCTGGCCATGCTACTGGGGAACCCGCCATGGAGGGGGGTGGGGAGTCATCATCTGCGGGACAAGCAAATCCCACTGGCAGGAAGGGCTGTAACATTTAGCCTAATATATTTGTATACATAAGGTCTGGAATATGCATTGTGTGACGAATGGAGGATTTTTGAAATATTGGCTTCTAAATATTTGGAAATGTAAGGGTTAAAAGCATGGGGTTATTGTGTGTTTGACTACAGTGGTCATGTTTTTAAAAATAATTTTGTTTCGTAAATGCCTGGGAGATTCTAGGAGCCAGAAGATGAAATTGACCAAAGGAACGTGTTTTTTAAGTCTGGGCTATTGCACTGTGGTTTGTCCCTGGCAAGTTGAGGTACTTTCCATCTGCAGAGGTAATTTGTTTTACGGCTTGGGGAGATGAGGTCATTGCTGGGTTGAGACCAAGGGTGCAGAGCGACATTTTGAAAAATCTTTAGAGGGTGAGTTTGTGGAGAAAGCTTTGGAGAAAAGGGTTGAAATCTGATATGTCTTGTACCAGATGCATTAGCCCCCCCCCCCCCCCCCCCCCCCCCCCCCCCCCCCCTGGTCAGCAGCAGGATACTCCGTTACCCCAGCTGGCCAATGTGGTTTCCAATTGTGGCCACACCATCGGCACCAGTATTATTCTGACAGGATCTCTCTCTCTACAAGTAGTCTCTTAAAACATATATCTCTCCAAAGATTGGCACATACTCCTGTGTTTGCCAATTCTATTTAAAAGTGTTTTTTGGCCTGTGATGGATTTTGCTTGATTGGAGATAAAGAAGGCAGCAGTCAGAAATAAGTGTATCTTTTAGTTTAACTGGTAATTGTAAGCTATATTTTTCTGTGATGTTATGGTCATTTAATACTATGTTAATACAAAAAAATTTGTTTTAATATACCATGGGCTGCGTTCTCTGATTTGGAGACTATGTCATAAGAACAAAAGAACTAGGAGCAGGAGTAGGCATCTGGCCCCTCGAGCCTGCTCCGCCATTCAATGAGATCATGGCTGATCTTTTGTGGACTCGGCTCCACTTTCCCGCCCGAACACCATAACCCTTTATTCCTTTATCCTTCAAAACACTCTCTCTAGCTTTATCTTGAAAACATTTGCCTCAACTGCTTTACTGGGCAGAGAATTCCATAGATTCACAACCCTTTGGGTGAAGAAGTTCTTCCTAAACTCAATCCTAAATTTACTTCCCCTTATTTTGAGGCTATGCCCCCTAGTTCTGCTTTCACCCGCCAGTGGAAACAACTCCCCGCATTTCTCATGTCTATTCCCTTCATAATTTTATCTGTTTCTATAAGATCCCCCCACATCCTTCTAAATTCCAACGAGTACAGTGTCTGTCTACTCACCGCAACCGCTCCACAGCAGATGCTATCTCCCTGGCTCTACAATCAAGACTCGAACACCTCAACAACAAGGACACCTATATAAGACTGCTGTTCAGCATCTACAGCTCCGCCTTCAACACCATTATCCCAACAAGACTAATAACTAAACTCTGCAATCTTGGACTTCATCCCTCCCTGTGCATCTGGATCCTTGACTTACTCACCAACCGACAGCAATCTGTCAGGATCGGCAACAGCATCTCCTCCACAATAGTCCTCAACACCGGGGCCCCGCAAGGATGTGTGCTCAGTCATCTACTGTACTCCCTATACACACATGTCTGTGTGACAAGATTTAACTTCAACTCAATCTATAAGTTTGCGGATGATACATCCAAACATACGGTGGGCCGTATCTCAAACAATGATAAATCAGAACAGAACTCCATTTGCCGCCTTAATCACCTGTTGCTAACCAAATTTTGCGATTCATGCACTAGCACATCCAGGTCTCTCTGCACAGCATCACATTTTAATATTTTATCATTTAAATAATAATCCCTTTTGCTGTTATTCCTACCAGAATGGAGAACCTCACATTTGTCATCATTGTACTCCATCTGCCAGACCCTAACCTATTTAATTAGACTATCTAAATCCCTCTGCAGACTTCCAGTATCCTCTGCACATTTTGCTTTACCACTCGTCTTAGTGTCGTCTGTAAACTTGGACACATTGCACTTGGTCCCCAACTCCAAATCATCCGTGTACATTGTGAAAATTGTGGGCCCAACACTGATCCCCGAGGGACACCAATAACTACTGATGGCCAACCAGAGAAACACCCATTAATCCCCACTCTTTGCTTTCTATTAATTAACCAATCCTCTATCCATGCTACTACTATACCCTCAACACTGTATCATTATCTTATGCAGCAACCTTGTGTGTGGCTCCTTGACAAAAGCTTACTGGAAATTCAGATATACCACATCCATTGGCACCCTGTTGTCTACCGCACAGGTAATGTCCTCAAAAAATCCACTAACTTAGTTCGGCACGACCTGCCCTTTATGAACCCTTGCTGCGTCTGTCCAATGGGATAATTTCCATCCAGATGCCTCGCTATTTCTTCCTTGATGATGGATTCAAGCATCTTCTCTACTACCGAAGTTAAGCAGCTTATAATTACCCGCTTTCTGCCTACCTCCTTTTTTTTTTAAACAGTGGTGTTACGTTTGCTAATTTCCAATCCACCGGGATCACCCCAGATTCTAGTGAATTTTGGTAAATTGTCACGAGTGCATTTGCAATTTCCCTAGCCATCTCTTTTAGTACCCTGGGAAGCATTCCATCAGAGCCAGGAGACTTGTCTACCTTTGGACACATTAACTTGCCCATCACTACCTCCTTAGTGATAACAATTGTCTCAAGGTCCTCACCTGTCATAGCCTCATTTCCATCAGTCACTGGCGTGTTATTTGTGTCTTCCACACCGACCCAAAAAACCTGTTCAGTTCCTCAGCCAATTCTCCATCTCCCATTATTTTTTTTTTTAAAATTTAGAGTATCCAATTCATTTTTGCCAATTAAGGGGCAATTTAGCGTGGCCAATCCACCTAGCCTGCACATCTTTGGGTTGTGGGGGCGAAACCCACGCAAACACGGGGAGAATGTGCAAACTCCACACAGACAGTGACCCAGAACCGGGATCGAACCTGGGACCTCGGTGCCGTGAGGCTGCAGGGCTAACCCACTGCGCCACCGTGCTGCCCCCATCTCCCATTATTAAATCTCCTTTCTCATCCTCTAAAGGAACAATATTTACCTTAGCCACTCTTTTTTTTGTTTTATATACTTGTAGAAACTTTTACGATCTGCTTTATATTCTGAGCAAGTTTACTCTCAATCTATCTTGCTCTTCTTTATAGCTTATTTAGTAGCTTTCTGCTGCCCCCAAAAGCTTTCTCAATCCTCTAGTCTCCCACTAATCTTTGCCACTTTGGATGCCATTCCCCATGCCGGCGTGGGAATGGTGAGGAAAACTGGCACGAAACAGCCACCGATTTCCCGTTTTTCTGGGGGCTAGCAGGGAGGCAGCGTAGAGCACCCGGCTCCAGCTGCCGATACAGCCTGGAGAATTGCCGGGATCGTGGCCGCACTTGCGCACAATGACGACCTGCAGCGATCGCGCCGTATAACATGGCAGCGGCCGCACAGGGACCCTGCCAGCCAAATAGTGTCCCACTGGAACCCCCTCGCTACCCCCTGCCCTGCCAGCAGCACGGCTACCCCCCGCCTGTTGCGCTGCTGGAAAAAGTCCACAGCCACCAGGCTGGGTTTACAAAAACACAGACCATACGTGACATGCGCGGTTGTAAACTCAGCCCATCGGAGGCGGAGCATTGGGGGACGGCCTCAAATAAACGCTCTGATGGCAACGCAATGGCGTGCGGTGCACCCCTAGATGTGGCTGATTTGGAGGGCATTGAGCATCAGACTGAATCGGTCGCTAACAGTGATTCTCCACCCGATCGGCGGATACGATTTCGGCATCGGGCAACAGTGAATCTCGCCCTTCATCTCTTAAAGGAGAATCCAACCCATAAGCTGGATACCTTAACCTAATTGAGAAACCAGCTCAGATCTGGGAAGCCAGGATCCATATCAAATATTGAACCGAACTCTCAACATAAATTATGTTTTACTGTTCTATTTTTGATGTGCTCCTCTCTCCTGCTAAAGGCAGTGATATGTTGCTATGATGCACTTGAGCAAGGTTGCTGCACTTCATGGAAGCTCCTTCATGGAGACAGCCCACATGGATGAAGCTCCTCCCACCCTATGCTGCACGTGGTGCTCCGGGGTCTGGTAGGTGGTGGCCTCCACTTTCCCCTCCATGTCTGTGAGCTTCCTAAGGTTTTCTTTTTTAATTTCGAGTTCCCCAATTCATTTTTTTTACAATTAAGGGGCAATTTAGCGTAGCCAATCCACCTAATCAGCACATCTTCGGGTTGTGGGGTGAGACTTACACAGACACGGGGAGAATGTGCAAACTCCACACGGACAGTGACCCAGGGCCGGGATCGAACCTGGTCCTGGTTAGGTTGATTGACCATGCTCAATTGCCTCTTAGTATCTATAGGTTAGATGTGGTTACAGGGATAGTGCAGGGGAGTGGGTATAGATTGGGTACTCTTTTGACGGTTTGGTGCAGGCTCAATGGGCCGAATGACCACCTTCTGCACTGTAGGAATTCTCTGATTTTATGAATACAGTCCTATTTTCCAACAATGTTCACCCACATGCAGTTTTCAGCAGATGATTGTTTCAATAATGGAAATTGCGGTTGCCTTTCATGATGAAGCCAACTTTAGCATCCCTGTTATGAAGAAGTGTTATTTATGTGCCTTATTGTGGCGGCATGGTGGCACAGTGGTGAGCACTGCTGCTTCACAGCGCCAGGGACCTGGGTTCGATTCCTGGCTTGGGTCACATGTCTGTGCAGAGTCTTCATGTTTTCCCCGTGCCTGCATGGGTTCCCTCCGGGTGCTCTGCTTTCCTCCCACAAGTCCCGAAAGATGTGCTGTTCGGTGATTTGGACATTCCGAATTCAGTGTACTCGAACAGGTGCCACAGTGTGGCAACTGGGGGATTTTCGCAGTAACTTCTTTGCACTGTTAATGTAAGCCTACTTGTGACACTAATAAAGACTATTATTATTATTGAGTGCAATGTCTTTTTAAGAACGGAGTCAGCTTGGAGCAAGCATAAGGATCCATAAACTGGCTGCTGGGCAGAAGAAGTCTACCCAGCAACAGGCGTGTCATCGCCATGCAAAAATGGCCTAATTCCAAGGACCATCTATGAACAGAAACTTAAGCACCTGCCTTTAAAACTAGCATATGTGATCTTGAGGACAATTCTTGAGTTAACACCCCATGTGGTGTGAGAAGGTTTTCCAGCTCTCTTTGGCCACCCTTGGTTAGAAAGCATTAATTTGAACTAAAGCGCTGTCAACAACTTAGTTGATTCAAATATTAAAGCAAAGTATTGCGGATGCTGGAATCCAAAACAAAAAAAAGAAAATGCTGGAAAATTTCAGCAGGTCTGACAGCATCTGTGGAGTGTTAACCGTACATCAAACCCACGTGCTTCTGCAATCCTATTCCTTTTGTACTTCAGTCTAGATATACAACAAGTAGCAATGATTTTTTTTTTAATGAATTGAAACGCCAGCAGGCAGAGTGGGAAGCATCCAACCAAAGTCTCACGATTCCGAAAGGTTTTAAAAGATGAGTAGTAAAAATTTAAATGAACTCCGTGAAATCAACTCTTGAAATTAATTGGGGGTATACATCCATTATTTATTCTTTTTTCCGTGTCCTGTTTTAAAAGTAATTTCATGTTTTACTAAATGGAATTTGAGGCATGCTTGGATTTATCCAAATGCACGAGGAATGAATTTTAAAGTCTGAGTAATAGTTGCAGTTGGTAACACTAGACGAGAATGTGTGCAGGTTTGATGGACCAAGAAGCTTTTTCTTTTTTTAAAAAAAAAAATTGTTGTAACTCTTTGGTGCTGTTTTGTTCCAGATGAACCATTAGTGGCATTAACCTAAGTGTCTTTACTCCATCATTGATGCTTCTGAAATGCAGCTGGAAATAAATCCTGCTTGCTTGAATGATCTCGGCAAACCTTCCAGGGTTAGCACTGTGTCCATTATTTTTAGCAGACCCTAGCAGCTTTTGAACTTTTATGGAGTGGGGATAGAACATAGAACATAGAAAAATACAGCACAGAACAGCCCCTTCGGCCCACGATGTTGTGTCGGGTTGGGGAAACCATTCCTGCTGCAGGATTTGGGTTGCATGCTGAAAGTCTAGCTGCCACCCAGGCAGTGAACCTCTCTGCATAAATCCTAACAAAATCTGATTTTGGAGGCAGAGTACATTGATCATCATATGACCAATTACATTTTCTAAGATGGGCCATTTAAAGTTTAAATCCTCTCCACTACCTTTAACAGCACTAAATTGCAGTAAAGTGCTTCCATGACTAACATCCAACATTTGATGGAGCCATGTGATATCACTGTATTTTTATTGCCTTATTTGAATAAGCCCACTTGTGGGGATCAGGGGACATGACCTGGAAATGGTGAAATTGGATGGTCACTGCAGGTCTGAGAAATTGGGCCCATGCAATTTGTCATAGATACCTGCCCAAGTGGGCAGCACGGTAGCATTGTGGATAGCACAATCGCTTCACAGCTCCAGGGTCCCAGGTTCGATTCCGGCTTGGGTCACTGTCTGTGCGGAGTCTGCACATCCTCCCCGTGTGTGCGTGGGTTTCCTCCGGGTGCTCCGGTTTCCTCCCACAGTCCAAAGATGTGCAAGTTAGGTGGATTGGACATGATAAATTGCCCTTAGTGTCCAGAATTGCCCTTAGTGTTGGGTGGGGTTACTGGGTTATGGGGATAGGGTGGAGGTGCTAACCTTGGGTAGGGTGCTCTTTCCAGGAGCCGGGACTCCCCATTCAAGCGACAGATCGGGACGCCATTCTTAAATTGCATCCCAATCTCCAAGGCCCCGAAAATAATCCCCGACCTCCTTCCCCCCCCCCCCCCCCCCCCCCCCCTCCCAGCCTGAACATAACATGGGAGGGTCCACTGGCTTTCATTACCCACACTGCGCCGAGGTGAGATGCTTTTCCGGCCCTACTTTGCCGGAGGCTTGCATCCATTGAGTGAAGCAGCAGTCAGGTTTCAGACGTTCAGTCCAATGGGCAGCCTAAAACACAAGTGAGGTTGGCAACCTAACTTCGGGGTGTGAGTCTGCGAAGCCGTCAATGAGGCAACTCTCGACTTCCAGGTCGGGGCTGGGCTAGTGGGAAACCAATCAACAACAGAGGCCAGGCCAGATAAAGCCAGCAGTCGGGCAGCCAGCCAGGAACACATGAATATCGAGGCTCGAGGCCCTGCCACCCGAACTGGGGCCAAGAGGTGAGCAGTCGAGAAGTGCAAAAGCTAGGAAAGTGCCGGTATCGTGGTTTTCAGGGAGCAGCGTCCAACAGGGCACTCGACCAGAGGCCAGTGCTGAGAGTGCGAGGGCTGGGTGACAACCGGACCAGGGGGCAAGGGTGAGGGAGCAGAAGCCAGGTCAGATAGCCAGCAGCAGCATCCAGGCAGTCGCACACGCGGTCGTCAAGGTTCAAGGCTTGGCTGCCCGAGCGAAAGGTGTGAGTCGTCAGGAAGTGCAGAGCCAGGCAGGCACCAGCATCATCATAGTTTTCGGGGAAACAATGGGGTAACTCGAACAGAGGCCAAGGCTGAGAGTCAGGGGGCTGGACAGCAACCAATCGCACTTTCAGATATCGATTTAGAATTCAGTTTCTTCATTTAAAACAAGGTCCAGTTGCTGCTGTCAGCAAAGCAACAGCACCGTCCGTGCTGTGATCTAATGGTGTGAATTCACCTATCCGGGATTCTGCGGGGAAAGAACAAATGGGACATTCTACCTTGGCACTTTGGTAAACGTCTTTCAGTTTGATGTCAAGGCGTGGTGATTTCTCTGAGGAGTCGATCTACAGTTCCTGGAGGTTAACTACCCTAGGCTTTAGAAGCAGTTTAGTTATCTTGAGAGGAACTAGAAAACCCTGGGCTGGGTTCTCTGATTTGAAGTGCTGACGCCGGCATGGGGGCAGTGGTGTTTTACGCCCTAACAAATGGCACAAAAGCTGCACCGATCCTCCGTCTGGTGGGGAGCTAGCAGGCACGCAGCGCAGAGCCCTGTGGTGGCGCCACACTGGGGTCACAAAAATAAATAGCATGAGTGACCCACACCATCGGGAACTCAACCCATCGGGGAGGGCTTCAGCTGATGTACTATGCGAGAATGCCATTTTGGAGGGGGCAGAGCATTGCAAAAGTGGTGCCGCCCCCGATTTCGGCGCAAACGGGGATTTCGCATCAGACCGGAGAATCCCGCCCTAACCTTTGAAATTAGTCAGGAAATACAATTCCTGATTCAACATGTTTACTGTTGGTCATTCAATCTTTGACCAGTGATTGTATTGCTTTGAATTCACACTGGGATGGTTGATGCCCCTGATTTTCACGTTTTCTCTCAGTTCCTTGCAGTTCAATGACCGATTTCATCTGCTGGCTTTCGCCAGAGAGTCCACTGTTTGAAAAGCAAGGGGAATTTTCCATTTTGTTGGGCTTACCAAGAATTCTGCCATTTGAGAGTCAAAGCCAGATTCTACAGTTACCAGGAGGGAATTCCAGTATCATTTCCTAATCTGTTTCTTCCCCGACAATGCGATTCTGTTTGGCATTCCTCAAGTTTGCAGTTGGATGGAGATTTCCATGGTTTTGTTTCTGTTGGGTATTCCATTACTTCACCAAATGATGTTCAACTGTTGTGGTCCCAGCTTGAGAGTCGATAATAATTGGCTCAGTTCATTCTGATATTTCCACTGAAAGTTTGACTCTCAAGATTTGAATTCTTGGGAATAATTTAGGTTTGAATGCACAGTCTCTTTGCAAGATGACAGTGGGGGTATATTTTGTCATGCTGTTTTGAAACCTTCCTGAATTTGTTAATGCTTTTTCTGTGTTTATTATGGAGGCCAGTTCGCCTTCTGAAGCTCTGTTGGAGTTCTGAACACGTGTAGTTTGCTCGTTTGTGTCCGTCTGCCACCAAATTAATTGAAGGTTTCCTCCAGTTTCATGAAATGAAAATCACTTATTGTCACAAGTAGGCTTCAAATGAAGTTACTCTGAAAAGCCCCTAGTCGCTACATTCCAGCGCCTGTTCGGGGAGGCTGGTACTGGAATTGAACCGTGCTGCTGGCCTGCCTTGGTCTGCTTCAAAAGCCAGCTCTTTAGCCCTGTGCTAAACCTGCCCAAGCCCCCAATTTACCTGGTTACAGGTTACATGGACATTCCTTCTCCTTCTGCTGCAGTCCTGACAGTGCCCACTAACACACTCTTGGCGCTGGCAGAACTGATGGAGCTGGCAGCCAATTCAGTGGAACCTCCTCTTCAGTGAGGGGTGGAAGTCCCACCCCCCACCTCCCCTCCCCCCTCCCCGTGCTCGTTAAAGCTGCGACTGGGCTGCTGTGGAGTGAGTTGGTTCCACACCAATTTCCAGGTGAGTTGTCTGCCACCCTTCCCACCCTTTGATAATATTAAGAGGAGGAATTTCCTCTCTCGGTGGGCAGTGAGTTTGTGGAAGAGCTGTCGAGGTGGGCCATTAAATATGTCAAGGCTGAGATATACAGATTTTTAATCTGTAAGGGAATTAAGGGTTAAAGAACAAAGAACATTACAACACAGGAACAGGCCCTTTGCCCTCCAAGCCTGTGCTGATCCAAATTCCTTATTTAGGGCTATTACTTATTGCACAAACGATCTGGGCGCCTGAAGAAACGGCGCAGAAGATGCACCGATCCTGGGCGGATTCTGTCAGCCCTGGGCGAGGCCGGAGAATTCCCGCAACCGGGCCACACCGCCCCAAAGCCGGCACCGATTCTCTGCAGAGAATCCCGCCCCCTGTGCCTGGTGGGGGGGCGAGCAGCCCTGCAGTGTAAAGCTCCCGGCTTTAGCTGAAGATACAGCTGGAGAATTGCCAGGTCCATGGCAGCGAATGCGCACGGCAGAAGCCGCGCGTGGACCCAGCCTGCCAAAAGCTGTCCCCTTTGACCAGCTCGCCACCCGCTACCAGTGCCCCCAGCCCTGGCATTGTCCCCCCCCTGCCCACAGAACGGCTTCCACCCGACTGTGGTGGCGCTGGACTCAGTCTGCAGCTGCCACGCTGGGTTCACTAAAATAAATAGCATGAGTGACGCACACCGTCGGGAAATCAGCCCATCGGGGGTGGAGCATCAGGGGAGGGCCTCGGGTGACATCCTGAGGCCATCAATATGGCATTTGGAGGGGTGGAGCATCGCAAAAGTGGCTCCGCCCCATATTTCAGCGCAAACGGGGATTCTCCGGCCAAACGCGATTTCGGCGTCGGAGACTGGATAATCCCGCCCTCTGTATCCCTCCATTCCCTGCCCGTTTATGTGTCTATCAAAATACATCTTAAACATTGCTATTGTGCCTGCCTACACTACCTCCACTGGAAACGTGTTCCAGGCACCTACCACCCTCTGCGTGAAATACTTTCCCCGCACATCTTCCCTAAACTTTCCCCTCTCATCTTGAACCTGTGCCCCTAATAATTGAGTCTTCCATCCTGGGAAAAAGCTTCGGACTATTTACCCTGACTGTACCTCTCATAATTTTGTAGATCTCGATCAGGTCTCCCCTCATCTTTCCAAAGAACACAATCCTGAGTTTATTCAACCTCTCCTTGTAGCTAACATCCTCCACCAGGCAATATCCTGATAGAACTGGATATTCTGAAACCTCCCTCAGTGTACCTGAACAGGTGCCGGAATGTGGTGACTGGGGGATTTTCGCAGTAACTTCATTGCAGTGCATGTAATGTTACTTGTGACACTAATAAAAGATTATTCGTATTATTATTGAACCTTCTCTGCACTCTCTTTAAAGCATCCATGTCCTTCTGGTAGTGTGGCGACCAGAACTGCACACAATATTCCAAATGTGGCCGAACTAAAAGGTTTATACAACTGGAACATGACCTGCCAACTCTTCTTAACCACTTTATCCACTTGGTTTATGGGGATAAGGTGGGAAAGTGGAGTTAAGGATTATCACATCAGACCAGTAATGATCTCATTAAATGACAGAGCGGACTAGATGGGCCGAATGGCCTACTTCTCCTACATCTTATGGTCACTGTTGCATCTCTCGTGCTGCCTAGGAAGTGGAGTTAGGCTGCAGGTGTGTAGAAATTTGCAGCTGCATTCCGATTACTCAGCCACATTTAACATTGCACTATTAGCAGGGAAACCAATGTATTGCCCTGCTTGACATTAATTGCATATATATTTTCTATGCAGAACCTGTGTTTTTAATTGGCACTGTTCGTGGTGGGATCATAAAATTAACAATTCTACCACCAACAGTGCCAAATGATGCATGTGCTGTGTTCCATGTTGTGACTTGTTGCTCATAGCTGTTTGTTTCAATAGTTTTGCCTTGATTTTTTTCTTGTTTGAAATCCAATCCTTGGATAATTTCCCTCTTTTACTCTCTAACCACTATCTCATGTCGAGGTTTACAACTCAGTATCCTATGCGACTCCAAGCTGAGCTTCCAACACCACATACACTCCGACACAATGACCACCTACTTCCTCCTGCTTATTCCTCAGCCCATTTACTGAGGAAAACCTCATTCGAGCCTTTGTCAATTTCAGGCATGACTATTTCTGTTCTCACCTGACTGACCTGCAGACTATAAACACAATAACTCATCCAAAATTCTGCAATCCGTATTCTTCACACGCCATGTCCCACTCGTGCATCTTGTATTCAATGCATCATTGCATTAGCTCCCGAGTCCTCAAAAGCCTCTATTTAAAATACTAACTACTGTGTGTAAGCCTCTTTCTGGCCTTGCTCCTTCCTAAATCTGTATCTCTAACCTGACAATTCTCTATGGGCTCTCCATTTCTTAGATTCTGGCCATTTGTGCATTTCTCTCTCCCTTCAGTCCATTATAAGTGGTCATACCATCAGTAACGTAGACCGCAAGGTTCCCCCCTCGCTCAACAAACCATAGTTCGGGCACCACTGCTGCCTATCAGCGCCAGGAACCCAGTTCAATTCCAGCCTTGGGTGACTGTGCAGAGTCTGCACGTTCTCCCCCTGCCTGCGTGGGTTTGCTCCGGGTGCTCGGTTCCTCCCACAGTCCAGAGATGGGGTTATGGGGATAGGGCGAGGGAGTTTGCCCCCACGGCATAGGCCGCGCCCACGGATCGGTAGGCCCCGATCACTGGCCAGGGCGCCATGGGGGCACCTCCCAGGGCCAGATCCTCTTCTCTTCCCCCCCGAGGACCCTGGAGGCCGCCCGCGCCGCCAGGTCCCGCCGGTAAGGACCTACTCTAATTTACGCCAGTGAGACTGGCAAAAAAAAAAGGGTGGCCACTCGGCCCATCGCAGGCCGTAGAATTTCCGGGGGGGTCGCTGCTAGCGCCCACTGACCGGCGCTGGAGAATTTGGCAGCCGGCGGGGGCAGGATTCCCCCCCCCCCCCCCCCCCCCCCGGCGATCCTCTGACCCAGTGGAGGGTCGGAGAATCCAGCCCATGATGTGGGATATTGCGTACTCTTTAACTTGGCAAGAAGAATAGAAAAGTAGCATATTATTTCAAAGTAGAGAGATTGCGGAAGTCTGAGGCACAGAGGGATTTAGGCATCTTGGTACATAATCAGGGAAGGTTAGTATGCAGGTACAGCAAATGTTTAGGAAGACTAATGGAATATTGTCATTTATTGCAAGAATATAAAAATAGGCACATTTTGCTGCAGCTGTACAAGACATTCATGAGAGCACATTTGGAGTACTGTGTATAGTTTTGGTCTCCTCAAGAAAGGACATAAATGATTTAAAAACATTTCCGAGAAGGCTCACTCGAATGTTACCTGGGATGTGGGTTTATCTGATGAAAAAAGGCTGGGCCTATATCCATTGAAGTTGAGAAGATGGGAGAGTTTTCTTTAATCCTTTCCCGGGATATTAGTTGCCCATTCTTATTTGCCTTTGAATTGAGTGACCTTATTTAAGAGTAAACCACACAGAGGGTCTGGATTCACGGAGGCCTGATTGCCTTCCATAGAGGGTATTCTGTGAACCAGATGGGTTTTTACAACAATCGACAATGATTTATTAGTCTTCTTACGGTGGGTTCCGAACTCCGATCCCCAAAGCATTACCCTGGGTCTCTTGATTACTAATCCAGTGGCCATACCATTATGCCACAGCCTCTCCAGGTGATCTTACTGAAACATAGAAGATCCAGAAGGGACTTAGCAGAGTGAATGCTGAACGAATGTTTCCTCTTGTGGGAAAATCCAGAACAGGGGACACAATTTGAAGTTAGGGAGGCGGGATTCTCTCAGCCCAGCTCAGGGCCAAAGAATTCCCGCGTGAATTGCAGAGCGGAGAATCGGCGCCAGCGTGGTTGGTGCCGCGCCGGTCGTGGGCCACTCTTCATAGCCGGCCCGCCGATTCTCGGCCCGGGATGGGCCGAGCACCAGTCGTAAAAACGCTGAGGCCCACCGGCGCCCTCCACACCTGCTCTCAGCTGGCAGGAGCTCACCATGGAAGGGTTGGGGGGTGGCTTCTGAGGGGGGAGGTGGAGGGGGTGTCTGACCCCGGGGAGGGGGGGGAGCTCTGATCTGGCCTAGCCCGCGATCGGGGCCCACCAATCGGCAGGCCGGCCTCTCTGCATGGGGCCTCGTTTCTTCCCCGCCGGTCCCTGTAGTCCTGCGCCATATTAGAACATAGAACATAGAACAGTACAGCACAGAACAGGCCATTCGGCCCTCGATGTTGTGCCGAGCCATGATCACCCTACTCAAACCCACGTATCCACCCTATACCCGTAACCCAACAACCCCCCCCCACTTAACCTTACTTTTTAGGACACTACGGGCAATTTAGCATGGCCAATCCACCTAACCCGCACATCTTTGGACTGTGGGAGGAAACCGGAGCACCCGGAGGAAACCCACGCACACACTGGGAGGACGTGCAGACTCCGCACAGACAGTGACCCAGCCGGGAATCGAACCTGGGACCCTGGAGCTGTGAAGCATTTTTATGCTAACCACCATGCTACCGTGCTGCCCGAATTGCGTCGGGCCGGCGCATTGAAGGAAGCCACTGCGCATGCGTGCATTGGCGCCGGTGCCACTGCGCATGCGTGGATCCCACGGGGGGGTTGGAGTTCGCAAATCTTTGGAACTATTTACCCAGAGAGGGTGAAGGGAGGGTCATTGAATACTTTTGAGGCAGAGGTTGATAGATTCTTGATGAACAAAGGTTATCGCGAGTAGGCAGAATGAAGAATTGAGGCATGAGTTGAATCTGCCATGATCCTATTGAATGGCAGAACAGACTTGAGGGGCTGAATGGCCAATTCCTGCTCCATCATACGTAAACTTAAAAAGAATAGACTTGATTTTCTGTTATTTTGCTTTGTACTTGTCAATGCAATTCACCAAACCAATATCAAAGTTTGAGGAAGCTCGAGCACAAGTTATGTTGCGTATAAATCAAGTTTCTGCAATCTTTTACACTGGTTTTTATAAAACATTGCATTGTAAGACATCCCCGTCTGCAAAGCTGGCTTTGTTCCCAGATCAAATTAACAAGCATGGTGAATTCCGCCAATTGTGCTCATTGGTAATCATTTAAGGAGGCTTTTGACATTGTGCTGGGTTTTGTTTTAAGGAGAAAAGGCACTAGTAGGCATGTTTTGAAAGTATTTAAATGCTTAAATTAATGTACTGAGAAACTGATGAGTACACCAATAAACCTAGTGAATGGTTCAGCATTTTTAAGTCGTTGTCGAGAATATAAATTACAGAGGAAAAGCTATCTGATGTGACGAACTTTAAAAGTGGTCTCTGTGTATGTGATGCCATGAAAAGGCTGCACAGACATGGTTGTTCTTTTTATGAACTTGGGGGGTGTCAATGCATGTTCCGGCTGACAAATTGCCGCACATATGCAGTCAGTGTATTTTCTTTGTTTCAGGCTGGTAAACGGCCTGCACGTGTGCAGTTTGTATCTATTTGTTTTCCAGGTAAAAACTGTTTTGGGGTGTCTGTGCAGTGGAAGAAATTGAAACAGTGTGAAAAGAAGGCCAAGTGGCCTTCTGCAGCTCCAGAGTGGAGCTCCATTGCACTGCCCAGAGGAGTAAGGACAGGAGAACGACAGGTAGCAGCTCCCAGAACAAAGAAGGCTCCAAACCGGGAGTGGGATAGAAAGAGGTTCCAGGAAAGCAGCCAGGTCAAGGGACAAGGAGAAGAATCTGAAGTGGAGGGCATTGCTGGGCATTTGCCTTCCGTAGTATCCGTCACTCGATGTTTGTAAAGTGGTGTGCCTGACCACAATTTACCGATTGGTTTACATGTCTCGCATACTTATAGGGCTGGATTTTCCGTTGGCGGTATCCTCCGCTTTGCCGGCAGCGCGATGGCATTAATAGACTTGCTTCTGGAAGGTTGTTTTACAACATTTGAAGAATTGAGGGAGAAATATGAGCTCCCAAGGAATGAGGTCTTTAGCTATACACAGTTACGGGCTTTCGTAAAGGAGACCTTCCCTGCATTCCCACTGTTCCCGCCGCCTTACTGGAAGAGGTGTTGATGGTGTTGGGGATAGAAGGAGGAATCACCTCACTACTTGTAGAAAAAATATGGAATCAGGAAACAGAATTGAGTTAAGACCAAATGGGAGGAGGAATTGGGAGAGACTTTGGAGGAAGGGCTTTGGTGCAAAGTTTTACAGAGGGTAAATGCATCAACCTCGTGTACGAAGTTGGCACTTATTCAATTGAAGGTAGTTTAGAGAACACATTTGACGAGGGCACGAATAAGTCGCCTGTTGAAGGGGTTGAGGACATTTGCGACAGATGTGGGAGGGGGCCATCCAATCATGTACACATGTTTTGGTCGTGCCTGAAACTGAGGAAATTCTGGAACACCTTCTTTAGCATCGTGTCGTCAGTGTTACAGTTGGACCCAGAACCCAGTCCCCTGGGAGCCATGTTCAGGGTGCTGGACTTGCCAGAGCTCCAAACAGGGGCGGGGCAGATGTCTTAGCCTTTGGGGCATCTTGACAAATACATGAATAGGATGGGAATAGAGAGATACAGACCCCGGAAGTGTAGAAGATTTTAGTTTAGTCGGGCAGCATGGTCAGCACAGGCTTGGGGGGCCGAAAAGCCTGTTCCTGTGCTGTACTTTTCTTTGTTCTTTGCTTCGCTGGTGGCAAGGAGATGGATCCTGTTGGGTTGGAGGCCAGCTCCTCCACACTCTGCCTCAGTATGACTGGAAGACTTAATGGAGTTTCTGAACCTAGAGGAGGTTAATTTAGTTTGAGGGAATGAGGAGAATAGCATCCATTCATATCTTACTTTAAGGAATTGAGCTCAGTTAGTAGCTAAAAGGGGGGTAGTTAGTTAGTTAATTAATTGTTTTCGGGTTGAGGAACGGATTATTAAATTTAAGCTAAATGTGTAATGTAAATTAAGTAAAACAAAAATTTGAAAAAGCTAACAAAAATATTTTAAAATAAATACTTCAGTCTTACCTTTTTATTATTTTTTAATGGGAGGAATGATGCTGGAAAGCTAATTCTCATTCTCCCCCTCTCTCTCTCTCTCTCTCTCTCTCTCTCTCTCTCTCTCTCTCTTTCCCACCCCTCTCTCCCACACATGCACTCATCCACACATGCACTCGTCCACACACACACACACACGCACACACATGCAGTCATTCACACGCGCTCATACACTGAGAGAGAGCGAGAGACACAGTACTGTGACTGGGCATTACTTAGGAGTGCTGCTGCAATGTCCAGGTGGCTCTGGCACATGCCTGTGAGAGGGCAACCATGTCCTGGACCTCGACCACCACCTGGACAGAATGCCGCAGGCCTTGGACATCCTGACCCATAGCTGAAACCTTCACCCCCAAGGCCTCCACCACGGACACCAACCATGCAGTGTTGGTGTAGGTGGCACACATGGTCAGCACCTCCTGCACCTGCAGGTGTTGGATGCTTGCCGACAACCCCTCGTAGTCCCTGGCTCTGTGACTGCATTTCCACAATCGATGGGACCATCCGCTCCGTCTGGAAGGCTGGTAGTCCCTGGAGTTGGCACGACTCCAACATTCCGCTCCTACTTCCACCTGATGTATCAGAGCATGTGTGTGGTGAGCACGAGATTGTGTCCCAGGAGCCGCTTCATTAAATTGCCCAACTGAGGTGAGTTTCTCTGTGATGGTGGAGGTTGTTGGAGACGGCTGTAACGGGAAGTCAGCGTCATCCTCGGACTCGAGCTCCGGGGTGTCTAGGGATGAGTATCGTGAGCTCCCGTCAGTGTCATTCTCGTCGTTGCTGGTCTACACACTGGGTTCTGGCTGTTGTTAGGGTTGAGGACACCAGACGAGCCCACTGTATCACCAGCAGTTCTTGCAAGAGACAAGACAAGGTGAGTGATTGAATCGCGTGCTGGGGTGGGGGAGGTGCGAGCGGTGTGGTTGTAGGCTGGTGATGTGGGCAGGAGTGCGACACACATGCCATGGGGAACTGCAGCTCAGCGGGGTCTCACTTCCACACCCGATGCTGATGCCGTAGCGTCTGCCCTTTCTTCAGGCCCACCAACCACGTCCAGTGTGCTCTGCTCTGCTGAAGTGAGGGGCCGCAGGTCTGGCGGTCCCCCTCCAGTCTTCTCCCGGTGGTTGTGTGCGGCCATCTCCTGGGGTAGGGAATAGATAGAAAACGTACAATATTAGACAGTGCGCACATGCAGCAGAGGGGTTGGTAGCTGGCAGCTTTAGTCACCAGGACACCCACCCAAGGCAGCCGGTATGGGGCCCGGTATATGGTACAAGGTTGGGTTTCGGACACCATCAGCATTGGGGCGGGGGACACCGGTTTGAATCCCACCAGATGGTGGAATTTAAATTCAATAATAATCTGGGATTAAAAATGTAATGGTGACCGTGAACACATTGTCAATTGTCGTAAAAACCCATCTGGATCACTAATGCCCTTTAGGGAAGGAGATCTGCCATCCTTGCCTAGTGTGGCTTACATGTGACACCAGACCTGCAGCAACATCGTTGACTCTCTGAAATTTCCTAGTAAGCCAATCAGTTCAAGGATAATTAGAGATGAGCAACTGTTATAACCTCACGAATACCATGAGGAATGCTGATTGTTCTTCCCTTGGACCTCTTGGAATACGTGATCCCATGGTGAGTGGGTGGAGGCCTGCCCAATAGGGGCTTGCTGGACTGGGCCATTTGCTTTATTAAACATCAGTCCAAACCCCCATGCCCTCTCACCACCCACTCCCGCACTCCATGCCACCTCATGCCCTGCACCCTATATAGCTCCTCTGCCAATTTAGTGCCACCTCATGCCAAGCCATGCCCCCTCACCCACCACCATTTGCTCTTAAGTGTACCATGTCAAATAGCCAAGAATCCATCATGGACAAACCTCAGGAACCATGCAGAGATTAGATAAAATAAAATTATGTTTGTCTTCACTATATTTAAAAAACATTCTCATTAGTCAAAACCTGTTTATTGTATTTGCATTCCTTCAACTAAAACATTTGATTGAAATGTACAACCCATTATAATAACAAGTATCGGAACTTTAGTCCAAAACTAAAGTTGCAGCATCAATTGAACTGTGATATGGCAGGCACCCTACTGTGATAATGGATGGCTGTAAAATCCGTCATGCAGCATTCATCCAGTACAAGAAGCTCTCCGTTTAATGTCAACAGATGAAGTAAAATCGCAAGCAATCAGATGTTTAACATTTCAAACATTTTTTTAAACAGCTGTAATTTAAAATATCTTGATAGCTCTCTTTTACAAGTGCCTTTGATAGATGCTTTTCTAAGTTTTGACAGTTAATATCCAAAGAGCCAGACAATAATGCGCTTCTGGACAGTTATTCCTACTTTTAACACTTCAAAAGGTCACCTAACCTCTCCCAAAGGGCCCCTGATCTCTACCTAAGATGTCTCTGGACCAGATCAAAAGACGTACCTTAGCTCTCCAAAGGGGGTACTCTGACGATTAAAACAAATCCACCAAATAACCTGGTTTAATCTGCACATATTGGGCTTCACACTCCTGGTCCTTCAGAATTCCACTTTACTGGGGTCAACTGTTGATTTAAAACAGCTAAACTGCCTCCCTAAACTGCAGGTGTGAAGCGCAGCTCACCCCAAATTCTGCCTCCGTGAAAATGGGAAATGTCATGTTCGGGGGTGGGGCATTTCTGCTATTTCCGCGACAACGTGGGCCCATGTTTGCATTTTGGTGGATATCAAAAGCTGATAGTAAGCAAATTCCGAATTTAGAAAACGTTATTCTTGGAAAATAATATCGTAGCACTCTTGGAACAAAAAGAACACTCTCTCTATCTGAGAAGCCACCAATTTATTCATTTACTCTTTAATGGAAACCACCAGAATCTAATACACTTGAACGTAAAGTAGATGAACATTCTGGGCCATAATGGCAGGTAATCAATGTGGTTCACAAAGCAATATCTAGACAAGCTGAGTGGAACTGATCTGTCTCTTCTCTAAAGTTAGTACATCAGCAGCTCATTCTTAATTTAGTTAATTGTGTAACTAAATTCAGTCTCATCATAAAATCAATAATGATTGAAAGTTTTCTTAAAGACTTGAGACCATTTGATTCGAATATCTGGTTAAGTTGGTCAGCTGCTGAGCCATGCAGAACTGCAAAATCTTTATTTGATCCGTACTGAATTTGGTCTCGCCCAATGACCCCCTAGAAATGTTAGGTTAGCGAGGGAAATAATTGTTTTCTTCCTTATTATTAGAAAACGGTTCCTGCTCTTGTCTTGACACAAGGCAAATGTTTGGCTGTGCTTCAGATTTTGTCAATCATCTTCCAACATTGTATAGTGAGAGCAGAGACTGACCAGTGCCTGTAGAACCATATCCCAGGAAGGTGATGGTGCACTGATAAGAGAATTAAGAACATATTGTACGGAATTATTGAGAAGTAAGAACCTTCGAGGGCTGCATTGCAGACTCACCAGATTGTCTCTGAAAATTACAATTCAGCCGAGTGGTAATTGAATATTTATAAAACATAACCAACTGTAATTATAATCAGTATGGAACTCTTGTCTAGAATTTCTAGTCTGCTGCAAGTCTAGACATCAATCAAGAGGTCTGAAACATTTCAAATTGTTGGATTAAAGCTTTCGCTAGATGTATTCTTTAGAACAGAAAGCAAAAGGAATATAATTAAATGATTCAGACTGGGTTTCAGGAATCAATGGAATGGAAATGTAATAATTGTTTTAAAGACATGTAACCTTTCAAAGAAAGACAAGTCTTCTCTGAAACAATGGCAAGTTAATACTAATTGGGTTATTATAATTTCTGAAGGCATCAGAGGGAGCTCAGAAGACATTCCCAACAATAATTTCTGAGATGAAGAACTGTAGCTAGGAGGCTAGATTGGAGAGGTTGGGTATGTTATCCTTGGAGAAAGGAAGACTGAGAGGAGACTTGATAGAGGTTTAAAGATGTGAGGGGTATGGACAGGGTAAATAGTGAGAAACATTTCCCTCTTGAGAGTACCTCAAGGTCTAGAGGGAACAGATTTAAAATAATGGGCAAAAGGAGTAAAAGTGATGCGAGGAAAAATGTTTTCAACCAAAGGGTGTTTCTGGAACAAACCTCCAGAGAGGGTCATAGAATCATAGAATTTACAGGGCAGAAGGCGGCTTTTCGGCCCATCGAGTCTGCCCTTGGAAAGAGCTCCCCACATCTCCACCCCGTAACCCAATAACCCCTACTAACCATTTTGTACAGTAAGGGCAATTTAGCATGGCCAATCCACCTAACCTCCACATCTTTGGACAGTGGGAGGAAACCAGAGCACCCGGAGGAAACCCACGCAGTCACGGTGACAACGTGAAGACTCCGCACAGACAATGACTCAAGCCGGGAATCAAACCTGTGACCCTGGAACTGCGAAGCAACAGTGCTAACCACTGTGCTACCGTGTCGGCTAGGGTGGTGGAAGAAAGTTCGATTGACGTATTCAAAGGGAATTGGAAAGCTCTCTGAAATGAAAAAATGTGCAAGGTTACAGGGATAAGGCAGGGTAGAATGCTCTTTCAACGAGTCAGTGCAGACCTGATGGCCAAATGGTCTCCTTCTGCACAGTAAACGTTCAGTGATGATGCAGATCAAATGGTTGAGCAACTGAGAAAATAATCTGACATTTCTGAGTCTGAGCAGCACAATGTTATTGTTGTCTGAATTGGTGGATGAGGGATTTGGGGTAGCATGTGTTTTCAGGGAACCACAAGGATATCACATTCCCCCAACCAAGGTCAGTATCCAGCAGCACTAAACTGGAAAAGACACTCAGCTTTTCAATATGTTAATATCCTAGATTTGCAATGGGACCAGTGGCACATCCATGAGGCAAGGAGAAACTCTGCGCTGCCCCAAATCCACCCTCATGAGGCTAGAAAATAATTTCTGCTCCACAATTCATTGTTGTCTACATGTTTGGAGGATAAAAGCAATTTGGTGATGCACTACCCCTACAGAAGCTACAGGAACATCATGGATCATATGCTCTCCTGTGGCAGATTTGATGGCAATGGGCATGTCAGTAGCCATTTGAAGGCAATGGGCATGTCAATAGCTGTATGAAGGCCTCATCCTACCTCCGTTGGAATTTTACTTGTGGCAGGGGAGGCCCATGCCATTTGGCAACTTCAGCTGAACAGGTGGGTGTCAGGAAAGGGTGGGAATCTCCTTTTGTGGGCCCCTTGGGCCCAACAGAGGCACGTCTCCTCTCAAGGTCTTCCTCCCTTTAACCGTCCTCCAGCCTCTTGAAGCCAGCCTTTCATCCCCTTCATCCCCTTAAACACCCCTCACACCCTCCTCTCCTTGATGAAACTCCTGATTTTGAACTTGCCTGGGCTCCTCAGTGTGGTGGGACTGCCTGCAGACCCAACAGTGACCACTACTCCTGGCTTGCGCTGCTAGGACTATAGAGCCGTTGGCCACCTGATTAATGTGCTCTCTAAGGAGGCACTTCCTCCCTGGATAAGGACGAATGTCTCTCCTTGAAGGAACTAACACATTTCCCAGTGTGAAATTGCTGCAGGACAGTCGTCTGGATCGTGGGTGGACTCTTCCACCCCTCGCCCCCTTCCTCAACCTTTTAATTAGGATGGTGGGTCAGGGTGGTGGTAACCATGATGCCCGCATGATCCAGCCCCATACCACCAACTCCAATACACCATCCTAAGCTACTGTGTTAGAAATGTGAAAAGCAAAGCAAAATGCTTGGGATGCTGGAAATCTGAAATAAAATGGGAAATGCTGGAAAATCTCAGCCGGTCTGGCAGCATCTAGAACACAGAACATAGAACAGTACAGCACAGAACAGGCCCTTCGGCCCTCTATGTTGTGCCGAGCCATGATCACCCTACTCAAACCCACGTATCCACCCTATACCCGAAACCCAACAACCCACCCCCCCCTTAACCTTACTATTTTTAGGACACTACGGGCAATTTAGCATGGCCAATCCACCTAGCCCGCACATCTTTGGACTATGGGAGGAAACGGGAGCACCCGGAGGAAACCCACGCACACACTGGGTGGACGTGCAGACTCCGCACAGACAGTGACCCAGCCGGGAATCAAACCTGGGACCCTGGAGCTGTGAAGCATTTATGCTAACCACCATGCTACCATGCTGCCCCGTGTGGCGAGATGTTGCCAAGTTAGAAATGTAATAGGTTTTGAGCAATGCAAGGAGGAGGTAAGAAAGAAAAACAAAAGGGAAGGTCTGCAATACGGTACAAGACAAGAAAGATTAAATGACAAAAGGTTTCATGGTGCACGACCAAAGGAAGTGGTAACCGCTTGAGAGGAAACAAACAATGTGGGGAGGTGCAAATGGCAGGATCCCGAATAACTGCCATCTAAAAGCAAACAAGAGGAAATTAAGAGGAAGCAAAAGAAAAACAAACAAACCAGCAAAGAAATACAAAACAAAATGGGGACAGGGTTCTGATCTAAAATTTTTGAGCTCACATGTTGAGTCCAATCGACTTGAGTGCCCAGTTGAAAGATGAGCTGCTGTTCCTTGAGCTAACGTTGACCTTTGTTGGAACACTGCACCAAGGTCAATGTGTGAGCAAGCTGGTGAATTAAAATGTTAGATGACTGAAAGATCAGGATCACACTTTCGGACTGAATGGAGGTGCTCCACAAAGAGGTCACCCAATCTGAGTCTGGTCTGCCCAATGTAGAGGAGGTCACTTCATCAACAGTGAAGGCAGTGGACAAAATTGGAACAAGTACACGTATATCACTGTTTCACCTGAAAGGATTGTTTGGGAACTTGAATATTGAGAAGGGAGAAGATAAAGGGGAGATATTGCATTTATCCGCTTTCGTGGAAAGGTACGTTGAGGGTGTTGGGGTTGACTGTGAAGTGTACCAGGGTGTTGGGAGGAAACCATCCCTGGATTGCTAAAAGGGGAGCAGAGGGGAAGATGCGCTTGGTGGTGGCATCACACACTGGAGGTGGCAAATATGGCAGAGGATGACCCATTGAATACGGAACTTAGTGAGATGGGAGGCGAAGATATGGCGAACCCTATCTTGCTTCTGGGAGAGAGTGGAAGAGATGAAAGCAGAAGTGCATGATATTGAAAGGACATGGTCAAGGGCCCAGTCAACCATGAGACGTGGGCAGGGGGGATCCTCAGTTAAGGAACAAGAAAGACATATTGAAAGTACATAGAATTTACAGTGCAAAGGAGGCCATTCGGCCCATCGAGTCTGCACCGGCTCTTAGAAAGAGCACCCTACCCAAGGTCAACACCTCCACCCTATCCCCATAACCCAGTAACCCCACCCAACACTGAGGGCAATTTTGGACACGAAGGGCAATTTATCATGGCCAATCCACCTAATCTGCACATCTTTGGACTGTGGGAGGAAACCGGAGCACCCGGAGGAAACCCATGCACACACTGGGAGGTTGTGCAGACTCCGCACAGACAATGACCCAAGCTGGAATCGAACCTGGGACCCTGGAGCTGTGAAGCAATTGTGCTATCCACAATGCTACCGTGCTGGTATGGAAGGTTGCATTGGCATAACAGATGTGATGAAGATGGAGAAATTTGGAGAATGGAATGGAGTCATAAATGGATTTGGATTTATTGTCATGTACTGAGGTACAGTGAAATGTACTGTTCAGTGTATAGTCCAGACAGATGGTTCCATGCATGAAAAACATAGGGCATATGATAAATATACAAAGTAATGCATGGACATAGACATCGGATGAAGCACAAGGAGTGTAGTGCTACTCGATATAGAAGATGCGTGGTTAGATCAATTCAATCCATAAGAGGGTCATTCAGGAGTCTGGTAACAATGGGGAAGAAGCTGTTTTTGAATCTGACTGAATGGAAGCTGGGTGTGAAAAAGTGTAGTTGATGTGGCTGTGGGGGTCAGTGTGTTTATAGCAAATATAGATTGATAGCCCATTCCCAGAAATTGAGACAGAGAAGTCAAGGAGGGGAAGGGAAGAGTCAGAGATGGACCATTTGATGATGAGTGAAGCCTGGAAATTAAAGGCAAAGCCGATCAAATTTTCAAGCTCGGGACAAGGGCAGGAAAAGACCTTCATATACTCATCATCATAGCAAAACAAAAGTGAGGGAGGCGGCCTGGAATAATAACTGCTCTCCACATCCCATAAAAAAAATAGGCATAGCTGGACCAAGGCAATATCTTTTATTTGCAGGAGGTGAATAGAGTTAAAGGAGAAGTTATTCAGAATGAGAATAACCTCAATCAGGCGGAGGTGGTAGACGTAGGTTAGTTGTGCCTCTATTCGAGGAAGAAGTAGCGAATCTTCAGACTGTCATGGTGAGGGATGGAGGTGCAGAGAGATTGGTCCAATGGAAAAGGAGACTATTAGGGCAAGGAAACTGGAAACTGTTAAAGGACAAGGGTCATGGATGAAGGTGGGAAGATGTTAAAGGACAGGAAGGGTCATGGATGAATGTGGGAAGAGTCTGAACAAGGGAAGAAAAAGATCCAAGTTGAGATCGGAAGAAATCAGTTCATCTGCTTTTCAGCCAGATCCCTGTTGTGAAACTTTGCTTGCAACTGGTAACTGCCTTTGAAAGAATGACTTATGTGATATCATGCCTTGAGGCACCAGAATAGCAACTGTCTCTGGATGTAAATCTGTAAATAGGTGGAAAACTGCATCACATATATAAAAGTTGAACATAAATTCAAGGATCAAAAAGGAGAGCTACAATCAAAGGGGATATAATACAGAAATAGGGTAACAATATAGAGTCATATCTTCCCTACAGTTTGAATAAAGCTGTTTGCCAGAACTATAGGATTAGTGAAATTGCTTTCCACTTGAAATATAGGAAACAGAGTCAACCCAGACGCCTTTCTTAAAGCATATGTAGGTGAACTTAATAATGATCAGAAGCATAGCAATACTAATTGAACTTGAGTGAAATGTTTATGTGTGAAATTATTTCAGTGAAACAATTACCACTGCTCTCTGTTTCCTGTCACTCAACCAATTTCATATCCATGTTGCTACCATCCCTTTCAATCCATGAATTGGCAAAGCAGGATTGGGAATGGTCTTCTCCACTGTAAAGTATTCATGAGGAATAAACGTAGCAGGGTGGCCATATTAATCAAAAATTGCACTCAAATGCAAGGATAATATCGGGGATGATGAAATAACTGAATCTATTTTTTGAATAAAAAGCAATTTAAAGAGGTCAATTTTATGGGGGGATGTGTGGTGCTCGACCTCGTGCCGATCGGCAACTCACTGCATTTAAATGGGCTGCCTTGGAGCAATAGGATGCTGGGGATGGCTTTAGCAAAGCGAGAGTGCAACTGCTGACACTCCAGCACAGGAAATATCACGCTCGAGAGCCGCTGCCCAATCTGATTGGCTGGCAGTTGAGTAGTCCCAGCATAGGAACATAGGAATATCGGAAATGGAGTGGGCCATTTGGCCCTTTGAACCTGCTCCACCATTCAATAAGATCATGATTGACCTGGTCTCAGATCCACTTTCCTGTCTGCCCCCTCCATAACCCTTGACTCCCTTGCCTGGCAAAAAATTCGAAGACCCAGCCTCCAATACTTTCTAAGGAAGAGAATTCCACACACGAACAGCTCCTCGGGAGAAAAAGTTGCTGTTCTTTTAAAAAATGAGATGTCTTGTTTTTTGAAAATATGTTCCCTCGTTTTAGTCTCACCCACAAGCAGAAACATCCTGCAGGTATTGATCCTGCCAAGTCACCTCAGGATCTTATATATTTCAACCAGGTCACCCTTCCTTATTCTAAATTCCAATGGGTATAGGCACAATATGTTCAATCTTTTTTCATAAGACAATCCATTCATCCCAGGAATGAGTCCAGTGAAACGTCTCTGAACAGCTTCCAAACTGCTGCACTAGAGTACAGTAATGGCCACTGTTGGGGCTACAACAAAGTGCTGAGAAGAAGATCCATGGATCCCGGACTTAGTAAGTCCAGAGGTTTTGTTCAGGGAGGGAGCAGGACCCCTGCTGGGGCTTGGGTTCAAGAGGGACCAAGTGGGCAGGGGGGATACCTGTCCCCAAACCCCGTGGAACTATCCACCTTCCTTCCCGCCTTCTTCCTGAGTTGGGAAAGTAATGGATGAGACACTTATTTTTTGCCTTCTCCTGTCCACTATATTATTTTCACAGTAAATTCATTGCAGTGTAACGTAAGCCTACTTGTGACACTAATAAAGATTATTATTATTATTATTATGGCCGGTGGAGACGAAAATAAGCCATTGTGGGTTTTAATTAGCAACGTAAGGTTCTCAATAGAACGTAGAACATACAGTGCAGAAGGAGGCCATTTGGCCCCTCGAGTCTGCACCCACCCACTTAAGCCCTCACTTCCATCCTATCCCTGTAACCCAACAACCCCTCCTAACCTTATGGAAACTAAGGGCAATTTGCCATGGCCAATCCACCTAACCTGCACGTCTTTGGACTGTGAGAGGAAACTGGAGATCCCGGAGGAAACCCACGCAGACACTCAAGAGTGTGCAGACTCCGCACCATCAGTGACCCAGTGGGAATCGACCTGGGACCCTGCAGCTGTGAAGCCACAGTGTTAACCACTATGCTACCGTGCTGCCCTAAGGCCTAATAGGCCTAAGGGCAGGCACTGTAACATAGGCGACCGCTCGGGTGGGCAGGAAGGCAGTGTAATAACCATCCTTTTATTTTCCTTGCTCCCCCACCTTCCGCCTTCAGGTATGCTGACAAGGTGGGAGAGGGTGCATAAAATTTCCTCCATCAAATCATCAAATAGTTATAGCACAGAACAATGCTATTCAGCCTGCCATGTCTATGCTGATTGTCTGGAAGAGCAATTCAGCTAGTCTCACTCCCTGCCTGTTCCAACAGCCCTGCAGTTCATTTTTCTTTACATGCTTAACAAATTCTCTTCTGAAGGCTATTGTTTTCCTTTTGTGGGTGTCTTACAGACCAGAAACTACTGATAAGGAGGGAGAAAGAGCTATATATGCAAATTAGAGAAAAATGTAGAAGTAACTGAGTCCCAATAATAAGTGTCCTAATCTAACATCGACTTAGATTAAAGAAATTAACGTGGCAAAGGAAGGAAGGTTTTTGTACTCTGTGGGTGGGAATTTCCAGCCTTGACATTGATATGAATTGTCGGAGCAGGGATGGGAAAAGTTGAAGAGTGATTAAAAAGTCTACAGCTCTCCAAATCTTTCCGTCCCGCCTGCGATGATGCGTGCCAAAGGCAGGGCCGGAAAACGCCAGTCCGTTTCAATGACTGATTATACCTCGATATGTTTTAATCCAGCAAGAATTAAAGAAGTGCTGGATTTAGTCAAATGGGGCAGCACGGTAGCATTGTGGATAGCACAATCGTTTCACAGCTCCAGGACCCCAGGTTCCATTCCGGCTTGGGTCACTGTCTGTGCAGAGTCTGCACATCCTCCCCGTGTGTGCGTGGGTTTCCTCCGGGTGCTCCAGTTTCCTCCCACAGTCCAAAGATGTGCAGGTTCGGTGGATTGGCCATGATAAATTGCCCTTAGTGTCCAAAATTGCCCTTAGTGTTGGGTGGGGTTACTGGGTTATGGGGTAGGGTGGAGGTGTTAACCTTGGGTAGGGTGCTCTTTCCAGGAGCCGGTGCAGACTCGATGGGCCGAGTGGCCTCCTGCACTGTAAATTCTATGTAAATCTATCTATCTATGAAACAAAATGGGCCTAAATAGGTAAAGAACCTGAGGTTATCACAAAGGGTATTGAGATGAGGCAGTTTGAAGTTTTACTGCTGCCTGCCTCAATTTGACCAGCTATGGAGAAATTACGCATTGTGATCTCCGCACCTACTAATGGGCCTTATCGAACTTTTAGCCCAGAATTTATGGGATAGGATTTTGAGATAAAACCTGGAATTAGATATAAATGGTCTGAAGGAAAGGAAACGGTGGTTACTTAGGGTGAGGATACTTCAGGGCAGCACAGTAGTACAGTGGTTAGCACAGTTGCTTCACAGCTCCAGGGTCCCAGGTTTGATTCCCGGCTTGGGTTACTGTCTGTGCAGAGTCTGCACGCTCTCCCCGTGTTTGCGTGGGTTTCCTCCGGATGCTCCAGTTTCCTCCCACAGTCCAAAGATGTGCGGGTTAGATGGATTGGCCATGCTAAATTGCCCTTAGTGTCCAAAAAGGTTAAGTGGGGTTATTGGGTTAGGGTGGAGGCGTGTGCTTGAGTAGGGTTCTCTTTCCAACGGAGGGTGCAGACTCGATGGGCTGAATGACCTCCTGCACTGTAAATTCTATGATACATACTGATTGCAGTGCCTTTATGATTAAATAGAAGCAAACGGTAGTTGATCAACTTTGCAAGAGACGCTCAACCAGGGCGAATTGTTGACCCAGTGAAAGCAGCCAAAA
This sequence comes from Scyliorhinus canicula, assembly GCF_902713615.1. Classification (NCBI taxonomy): domain Eukaryota; kingdom Metazoa; phylum Chordata; class Chondrichthyes; order Carcharhiniformes; family Scyliorhinidae; genus Scyliorhinus; species Scyliorhinus canicula. The sequence continues at coordinate 98,478,066 of NC_052148.1, forward strand.
AGTTGGATTAAATTTGTGAATTGATATAAAATTTAAGGCAGAAATAAAGGTAAGGCACTACGTACTGAAACATATGGATGACACAGAACAAGCTAAAGATATGTCTGGTATTTTAAAATATTTTTGGAGATTCTCCTGTTCAGTACTACATTTGGCAGGCATGAGGATTGAAAGAAAGGATACAAAGGCTTGATTTGTAATTATTCCATTAATGACCAGGAAGCCAGACACTCAACAAATCAGGTGCGTAGACCTCCAGGCCTGATCCTGTAACTGGTATATCTGCTGAGTCAGACTCCATGGCTGGCATGGATCTCCAACATGGGACTTTGGGGAAGATTTAAACTGAAAAGAATGCTGAAGTATACTGTTAAATTGAAAGAGTATATTTCAGATGAAATTGTGCTGACACCCCGTAGTACATAAGTTGATAAAAGGTATTGACAAATTGATGAATAATGGATGTTTCCTCTTGTGGGGCAATCTAGAATGAGAGGTCCTAGTTTTAGGATAAGGGGAGCAGATTTAAAACAGATGAGGAGAAATTACTTCTCTCAAAGGGTCGTGAATTTGTGGAATTCGCTACCCGAAAATGCGGTGGATGTCATGTTGGGATAGATTTTTTTTTTGATTTAAAAAAATAAATAAATTTAGAGTACCCAATTATTTTTTCCAATTAAGGGGCAATTTAGGGTGGCCAATCCACCTATCCTGCACATCTTTTGGGTTGTGGGGGCGAAACCCACGCAAACACGGGGAGAATGTGCAAACTCCACATGGACAGTGACCCAGGGCTAAAAATTAGCAACAATGCTAACCACTATGCCACCGTGCTGCCCAGGATAGATTTTTAATTAGTAATGGTATGACGGGTTATGGAGAACGGGCAGGAAAGTGCAGTTGAGGCAGAGTTGAGATCAGCCATGATGGTATGAATGGCGGAGCAAGCTCAAGGGTCTGAATTGCCTCCTCCTGCTCTTAGTTCTTGTATCCAATTTTCTCACCAAGACAGATGGAGAAAATTCACATTATGTGAAGAGCTCCACGGTTGATTTGCAGCTGCCACACTGAAGAAATATTGGAAAAAGTTATTTTACTTTTAAAGAAAACTACTGAAAACTAAAGGAGCCACATAAAACAGGATTGGATATCACGTCCCCCACCAAAAAATTAAATCCGAAATATTACTTCAAAGTAAATAAGATATGGCCTAAACTGAAATTGGTTCAAGCCAAGTTTAAATGCCAGGGAAAATTAATTCACACTTAAAGTGACTGCCATAACCTGGGGTTAAGCAGATTACTGGGACACTAATGAAACCGTAAGCAGGTCATGGGACACTGATGAGACTGAGATATTGATATTTCCAAAAGACTATGGGGAATATGCGACCTGGGCTGGAGGATGATGCATACAGCAGTGACATGCAATCATCATTTGCACCAGTTCATGGACGCTCAAGAGTGCCGACATTTTTTACACTTTGTGGAGTTCGTGAGCCATGTCTACGTTGAGTGTCCTAGGCTGCACTCCCTTTTGGGTTTTTTGACAACGTTGTTGCTGATGTTTTGTTTGCACTTCAGCCTCACACTCATGATCTGTGGGCACCCGGTGCGGAGAGGGACTGAGAAGGCAGGTCATCTCCTCGTCAAACTATTCCTGGGCCTGGTGAAACACGCCATTAACCGGTCCAGTCAGCGGGTGACCAAGGGGTGCCTGCCCCTCTTCTGCAGCTTAATTTGAGGCCGGGTGCCCTGGAGAGGGAGCATGCGGTGTCCACGGGGACTCTTGAGGTCTTCTGTGCCCAGTGGGCACCGCAGGGGTTGGATTGCTTAATCAACTCTTCTTCTCGCATGTTGTTCTTTGTTATTTCTGGGCAGTGTCCCTACCAGGAGAGGCCCCTTTTTAATTTGTCCCTGAGTTTATTTCCTTTATTATGTTAATTTGATTAACCCAATAAGATCCTATGGGGAATATGCACTCCCCCACTGAGGGGTGGGGCACTCCCTTTTTGCATCCTGTATAAAACTAGAGGGCCATGAACTGTGCTGATTCCTGTAGTAGAGTAACTGCTCTACACTCTTGTTCTGTTGCATAAACCATTTTCCTTTTGATTCAAACTGTTCAGCTTGGTATGGACTCCTTTCCGGACCTTATAATCGTGACTTTAATTTGGAAGAGGCTTCCAGTTTAAAATAGTTTGATGTAATAATTGGGGTTTCTTCCTGGTAGAGAGTTAAAATGGGCTGATTAGCATTATTTGTTATAACTCTGGGACATCTATGAAATAGAGACACAGATGGTGTTTAGCATTGGTGAAATGAAGCATGAATAAGTACTACTTCCATTTCTTTCTTATAGAGTGCAGAATGGCAGTGCAGGGTCCAAGGTTTAAAGATCAGTCCTCAGTTATATTTGTACACAAATTGGATTCATTCCTGTTCTAAGAAGAAATTGGCATTTATATTGAAATTAGTTTGAGCACCAGCCTGTGTGCATGTGGCCATGTATGTAGGCAAGTGTAAGGTGAGAAGGTCAAGTTTGTCTTGTCGAAAGACATTGCAGTGTGCAAGTCAAAACCTTTGTAGCTTTTTCCCTGTGACTTTGCCAAATGAAGAATTTTGCCCTTGGTGTCTTAGCGCGTGAAGTGGGAACACATGACCGAATAGAACTTTTCTTTTTAATCTACCTATTTTATCAAGTAATCTTTCTAATAATACATTCACTGGATGAACTTTGGCAAGTTTTGCTTGGCTGATAAATAGTATGGTAAACAGTTTCCTTAAACCCTCAATTTTTGTATATTTGTTCATGGGACATGGTGTTGCTGGCTATGCCAGCATTTATTGCCCACCCCTAATTGCCCTTGAAGGGGCAGTTAAGAGTCAAGCACATTGCTGTGGACCTGGAGTCACATGTAGGCCAGGCCAGGTAAGAATGTCAGATTTCCTTCCCTAAAGGACATTAGTGAGCCAGGTGGGTTTTTAACGACAAATTGCTTTGTGGTCATCATTAGACTTTGTTTATTCCAGATTTTTATTGAATTCAAATGTCACCATCTGCAGTGGTGGGATTTGAACCTAGGACCCCAGAACATTACTCTGGGTCTCTGATTTACTTGTCCAGTGACAATACCACTATGCCATTCCGCCCCCTTTCTCCAAAACTGTACAAAAAATTCAAATCAAAACAGAAACTGCTGGAAATGAGCAGCAGGACAGGCAGTATCTGTGGAGAAAGTAACAATAGAATTTCTGATTGGTGACTTTTAGAACTGGAATCATAGAATTTACAGTGCAGAAGAAGGCCATTCAGTCTATCACGTCTGCTGCAGCCCTTGGAAAGAGCACCCTATTTAAGCCTCCACCCTATCCCCGTAACGCAGTAATTCCACCTAACCTTTTGGACACTAAGGGGCAATTTATCATGGCCAATCCACCTAACCTGCACATCTTTGGACTGTGGGACGAAACTGGAGCACGTGGAGGAAACCCATGCAGACATGGGTAGAACGTGCAGACTCCACACAGACAGTCACCTGAGGCCGGAATTGAATCCAGGAACTCAGAGCAGAGACAGCAGTGCTAACCACTGTGCCACCATGCCACATAGATTCTATGATTCTATGAAACATCTGTGATAAGGTGGAAGGAAGGAGCGGTTAATTGTATTTTATATGGTGCAAGGCAGAAGCAGAACAAATAAAGAAACAAAAGCTGCGACTGGAGCAGGGTTTTTCAAAGTGGGGGTTTCGACCAGCGGGTGGTTTGCAGGCAAGTGTCGGGAGTCACTGCAGTGCACCTTGTAGATGGTACACATGGCTGCCACGGTTCATCGGTGGTGGAGGGTTTGGATATTTGTGGAAGGAGGAGCAATCGAGCAGACTGCTTTGTCCTGAATGGTGTCAAGCTTCTTGAGTGTTGCTGGAGCTGCACTCATCCAGGCGAGTGGAGAATATTCCATTATACTCCTGACTTTGCCTTGTCGATGGTGGATAGGCTTTTGGGGGGTAGGAATCCAAGCCATTGACCTCCCCTGGTAGCCACAGTATTAATGTGGCTAGTCCAGTTCAGTTTCTGATCAATGGTAACCCCCAGGATGTTGATTGTGGGGGATTCAGTGGATGTAATGCCATTGAATGTCAAGGGATGATGGTTAGATCCTCTCTTGTAAGAAATGGTCATTGCCTGGCACTTGTGTGGTGTTACTGTAACTTGCCACTTGTCAGCCCAAGCCTGGATATTGTCCAGGTCTTACTGCGTTTGGACATAGACTGTTTCATTATCTGAGGAGTCGCGAATGGTGGTAAATATTGTGCAATTGTCCGCAAACATCCCCACTTCTGATGTTATGATGGAAGGGAGGTCATTGATGAAGCAGCTGAAGATGGTTGGGCCTAGGACACTATCCTGAGGAACTCCTGCAGTGATGTCCTGGAGTTGAGATGATTGACCTCCAACCACCACAACCATCTTCCTTTCTGCCAGGTTTGACTCCAGCCAGCAGAGCTGGTTCTATGTAGGGAAGTACTGGCGAATGAGTTTAAACCCCTCAAAACCTCAAAGGCATTTGAAAACTAAGCATTGTCAGTTGAAGGCCAAACCTCTTGATTTTTTTCCTAAAGGATGCAGCTTGAGGTCTAGACTGATTCCAAATGGAAACATTTCTTGCGTGGCATGTTTGATTGCTGCTGCTTTAACTGAGATATACTAACTCAGTACATATCAGGGATTAAACCTGCGCACTTGCTGAACTCGAGCTCAGTGCATGAGCCAGGACATTTGCCTTGATAGGTGTTTGGAATGCCTCCAGTCTTGCTCTTCTTCATAACCTCTGCTTTTGTTACAGGAAGCTGCCCTCGGGAGGCAAGCAGTTTGCATACTTTGAAAGTATAAATTAATATGAATGTCCTATGATATGGAATGACATTTAACATTATATCAGAAAACAGCACGTAGGCAAAAGCAATTTTAGTGAGGTTGTTTCAGACAAGTCTGCAAACACTGACAAAAATAGTCACAGTGCACGATGGTTATAATTGATCTACTTATTTAAGTTTTTTGTTTCCGTTTTGCTTGTCATTTTTTAAAGGCAATAGCTTTCACCAATGAGTCAAATCAGCAGAACATGTCATGTAAATGTAAAAATATTTCACAATAACAGGATTGAAGGACATAAGTGTGAATAGAAATTATGAAATACCACATTGGAAAATTACAGATGGGATTCTCCAATAATGGGGCTATGTACCCGCTCCAGCATCAAAACGCGGCCGTTTCACTCTGGACTTTCCTGAAGAAAGTGATTCTCCTACCTGAAAGATGCTGGGGGCGCCAGAGTACTCCTTGCAGCTCCGGCTGCCGATACGGGGGCCCTGCATTTCCGGTCAGGAGTCCGCGCATGCGCACGGCGGCGGCCTTCAGCGGCTACACAGTGCGACATGGCGGACTCACACCGCGGACCAGTCCTGAAAATATAGGCCCCCTGGAGATCGCGTGCGCCCGCAGAACGGTGGCCCTTGATCGCTAGCCTGGCCATCCCCGAGCCTCCTCCTCCCCCCGCCCCCCCCCCCCCCCCAAAATCCGGTGAACGTTCCCCCCCCCCCCCCCCCCCCCCCCAACCAGGGTGGCCGCAGACTGACTCCGCAGCTGTCACTGGCTATTCCTGACAGGCAAAGCATGGTTGGAAGCACGCCGTCGAGAACTCAGCCAGTTTTAGAACATAGAACATAGAATGATACAGCGCAGTACAGGCCCTTCGGCCCTCGATGTTGCACCGACATGGAAAAAAAAAACTAAAGGCCATCTAACCTACACTATGCCCTTATCATCCATATGCTTATCCAATAAACTTTTAAATGCCCTCAATGTTGGCGAGTTCACTACTGTTGCAGGTAGGGCATTGCACGGCCTCACCACTCTGCGTAAAAAACCCACCTCTGACCTCTGTCCTATATCTATTACCCCTCAATTTAAGGCCATGTCCCCTCGTGCTAGCCACCCCCATCCGCGGGAGAAGGCTCTCGCTGTCCACCCTATCTAACCCTCTGATCATTTTGTATGCCTCTATTAAGTCACCTCTCAACCTTCTTCTCTCTAACGAAAACAACCTCAAGTCCATCAGCCTTTCCTCATAAGATTTTCCCTCCATACCAGGCAACATCCTGGTGAATCTCCTCTGCACCCGTTCCAAAGCTTCCACGTCCTTCCTATAATGAGGCGACCAGAACTGTACGCAATACTCCAAATGCGGCCATACTAGAGTTTTGTACAACTGCAACATGACCTCATGGCTCCGGAACTCAATCCCTCTACCAATAAAGGCCAACACACCATAGACCTTCTTCACAACCCTATCAACCTGGGTGGCAACTTTCAGGGATCTATGTACATGGACACCGAGATCCCTCTGCTCATCCACACTACCAAGAATTTTACCATTAGCCAAATATTCCGCATTCCTGTTATTCTTTCCAAAGTGAATCACCTCACACTTCTCCACATTAAACTCCATTTGCCACCTCTCAGCCCAGCTCTGCAGCTTATCTATGTCCCTCTGTAACCTGCAACATCCTTCCGCACTGTCTACAACTCCACCGACTTTAGTGTCGTCTGCAAATTTACTCACCCATCCTTCTGCGCCCTCCTCTAGGTCATTTATAAAAATGACAAACAGCAATGGCCCCAGAACAGATCCTTGTGGTACCCCACTCGTAACTGAACTCCATTCTGAACATTTCCCATCAACTACCACTCTCTGTCTTCTTTCAACTAGCCAATTTCTGATCCACATCTCTAAATCACCCTCAATCCCCAGCCTCCGTATTTTCTGCAATAGCCGACCGTGGGGAACCTTATCAAATGCTTTACTGAAATCCATATACACCACATCAACTGCTCTACCCTCGTCTACCTGTTCAGTCACCTTCTCAAAGAACTCGATAAGGTTTGTGAGGCATGACCTACCCTTCACAAACCATGCTGACTATCCCTAATCATATTATTCCTATCTAGATGATTATAAATCGTATCTTTTATAATCCTCTCCAAGACCTTACCCACCACAGACGTTAGGCTCACCGGCCTATAGTTACCGGGGTTATCTCTACTCCCCTTCTTGAACAAAGGGACCACATTTGCTATCCTCCAGTCCTCTGGCACTATTCCTGTAGCCAATGATGACCTAAAAATCAAAGCCAAAGGGTCAGCAATCTCTTCCCTGGCTTCCCAGAGAATCCTAAATCCCATCCGGCCCCGGGGACTTGTCTATTTTCACCTTGTCCAGAATTGCCAACACTTCTTCCCTACGCACCTCAATGCCATATATTCTAATAGCCTGGGTCTCAGCATTCTCCTCCACAATATTATCTTTTTCTTGAGTGAATACTGACGAAAAGTATTCATTTAGTATCTCGCTTATCTCCTCAGCCTCCACACACAACTTCCCACCACTGTCCTTGACTGGCCCTACTCTTACCCTAGTCATTCTTTTATTCCTGACATACCTATAGAGAGCTTTTGGGTTTTCCTTGATCCTACCTGCCAAAGACTTCTCATGTCCCCTCCTTGCTCGTCTCAGCTCTCTCTTTAGATCCTTCCTCGCTTCCTTGTAACTATCAAGCGCCCCAACTGAAACTTCATGCCTCATCTTCACATAGGCCTCCTTCTTCCTCTTAACAAGAGATTCCACTTCTTTGGTAAACCACGGTTCCCTCGCTCGACCCCTTCCTCCCTGCCTGACTGGTACGTACTTATCAAGAACATGCAATAGCTGTTCCTTGAACAAGCTCCACATATCCAGTGTGCCCAACCCTTGCAGCCTACTTCTCCAACCAACACATCCTAAGTCATGTCTAATGGCATCATAATTGCCCTTCCCCCAGCTATAACTCTTGCCCTGCGGGGTATACTTATCCCTTTCCATCACTAACGTAAAGGTCACCGAATTGTGGTCACTGTTTCCAAAGTGCTCACCTACCTCCAGATCTAACACCTGGCCTGGTTCATTACCCAAAACCAAATCCAATGTGGCCTCGCCTCTTGTTGGCCTGTCAACATATTGTGTCAGGAAACCCTCCTGCACACATTGTACAAAGAACGACCCATCTAATGTACTCGAACTATATCTTTTCCAGTCAATATTTGGAAAGTTAAAGTCTCCCATAACAACTACCCTGTTACTTTCGCTCTTTTCCAGAATCATCTTCGCCATCCTTTCCTCTGCATCCCTAGAACTATTAGGTGGCCTATAGAAAACTCCCAACAGGGTGACCTCTCCTTTCCTGTTTCTAACCTCAGCCCATACTACCTCAGAAGAAGAGTCCCCATTTAGCATCCTTTCCGCCACCGTAATACTGTCCTTGACTAGCAGCGCCACACCTCCCCCTCTTTTGCCCCCTTCTCTGAGCTTACTAAAACACCTAAACCCCGGAACCTGCAACAACCATTCCTGTCCCTGCTCTATCCATGTCTCTGAAATGTCAGAGACATTTCGTCGGTGAATCGCGGGGGTGGGGGCCTCTGTCAATGGCCCCCCTACCTGTGCCGCATAGACTGCGCACGCACAATTCGTGGCAATTATCCAGGGACCGGAGAATCGTGGGAGTGGCGTTGTGCTGGTTTTCGGTGTCAACGGCCATTCTCTGCCCCCGCGCCGATCGGGATTTCGGCATGGAGGATCGGAGAATCCCGATCCTACAACTCCTGCACCTTGGCCCATGGTCGTTTCTGTGGAAAGTAGATGGGCATTGTTGAATAATACAGGTTTTAATCGTGTCTGAGTGTTTTGAATTAAAAACAGGAAGTGCTGGAAGAATGGTGTTCCAAAGAAGAGTCATATTGGACCTGAAATATTGGGTGTAATTATCCCATAGTTCAGAGTGTCTGACTCTGACGGAAACCCGGTGCATAGCTCTCCAGCTACACAGTTGATCTTTTTGTTCAGATTTCGGGCCTCTCTGGAAAAACAATTTGTGTGTCGCCATTGTGGCTGGCGGGACCTGATAGAGCTGTGAGGCCCGCTACTTAACCCTGACCCCCAGCCTCCACCTATGTACATGGGGGACCTCCCTCTCCCCCCTCCATCAGCACCGAGGCTCTCACCTCCCACCACCACAAACATCAACATTGGGGCTCCTCTTCCCCCCCCCCAGCAAACCTAATGCAAACCCCGCCCCAGTGAACCTCCCCAAGGGGGGGGGGGGGGGGGGCGGCACTGCCCCCCCCCGGCACTGCCCCCCCCCCCCACGGCACTGCCCCCCAGCTCAGTCTGCGGGGGCTATACTTACCCTTGCGCCCCCAGAGGGATCCGCTTGACAGAGTCACGTTTTTCCAAATCTGCTGTAAACCTCACTGGCATGATGTCACTTCTGCAAGGTATGAATATTCAATGAGGGAGATCATGAGATGGTGGACTTGGTTATTGGACGGAAATGTATTGAGGTTCTCGCCCTTTCTCGGCACGAACCGCACTACATCACCGATGAGGGGTGTGCAAAATCAGAAAACACGATCTCACCAGTGAGACTCGCGTTTCCCAATTCTCACGGGATTTTCCGCCCACGTCGTTGTCCTCACTAACAGCTGATGCTGAAACTCGCCCCGACTAACTTTGTTTCTCTCTCCACAGATGCTGCTTGACCTACTGAGTTTTTCCAAGCACTTTCTGTTTTTAATTCAAACCTCCAGAAACTGCAGTACTTTTCTTTGTTGTTGGACTATTTTGAAGATGGGGTTCAGTTTTGTTATGGGCAAAGTATTAAACATATCCTCAGCTTGTTAATAAGGTAAAATTCTATATGTTGCAGACTTCAATCAATCAAATATTTTGTCATTCTTATTCCTTCATTTCATTTTCTTGTTTTTTTTTGCATATTCCAATGTCTATAAACATTTTAAAAGATTGAGCATGGTCACCTTTAAAAATTGTGCATATCAGTTGGAATTTGTTGAGTTTTGCACCTGTCTTGATTTTATTAAGCAGAATATAAAATGAGCTGCCTATTCGCTACTGCCCATTTCAAGCATGATCAAGACACATTTCACCCACATTGTATTTGATTCTGGTCAGTTATGTTGGCTTTATTTTCACAGGAACATTGCAATGTGGAGTAACTTCAACTCAATGGGTAGATTCATGGTTTGTAACTTGATCCAGAAAATACCTACAGTGCAGAAGGAGGCTATTTGGCCCATCAAATCCGCACTGACCTTCTGCAAGAGCACTCTACCTAGTCCCACTCCCTTGACTTATCCCTGTAACACCACATAACCTGCATATCTATGGACACTTAAGGAGCAATTTAGCATGGCCAATTCACCTAACCTGCACATCTTTGGACTGTGGGAGGAAACAGGAGCACCTAGAGGAAGCCCATGCAAACACTGGGAGAACATGCAAACTCCACACAATCACCCCAAGGCTGGAATCAAACCTGGGTCCCTGGTGCTGTGAGGCAACAGTGATAACCACTGGTGCATCATGCTGCCGCCGATGATGGATTCTTCTATTTATCTCATGTGGCATTGGACCAAGATAGATTGCATAACCGATTACAAGTGCTATATAAGTCGATACTGGAGGTATAGATGGCAGCATTAGATTTGCTCTGGACTCGCATATCCTGAAGGCACTTGCCTCTGTTCTCCTCAAATGCTGAAATCTCTTGATGACATTGAAGAGACTTCTCCATTTGGGTCTGTCCAAGGTTGATTTTCCCCTGTTTTAAGATCCGGTTTGCAAACCAGGTTGGCTTTCAGATTGTCTTTATATCTAAGTTTGGGATATCTTGTGGCCTAGGCTCCTGTGCTCAACAGGCTGTAGAGAACTGCCTTTAATATGTAAGAATCCTCCATTAAAATCTCATGACCAACCCAGGGCAGCTGGTCTCTGATGAGCATGCTCTGAACGTCAGGTGTGCAGCACTTTGCAAGAATCGCAGTGTTGGGGATTTTGTGCTGTTAGCTGACGTTGCAAATAGATCTCAGGCAGCAAAGAGAGGGTAGGATTCTACAATTGGGAGACCATGGGCTGGATTCTCTGCTGTCGCGATTCTCTGTTGCGCCGACAGCCCGGGGATTTCCCGACAGCATGGGGCTGTCCACAATGGGAAAACCCATTGGTTGGCTGGCTGGCGAGACGGCGAATCCCAGGGAGCATTGATTGGCATCAGTTGGCACTGGGTTTGCATAGGAGCTAGAAGAGGTAATGGAGGAAGTGTAAAGAGACATTGGTTAGCATGGATGGCATGTGAAAGCATTGGTGGGCAGGGGCAACATTTGGCATGAATGGCCAATGGGGAGTTGGTGGGGATGTAAGGGGTGAGGGCTTTAGGGCCTAACTGATTTCATTACAATCGGGACAAAGTCCCAGAGCACTGAGGTGGGCATTTTAAAAAGCCGCCTTTACCCTCAGCTATCCTTGTCACTGCCTCCACTGTGTCCCTGCACTCGCCAATCCTTGTGGCTGCCATTCCGGGATGTTTCTCCTAAGTTGGGTTTGGCGTGTCGCGGAATTTCATGGCTCTGCCCCGAGGGGCTGGTTTAGCACAGGGCTAAATCACTGGCTTTGAAAGCAGACCAAGGCAGGCCAGCAGCACGGTTCAATTCCCGTACCAGCCTCCCCAAACAGGCGCCGGAATGTGGTGACTAGGGGCTTTACACAGTAACTTCATTTGAATCCTACTTGTGACCATAAGCGATTTTCATTTCATTTCAACTCAGGAGCGACAATTTGGGCCAATGAAATCTTCAACAATTGGATCTCAGCTGTTTGTCTTTCGTTCTGTTTTTTTGTTACTCGGGAAATATGACTGCTATGTATATCTTGTTGTTCAATGTCATGCCCCAACTTTAATTTACTTCAAATTGGCAATTTGCTGCAATTTGTTTGCTTGGTGGAATGTGCAGTCGATTGGCAGCCTTACACTTTTATTTCACTTGATCTTGATATGCTGAGTGGAGAATCACAAGGGCAATGCAACCAACAAACATTGAAATTCTTGATGTATTTTAAATTGGCTAATTACCTGTTTATTTTAGTTTACCAATAATAATTCTATATTGTCAAAACAAACAGCTCTGATCAGCATCTCACTCAGCCTTTCTGCCCTCCCTTATCCCCCATATTTTATCCTATTTGTGTTGAATACATTCTTAATCCACCATTTCCCCTTTAAATTTATTTGCCTCTTAAAATCCAGGGTTTCCGGACTGTTTTTTTAATTGAATTCATGTTGTCATGTGAGTGTCCCTTTAAGAAAGGTTTTTGTCTTATCACATGGCTTTAGTGATGCCATTTTGTGGGTGGAGCTGAGCTGTCGCCGTGAGGTTTGTTTTGGCTTTCGCTTTCAGATTTGACTACTGTGGACTCTGGGAGAAAGAAGTGTTTTGTTCCTGTCCCCCTATTTTCATTTTAAATATCTGTTCCAGTAAAAAAAAACATTGATTATAGCTTCCTGCTGTTTTGCTAATTTAAAAGATATAGGGCTGGAATCTCCCAAAATGAGGCTAAGTATTGATGCCGGCGTAAAAAGGGTGGAGTTTTACTTCCGAAATTCCAATAAGCAAGTTTACCTAATTCAATGCACTGCAGGGGGCTACCAAGGACCTGGAGTAAAGCTTGCAGCTTTAGCTGCAGATACGGGCCCCCAGACTTCCAATTCGGAGTCCGCGCATGCTCCATGAAACAGACCACGGAGTCACACAGAGAATGGACCCCCCCCCCCCCCCCCCCCCCATCGGCCGCCCTCCAGAGTATCTAACCCTGCACAAGCAGTCCCGAGCCATCTTTTTTTTAAAAATAATTTTTATTGGAATTTTTTACAGAAAATATAACAACAAACCATGAAATGCAACAAAATAACCCCATAATAACTGTAACACCCCCCAAACCGTATCAACGCATGTATCACATCCCCCCCCCCCCACCCCCCCAACCCCAATGAACAACAAAAAAAACCTTAACAATTAAATTAAAATTAAATGAACAAACATAGTCATCGTCCCCCCCCCCCTTTCTCTCCATACCCCCCCCCCTTTCCCCCCTCCCCCCCCCCCCGGGTTGCTGCCGCTGCTGTCCCAGTACCCTATCGTTGAGCCAGAAAGTCGAGGAAAGGTTGCCACTGCCTAAAGAACCCTTGTAACGATCCTCTCAGGGCGAATTTGACCCTCTCTAGCTTGATGAAACCTGCCATGTCGTTGATCCAGGTCTCCATGCTTGGGGGCCTCGCATCCTTCCATTGTAGCAAGATCCTTCGCCGGGCTACCAGGGACGCAAAGGCCAGCACACCGGCCTTTTTCGCCTCCTGCACTCCCGGCTCCACCCCAACCCCAAAAATCGTGAGTCCCCATCCTGGCTTGACCCTGGATTCCACCACCCTCGACACCGTCCTCGCCACCCCCTTCCAGAACTCCTCCAGTGCCGGGCATGCCCAGAACATATGAGCATGGTTCGCTGGACTCCGCGAACACCTGACACACCTGTCTTCATCCCCAAAGAACCTACTCATCCTAGACCCGGACATATGGGCCTGGTGCAGCACCTTGAATTGGATGAGGCTAAGCCGCGCACATGAGGAAGAATTAACCCTCTCCAGGGCATCAGCCCATGTCCCGTCTTCGATGTGTTCCCCCAGTTTCCCCCCCTACTTAGCTTTCAGCTCCTCTACTGACGCCTCCTCCACCTCCTGCATAACCTTGCAGATATCAGATATCTTCCCCTCTCCGACCCAGACCCCCGAAAGCACCCTGTCACTCACCCCCCTCGCGGGAAGCGAAGGGAATCCCTCCACCTGCCGTCTAGCAAACGCCTTTACCTGCAGATACCTGAACATGTTCCCCGGGGGGGGGCCCAAATTTCTCCTCCAACTCCCCCAGGCTCGCAAACCTCCCATCAATAAACAGGTCCCTCAGCTGTCTGATGCCCGCTCTGTGCCAACCCTGGAACCCCCCATCAATGTTCCCCGGGACGAACCGATGGTTCCCCCTTAACGGAGCCTCCATCGAGCCCCCCACTTCTCCCCTATGTCGCCTCCACTGCCCCCAAATCTTGAGGGTAGCCGCCACCACCGGGCTCGTGGTATACCTCGTGGGAGGGAGCGGCCACGGCGTCGTTACCAGGGCCCCCAGGCTTGTATCTCCACAGGACGCCCTCTCCATCCGTTTCCATGCTGCCCCCTCCCCCTCCATCACACACTTGCGCACCATCGACACATTGGCCGCCCAATAATACCCCGAGAGATTGTGTAACGCCAGCCCCCCCCCCCCCCCCCCCCCCCCCCCCCCGCTCCAAGAAGACCCTCTTCACCCTCGGGGTCCCATGCGCCCAAACAAAGCTCATGATGCTGCTAGTCACCCATCTAAAAAAGGCCCTAGGGATAAAGATGGGCAGACACTGGAAGAGGAACAAGAACCTCGGGAGAACCGTCATTTTGACGGACTGCACTCTACCCGCCAACGATAGCGGCACCATGTCCCACCTTTTAAATTCCTCCTCCATCTGCTCCACCAGCCTGGTAAAATTAAGCTTATGGAAAGTCCCCCAACTCCTGGCCACCTGCACCCCCAGGTATCTGAAACTCTTCACTGCCCTCTTAAACGGGAGTCTCCCAATTTCCTCCTCTTGATCACCCGGGTGTACTACAAATACCTTGCTCTTGCCTAAATTTAACTTATAGCCCGAGAAGCCTCCAAATTCCGCTAACAGCTCCATCACCCCCGGCATTCCCCCTCCTGGATCCGCCACATACAACAGCAGGTCGTCCGCATACAGCGATACCCGATGTTCCTCCCCACCCCGCACCAGACCCCTCATCTCCCTGACTCCCTCAACGCCATAGCCAGAGGTTCAATCGCCAGTGCAAAGAGCAAGGGGGACAGGGGGCATCCCTGCCTGGTCCCACAGTAAAGCCTAAAGTACTCCGATCTCCTTCCATTGGTAACTACACTCGCCATCGGAGCCGCGTAGAGCAGCCTCACCCATTTGATGAATCCCTCCCCGAATCCGAACCGCTCCAGCACCTCCCACAGGTACCCCCACTCAACTCTACCAAACGCTTTCTCTGCATCCAGCGCCACCACTATCTCCGCCTCCCCCTCCACTGCCGGCATCATAATAACATTTAGCAATCTCCGCACATTCGTGTTGAGCTGCCGTCCCTTGACAAATCCTGTCTGATCCTCGTGTATCACCCCTGGCACACAATCCTCTATCCTGGTGGCCAGGATCTTCGCCAGCAACTTAGCGTCAACATTGAGGAGCGAGATAGGCCTATATGATCCACACTGCAAGGGGTCCTTATCCCGCTTCAGGATGAGAGAGATCAGTGCCCGCGACATCATCGGGGCAAAGCCCCCCCCTCCCATGCCTCATTGAAGGCTCGCACCAATAGGGGGCCCACCAGATCCGCATACTTTTTATAAAATTCCACCGGGAACCCATCCGGCCCCGGCGCCTTACCTGACTGCATTTGTCCAATCCCCCTGACTAGCTCCTCCAACTCTATTGGCGCCCCCAGCCCCTCTACCAGCTCCTCTTGAACCTTTGGGAAACATAGCCTGTTCATGAAGCTCTCCATCCCCCCCTCTCCCCACCGGAGGTTCCAACCGGTACAGTTACTCGTAGAAGTCCCTAAAGACCCCATTTACTTCTGCCCCCTTCTGCACTACATTCCCACCCCTATCCGTCGCTCCACCAATTTCCCTAGCCGCATCCCGCCTACGGAGCTGATGTGCCACCATCCTGCGCGCCTTCTCCCCATACTCGTATACCGCGCCCTGCGCCCTCCTCCACTGTGATTCCGCCTTTCTGGTGATCAACAAGTCAAATTTGGCCTGCAATCTACGCCGTTCCCCCAGAAACCCCTCCTCCGGTGCCTCCGCGTATCTCCTGTCCACATCCAGGAGCTCCCCCACCAGTCTCTCCCTCTCCTTCCTCTCCCTCCTTTCCCTATGGGCCCGGATGGAGATCAGCTCCCCCCGGATCACTGCTTTCAGAGCCTCCCAAACCATCCCCACCCGGACCTCCCCCGTGTCGTTGGTATCAAGATACCCCTCAATACTTCCCCGGACCCTCCTACACACCACCTCATCAGCCAGCATTCCCACATCCAGGCGCCAGAGCGGGCGCTGGTCCCACGCCTCCCCCATCTCCAGATCAACCCAGTGCGGAGCATGGTCTGAAATTGCTATGGCCGAATACTCGGCATCCTGCACCTTCGGGATCAATCCCCTGCTCAGGACAGAAAAATCTATTCGGGAATAAACCCTATGGACATGGGAGAAAAAGGAATACTCCCGCGCTCTCGGCCTCCCAAACCTCCAGGGATCCACCCCTCCCATCTGGTCCATAAACCCCTCAGCACTTTGGCCGCCGCCGGTCTCCTACCCGTCCTTGAACTGGACCGGTCCAGTGGGGGATCCAGCACTGTGTTAAAGTCTCCCCCCATGATCAGGCCCCCTGCCTCCAGGTCCGGAATGCGGCTCAACAAGCGCCTCATGAAGCCAGCATCATCCCAATTCGGGGCATATACATTAACCAGCACCACCTTCTCTCCTTGCAGCCTACCCTTCACCATAATATATCTGCCCTCCTTGTCCGACACCACCTCAGCCGCCTCGAACGCCACCCTCTTCCCCACCAGAATCGCCACCCCCCCGGTTCCTCGCGTCTGATCCTGAGTGAAAAACCTGCCCCACCCACCCCTTCCTCAGACGAACCTGGTCCGCCACCTTCAAGTGGGTCTCCTGGAGCATAGCCATGTCCGCCTTCAGCCCCTTCAGATGAGAAAATACCCTAGTTCTCTTAACCGGCCCATTCAGCCCCCTCACGTTCTAGATAATCAGCCGGATCAGAGGGTTACCCGCCCCCCTCCCCCGCCGGAAAGCCATAGCTTATCGACTGTTCGCCCCAGGCCAGCTCGCCCCACCCGACCCGTTCCCCATGGCGATAACGCCTCTCCTCTTCCCCCCCCCCGTGGCCCACACCAGCTCCTTCCTGGCCATTCCAGCAGCAACCCGGTATTCCCCCCCCCTCCAGGCTAGGACCCCTCCTAGCCGCGACGCACCCTCCATGGTACTTCCGTGAGTCAGCTGACTTCTGCTGACCCCAGCAACTCCCGCCAAAACCCATCCCCTCCCGGCATGGGGTCATCCCCTTCTTGCCACACCTCCTTGGCACCGCTTCAGCGCGGGAAAGAAAACCAGTAGAGGCCACGCCAGCTCCGCCCCCCCCCGCCCCGCAGCGCGGGAAACTAGAGGAGAGCCCGCGCTTTCACACTGCCACACCCCACCCTTCTGACGCAGCTCACCAAAATCCAGTTTCTCCCAACCTCCAGCCCCGTACAGAAGAGAACATATAAAACACAAACCACCAACCTTCCCCTCACACCCCACAACCATACCCAACAGACAGACCCACCCGGAAACAGAGCAGAAAGAAAACCAGCATAAAAAACACGTGTCAAAATTGCAGAACATCAATGAAAAAAAACAGCAACGGCCATAGTGTGCCCCAGACCCTAGTTCGAGTCCAGCTTCTCCGCCTGTACAAAGGCCCACGCCTCCTCCGGGGACTCGAAGTAGTGGTGCCGGTCCTTGTATGTCACCCACAGGCGCGCAGGCTGCAGCATTCCAAATCTGACCTGCTTGGCATGCAGCACCGCCTTCGTCCGGTTGAACCCGGCCCGCCGCTTAGCCACCTCCGCACTCCAGTCCTGGTAGATTCGCACTACCGAATTCTCCCACTTGCTGCTCCTCTCTTTCTTGGCCCAGCACAGCACACACTCCCGGTCGCTGAATCGATGGAACCGCACCAGCACCGCTCGCGGGGGTTCATTTACCTTGGGCCTCCTGGCCAGCACTCTGAGCTCCCTCAAGCTCCTGGGGCAAATGGAAAGACCCCGCTCCCATCAACGAGCTCAACATCGTGGTCACATACGACGGGAGATCCGACCCCTCCGCCAGGCCCAGGATCCTCAAATTCTTTCGCCTCGTGCGAACGTCCAGCTCCTCCAAGCGGTCTTGCCACTTTTTGTGGAGTGCCTCGTGCAACTCCACTTTCCCCACGAGGACCACGGCCTCCTCCTCCCGCTCAGTGGCCTGCTGCTGCAACTCCCAAATGGACACCTCCTGGGCCGCCTGGGTCTCAAGCAGCCTGTTGGTAGTCGCATTCAGGGAGTCCAGCAACTCAGCCTTCAGCTCCGCAAAACAGCGCAGGAGAGAAGCTTGCTGCTCCTGCGCCCACTTCCACCAGTCCTCGGGTGTTCCGCCGGCCGCCATTTTGTCCTTCTTCCCCCGCTTTTCTTGGGGAGCTGCTGCAACTTTTTCCTTTGCCCCACTCCGGGTGAGCACCATAAATTATGGGGAATGCTCCTCTAGACACGTTCCCCCACCGGGACTCGTCGAGACAGCGCCGTTTGGGGCCCTCAAATCGGCCCAAAAGTCCTAAAGTAGCGGGAGCTGCCGAACGTGCGGCTTAGCTCCGCATAGCCGCAACCGGAAGTCCATCCTGAGCCATCTATAATTCCCCCCGTCCCTGTCCCCGACCAGGGCGGCCACAGACTGAGTCCGCAGCTGCCACGCCAGCATCTCGACCGGCAATATGTGGTTAGTTCCACACCGTCGGGAACTTGGCTGGTCGGGAGCGGAGGTTTGCTGGGCAGGCCTCTGGCAATGGGCCCCCGGCCGCATGACGTACTCCGCAGTCACGCCGACTTTCGGGGCCCACAGAATTGCCGGACCGATGGTGGACCCGATTTCGGCATGAAACTGGATTCTCCACCCAGGCGCCGGCTGCGATTTCAGTGCGTGGCTGCCTTGGTAACTTTAAAGTAGAGTTGCTCTCCTGAAAGTGTTTTGAATCTGCTGGTTGGAACTGAATCAGAATCTCAGCAAAAGAACCAGTCCCATTCAAGTGGGATTACAGAGTGCTGGGCAACGCCCTTGAAAGAGGTTTTGGTTTATTGGATTTTGTACTGAATTGGAGCAGCTACTAAGGGGGATCATTAAGAGTTAGATTACTGTAGCGGTTGTTTTTTCGTTGTTTGTAATTGATAACAAATTCTTGTGTTTTATATATGTTAACTACATTCTTAGAATAAACTTTGTTTTGATAAAAAAGCACCTCGGAAGTCTGATGAATCACACCCGAAGTGAAGACTTGTGCTCATCCTAGCCAAATTCAACATAAAGGTTCTGGGTCAGGTGAACTTACACTTTGGATTTCTAAGCCCTGGCCCATAACACTTATTTTTTTCATTGACGCTTTGAAAGTTTAGACTGCTCTTTTGGCCAGCCCGTTTCATGCGGGGTGATACAGTGCCATCCTTATGTGCTGGATCCCATTAGATTTAACAAAGATTTGAAACTCTTTGGTTGTGACAGCGGGACCATTGTCTGAGACGATCACCTCTGGTAGGCTGTGAATGGCAAATATTTGATGCAGTTTGTTCATGGTGGTCCACACAGTCATCGAAAGCACAAGTTGAATATCCAGCCACTTCAAATGGCCGTCTACCGCAATCAGAAACATCATACCCAAAAGTTCAATGTGGAGCATAATCCACAGATGCCCGGCAACTCTCAAGGCTGCGAACTTCCTGCAGATGGAAGGGTGTGATGAGTTGAACACTGTTTGTATCAGTTGACCATGCTTTCGACCTCGTGGTCAATCTTTGAGCAACAAATACAACACCTGGCCAACATTTTTCATCTTGGCCTGACCAGGATGACTGCTCTGCAATTTCTAGAGAAGAGGGTGGCACTATCACTCTGCAACCCCACAGGAGAACCCTGTCCTTACAAGTCATTTTGTCCCTACATTGCAAACAGTGTCTGATCTGTTCTAACTTCTCAAAATGCCAGTCTGTGAGAACCATCCTTTTAACTTTTGACAACACAAAGTCTCTCTTGGTCCACATCTGGTTTAGCTCACTAAGCTAAATCGCTGGCTTTTAAAGCAGACCAAGCAGGCCAGCAGCACGGTTCGATTCCCGTACCAGCCTCCCCGGACAGGCGCCGGAATGTGGCGACTAGGGGCTTTTCACAGTAACTTCATTGAAGCCTACTCGTGACAATAAGCGATTTTCATTTCATTTCATTTCATTTCATCTTCTGGATGAAATAGGTCAAATGTCAAGAAGATTTAGAGCCAGATGATCTTTTGTGGCGTGGCAATCTCGGATACTGTTTGTCGCAGTGGAAGCCTGCTCAAAGGATTTACATCTGATACGAGTTCCCGGTTTATGCTGAAAGGTATACGAATATATGGTCAAGAGCAGTGCCCATCTTTGCGCTTGGGCCGATGCTACTGGTTGGATGGGTTTATCTTCATGAAAAATGTCAAGCAATGGTTTAGTGCCAGCATAAACGTATTGATGACATTTTTCTAGTGGTATAAAGGACCTGCAAACTTGCTTTGTCTGGGAATATTTGTTCTCAGCATCTGACACTGTTTTGGGTGCGAAGGAGACGGGCCTTTCCACACCATCTTCCATTTTGTGCGAGAGTACCGCACCGATGCAATAAGGTGATCGCACGTCACGGCTCTGGGTTTATCTGGGTTGAAATGGACCAGAAGACCGACGACGGCAAAGCCGGTTTGACCTGATCGGAAGACTTTGTCTGAGAATCTTCCCACTTCCAATGTTGGTGCTTCTTCAGCAGTTGATGCAGGGGAACCAAAATGGTAGACACAGAGTAAAAAGCAGCCTTAATAATTGACCATCTCAAAAAAGAACTCCTATTCAAATGGTTACCTTGGTTCAGATGCCCATTTTATTGCCTTTATCTTCTCTTGGAGTGAGTGCAATCTCTTTGCATCAATTCTAAACCTACGTGACCTCATCCGCCTGAAACATGCATTTCTCTCACTTTAGCTAAATATCGCCTTCTCTAAACCTCTGAAGGACTTCTTCAAAATTGGCTCGTGTGTTCCTCTGGTGTTGCTCCCTCGGACATTGTCCAGATAAACGACAGCCTTTGGGATACCCTGCAGAAGGCTCTGCATTGTGTGTTGAAATACAGCGGAGGCAGATTACATACCAAAGGGCAGCCTCGTATATTGGAACAAGCCTTTGGGTATTTGTCATGATGTTATCCACGAGGATATCCCAACTTGGAACGCTTGGGGCCTATAGTTTTGTTTGGTGTGAGGAGACAAGTGAAACCCAAGTGAGAATAAATAGCCCAGTTGTCGTGTAACAATTATTAAAAACTGTTTATTAAAGTAAGACTTACCCTGTTCCCCACACAACATCCTACTTGTGACAATAAGCGATTATTATTATTAGATTACAGGAGGATATGGATGGGCTGATCAGTGACAAATGTGATTCAATCCGGATAAATGTGAGGTGATGCACTTGGGCAGGACAAATAAGGCAAGGGAATACATGATGAACATCAGTACGGGTCTAGTACCCTCAATTCCCAAGCCTACTCTGACCAAATCCCAACAGCCAGGTCCGCACCTAAGCACCCGATAGGCTAACGTTTGCACACTCCCTCCCCATAGGCTCCGGCCCGGATATATGGCCCACGAAGCTTCGCCTCATAAAGGCCCCATGCTACTACAAGTTACATATCCAGACCCCATTTAAATGAGAAGAGGGTTCCTACCTCTGCTACCCTTTCAGGCAGTGAGCTCAAAACCCTGACTACCCTCTGGGTCAAAAATGTTTTCCTCCTCTCCCCTCGAATCTTTCAACCAATCACTTGAGATGTGTGCCCTCTGGTCTCTGACATCGCTGCTCAGATAATTAGGTCCTTCCCATCCACTCTATTCCGGCCCCTCACCATTTTGTACATCACAATCATATCTCCCCTCAGCCTCCTTTGTTCCAAGGACAACAACCTCAAACTAACCAACCTTTCCTCATAACTGTATTTTTCCAAAAGACCAATGCCAAAAGACGTTTAATGAACAGGTAGCATACCACATCCTCTGGGAATCACAGAATAATACAGTGCACAGCCACATGAAACACACCACCTGCCTACGTATTTGCCATTTGCCCATTTGGTAAAGGGGGATGTGGGGGGGGGGGGGGGGGGGGGGTGATGCAGAAGCTCAGGATCTTGTACCACAATGTGTAGCCATCTTCCTTACCAGCATAACATGTATACTAAACCTTAAAACCCATCTTTTGAGATTGAGCCTCATGTTGATATACAAACCAGGACTCATTACAATTAGATAAAGAGCTATAGCTCTCAGTGCATCTAACTTTTGAAATTTTGATGATTGACACTTTCCTACATTTCACATTGAAGAGGTGACCCATGGTGCTGTGCTGTGCTTGGTTAAGGTGGATCACGGGGCCAATAACCTTTGGCACCTAGTGGAGCAGAAAGATACATATTTAAGGACAGTAGCAGTATGATTATGAATGAGTGAAGAAATAAAGAAAGGAATACAAAGTTAAACTAGATATGATTTTGGAGGAGGCCAGTAGCTGGATTGCCTAATTCCCAGAATCTCCAAGGCCCCCTCGTTATAAGGCAGTAGGGATTCCCACTCTATTGAACAACCTCCTGTCTATGCATTTTCGGTTGGTACAGTATCAACAGGCTTATACTGAAGTGCATGTGGTCTAAAGCAACAGTCTGGAGGAAGCAAACTGTGAGCAATATTAACAAGCACGGTAGCATGGTGGTTAGCATAAATGCTTCACAGCTCCAGGGTCCCAGGTTCAGTTCCCGGCTGGGTCACTGTCTGTGCGGAGTCTGCACGTCCTCCCCGTGTGTGCGTGGGTTTCCTCCGGGTGCTCCGGTTTCCTCCCACAGTCCAAAGATGTGCGGGTTAGGTGGATTGGCCATGCTAAATTGCCCGTAGTGTCCTAAAAAGTAAGGTTAAGGGGGGGGGTTGTTGGGTTACGGGTATAGGGTGGATACGTGGGTTTGAGTAGGGTGATGATTGCTCGGCACAACATCGAGGGCCAAAGGGCCTGCTCTGTACTGTTCTATGTTCTAAGTGCTACCATTCAGAGAGCAGAAAATGTCTTGCTCCTCAGCTCCCAGATTCGGTGGACAGCTGCCATTGTGTTTACCCTTTCAGCTACTTCCATCATATAGCTCTGACATGGACATTCATGGTAGGTTGTCTACTAATCCTAAAATGACCGTGCTTCCTGGAGCAGCATGATCAAAGTTGCTTTATTAAATGGATCAGTTCGGCCTGTTTTTCTCCTTGCAACCACTGCTGCAGTTTTCTGTTGTGAGATGATTTTAAGAATGAGCAGCAGCCCACAAACTGTTTTCCCTCATGATATCAGACACCATTTACTCATGTTCTCTCAGTGCTTTAGATGCTGACACCAGACACAAATGTAAATAAGGTCACCGCACATGATACTGCAGGGTCAGATATTCAGGGACACACATGATATGTTATCTGTCCTGGTCTAACATTGACTGCAACTGGATGCATTAAAACGAGAAACAGGCTTCTGACACAGGAGATGGTCCAACACTATTTTATTGAACCTGTTGATCGCTGTACATAATCTGCTGTGGGTGGACACTCTGTTCACCTAACTGATAATCTCCTACTGGCCTGACCAGACTAGCTCTCTATCACATGGTGATGATCTTCATTGGCCTGTGCACTGTGACTATCTCCCTAGCCGTGTCCTGTGAGCAAGAGAGAGCCTTAATGCCCTGTGGGCTTTATAGTGGTGGTGTCCTGTCTGGTGATTGGTTGTTCTGTGTCGTGTGTGTGCATTGGTTATCCTGTGTGTCAATCACTGCCTGTCTCATCTGAACCAGCCGAATTCCTATCTTTCCACAAGTGTGACTTGCACCAGTGATGCGACCATCATTTCACTCTGAGACACGAGTTGGAGTAAACTGTGGCTTTAATCGGCTTACAACTGAGCCTGCCTGCGACGGCACGATACTGAGGGCGGTCTCACAGGACCGCAGCACTTATACTCCCTAAAGGGGGCGGAGCATATGGCGGAGCCTGTACATGCTCCTCATCTTCCCCTGTGGGCAGAGCTGCACAGTGGCTCACAGATGGGGCCCACAGGGACAACAGTAAGGTACAGTGTGAATTACCAGTTACACATTCACCACAACCAGGAAGCCTTGGCAGTTAATGCCTGTTGACAATACGTATTGCTGGGTTAGAATCCAAAAATGGTTCAGCATCCTGATAGCAGCTTTAAGGATCGCAGAGGCCCTGGAGAGTCAGCCACTCGGCTGACTAGGTGTCACTTTCAGCTGAAAACTGAGGATCTGCATCTCTCAATCCTTCTAATGTACACTAGCAATGGAAAAGTAAGATGAATTCACTTACTTTCATGATACAAGTAAAGGTAATTAAATTGAATGACTATTTTGTAATGAGCAGTATACAGCATTGTACTGTTTGTGAACACACTACGGTAATGATTTGAAGAAAATGCCACATAGCTTGCATCAAGGAGGTATGCAAAATAAAAAATTGGCCCAATTTAGGTTTATCAAGAAAAATCTTCAGATCAGCTCGTCAATAAATGGCTCTTGTGCTGATTAAATTCTGAGGTTACAGTCTGAGGCACTCGATCAAAGCATGGCAGTTAATCACTTCTGGGACAATTCTGCTGAACAGATACTATCACACTATCTTTCTGAATTTTAAGGCACATAGTGTTATTTAAGTTTGATTATATTTTATTATGAAGTGTTACAGTAACTGCAATATATTCCTGACCAAGCAAATTGTTGTGTAGATTTCTGGTTACTTCTGAAGTTGACTTCAGGAAATTAAGTTCAAGAAGAAAGTTGTAAATTTGGCTCGTCATGGCCAGTTTATTGAAAATGCTTACTTAGCTCTGAGCTGCCTGATGTGTGCGGTGCTGGAAATTGCAGGTCCATTCCTCATGATTAAGTCCACTTCCCTGTGAGCACGTTCAGCATCAGCACTTTGCACCCAGTCCACTTTGAAAAATCAACACACAATGGGGTGGGGAGACCCGGGGCGGGATTCTCTGCCAACGCCAAAATTGGGGATGGCGATTGGGTGGAGAATCGGTCGTGACGCTGAAATCGTGGCCAGTGCTGGGTTCACACTAAATCACCGATGCCTCAACAGCAAAGTCAATGCGCTCCACTCTGCATGTACGATAAACGCCATTTGCATATCATTAGCGGGCCTGACCCGGGATTCTCCCGGGCCTCTGTGATCCTCCACCGGGGGAGGGGAGTCCTGACTGAGGTTCGCTTGTGTTTTTAAAACTGGCACCATGGTTGATGAGGGACAAAGAGGAGGTAGGACATGGATGCCGGTCCTCACACTGGCCGGGCTGGCTGGTGGAGGGGAGGGGGGTGCGCAGGGGATGGGCTGTGGGATAGGGCGACCCCCCCACGGGACCGGGGTGTCCGGACAAGGCCCACCATTGCCGCAAGGCAACCATCTTGCTGTGCCTCCTACGAATCACCTGCCATGGCCCTTGGTTTTATAGAGTGGCACCGGGAACCTGGGTGCCCCCACCATACCCAACTTCCACCACACCACCCCCGCCCGCAACCGGCCACCACCGGGGCATCACGTGGACCACCATGGGCAACACCCACAGTAGCCCCTACAGGGGAGTGACAGACGGGGGGCACGGCGCGTACTGCTAGCAAGGGCAGCGCCAGCCGAAGGAACTCCTGTCAGCAGGGATGGGCACCGATGTGGCTAGCGATGTGTGGGTGAGGAGGACATGCAGGGATAGGTTCCACAGTTCAAACTGGGGTCACCAAGTAGCCCGTTGGACCTGTTGGGCATGGCGATATGCACCACACTAACGTGTCAGTCTTTCACCCCGTGCAGACAATAGATATTGGAATTCAACCAGTGATGGTGGCCTTCCCCCTAGTCACCAGAGCCTTGGGGATGCACTGAGGCTGTACGAGCCGGAGCTGCTCGGGAAGAGGAAGTTGCAGCAGCGGAGCCTGCCCCAGAGAAACAGGAGGCAGCTGGTGAGGGTACAGAGTGGCCTCCCAACAGGATAAGGAGGAGGAGGGAAGAAGGCACCGCATGAGGGCTCGTGTGTACCGGCAGTGTCTGTCTTTCAAAGACCTGCCGGACCGGGCATGCCGTCGAGGACTCCATCTGAGCAAGAGGATGGTGTGACATATCAGGGGAATGGGGAGGATGGTAAAGGTGATGGTTACCCTGAAACTCTATACCACTAGGTCCTTCCAGGCACCGAGTGGGGACTGTACAGGATCTCACAGAGCCCGAAGCACAGGCGCATTTGCACCGTCGGGACCACGCCTCATCCGACGAGGAGAATGAGGAGGAGGGTGAGGATGGGTAGGCACGGGAGGCCGCACAATGTTGCGCCAGGGCCTAAGCGCACTGAATGCTGTAATCGCCTCCAGACGCACCGACTAGGAGGCCTGGCCAGTGGCACGGCCATCCCATCCCATGAACACGCGCATTGTGCCATGCCACCCCACCCTTGCAAACCCCTCCGTGATTCTTACCTGCCTCACTACGGTGTGCGAGCACTGGGTTAGCAGTAACAGCGAGTCTGGTCCATGGGATGGAGAAGGATGATGGAGGAGGATGATGACGACCTACTCTGGTATGAGCTCTGGTGCTCCGCATCATTTGACAACATCTGACTCCTGCCCACGGTAGCACATTTCACAGTCCACCTGCATGATCCCTGCATACGAGCTGGTTTTTTCTTCACACGGACCCACCAACCCCTGGGGTGGTGGAGGCTTCACCCAGCACTCGACAGCCATCCCAGCACTCCCCCTGCAGCTAGCCCAGCCAATCCCTGACAGCTTCTGACAGAGCACTGAGGCAGGTTGCCATGTAGTGCACATGTGTTTATTGTGAACATATATGTACAATTTTGTGCCCTAGTCCTTATCGCTACCTTATATGCTGCACCCATGCCAACCTAACTGATGTCTGCCTTTCTGGCCTTACAGGCCGTATCGCTCCATCCAGGTGGATCTCTGGCGGTACATCGGGAATGGAGGTGGCCTGCTGCTATTCCCGCCTTGTGACCTGGCTCCTCTTCGGTGGCCATCTTCTGAATGAGCCTCACTGCTGCCTGGGTGTCCCAGGTGGCATGGTGCTGCCCTATTCTGCCCTCTGCCCATGAGATGCGCCAGGGACAGGATGTGTTGGGGGGGGGGGGAGGCTTATGCACTGCAGTGTTGCTGCACCTCCCTGCGGGAGTCACCGGAATGGGCCCCATGACCACCTTCCTTGGGGTGCTGGGTGGCCTCTGCGCTACTCCATGGGACAGGATTGTGAGCGGAGCTAACTCCTGAGACTTCACTGCCACCTGGCGCTGCAAGTCCAAGAGGCCCGCTCTCACCTTGACTTAGGGTCTCCATGCTCATGGTGGTGGCACAGGGAGTAGACCACCTCCATCTGAGACTGGACCACATCACTCATTGACTGTGCCACCACCTTCTGGGTATGTTCCACATCAGCCAGTGACTGCGCCATCTCCCTCTGGGACTGGCCACCTCCCTCGGTGTCTACGCCACATCGGCCAGCACCCGGGCAATGCCTCTGATGCTCTCTGTTATGGCTCGCTGTGACTGGGCCATGCTCTGGAATGCCGCTGCAATGTCCAGGTGGCTCTGGTACATGGCTGCCTGTGAGAGAGTATCCCTGACCTGAGCCTCGGCCAGTGCCTGCACAGATTGCCCCAGGCTTTGGACATCTTGACCCATGGCAAAACCTTCACCCCTAAGGCCACCACCGTGGACGCCACCCTTGCAATGTTGGCCTGGGTGGCACGCTTGGTCGGCACCATCTCCTGCCCCTGCAGGCGGTTGGACCTCTCCCACTGCAAGCGTTGGATCATTGCTGACAATCCCTCATGCAAGCTCAAGACCCTTCTGGACGGCAGCTCGTCCCTGGGTACGGCCCACCTTCCGACTGTCTGTCCCTTCGGGTTTTCCTACCTCCACGTGTTGTACCACAGCTCGTGTGTGGTGAGCACCAGATAGTGCCCCTGGAGACTCTTCACTATAATGCTCAACCAAAGTGAGTGTTTCTGGGATGGTGGGGGGGTGTTGCTGTGATGGGAAATCTGTGTATTCCCCAGCTCACAAGTACAGAAAAGGCCCTTCAACCCATCGGGTTTGCACCGCCGTATGAAAGGCACCTGATCTGAGCAACCACAACTCAGTGGGATCTCACTTCATGGCCTGATGCCGACCTCCACCTCAGTGACTGCCCACCGACCACGTCCAGGGACCTCTGTCTGCTGTGGTGAGGGGTCGCTGGTGCGGTGGCCCCCCTCCAGTCTTCTCCCTCTCTCGGCAATTATGAGCGGCCTTCTCCTGGCGGGAGGGTGGGGGAGGGGAACAGAAAGCACAAATTTTGATAGTCTCACGCATGCTGCCCAGGGGTTGGTTAGCTAGTGGCTTCAGTGGCCAGGGCACCCGGCCATGGCAGTCGGTATGTTTCCTAGCAGGTGGTGCAAGGTGGGCATTCGGCCAACCTCCGGAGGGGGAGGGGTGGTTATGGATGTGTAAGTCGGGGGTTGGTGCTAGGGGCACAGTGGTGTCTACTCATCCTGGCCACCCTGAGGAGGTTGCAGAGTTGTTTACAGCACTGTTGGCCGGTCCTGACTGTGTTGCCCGCACAGCGATCATGACCTATGCCACCTGCGTCCAGGCATGGAAAATGGCGGTGGATGGCAGCCTCCTTCCCACCCCGGGGTACAGGGTTGCCCGCCTCTCCTCCACGGTGTCTGGCAGGGTCTCCAGCTCAGCATCAATGAAACAAGATGCTGCTGCTCTTGCTGCCGCCATGTTGGCTGGGATGGTGTGTGTGGAGAGTGAATTGTGTATATGTGGGTGCAGCTTGTTGGCCTCCTGAGTGTCAATCGCGAATCCAGCACCGTTTCTCATTGGAATCAATTGTGTTCCATATGGCACCGGTACTAGCCCTTTAACGGTCGGTGAATTGGTCCAGGTGCTGTCGTAGAACTCCACTAATCCTGTCCTGGTGTCAACACTTAGGGAGGGATTCTCCTGTACCCGGCGGGGCAGGGGGTCCCGGCGAGACGGTGTGGCATATACCACTCCGGTGTCGGGCCACCCCAAAGGTGCAGAATCCTCTGCACCTTCAGGGGCTAGACGGGCGCCGGAGTGGTTTGCGCCCCGCCAGCCGGCATGTTCCTGAGACTAAGGGCGGGATTCTCCAACACCCCGCCGGGTCGGAGAATCGGCAGGGGGCGGCGTGAACCCCGCCCCCGCCGAATTCTCCGGCGCCGGAGATTCAGTGGGGACGGGAATCGCACCGCGCCGGTCGGCGGCCGCTCGCAGTGGACCCCCGGCGATTCTCTGACCCGCAATGGTCGTGCCGGCCGGGGCTGAAGGGACTCCGCCGGCCAGCGTGGGTCGGCGCATGCACGGGAGCGTCAGCAGCTGCTGACATCATCCCCGCGCATGCGCAGGAGGGTTCACCTATGCGTTGGCCATCACGGAGGCTGACACGGCCGGTGCGTAAGAAAAGAGTGCCCCCATGGCACAGGCCCGCCCGTGGATCAGTAGGCCCCCGATCGCGGGCCAGGCCACCATGGGGGCACCCCCTCAGGGTCAGATCGCCCCGCGTCCCCCCAGGACCCCAGAGATGCCTGCGTCGCCAGGTCCTGCCGATAAGGGACCTAGTCCAATGTACGCCAGTGGGACCTGCATATTACGAGCGGGACTTCGGCCCATTGCGGGTAGTTTTAAATAGTCTTAATGCAACATGATTGTGTGAAAAATGTTAAGTGTTCACCTGGAATAATCATTTTCTATATTTGCCCCTCACTGTTGACATCCAAGTGCTCCTGCTCTACCCCAAGTTCCCAACTATGAACTGAAGCTCACGTTCTCGAGTTCAAGCTCATTAATGTGCCACTGTGACCTTTTCCCATAAAGATGAGCTTGTGAGTTGTCAGCCTCAAGTGAGGTTACCAGGCTTTGGTTAATAGTGGCATTTTTGCAACTTGGATCCATGATTACTAAGAATTAGGGGGGTCAGTGGTGCACAATGGCACAGAGACATCAGGTTTGGTGATAGTTGGGTGCTGTATGCACATTCAGCAAATGATGTTGACCTCATGCTATAAAATGAGATCAGCTCATTTAAATAAATAAATTATATTCCAGAAATCATGTGGTTTCATAACTGAGATGGCAGCAAAGGGGTCCTGGCCAATCGGAGAGAATTAATGCTACCTCACCCATGATCTAAGAAACACATTTCCAAGGTTAAATTGTTGCTCAGAAATTTGTTTTTTACATAGATCTCTGATCATATTAAGACAATTTCCAAAAGCAGAATTGTGGATAAATAATGCAGATGTTTTTTCAGGAATCCTATATCGGTATCACCCAGTCATACACAAGTGAAAGTAGATGTTGGGCATGAGTTGACCAAATGGGAACTATGTCCCATAGCACGAGCGTTTAGCCGCATGTTTCCCAGCACTTGCAGGGCTGAGAAACACAATGCTATCTAACGTGACGCCGGTTAGATATGGGGCTTCAGCGGGGAACACGCGGTCAAAGCCACACTTGTTCCTATTTCCTGCAC
Source organism: Scyliorhinus canicula (assembly GCF_902713615.1). NCBI lineage: Eukaryota > Metazoa > Chordata > Chondrichthyes > Carcharhiniformes > Scyliorhinidae > Scyliorhinus > Scyliorhinus canicula. The sequence continues at coordinate 98,508,600 of NC_052148.1, forward strand.
TGAGGAGCCCTGCTCGCCAAAACGTCTCTGCGCCGGTCGAGATCGGGACACCATTTTTCAATGACAGACCCCGTCTCCACCCTGAAACCTCCGGTGACCGGAGAATTGGCGCCGGCGCGGCGTCGATTGGGGGTCACGGGTGAATCTCCCCACGCGATGGGACGAGTGCCCGCCGAGTTAGGCTGAGTCCCGCCAGCGTCGTTCTAGTGTGGTCCTACCCGGCGGGTCCTCAGCGTTCATGCTGCGGGGGGCGGCCTGGTGGGGTGGATGGGGGATCCGACTCCGGAGGGCTTCCACGGTGGCCTGGCCCGCGATCGGGGCCAACCGATCGACGGGCGGGCTTATCCCAGTGGGGGCTTATCCCGGTGGGGGCCTATGAGACAGCAACCCACGCGCATGCGCAAACTTGCTCCGGCCATGGCGCGCATGCACAAACTCACGCTGGCCATGGCGCCATGCACGGACCCGCGGTGTCCATCCTGACGCCCGTAATTGCAGCTAGAGCTGCGTGAAGCGTTCCAGTGCTGTACTGGTCCCCTGTGCGGCACAGGATCGGTGATCCTAGGGGCCTGTTGACGCCTCCGTAAAACGCTCCGGCGTTTACGTCGGCATCAACACTTAGCCCCAGGATCGGAGACTCCCGCCCGTTGTCTCCCATTTAATGCAGAGATGAGGAGAGATTAATTCTCTGAGGGTTGTTAGCCTGTGAAATTCTCATCCCCAGAGAACAGTGGAGGCTGTGTCATTGAATATTTTTAAAGCTGATTTACATACTCTTGATTGACAAGGGAGTCAAAGGGTATCAGGGTTAGACAGGAAAGTAGAGTTGAGGCCACAATCTGATCAGCCATGATCTTATCAAATGGTGGAGCATGCTCCAGGGGCCAAATGACCTACTCCTGTTCCTAATTCATATATATGTACGTTCGTATCCAGGCAACTAAAATCCCTGTTGTCTGGAACCATTCTGGTATATCTTTTCTGGTATCTCTCTAAAACCTTCACCTCCTTCCTAAATGCAATTCCCAAAATTGGACACAATAGTCCTGTAGAGGCCGAACCAGTGTTTTAGAAAGATACATCATAATCTCCTTGCTGTGGAACTCTGTGCCTCTATTTATAAAACCCACAAGCCTTTTTCTCCACTTTCTCAACCTACCCTGCCACCTTCAACAATCTGCCCTGGTTCTCTTTGTTCCTGCACCTCCTTTAGAATTGTACCTATTATTTTATATTACCTCCATATCACTTCAATGCTCTGCTTTCGAATGCATTTATCACGTGGTTACCCTTTCCACCCACCTGTCTACGCCCACTTGAAGTCTCTCACAAACCCCCCTCAAGCTCATTATACTTTTAAGTTTTATGCCATCTGCTAATTTTGAAATTGTACCCCGCTACACCAAATCTAGGTCATTAATATACATCAAGTGAAGTGCAACGTTATCCTCGCTCAGTATATTATAACAGATTCAAATTGATGCAAATCAGGTTTGTGCCCTTCCTGAACCTGATCGCATCACCAGGATGGGCTCTGGAAGATCGCGTACTGAAATCCCACCGGCACAAATCCCATTTTCGGTGCCTCATAATACTTACTGGCCTTACAGGATTTGCGGCAGTGGCTAATGGGCCCGCTAAATCCCGCTTCGAGGCACAATGAGAAAAATAGACGAGGGCCGGGATTCACCCATGCCTGGCGGGGTGGGGGGTCCCGGCAGGATGGAGTGGTGTGAATCACTCCAGCGTCGGGCCTCCCCAAAGGTGCAGAGAATTCCGCACCTTTAGGGGCTAGGCCCGCGCCGGAGTGGTTCCCGCTCCGCCGGACGGTACGAACGGACTTTGGCGCCCCACCAGCCAGAGCCGAAAGGCCTTCGGCGGAAGTCCGCGCATGCGCCAGAGCGTCAGCGGCTGCTGACGTCATACCGATGCATGCGCAGGGGAGGGGGTCTCTTCCGCCCCCGCCATGGTGAAGGCCATGGCGGGGGCTGAAGAAAAAGAGTGCCCCCGCGGCACAGGCTCGCCCGTCGATCGGTGGGCCCCGATCGCGGGCCAGGCCACTGTGGGGGCACCCCCGGGGTCAGATCGGCCTGCGCGCCCCTCCAAGGACCCCGGAGCCCGCCCGCACAGCTAATCCCGCCGGTACTAGAGGTGGTTTGAACCACGCCGGTGGGAAAGGCCATCGCGGGCCAGAGAACCGCTGCGGGGGGCCCGCCGACCGGCACGGTGCGATTCCCGCCCCTGCCGAATCTCGGGAGGCGGAGAATTCGGGACATGGCGGGGGCGGGATTGCCGCCGGCCCCGGACGATGCTCCGAACCTCCTGGGGGGGTCGGAGAATTCCGCCCCAGGTGTTCACCATTTGGCAATTGTAGGAATAAGCAAAGTATTCTTAGTTTTCTCTGCTATCCATATTATTTCCAATTTATTTATCTCCTGAAGGCATGTTTGCTGCCCTTTAGGAGTAATCTTCGCGATTGACAATATTTTCATAATACTACAGTATCATGAGGTTTTCACTTAACTAAGATTCAAATGCCTGCATTGATTCAAAGGGGGTTATAGAATAGAACATCAGAAATCTCCAAAATAATAATTGCTTGCTGCATGTTACACAACCTCACAGCAAAGTGACCTTGTGGTGCAGCAGAAAGAGATGAGAGAAAACAGCAATCATAGATAGTATATGGCCCTGACCAAGTAACAGAAGGCTTGTCTACACAAGAAACTAGTTATTAAGCAAGCTACTCTAACAGTGTATACATTTAGTTAATCACGAACATTCAGTGCACAATAATCATCTGTGAGAGTAAAGGGAGGCCTGTGAATGCAATAGGGTAAAAGGAGCATTATAGGGAGAGATAAAAAGGGGGAGTGAGAGATAGAGAAAGAGAAAACAAGAACTGCAGAACAGAGGACACAGTCGGATGAAATGAGCATTAGGGATGGGATGCTGGGACGAGAGAGGAAAGAGAGCATTGTGTGAGCAGCGGAAGGTGTGAAAGAGCTGCAGGATAAAAGAAGTGATGAAAAAAGAGTGAGAGAGCACGCACTGAGAGGATAAATCAGAAAAAAGTGAATGAGTAACGCACCGGACAGCGGGTAAGTAATTGGTTGTTCAAAGAGCCTGAAGGAGAGGAGCATGGACCTGAAGGAGTTTGGGGGTGCAGCAACAGAGTGGAAGTGCTGATTGGATAGTAGGTGGTACACAAATCTTTAATAAATCTTTAGTTAACTTCAGTTCAGCTTAGTCAGTCTAATAAGTAGTCATGGCAGGAAGCATGAGCCCCGTGGAATGCACTTGCCGTTCCAAATGAGAACTCTAGCTCACTTCTTGGCTTCTATCACATGTGCAGAACCTGTCAGTTGAGGAGCTTGACGGGCAGCACGGTGGCCTAGTGGTTAGCACAACCGCCTCACGGCGCTGAGGTCCCAGGTTCGATCCCGGCTCTGGGTCACTGTCCGTGTGGAGTTTGCACATTCTCCCCGTGTCTGCGTGGGTTTCACCCCCACAACCCAAAAAATGTGCAGAGTAGGTGGATTGGCCACGCTAAATTGCCCCTTAATTGAAAAAATAATTGGGTAATCTAAATTTATAAAAAAAAAAAAAAGTTGAGCTTGTGTTCAAAGTTTTGGAGCTTGAGCGGGAACTGGAGTCACAACAGTGCATCTCTGGGGCTGAGACCTACATGGATGGCACAATTCTGGTTGAACTCATCCCACAACTTAAGAACGGTGTTCAGGCAGAGAGAGAATGGTGACTACCAGATAGGTGAGGAGGATCATACAGATAGTGTAAGTGTCCCCTAAGTGCACTTTACCCTGCAAATAATATTCTATCCTGAGTATGGAAGAGATTGAGGGTTCCTCTGTGGAGTGCAACTGAAGCCAAGTGCACAGCACACGTGGATCAGCTGTACAGGGGGGCAGAAGGAAGATCAGGAAAGCAATAATGATCGAGGATTCTATAGTTAGAGGAACAGACAGGCATTTCTGTGGACCCATACATGAATCCAGAATGGTATGTTGTCTCCCTGATGTCAGGGTGTCCTTGAGCAACTGCACTGTACTCTGAGATGGAAGAAAGAGGGAAGAGGTACTCCTGGCAGATTTTAGGGAGAGTCATAGAATCCCTACAGTGCCGCAGTAGGCCATTCAGCGCACCGAGTGTGCACCGACCCTTGGAAAGCACACCCTACCTAGGCCCATGCTCTCACACTATCCCCATAACCCCACCTCATTTTATAGACACAACAGGGCAATTTAGCATGGCCAATCTAGATAACCTGCAAATCTTTGGACAGTGGGAGGAAACCAGAGCACCTGGAGGGAACCCACACCGGGTACACGGAGAAAGTGCAAACACTACACCTACAGCTCAAAAAGCACCTCCCTAGTTCGTCATGACCCCTCCACGTCCATGGGATGAGGGTTGCAGAGATCTTACTCATCAAGGTGCTGGAGCTGGGGAATCTTTAAGTGCCTACTGACCAGTCTGTGCAGGAGGGTGATGGCGACTCAACAGTGAGGAATGGTCTGTGATGCTGCTCAGCTATTGCTTCTATCTTACTCCTGTCTATCTGCTGCCAGCAGGCTGACTCCCCGGCTCAAGTCTGAGGGAATTTCAGCCCTAAATTCCTTTGTCCCTTAGCACCAGAGCAGTGTTATGTGCAGAGGTCTAGGGTCCACTGATTCATACCCGAGTCCTTTAACAATGAATGAACGATCTGTTATGAGAGTGCCGTCCTGTCTGCCTGACATTGTGGGCCTGTCAGAAGATCTTTGTCCAGATAGGCATAAGTTCTATGCCATTGGGAGGAGGGCTAACGAAAGTGATGCTGTATGGTTGTGAAGACCAACACTGTGACTCTACAATTCTTTACACTTTGTGATGAATACAAGAAATGTTCATATTTCATAGGTTGTATTTTTGCAGTAATATTATGAAAACTAAGGTTAAAATGATTACAGACAGTGGGCGGGATTCCCTGACCCCGGGGCCAGGTCGGAGAATTGCCAGGCCGGGTGCAATTCACGCGACGCCATCCAGACGCCAATCCGCCGATTCTCCAGTGACCGGAGAATCAGCGCCATTGCCACACCCGCCCTCCCCTTCCCTCACCTATCTCTGCACCTTATCTCTCTCACCCTGTCCTTTCTGGGACTCAGTGTTGGGTTGAAAGCAAGGCAGTTCTGCCCCATGCAATTGTCCTTTTCTGTTTTTACAGAGTTTGTTTCTACTATTGCTGCTGTTGCTGCTGCCTACCCAGCCCGTGTCTGTGCACAAACCCATCCGCCTCGGTCAGTGCAGTGTAGTAGAATTCCGTCCCCTGGAAGGTTACCAACAGTTTGGCCGGTATAACATTCCTAACCATAACCCACTTTTGTAAAGGGCTGCCTTGGCTGTGTTAAGCTCAGCCCGGCACTTGGCCAGGTCTGCCCCCATGTCCTGGTACACTCCGATCAAGTGGCCTTCCCACAGACAGGACCATGTTAGCTTTGCCCAGTTTAGAATCTTCTCCTGATCCTGGTGCCGGTGAAGATTTGCCATGTTGGCCCTTGGTTGTTCTCCTGCTTTAGGCTTTGGCCTGAATGACCTGTGGACCCTGTCTATCTCCAAGGGTTTGGGAAAGCTCACCCTCCCGAACAGCGTACCCAGCATCTGAGCCACATATTCTGTGGGGTCCCTGCTCTTGCCGGCTGACCTACGATGTGGAGGTTTTGGCCGCATGACCGGTTCTACTGGTCCTGGACCTTCCCCTTCAGTGTCCTTGTGTCGCTACCAACCTTGCCAATTCTATCTCCAAGGAGACAATTTGGTTACTCTGGTCGGTCACCACTTTCTCCAGGTCTCTGATTGTCGCCTCTTGTGCCTCCAACGTTAACTCAGCCTTTTCTAACGTCACCTTGAAGTTGGCCAGGGAGCCCAGGACCACCGCCTTCACTGTTGCCATCATTTTGAGCTTGATGGCGTCCCTGTGTTTTATTAGCTCCTGGGTCAGGAGGTTCATTCACTCGCATATCGGTGGGTAGTTGGACATGAGCCCCGGTGACCCAGCATGCTCGGGTGTGGCCAGCTTGCTGGTATGTCCCATTTCTCCTCTCGGCTTTTGCTGGTTCTACAGTCCATTCGGGTCCTTGAGTTATTCCCGGGCATTTCTTGTGTGTGTGTGGTGTGTGTGGGGGGGAAGGTGTGTGTGGGGGGGGGGGGGTGTTTCAACAGGTTTAGTGGCCTATTGTCATGCTAAAAGTCCCTATTTCCTTAATTCCTGGAGGGTGATCCACCTTTCCTGCATCCGCTCAGCACATCCCTGTCACCGGAAGTGTGGTCTAGAAGTTGACTGTTAACACTCACTTTTATCTCCAGACTGATGCAAACAATTGGAGAAAATAAAATTTACAGAGGGACATAATATAGCTCGCAATATAAACAGAAAATGCCCAGTTTTTATTCTGGAGTGCCAGCATCTGTGTTATTTTGCTTTTGCATAAGATAGTTTGGATCCAGTTTTCTCATTTATATATTCATAATCATCTGTTTAAAATTATGATTTTGGAAAGTATCATGTTTATGCTCCATTTAGCTTGTTTTATAATTCTGTGTACAATTAAAAAGCCAGAGGTTGAAAAGCTGGAGAATACATAAAATACAATTGGTTACAAAACATGACCATCATTTCACAAGTGTTAACTACTAAAATGATCTATTTTTGCCCTTACTAGATATTGGCTAATACGTTGCGGAAGGGAGTGCTTGCACCGTAATTAAATATTCTGATATTTATAGCAATTATGCTTTTTATTCTAGGCTTGTTCTACCTCAGATTAAATACCTTCCAAATTGGGTTAATTGCTACAGCAGTGATACCATTATACAAAAGTGAAGACTGGCTATAAAATGGTGATCACTCAGATACAGTTGCTTAGTAATCCACTTCAGTATTGCAAGGCAAATGAAATTTATTTCAGGATGGTTAAAAGGAGAGTGAGGGGAGGGCCCAGGGCCAGGCAGTCAGCAACACCTCGAGGAGAGTGAGGGGAGGGCCCAGGGCCAGGCAGTCAGCAGCACCCTGAGGAGAGTAAGGGGAGGGCCCAGGGCCAGGCAGTCAGCAGCACCTTGAGGAGAGTGAGGGGAGGGCCCAGGGCCTGGCAAAAAAAAAAAAAATAGGGGCTGGTTTAGCTCACTCAGCTAAATCGCTGGCTTTTAAAGCAGGCCAGCAGCACGGTTCGATTCCCGTACCAGCCTCCCCGGACAGGCGCCGGAATGTGGTGACTAGGGGCTTTTCACAGTAACTTCATTGAAGCCTACTCGTGACAATAAGCGATTTTCATTTCATTTCATTTCAAAAAAACTCCTAAACCAATTTTCTGAAAATAAGGATTGTGGAGGAGTACGGATCTGTAGTGATTTTTCCTTCAAGGGCAACACAGCAGAGTAAAGGTCACCTGGCCTGGATAACCAATTGGGACTCACTTGCGGGGGGAGTTCACCTTGGCAGAGTTATCTTAAAATTAGATGCAAACATGCTGCTGCTCTTGAAGAGCACAAAATAAACCCCTCTCTAATGAAGTCTCTGAAAGTACATCATTACAGGGTCCCTCTGGTACCTTGCATCAATGCTTATTTTCTATGTATGGATCTGGATAACCAGTACCTAAAGATGTTCCAGCAGCATCCCACTGTGGGAACTATGGTTTATCCCTCCCATCCCAGAGATTCTGAAGCTAGTTACAAAATCACCAACTGCTTTCCCTATGTGAGGTCAGCTAATTCCAAGTCATTGAGGGAGTTAGAAGACCTTTCAACCAACGTTTATATTGATCTGAGCATCGTTGCTAATGTGTAAAATTCCCCAATTATTGCTCTTATGAACCCCTCAAGGGCCACGGACTATGCTTCATCCCCATTTGCCTCTGGAGTATGAACTCTCCCAGCAATTGGGGGTTGGGTTTCCCCCTAACAAGGGGGAATCTCGCAGTATGTAATCTACAATTTGGGTGCAGGTCGAGGAGGGTGTCCCTTCAGGGAGAGGAGTTGTCAGCTTAGTATTTTTGTGCATACCTAAATAAACCTTAGTTCATTTCTATCCTACTGTGCGTTTCTATGTCTCTTGCATTGGATTCTACACGTGATTATAATTAAAAAGTATTTCAGAGACTGCAAAATGTTTTGTGGCCAGGAAAGACACTGGAAAAATGTGAATGATTGTTTTATCTTCTTTTAGGGTGATTATACATTGTGGTTTAATATTTTTAAATCACGAGGGAAACTATTTTGTTGATTCTATGATAAAGAGTGTTTGCACAATTATGTTTGCAGTGAAAACCTAGTTTTATGCTACAGTTATACTACATCAGAAAGGTTGGATTAACTCTAGAATCCGTCAACTCTGGTTTGTCTGTATGACATTGTAACTTGCAGAGGACTTGATGACAATTTGGCACAGAATAACATGCACAGAATTCCTATGTTCTGCCCGTTTGCTTGTCTGCATTTGATTCTTCTGTGTGGGAATGCTGGCTTCACAAATATCTGGTTGGAAATATAATTGAAGGTTATATTTGAGAGTAAATACAGATAACAATTAAATACAGCTTGGAACATGCTGATTCTCAAGTTGCTGGAGAGTTGGAAATATGTGCAATGCCAAGATTTAACAATGTATGACTATTAGGGAGAACTGGTATATGGGCTGAATTTTAGGCCTTGCCACAGAGGTGGTGGGGCTGGAAAATGCAGCGAGCCATTCAAAACTCCATTTACTTTGCTGGGTGTGGAAAACCCTGCTGGTGGGAAATTCCACCCTATGAGATTGAGTGGAGCAAATTGTATATGATTGATGAAAGAAATAAACTTGAGGTTGAATGTTTTTCAATCAATCAAATCAGAATATCGAAATTATAGTATCAGGAATGTGTCTTTAGCTGTCCTTTCACATTTGTAATGAATTTTAGTGCTGTAATTATAGTGGAGAATTCTCCTTTAAGGTCAGTGAAAACAAGGGTTCCTTCAATCATCAAGCAGCAGCTTTTATTGAAATGTCCAAGTTAAAGGCCATCCCAATCTCAAAGGTAAATATAAGATTCCCCCTTTCCCCTACCAGATGAACATCAGGAACCCCACTGGTCGATAATGGGAATACCTTACATGCCTCCCCTCCCCATGGATAAGAGGACCAGCCCCCCAACCACAAGCAGAAGGGGAACTCCCACCCAATGGAGGAGGGTAACTCCCTGCCACAGCCCCTGGCAGTGCCCACTGGCCATGCTGGGGCACTGCCAGCATGCCAGGGGACAATGCCCCAGACATCTCCCTCAACCCCTGGGGGGACTACAGGCACCTCTGCACCCCAAGTGTATTCATCACGACTGGTTTTCATTTTTGAAAACCAGTAATGATTTGTGCTGGTCTGTGGAGGGTAGGAGGTAGGAGGGAAGAAATGCCTTCGGCGTACATTATGGCATCAAGTCCAGTGATTTTGTGTGAACTGAATTTATTAAATTGTATGGCAATCAGATCATGCTGGCACATTTTTACCCGCTTGCGAGATTTAATGGCCACTATCGAGTTTGCACCCGGGGCTAACAAAGCCGCAAAATCGTGCCTTTAGTCTCCAGAATGGAAGATTCCACCCAACAGCGCTCCCTGTAAAATTATGTAATTTTAAAGTTTTACTTCTTAAATGACAGTAATCAAGCCTATTATTAGGTGTATTGGCAGATGTCCCATGGCATTAATCTCAGTGGACAGAGGTTACACTGCTGTAAGCAACACAATCTTTCTCGTTCTCAATGAGGCAATGTAGTATGATTCAAAACAAATGTAAGCAGAAAATGCTGGGAATCAGCAGGCCTGGCAGCTGCTGGCGGGCACAACAAGGGCTGTGTGGAACCTCCACCACTCACTGTGAAAGAAGTCTCACCCTCTGGAGCTGCTGGCCAATCTGATAGGCCGACAGCTCCATCAGCCCCAGCAGCAATAAGAATGCATTACTGGACGCTGCCAAACAGCGTGAAGACGACGAAGAAAGCCAAGGGATAGGGAGGGTTTTGGCTGGTCAGGGAGGGAGCCAAAGGGGTAAAGAAGGTTAGTTTTAAGGGGTAGGAAGGAAGGGGTGGTTCCATCTTCGATGGTCCTCACCCCGATCCACAAAGTGCAGCCCCCAAAGATTGAACCTCCCTACCTTCCCACTCTTTGAAGGTTGTATTTAAATATTTGGGCTGCTGGCTCCTGCCCGGTTGCCCACACCAAATATTTTATGACATGGGCAGCGTATTATCAGGATTTGATAACATGCTTAATTGACCCTTGATTACCAATTAAAAATAATGGATGGGCTGTTTATTTTGATGGTCACCCAACCCTTGTACTTTATTCATTTATGGGATTTGGGCATCGGCTGGCTAGGCCAGTATTTATTGCCCTTGTGAAGGTGGTGGTGGTGTGTTGCCTTACTGAACCATATGGTATATGATTGATAGGGTGAGCTCAGGAGTGGGTGGGCAGTTGGTAGAGTGGTAGCAGTCCTATTTTATGTACCCCCCCCCATTGGAAAGATGCCAAATGGGAGCACACAAAATGCAACCCCCCGTATTTAAACCAACAGTTTTTGTAAATACAGCTTTAAGCATTAATATTTTCCTTAATAGCTGCTTTTTTTCCTTTTATGTTTAGAGGTATAAAATAGAACATGTGAAGATAATATAATTTATCATTTGTTTAAAAGACAGCCTGCATCTATTTTCGGAGTTGCTTTTGCAAAGCCTGAAGGTCTAAGTCCCACTCCTGAGAGCTTCGATGCTAATTTGAGCTCCACAGTGCACATAATCTTGGCACTATGAATGCTGTCTTGACACCAAAATTGTATCTGCAACACGTGCACACACTTCCAGCATGGCATCTGCAGAATATCATCTGGGTGAAAGCATTAACACGATGTTAGAAGCCTGCATCAGAAGTATGCAGAGTACACAGGTCGCAATATCACTCCGGGTCAAGTGCTGATTTGACCAGCACTGCCCCAGTGTTCCAGTAAATGTCCTCTCTTAAACACACAGCAGAACATGTGTTTAGCCGCATTCTGCACTCCTCTTTTACCAGGTGAATTCTTCAGGTGAGAACAAGATTAACCGTAATAGAGGGAAAGTGAAGAGGAAAAGAAGACTGGCAAAGAGAGCGAATGAGAATAGAATGGCAATTAACATAAAAGGGAACACAAAAACCTTCTACTGGCATGTAGATAGCTAACGAGTAGTATGAGATGGAGTGGGCCCTACTAGGGGCATAGCAGGTGCTTTATGCTTAGAGGCACAGGGCAAGACTAGAATATGTAAAGAGTACTTTGTATCAGTGCTTACTGAGGAAGAAAACAAAATCTTGATAGAAATGGAGACGGTTGAGGTAATGGAGGTGGTAAAAAGTGAGAGGCAGGAGGTGGGAGAAAGGCTGTCTACACTTAAAGTGGATAAGTCAAATGGTCCAAACGGCTTGCATTCCAGGATGCAAAAGGAAGAGGGGTGGGGATATCAGAAGGGCTTGTCTTAATCTTTCCATCTTTAGAGGATTGGAGAGTGACAAATGTAACGGCCTTACTCAATAAAAGTTTTAAGGCTGGCTCTATTAACTACAGGCCAGTAGGTTTAACATCAGCGGTGGTAAAACTGCACAAGCAAAAGTTGGGAGTTCATTAAGGATACTGACATGGATTTATAAAAGGCATATTGTGCTTAACTAATCTCATTGAGCCCCCACAACCCAAAGATGTGCAGGGTAGGTGGATTGATCACACTAAATTGGCCCTGAATTGGAAAAAATGAATTGGGTACTCTAAATTTAAAAAAAAAAACTAATCTCATTGAAGTTTCTTAATTAAATAACGGAAAACGTTGATGAAGGAAATGTGATGAATGTTGTTTGTGTATTTTCGGAAAACATTTGACAAAGTACTAGATAAAAGACGGGTTAACAAAATTGAGGCTCATGGGCCAGGATATTATGCCCACCCCCCGCCCGATGGGATACTATGATACTGTCAAAGTAATTTGGTCCACCACATCCACGAGGGTAGACATGCCGCAGCGGGGTTTTTAAATCCTGGCCACGGAATAGGAGGGTCCCTATCAAATTGGATAACAATTGTCTTAAGGTCAGAATACAGCCAGTGTAGGTAAACAATATTTTTCAGACCACAGGATAGTTGCAGTGATGTTCTCTACTTCAGTGTTAGGCCCACTGCTTTTTTTGATATATGTATAAATGATTTGAATAGTGTATAACACCGAGCCACGTAAGGAAATATTCAGTCAGATGACCAATAGCTTGCTGAAAGAGGTAGGTTTTAAGGAGTGTCTTAAAGGAAGAGAGCGAGGTGGAGAGAATATTAGTGTTTGGGGCTGAGGTAATTGAAGACCAAGGGCCGGACAATTAAAATTGGGGTGCTGAAGAGACCGGAATTAGAGGAGTGCAGATATCTTCAAGAGTTGTGGAGCTGGAGAAAATGACAGAGATAGGGAGGGGCAAGGTCATAGAGGAATGTGAAAACAAGAATGAGAAGATACATTAGAAAAGAGAAAGACCTGACCCCTGCTGACTCGGCAGTTTCTGTGCAGAATGTATTTTTAGAAAGTTAACTAAGATTCAGTTTGCAAAGTGGCTTAATGCAGACTTGCGTCAATTCACTCGCAGACAGTGCTATGAGTCACTGTCTGTGCAGTCCATACAGGGTTTTCCAATTATATTAATGGCAAATTCCACTTGGGCCAACAGGTAGTGGCCAGGACAAGCCTGCTCCTGGGGAGTCAGGTAGGTCTGTGTAATATGTTGCTCTGTTTCGGTTCCAACGGCCTCGTCAAAAATGTTGCTCTATTAATAATGTTGGTGAACCACAAGCCTTCTCTTATATCGATCAAATGACCACACAACGAGTTAGTTAGTTCAAAAGATGGTTTATTTACATACACAAGAGTTATCTGAACATGCAAACACGATATCTACTACGAGTTAAACTACACCTATCAGCTACAATAACCTATACTTAACTTCAGGGCGACCGGCACTGTGCAAATGGATAAGACCTTTATCTGGATTTCACTTGGCTGGTTCGAAGAAAGTGGCTGTGTCGCTGCTGGGCTCATCCGTCAGGTAGCGATCATTGGTCTTGAACTTAGCTGGCTGTTCCTGTTGCAATTGGGTTGGCACAGGCTGGATCCAAAAGAGACAGAACACATGGCTGTGCTCTCTTTTATCCCTCTGGGATTTTGCGCCCTTTGGGGTGGTCCTTAACCTTAGACCCAATAGTTCAACAGGGCTCTGATCGCTGTCTTCCATTTCGGCCAATAAAGGGACGGGTGCCTTGGTAGCTGGGCGGGTCCTTAGCGGTCATTGACCTTGGCAGATGGGCTTTCTGAATAAGGGGAGTGGCGCCGATCAGTCTATGGCTGTACCAGTTGCTTGATTGGAGTTCTATTGTCCTGGGAATATGGACCATTAAAATGCAAACGAGCGGGGGTTTTGATCAGGTCTGGTTACCTGTGTTTCAGATACACATGGGTTCTGTATCTGTCCTGGGTTGGGCATAATTCCCATGGTCCTTTGCAGGTGGCCACCTTGATGGCTACAAATACCACAACACAAATGAAATTCTCCACCGTTATATGCATATTTTTGCTTTCAAAGACATCTCGAAAAAGCTGAAGAGCTTATTTCTGACATGCGCAATTACCGTAACAGCTGAGACTAGCTTCTCTGATGATTTTCCTCAGTAATTTTCATTTGATCCAGAGGAAGACACAAAGCGTAAGGTTTACAAATGGAAATCCCAGGCAGATTTGTGAATGCTTACCGATGAGTCTGAAAATGTGCATTATCTTAAAGGTTGGCACATCGGCATAAGCTTCCAATATGAAAAACAAGTGGCAGACATTGCTCATGAAGAAAAGACTATTGCTGCAATTTTCAGGCCCCGTCATGGTGGGAACTGCCGTGGTAGATTCGACGGCCGAGCCAGACTTCCATTGACTTTTGGCAAGATTGGACAATCCTAGTTTCTGGCAGGGCTGAACGATCCTGCCGTATGATAGTTGAGTTTCATAAATTCCATAAAAATTTGTTAATTTTGATTACCTTCATATTAACTGCTCAAATTAATGGAAAAAACAGGATAATTGCTGAACATATTTTAGGAAATAGTTTGATTTGGTATCCCCTTTCTTTTATTGGCATTTTTAATTAATCTTTATTTATTGTTTCAGAATAGCCATAGAATTCTTCATTTCCACCTTTGGCATATTTGGGGCGAGATTCTCCGGTCCACCAACCATCTTTTCTGGCGTGCTACTCCCTCGTCAGCAGTGGAGTTCTCTGTTTCCGCAGCCTGTCAATGGGGTTCCCCATTGTGGCCAGCCAACGCCATCGGGAAACCCGGGGGCGTGGGTGCGCTGCCAGAGGAGAATTGATCATTACGTTGCGGAGAGCTCGAATCACATCTGTTTTAAATTGTGACAAAATCAACTGCAATCAATTTGTATGAGAACTGTGTCACAAGATGTGTGATGTGATGGACAAGATGCTAGCTGCAACTTAACCATTTGCACACGTTCTGCGGGTGTGCAAAGTTGGGTAATTTTTGGGAGAGGGTGCTTGAGAGTTTGTCAGGGGCTGTGGGGGTAAGGATGATGCTGGACCCTATGGTAGTGATTTTTGGCATATCGGAGGGGTAAAATTGAACAAAACATGTGTACTTTGTTTATTTTGTGTGATGTTTATGTGTTTTTGTGTGTTTGGAATAAAATATATATATTTTAAAAGATGCTATTTTAAGATGGCTGCAACTTTGAAATATACAGAAAATAAATATTAGCAGATCCTCATTGTGTTGTACGTAGTGAGTCAGCTGCAGATGTGTTGTGCATGCACAATGCATTTTCAGGGCCTAAATGAGTCAAATTTTGTTCTTATTTTTATTGGTATTTTAGGAATTGAATTTTGCAACCATCTGTTTCCTCATCAAAGCTATAAATCAGTGACCCTGTTCTATATTTTTTTACTGATACACACCGAGTTATTTTTGTTTAAAGCATAGGATAAGTTTGAGATGGGCGCATATTTAGGAGAAGTGGTCCTGGTGCTTTGCATCTGGTGAATTCTGTAGTATCCAGGTAGATGCCATTGTGGATAACAAAGCCATTTGCCCCATTTAGTTCAAAGTAAATATTATAAATTTTGTGATGTGCACCTCTTCTCTAACCTTATCCCACCCACTCCTTCCCCTCTTCCACCATTCCTTGCTAATAGGGAATGGTATTTTACACAGGGAGACTCAAAAGAACTGGGATGAGGCGTGCTGGTAATTCTGGTACAAAAAGAGGAAAAAAATTGAATGCATTGGCTAATTTAAGTGATGGAACAAAGCAATTCATCTCTGTTTCCTCGCAAAGCACTGCGTTTCTGGCTTCTCAAGCATGAACTAGAACCAATGGCTGCTAATTTTATTTTTATAAAAATCAAAGTACTTAGCAAATTAAGAGCTCTGTTTGAAATGAGCCCAAATCCAGATTTGAGCTTCCTAAACAAGCATTTAACCACTCTTAAACCTGTCATGCACTGTATTTCATTCAGTCAATTTTTCTAATTAGCAGGATGCTGTATGCGCAGACTGAGAAATCCAAGCTATCTTCATAACAAAATGATAACTGACTTGGGACAGTGACAAATCATTTCCACCCCCTGCAGCAGCATATCAATTATTACAGCAGGGCTTTCCACTGTCCTTTAAAGAAACCCAGGATGTCAGAAATCCAAACAGTGGCTAATTATAATCAAATAGTGCATGTGGACAACTGCCTAAACTGCACTACAGACTGGCCTGCTTATTCTCAGTTTTCTTAATGAGCACTTCCGTTATTCCCAAACACTGGGGTACAGGGGTGACAAGCGGGAGGAATCACACAGGGATAATCAACAGGGATAGAGAGGTAATTCATCCCAAATTATTTTGAAAACTTTGGAATTTAAGTTATGGTACGGAATGGGGTGGGTGAAGAGAGGTGGTGGTAGTGAAGGGAAAAATGAAGAATGGAAACAAAATTCCGAATGCATTCAGAAATAATTGTGGAAATTTATTGGCAAAAGTGCCTAATCCGAACAGTGAAGGTGTGTAGAGATTTTCCAACTTGTATGTGCATCACCAGTGTTTACAAAGAAAAGGAGATTGTGGAAAAAGTGTGACACAAATGATGACAGGCAATCAAATAATGTAGAAAGGATGTGTCAACATTACCAGGATTTTCCTGTTGCAGGGAGTAGAGTGGATCAGTGTGCATTGTTTGTTTATTAGCATTTTTCATGTGAAACGAAAAATCTCCTGGTGATCCTGGGAATAAAACTGAAGATCCTCTTTCATCGGAAATTACTGTTTACAAGACAAGTTGTGGTAAATTGACACTTGTCGTTACTTTGTTTTAATTTTTTTCTGGGTGAATTTGTGCACTCCTAAGGATAAGGGACACAAGTGTTGGAAGATGCACTTTTACCCTTTCGGGTACCCTCAGGCTGGGTTTTTCTCTTTGCAGCAGGAATTGCAAGTCAGTCCATTTCCAAATATCGCAAGCCAACCTTCTGCCCAGTCGTGCACACCCATGTTATTTTCATGGCATGTTGATGGGGAGGCGGGCTAGAATTGGGGCTACCATGTCCAAGAGCAGGGCTGAGGTGGAAATGGAGGCAGGTGGATTTGGAAATGGGCAGGTTAAAAGTCCCACCTCTCTTAACTGAGACATCGTCCCAGTTCGGCAGATGGGTATTAGCCCCCTTAGCCCTCACCATCTCACTCACTCTCCATACCATCTCCAATTCACCGCATATAACCCTCACCCATATCACCTCCCTAAGCCCCATGCTCCTATGTCCCTCCACACCCCTCTACCCTATGCCGCCAAATATCTTCTCAGCCCCTCAGCCAGTATGTATAGAATTCTCAAGCCTTATAATAATATTGGAAAGTCTTTGAGATGCTCATAAAACTGTCAAAATATACAGTCATCAAAAACCACCAGAAAAATAATTATCCTATTAAGAGGTTATAAAATTATCAAAATGAAGGAATGGTAGTTCAAAAGCTACTTCAGAAAACCATTATCTTCTTGCATAACACTGTCAATATAGATAAACTCATGGTCCCTTTGATATTTATGTTATAATCCCTCCAAAAATTAAACATTAATCCATTTGTGGGTTTGGAGCTCAGCCAAGCATTCATAATTAGATTCCATTGCATGACTGTCAAATAAACCTTCGGAGCTGATTACATTAAAGCTTTTTAAGTGTTTCAATAAGCTAAGTATCATAGAAATAGTCCAACTATTCAAGCTTTGAAGCAGTGGAACAGATACCTGAGCCATCAGTTAGAGAGCTCAGCCGTGTGTTCAAGTTGTCAATCAGTGAAAAAGATTAAAAAGCCCAGGGGACAATTGACAAGTCAACTATGCATTTTGCTATTGAACAATGCAGAATATCACTGTATTCAATTAATAATGTACTTAATGCATCCGAATACTTTTCCACTTTCACAATGCTAGTCAATTTTATGGCCACTTACCTTTTCAAAACAAAGCCCTATCATCAATCACTGCATTAATAACTTATTTAACTTATATAGCAATGAATTTATATGTTAAGTTAGCAACTCGTCTGTCAAAGGGTTTTTGACTCCAGAACCGGGTTCCCTCATGGTTCACAATATCTCTGAGCTAGTGTGAACTATGTCTCCCCCAGAATTCGGCTCATTCATACAATGAAGCTGGTGAAGTGAGATCCACTGGATGCGAGTGTACGACCTGCATCCGAATCCGACACTGATGAAGACTGCTGGTGACAGGCATAAAGATGAGAATCCCAAAATCAGGTCCAGCCTGCCATTTTGAAACCCTACCCAATGCTGCTTGGCCCCACATTGGATGGGAAAATTCGACCCCTAGTCTCATCATCCACCATTCCCAGGTCAAACACAGATATTTTGCATTATCATTGTAATCTCACTAGCCTAATTCTCTTTATATTGATGGGATATGGGCGTTGTTGGCTGGGTCAACACTTATTGCCCATCCCTGATTACCCCTGAACTGAGTCGCTTGCTGGCCCATTTCAGAAGACAATTAAAAATCAACCATATTGCTGTGGATCTGGAGTCACATGGCAGACTTTTTTCTTTAAAGGGCATTAGTGAAGCAAATGTTTTTTATGACAATCGTTTCATGGTCATCATTAGACTTTTAATTCTAGAGTTTCACTGAATTCAAATTTCACCATTGCCTCTTTGATATTCAAACCCAGGTCCTCGGAGCATTACTCTGGGTCTCTGGATCACTAGTCCAGTGACAATACCACTATGCTACTGCCCCCCCCCCCCCCCCCCCCCCCCCCAATGTTCAAATCTGTGTATTTGCCTTGTTCAATACTAACCACAAATTACTTTGAGACAGCCATACTCATCTCTATAGGACCATCTGAGATACCCAGCAACAGACCAGGCTAGATTTCAATTCCAGTGAAAAGGTAGTGCTAATGATCTGAGGTATTGAGGCTTTTATTCACATGGCTCTTAACATAGATATGTTCCATTTCAAAGATAAACTTACCCGCCCAACATTCATCTGAAAGATAAGCTGGTAAAATGGATATTCCCCAAAATGGACAATGGATTATGATTGCCACTATTTCCAACTTCCAGATTATGTTTGTGGTGTGCAACCAGCATTAGGTTGTGCTGTTGAGTGGCTGTATGTCTGAGAAAGACATGCCAAATCACCAGAGGCTCGGTAAGTTCGAGTTGGCCAACACTACTGAAACCCAAATTGCATCACTTAAAGGATGATTCATTTTGACTGAATTTCATTCTAAAAGTAAGTTTCACCCAGGAAACACAAAAAAATAGCACAACAGGGCACAAGGCAGGCTGCATGGTTCTCTGAAACCGCGGGGACAGAAGATGGACAAGAGGAGAGAGGTCTTCTGACCAGAGGAGACCAGAAAAACTAGGCAGACACTGGAAAGACATTGGAAGAGAACAGCAATCATGGTCAATGCTAAACTGGTATCTTATCAGAATCTAGATGTAGTGCTGCAAGAAATTCAATGATCTTACACGAGTGCTCAAGGTCATTACAAATTTTATATTCCACGAACTGCATGACTAGTTTCACAAACTGCCCAATTCACCACACACTCTTCATTCACCCATCAACAATCTTGATCAATCACAATTCACATTTCCCACCCTCAAATACTTAAAACTGCTGCAAGCCTCACACCTACATCTCACAGCTTGCACATATTGCCAGCTATTCAATCATGACAGGCATATTAGCTAAATAGATTACACCACGCTCACTGACCTAAACCCCTATCTCTTGTGGAACAAAGTGGCACATAGCTGCAAGCAGCAGCGGCTAACTAACAGGGGTATATATAGCGGTTTGTCTTTAACTCCATCGATGAGATGGTGCATATCATCATTGGAGTGAGGCTGTGAACAATGATGTGGCTGAAATCATAGAAGATGACAACTTGTTTATCCCCAATCTTCCTCCTCACATCCCACTTCCCCAGCATCCCACAAACTATTTTAACATGCAAGCCATAGATGCTAGAAGCATGCACCTCACACTTTCAGTTGACAACAGCCCTACCCTTGTGCCTTTCTCCTTTCTGACCTGGCAATGGTGCAGGAACATGAAGATCAAGAGGAGCAGGGCACTGATGATAAAGAAATACTATCGCTTTATCTTACGCTTTGTCTCCAGCTCAGATGTGGAAAATGTGTATACTTTAAAGGGTAACTGTGAGTTGGGATCTGCATGAGGTGAAACACTGGGCCTACAGCCAGGGCAGGGGACAAGGGTAGCGCTGGCGCTAGTTCGTGAGTTCTGCTGCAGAGGACTCAGTAAGGGCTTCATTGGGGTGGCCTACAGATAAAGGATGATGGATATTCACACATAGATTCTTAGTGCATTGGCAGGCTTGCCAGAAATCCTGAGGTTAATGTCATGGTGTATGTGCAGCATTTGAAGCCCATATCCTTTTCCACTGATTATGGTTGAACGTCATCTGTATATTCCAGGGAATGGAGCCTTTCCAGATGAATTTATATATGGTTCCTGTAGAGTGATGTGTCTGCGGGATTCAGAACCCTGCATCATTGGGTAGCCCACTATCCAGGCAATGCAACCTCACTCTACACCGAGACTGCAAAAGGTGGCAAATATCAGTGAGCAGCTCCAAAATGAAATGGGGGCATTACACATTCCATTTTGACTGAGCTTGAGGCAAGGGATTGCTGCCTGAAGATTCTAGGTGAATATGGCCTCCTACCAAGTGTCCTTTTCCTCTCTTACTCCTCCTCCCTCTAAAATCTTTATTAGTGCCATAAGTAGGCTTACAGTAACACTGCAATGAAGTAACTGAACATCCCCTTGTCACCATACTACAGCGCCTGTTCGGGTACACTGACGGAGAATTCAGAATGTGCAATTCACCTAAAAAGCATGTCTTTCGGGACTTGTGGGAGGAATTCAGAGCACCCGGAAGAAACCCAATTTTCTAGCAGCTTGCCTACCTGTGTCAGCTCATTTTCTCTGTAATTTTGTAGGCCAAAAAGATAGATAAAGAGAAACGAGTAGCAAGGGGGATAAGTAGAACCCTTGAAGTGACAACCAAGGCCTTCACGTCCCCCTGTAGATTTCAGCCTCTTAAAATAGCACTACAAATTACCAAACACTGCTACAGGCAGCAGAAATCAATCTGCATCTAACCTGAAAGTGGTCATTGACCTTTTTAAATAGCTTTTGTATGGGGTGGGGGGTGAGGCCCTTTCTGCTGCTGAGCACATGTTCAGATATGCAGGATTAAGAGGGGGCATTAACTGAAGTCAATAATATTGCCGCACAAGTCAAATCACAGTTCCACTCTGACTGACATCAACATCTACCTGCTCTGCATATTTCTGTGCACAATCCCAGCACTCCGGTTAATTACCTACCCAAAATGACATCCAGTCAGGTCGACATCATAGGTGTGCACTCGTGGTGTGGACACATTTTTGGACTCCAAACCACACCCATAGTTATGGAAATATAGGCACTGAGGAATTGAGTTTGGCAGCCAGGATCTTCAAATAATTGTGATGAATAGAAGAATTTCAGATCTATTATAGGTATTTGGTGCAGTAAGGGTTAAACACCTGCATTAGTGTGCGTATGACTGCTGCAGTCATGTTTTCATAGAATTTACAGTGCAGAAGAATGTCATTCGGCCCATCGAATCTGCACCAGCCCTTGGAAAGAGCACCCTACTTAAGCCCACGCCTTCACCCTAACCCCGTAACCCAGTAACCCCACCTAACCTTTTGGACATTATGGGGCAATTTAGCATGGTCAAGCTACGTAACCTGCACATCTTTAGACTGTGGAAGGCAACCGGAGCACCCGGAGGTAAATCCACGCAGACTCGGGGAGAAAATGCAAACTCCATGCAGTCACCAGAGGCTGAAATTGAACCCAGGTCCTTGGATCTGTGAGGCAGCAATGCTAACCACTGTGTCACCGTGCCGCCCTGCCATTTTAAAAGAATCTTGGGTTGAAAGGCAAGTACATTTTGGGAGCCAGGGGTGCAATCAAACCATCATAAAAAGCTTGGGCTAATAGTTTTGTATGGATTAAAGGGGATTCCCTGTGTAGTTAATCAGATTTCAGCTTGGTAAAATGATGATGTTACTGGGTGGAGCTACGTCATCAGGCATTTTGCAGAAAGCAGTTCAGTTGGGAGCTGAATGAAGCTGTGACCAGAAGGCAGGCTCTCACTACAGTCCAGTTAAAATATATTAACAGTCTTTAAAGTAGCGCAGACTTGTCTGAGTTCTAGGGGAGCTGAAACAAGGAGAGAAGCATCTTTGGAATCCAGAGTTTCTGCATGGGTCTGACGGGAGTCGGATCTATTTTTTAAAACAATGTCAAAGGATCTTTCCTTCTCAAAGAACATCTCTGTAAAGCATGTATTCTTGAGTGCCAATGGTTTAAAGTGGATTGAGAGCTGAGATTTCTTTTCTTGTATAAGTGGGAATAAAGATAGCAGTTAACGGTATTGTATTGACTGATTTAAGTAGTATTGTTTAAGGGGTAATTGTAAGTTACTTTCTGGTGTGATCTGAAAGATATTCTAATATTATGTTAGTAATAAAGTTTGTTTTAATACATCAGGTCCCTATTTCTTCTGGTAATCACTCATGGGTGAGATATCCTTTCCGCACAGTCTTACAAAATTTAAATAACTATTGAGGTCAGGTCTGGGATCGTAATAAAATGTTCAACATTACCCATCTTTAACCAACATTGACATGTTTAGCTTTTTTTCCAGTAACAGCCTTTTCCAAGTTTTTATGAAGAAGAAATTCTAGTTTACAAGATATGCAAGCACAATTCAACTTTAAATAATGGAATGCTCAAATTTGTAGTTTGATATGTAGTTCTGATGGAGTCATGATCTTAAATATTTTAGATTTGGAAAATAAATTGAGGAGTTGCTTTCATGTTGATTTTGTTTTGTTCCATGTAGGACACAGCTGGACAGGAACGTTACAGGACAATCACCACAGCTTATTACCGTGGCGCCATGGGCTTTATCCTAATGTACGACATCACAAATGAAGAATCCTTCAATGCAGTGCAAGACTGGTGAGTGTAATGAAAGGTCTATGTGCTATTCTTTTCAGCAACTGTGGGCTAGATTTTCCAGTTTGTGTCAGGACCCTAACGTCGAGCCCTGTGGGACTCCCAAGGCCATCCATATCCTCAGCTTCCAATCAGAGCAACCTTCCAGGAGTCTGGCTTTCTTATTGGCCACCGCCACACTGGTAAAAAGAATTGTGGGCAGGTATCTGAGACTGCAGGTCCAATCAGAGGGCCCGTAGTGATGTCAGACCAACTGAAGCTGTTACGGTCATCAGATTAGAGGGGAAACCGCTTTCCTGGGTTATTAATGGAGGAGGCCGCTGCTTTTCGCCCATCCGTTCCCTCATTGAGTCACAGATCCTTTGACTCTGATGGACCCCTGGCCTATCAGCGGGAGACCAGCTCAAGTGAGCTGGCAGTCTCCATTCAAGGTGGGACCATCAGTGTGGCCTGACTCAAACTAATTGACTGTCTGCCTCCATGGAGTGGGGAGCCAACCCGCTTTCCAGCCCCCTCCTGTGAAAGTTCCCCAGATGAGGGAATGCACTACGGACCTGAACCAACGCAGGTCCCTAGCAGCCCCAGTCTAAAAACCCATCGCTACAGGGCCAAGGAAATTCAGCCTTGTACATCTGAAATGACACATCAGCAACAGTTAATATCTGTTCTCCATATGTAGTAAAAGCCTTGTTGCTCTCCTATGATATTGCATGAAATAATTATGGGGGCACGATATTGTGTCCGTGTTCGCCACGAGCGAGAGTGGCAACATGGGTTCAAAATCCCACGTGAGTCAGGAAATGCCTGCCGGCAAGATCTTGTTCCTTGATTTTCCCTGCCCCTCGTTGGTGGAGGTTCCCGCTCCTCATGTAATATGTTTCAATAAATTTAAATGTGATTAAACTGACAGTGCTAATCTGTGCTGGGCAGGGCCAACTGATGCCAGGGGGCAACGCTAACCTGGCTGGACCATGGCGGAGCCACTGATAATTGTGCGGTGGGGCAGGGCATTGTGCTAGATTTTAAACCTGGTGCTGATCAGGGTGACCTTTAAAGATGGCACCCCGATCTCTATGGAGCCAGCTTTTTTCTGGCTCTACCAGACCCTCATGCTGCCAGAATGATGGTGTAATCCATGTCACCCCCTCCCAACAGAATGCAGGAAAATATGGTCTGAAAATTCGCCACACATCTGGGGAGTTACAGTGGTGTGCCATGCCACGCGCGACCCGGCTTGCCACATATTGTCCCCCAGTAACCCCTTCACCACTCCCAACCAGTACCCCCAGCCCTCGGTGAAGCCCCCCTGCCCGCAGAACTGCTCCCCTGACTATGGCGGCGCTGAACTCTGTCCACAGCCATCACGCCGGGTTAACGAAAAAAAAAAGGAAAAGTGTTCCATGCCGTCAGGAACTCGGCCCATTGGGGGCGGAGCATCAGGGAAAAGCCTCGGGTGATGTCCTGAGGCCTTCCCGATGGTGTGCAGCCTATTCTGCGCGTACGCTGTTTTCGAGGGGCCGCAAAAGCGGCGCCACCCCGATTTCACCGCAAACAGGGACTCTCCAGCCGATCGCCGAATGCGATTTCGGCATCGGCGACTGGAGAATCCCGCACTTGGTTTCTCAGCTGTTGAACTTTAAAAGGGAGTTCAGAGGTGATGAAGATCTTGCAAAGTTTCCATGATTAAACCAGGGGAATATATATTAAATGTTATTGTCCCAAAAGTAAAGGCAAAATAAAAAACATTAAATATTTTTCTGTTTGGAGGGGATGAGTTCAAAGAGCTGTTGGGAATAATGGAACCTGAGATGTAAGGAGGGATAAATATTTAAGAAGTTCAAATGGATGTGGGGAAAGCTCTGAACACGAGCACCTTTGTTCGTGAACTGCTGTGAAAGTTTTGAATTGGAGGCAGTTACCCAATGTTAAGACAGAAGAGTCATTATTTTCAAAAAACAGTTTGGCAATAATTTTCTTGTCGTTCACGCTAGAGGGATTTTCCGGTCCCACTGATGGTGCACCCCCAACGTGGCTTTTCCGGTAACAAGGGATGCATTCAATGGCAAATTGCGTTGACAATGGCAGAACCAAAAGATCACACCGCCAGCCAATGACAGGCCACTGCCGCAAAACATATGGAGGATTGCATGGAAAATCCCTCTCTTTGGCCGGGATTCTCCAAGCCTCCGCGGCGGACCCGCAATCGGGTCCGACGCTGCTCCCGCGATTCTCCGGGTCCAGACAATCGATGGAAACTACGCGTGCGCGGTCGACACAGCGTCAGCCGGGGGCCATTGAATGAGGCCCCGCGGCGATCCTCCGCCGGCAAATGGCCGAGTCCCCCCCAGCGTGGTTCACTCACGGTTCCGCCTGGTGGGCACAGTGGCGGCTGCGGACTCAGTCAGCGGCTGCTTTGGTGGTGGGGGGTGAGGGGGGGGGGCGGAGGGAACCATCACCTGGGGGTGTCTCCAGGATGGTAAGGCTCACGATCGGGGGCCACCGACCAGTGGGTGCACGCCATCTCGGAGTGGGGGGAGAAACTATATTGGCGGGGTGGGCCAACGGTGTGGGTCCGCCATGTTGCGCGGGGCTGCTACACACATGCGCGGAACCTCGGCCGGAGGTGCAGGGCCCTGTATCGGCAGCCGGAGCTGCGAGGAGCATCCCATGGCCTACTAGCCCCCTCCAAAACGGAGAATCACTCTGGACTTTCTCCAGGAAAGTCCGTTTTCTTGCTGGTGTGTGGACATAGCCCCATTATCAGAGAATTCCGTCAAAATTGTTTCTGAACCTCCTTTCGGAATTCCACATCGGAATGGAATTGTTTAAAAAATCGTGAGGTATACCATTAGTGAAGTGACAATCAATCCTTGACTTGGATAATATTACTGGATTTTCATGGTTAATATCAATAAGAGGGTTCTTACCAATAATGTAATTTACTTGTGTATTTTTGATCAAGCAGGGTTCTTTGGGGGGTTGTTCTATGAGACTGTTTTAACTGTGTAACTTTAATCTTAAGTGTTTATGTTTTATTTTCTTCTGAATAAATCTTAAAAATTTTTAAATTCTAACAGTGTTACTGGAGTTCTATGCTTTTGTGGTCAGTAGCTCTTCCTCCTTATTTTCACAATTTTAAACAAAGTTCGTGATCAGTGCATAGACCTCGCTTTGGGGTCTGGCTTGCTCAGCAATAACACCTGCTTTGATTGTAACAATCGGCATTTGAAGGCAATCCATCACTGAAGCCAATCTCTGATTCAAAGACTCAACAGCAAGTTCAGCAAAGAAGAAACAAACTTATTAACTAATTCCATAATAATAATATTTATTAATGTCATAAGTAAGCTTACATTAACACTGCAATGAAGTTGCCGTGAAAAGCCTGTAGTTGCCACATTCCGGCGCCTGTTCGGGTACACTGAGGGAGAATTCAGAATGTTCAATTCACCAAACAACACCTCTTTCGGGACTTGTGGGAGGAAACCGGAGCACCCGGAGGAAACACACGGCGACCCGGGGAGAATGTGCAAACTCCTCACAGACGGTCACCCAAGTAGATAATCGAACCTGGAATCCTGGCTCTGTAAAGCAACTGTGCTACCGTGCCACGAAATAGGCTTGCAAAATCCTACCAACTGTCCTGGCTTGAGACAATTCACAGCTCTTTAACCTGGGGTTACCCCCATCTCTGGATCTGTAACGACTTAATCACCTGCTAATGCTCGCATTCTTAGCATTGCCTGGCATCTTTGAATTTGTCCACATAGATGTTTCTAAAACATACCTCTTCATTCACCTGAGGAAGGAGCAGTGCTCCAAAAGCTAGTGTTTGAAACAAACATGTTGGACCTTAACCTGGTGTTGTAAGACTTCTTACTATGCAAAGATATTCAGAGGAGGGAAGGGAAATTAATAGATGTGGCATGGAGAGCAAATAAACAAATGGAAAAGAAGGAATGCTGGAAACTGGGAAGGAAGTAAAATGAATTGAGTGAATCAGGCAGGGAATAAAACAGAGATGGCCCACCATGTAAAAAAACAAAAGAAACCAGCTGCGTTGGCACAGGTTGAATGAGAAATCCACCATGAACACTGAGAAAATGTGAGCAGTTAATTCAACAAATGGCCTCAGAGAACCTAAAATAAATGCTTCTGACACCCAAATGTTCAAGTAGGCTAGCCAGTACTTTCCATGCATGGACACATGGGTGCATGACCCAATGGAGGTTGTCAGGAGCAAAACCTTGCATTGAAGAGAAATAATCTGGCCACATGCCTTTTGTTTGTTGGTTCTTGGCCCTGTGTTTTCTCTTTGATGTTGTAGTAGTGAGAGGCGTGGGGTGTGGGAGAGGGCTGGTGCCAGAGGCATAGAGGTGGGGAATCACCTGGGCCGCCTGAGGAGGTTGTGCAGCTTTTTACGCCACTGCTGATCGGTCCTCGCTGGCCGGTCTTCGTTGCGTGGCCCACGGACTCTGCTACCTGCGCCAAGGGCCCATTGACGTCGGCGGGTGGCAGCCTCCTTTCCATCCAGGGAACAGGGTGCCCCACCTCTCCTTCATGGCATCCAGCAGTATCATAGAACATAGAACAGTACAGCACAGAACAGGCCCTTTGGCCCTCGATGTTGTGCCGAGCAATGATCACCCTACTCAAACCCACGTATCCACCCTATACCCGTAACCCAACAACCCCCCCACTCTTAACCTTACTTTTTAGGACCCTATGGGCAATTTAGCATGGCCAATCCACCTAACCCGCACATCTTTGGACTGTGGGAGGAAACCGGAGCACCCGGAGGAAACCCACGCACACACGGGGAGGACGTGCAGACTCCACACAGACAGTGACCCAGCCGGGAATCGAACCTGGAACCCTGGAGCTGTGAAGCATTTATGCTAACCACCATGCTACCGTGCTGCCCTATCCCTAGCTCTGCATTCACAAATCTTGGGCCAGTCTCCGGGTGGCAACTTGTTGGCTGGAATGAGTGTTTGGGGAGTGGAGTGCTTGTCTGGCTCACCAGTGCCAATCCCGACCGTAGCGAATCCAACTCTGGTGTCAGTTCAAATTGAACTAGTTCCACATGTCGCGAGTGGTGGTCCATTAGCATGTGCTGAATTGCTCTGGGACTGGTGCTGCCATCGGGACCATAGAAGACCTGCCATTCAGTCCCGCAACACTTAGCCTGTCAAACGGAGAATCCCACCCTCGATCTTTGATCCTCTTGTAGGAACCAATGCTCTCCTGCCTTGGACCTACTCTGCTGTTGCTCTTTGATCCTCCCACTTGTATCACCAAATGAGATTCACAAATTACTTGCGTAGCTACAACAATTAAACAATTAAACTTTTTTTGATGTTACAACAGCAGATTATACCCACAGATTTATTTTATTTATCTAACAACAACTTGGAAGGCCCACTAATATATTGTTATGGGCCAGGGTTTAGGGAACCCCAAATTGTATCATGGAGTTCACCTGACCCACAACTTTTAATAGATTGTGGTATGGGGAGCACACAGCCCACTCTACAGGTGTGGTACAGCAGAAATGGAAAAGTATTTTTTAAAGCAAAACAATGTTTATTCTATGAACTCAAGTTAACCTTTTTAAAACACAGTTAACAT
Organism: Scyliorhinus canicula; assembly: GCF_902713615.1. Taxonomy (NCBI): domain Eukaryota; kingdom Metazoa; phylum Chordata; class Chondrichthyes; order Carcharhiniformes; family Scyliorhinidae; genus Scyliorhinus; species Scyliorhinus canicula. Next base: position 98,536,949 of record NC_052148.1, read on the forward strand.
CTTAGCAACCATCAATTCAAATACAACCCCCAAAGAATACAACACTAAGTAATCCTTAATAACTTCCCAAACAACATCCAGAAGAAACACCTTTCAACAGAAGCACATTACATTTACATTCACTACTGAGAACATTTATAATTCTGAATTCACCAAATGATCAAGAGATAGACTTTTGATGGCAGAGAGAACGGCAATACACCTGCTTGATCTGGCTTCAGCTCCAACACTGAAAACAAAACTAAAACACACCCTGCAGCAAGCAGCCTAAAACAAAAGTAAAAAGCTGACAGACACACTCCACCCACACTCTAACATCACTGCAGTAGTAAACATCCATTTCGTAAAGGTACTCTCACATGACACTATTCATTGATTCATTTATTAATCGTTGTAGAAATTACAAATGATTTAATATTGTTAATTTTCATTCGTAAGCAACAACTCGAGAGATTCACTAATTTCAGGCAAATTGAATATTTTGACAGAGAAAGATTTCAAACTATTTTTGCATCAGAATATAAAATATTGATATGTGGTACATAAATATGTGTGAATGTATTTATAGTCTATAAATGTTGACAGATGCACTTGTTTGTTTCATATGGATGATTTATTTTGCATGATAACCTTTGTATCAAACAAATACCATGCCAACATGCTCGTATATAATATCCTATTCATAGTCAATGGCCGAAAAATGAAAACCATAGTCATATTAATGTTCCATTGTTAAGATCTGCGAATTAGTTCTCATTTTTTTTCATCTGGAACAGGCAGGCATGACTGTCTCCAGCTTTCTCTTGTTCCTTTGTTGAGACAAAAGGGGAATAATTTCTGTCAATAGTTCATCAAGCGCTGTTATTAATTTTGAAAGCTTAGTAATGTGAACCCCTTCAGTTTACTGACAACTACAGTTTGCATTTCAGCAGCATGCAATTAGTTAACTTGTTCCCCGACAGTTTAATAATGGTTTACATCTAACGCTTGAGCAGTATTGTGGAGGCAGTAATCAACAAAAGCTTTGCCTGCTCACACATGGAGAATTATTCATTTTTCCATTCAGAATTAAGTAAAATTTTGTTCGGAATCGAATAGTTGGGGATTGTTAAAATCCAACGGTTGATTTAATTTCGGTACTCATGCTTGCTTGACAGGAGGAAATATACACTTGTGTGTTATCCTTTATTTATATGAATTTCCCCACCCCCTATGGTGTGGTCTATCCAAATTAAATCTCTTAAGCATCTATAGTCCATCTCGTGTATATTTTTGTCACCAGGAATCGGTGAGAATGAGAATTCAACTCAGCTGTGACTGCGAAGTGAAAATTAATTTATGCAGTACCATTAGTACTTCCCTCTAAATCAGAGAAAATATTCCAGTAGAACGAAGCTGGATTTAAATATTTTTGCTTCAAAACCAATTCTCAAAGATATCTGCTTCTACTTCTCAAAATTTTCCATGCTCTAGGTTGATAAAGTGTCTGACATATTTAGTTAGTTGCTTCATGAATAATGAATGAAAAACTCTTATCAGGGATGAAATAAATGCTGCTCTGATATTAAGCTTTAAATACTTATGATAGATATAGTGTTATGGGCCAGGGTTTAGAGAACCCCAAAGTGTATCATGGAGTTCACCTGACCCACAACTTTTAATAGATTGTGGTCTGGGGAGCACATGGCTCACTCTACAGGTGTGGTACAGTAGAAATGGAAAAGTATTTTTTAAAGCAAAACAATGTTTATTCTATGAACTAAAGTCAACCTTTTTGAAACATATAGTGAACATCTTAGCAACCAGCAGTTCAAATACAACCCCCAAAGAATACAACACTAAGTAATCCTTAATAAATTCCCAAACAACATCCAGAAGACAGAAGAAACAACTTTCAACAGAAGCACATTAGGTTTACATTCACTACTGAGAACATTTATAATTTTGAATTCACCAAATGATCAAGAGATAGTCTTTTGATGGCAGAGAGAACAGCAGTACAGCTACTTGGTCTGGCTTCAGCTCCAACACTGAAAACAAAACTAAAACACACCCTGCAGCAAACAGCCTAAAACGAAAATAAAAAGCTGACAGCCCAGCTCTACCCACACTCTGACATCACTGCAGCAGAAAAAACCCATTTCTTAAAGGTACTCTCACAACAGATATTTGTATACACAACCATTTATAAACACCCATTTCTTAAAGGTACTCTCATGACAATAGAAAGAGCTATTGCATAATGGTGCCAAATCTGGCCACAGCACCTTGAGCTACAGTAGGGGAAGTCAGCCAAACTTCCCACTTTCGTTCTAGACGCAAAAATTTGAGGATCATCGAACTGCTGGAGAGCACAGAAGATATAAATGCAGAGACTATGTGGCAAGGATGTTCAGGAAGTGAGTGTGGGTTTTGGCAAACCCTCCCAAAGTTGACCGGGCCCACCGGTTGTTGCCACAGAAGCCCACATCTGCGGAGCCGCCATGTGTGATTATTGTCCAACTCCGCAGGTACTTGGACAAGAAAACTATCCTGAGGTGGGCGAAGGAAACTCTAGAATGCAGATGGGAGGGCCACACCATTAGAATTACCAGGACGTTGGAGCAGAACTTGTGAAAAGGCGAGCGGGGTTCAATATGGCCAAGGCGACTCCTTATAAGCACAAAGTGAGGTTCGGAGTGGTGCACCCAGCTCTTCTGTGGGTCATGTTTGGAGACGGGGACCATTATTTCGATAAGCCGGAGGATGCAAATAACTTTGTTTAGAAACATGGACTGGGGAAGTTTGAATGGCGTAGTTTGTTTCACCTGAGTGGTGGGGTTTTGTTACTTTTCTAGCTTTTTGATTCGACATTTTTCTGTCGTGTCTTCTAATCTTGTATTCAGGGTATTGGTTTTTGGGTTTGTCATAGCATTATTGGAGTTGGTTGGAAATGTTGGGGGGTGAGGGAGTGGGTGTGGGATGGGTTTGTCTAATGTTCAATGTTGAACTTGGGTTTAGGTAGGGGGGCTGTTTGTGGGTTTATTGAATGTATAAATTGCACTTTTCCCCAGGTTGGGATCACCATCCTCGCAGAGATCCTAGTTAATGGGAGTGAAGTGGAGGGGGGAGGGGAGCCACGGCTGGTTGCCAGTGGGGAAGTGGGCTTTTTGTTTTCTTTGTTTTCTTGAGGTAACAAGCGTAGAGTGGTTGGGTTTTCTTTGTTTGGGATGGGGGAAGGGACGGGTCGGGGGCCAAACGGAGAGGGCAGGGTTGTTCGGTGTTCGGCGGGGCAGGGGGAGGGATGGGTGTGGGGTTCAGTGGGAGGGGGTACTACTGGCAATGAAGGTTTCGTGTTTTTGATACATGTGAGGGGGCGGCAGTGGCTATCTTGGATGGACTTGGAGCCAAGGTGTGGCAGGACCCTGTCGGACTTCCTTGTGGGTGGGATATGGCTGATCAGGGTAGGGGGGGGGGGGGGGTGCCCAGAATCCCCCAGTCAGCTGGTCACAGCTGGACTTAAGGGGGTTAAATGGGTCAGCTTAAAGATCTTGGGTATTTGCCCATCAGAAAAGAATGAAGACAGATGTTGTTTTCTTGCAGGACACATCTGAGAGTTTGAGACCAGGCGAGGCTGAGGAAGGGGTGGGTTTGACAGGTGTTCCATTCGAGCTTTGATGCGAAGATAAGGAGTCCGCAGTGCTGATTAATAGGAGGGTGGCTTTTTTGGTGGGTGATATTATGGTGGATTCAGGGGGGAGATATGTGATAGTGAGGGGGGACTTCTGATGGCTGAACTGGGAGGATACGGATTTTATCAAGAGGCTGTTGGCGACCGTCAGTTGATCATGGGGGGGGGCCGTCTTTAATTGTGTGTTTGACCCCAGGCTAGATAGGTAGTGCCCAAATCCCTTATGACCCCCTCGGGGGTGGTGAAGGAGCAGGCAGCATGGTAGCATAGTGGTTAGCATTATGGCTTCATAGCACCAGGGTCCCAGGTTTGATTCCCGGCTTGGGTCACTGCCTGTGCGGAATCTGCGGAGTCTGCATGTTCTCCCCGTGTCTGCGTGGGTTTCCTCTGGGTGCTCCAATTTCCTCCCACAGTCCAAAGATATGCAGGTTAGGTGGATTGGCCATGCTAAGTTACCCTTAGTGTCCAAAAAGGCCGGGGGGGGGGGGGGGTTATTGGGTTACAGAGATGGGTTGGAAGTGTGAGTTTAAATGGGGTGCTCTTTTCCAAGGGCCGGTGAAGACTCGATGGGTTAAGGTTCCTCTTGCACTGTAAAGTATATGATTCTATGATTCTACAGTTTATGGAGCAGATGGAGGGAGTGAACCTGTGGTGATTCAGGTACCCAAGGGAGAAGAAGTTTTCCTTCCTTTCACATGTACAAAAAGCCTACTCGCGTTTTGCCATTTCTTGGTGGGTAAGTCGTTACTACCCAGATTAGTGGGGACGGAGTATTTGCGAATTGTCATATCTGACCATGCCCCGCAATATGTAGATTTGTGTTTGGAGGAGGGTTGCGCTCAGCGACTCCCCTGTAAGGCTGTATTCAATGTTGCACACAGACGAGGGTGTGTGAGAGGATAGCTTCTGCTATTGGGACCTATGTGGAGCTTAGTAAGAATGAGGAGGTCTCACCTTCCACGTCTGGAAGACATAAGGGGGGTCTTGCTCTGGTGGAGTGCATCGGAGCCACCTAGGGCAATGGCATGGCTGGGGGTCCTGTCCAAGTTTCTGCACTTTGAAAAATATCAAATACGCTATTACAGGGTTTGAGGAGGTGTTCTCTTTGAGGTGGATGCCATTTCTTACCACCTTTAAGGAACTGGTTGTCATCAGCAAATGGGGGGGGGGGCTAAGTAGGGTGGGGGGAGCGAGGGGAAGGGTGGATAAATGAGGGAAATATGGGATTGGATGATGAGGGTATTTTTATAAAAATTGCCTAAACTTTAGTGGCCTTTTTGTATGTTGTAAAATTAAAAAATTCCTGAATGAAAATATTTAAAAATAAGGCAAGGAAAGGGTGGCACGGTGGCATAGTGGTTTGCACTGCTGCCTCACAGCTCCAGGATCCCAGGTTCAATTCCAGCCTCAGGCGACTGTCTTTGTGGAGTTTGCACGTTCTCCCCGTGTCTGCGTGGGTTTCCTCCAGGTGCTCCGGTTTCCTCCCACAGTCCAAAGATATTCAGGTTAGGTGGATTGGCCCCTTGGTGTCCAAACATTTATGTTGGGTTACTGGGTTACGGGGAAGGGGTGAAGGTGTGGGATTAAGCAGGGTGCCCCTTCTGCACTGTAAATTCTACGATTCTATGATTTGCATGGATACAACATCCTGCCAACCATCATTAGGCTGGTTCATGAAAAGTAGGGTTTACATGGGTATAAGGGAGCTGAGGCATCTCATGGAAATACAACGTGGAGGAGAGGAAAAAAATAGCAGAGAAGAAACCGGCACAAGAATAACATTTCAAAAGAAATCCATTGAAATAATGACTTGAGGAAAGCGATAAAAAGGGAAAATAAACAGAGCAGCCGTCAAAATAATTTATTCACTGCTGTGTAAAATGCATATATTTTGATACGCTATATAAAAATAATAATGCTGTGCCTGATGCTGCTTGTGATTGAAAGGTCAAGAAATCCAAATGAGTTGAGAGGAATCTCTGGAGTCGCAGAAAGTAAGAAAAACCCGCTATGCTTCAATGGAGCTGTAATGATTCCAATGAAGTATGTCAGCTTGCCTCGGTTGGCAGCAGACTCGCATGTTTCAGAAAGATATGGACAAATGCCAACTAGCATGAAAGACTTCGACATTGTTTTGACTGAATTCAGATTCTCAAACTGGCAAGAAGAGACAGAAATTTATAAAAAGTGTAAAAGGGAAAGCCAGAAAAAGAATGTGTTAATGTACCAAGTATAATCTGGAGTCAGGATTGAGTGATACTTATGTTCATGTACAAAACATTCAAAATGCAACATTAATAAGTTTTGAAGAAAAATGATAGAAGAAGATAGGGTTGAATTGTAGGGGACGCCGTCGCCCTTGTGCTCCCAGGTGAAAAGTCGTACTGGGTGGAGCCCACCGATGCTAAGAACAGCTGCCGAGTCATTTAACGTTTCCTGGGGGGATAATGGACAGGACATCCTGCCTCTGGAAGCTGTTGGCCAATCCGAGGCCGGCAGGTCTCAGTAAACCTGCAGCGCAAGCAGGAGTGGTGGCTACTGCACTGAGGCATTGAGGCGGTGAACTGGAATGGATCAGAATTTTGTAAGTCAATGAGGAGGTGAAGACCCGGTGTTTGAAAGACCTTGGGGAGGGGGGGGGGAGGGCACCTGGAGGGGTGTTAACTCTTGAGGGGGGCTTTTGATGGTCCCCTGATGCCCGTTCTCGAGAGAATTCACTCAGCCCACTATCAAGGGAACCTGTGAGGCTGTTCTGTTGGCATGGGGCTTGTGGTCGGATGAGGCCCATAAGGACCAATTAAGGTCCTTAAAAGGCCCAGTGGCAGGTGGAATGCTCAACAGCATCCCTGCTGCTGATATGATTGCAGGCAGGTAAACGGTGTATAGGCCACCCACTGGATATTACAAATTCGTGAGGGAGTGTAGTAATCCTCCAGCGACCCATGGGGTCACCTCAGTAGCTCTCCTCATGGGACTCGTGGAATACGAGCTCACCCATGAGTGGGCATGGACCCGCACAGCTAGGACTTGTAAATCCACCTTATAAAAGTGTCATGGGAGTGTCTCTTTAAGAAAGGTTTTGTCTTATCACATGACTTCAATTATATCGTTGTGTGGGTGGAGCTGGGCTGTGGCTCTGAGTTTTACTTTCGCTTTTGATTTTGACTGCTGTGTATTTTCTCTGCCTTTCTCTGTTTTCATTTTTTTTTTTACTTTTCCAGTAAAAAAAATCACCTTGGTGGTGGCCTTGGAGATATAATTGCTTTCTGGAAGGAATTCAAATCTGCTGATTGGAAAGTGGAACAGAGTTTCAGTGACAACAGTATTAGTCAAGTGAGAATAGAGTGTTCTGGGCCTCGCCTTTGAAAAGGGGTTTCTATTTTTTTGTTGGGTTTTCTTATTAAATTGGAACAGTTAAGGGGGAATTCATTAAGGGTTATACATAGATTACTGTAGCTGTGTGGGGTCTTTATGTTTGTAATTGATCTAAATTCTTGCTGTGTGTTTATACAAATGTTAATTACATTTTTAGAATAAAGCTTGTTTTTTTTTATTAAACGCGCCGAAGAAGTCTGTTGAATAACACCTGAAAGGAAGGTACGTGTGCTCATCCTAGTCAAATTCAATACAAAAGTTGTAGGTCAGGTGGACTCCATAATACGCTTTGAAGTTTTTAAACCTTGGCCCATAACAAAAGTCATGCCGGACTGGGACAACTTGATCGGTAGTCCTGGTTGGACCTTTGGACTGTCAGCTGCGTTGCGGCCTTTACTTTGTGTTGGTTTATTAAATACTTACCTTACTTTAACTTACCTTCTTGAGCTTCCTGAGCTCTTAAAGGGAGCATTAAATTCAGCTCAAAAGTGTACAAGAATTAGGAGCAGGAGAAAGCCATATCACCTCTCAGGTTTTCTCTCTCATTCAGTACCACGGCACGGTAGCACAGTAGTTAGCATTGTTGCTTCACAGTGCCAGGGTCCCGGATTCGATTCCTGCTTGGATCACTGTCTGTCCGGAGTTTGCACGTTCTCCCGTGTCTGCATGGGTTTCCTCCGGGTGCTCCGGTTTCCTCCCACAAGTCCCGAAAGGCGTGCTTGTTAGGTGAATTGGACATTCTGAATTCTTCATCAGTGTACCCAAACAGGTGCCAGAGTGTGGCGACTAGGGGCTTTTCACAGTAACTTAATTGCAGTGTTAATGTAAGCCTATTTGTGACACTAATAAAGATTGTTATTATTATGTAAGATCATGACTGAAACAATCTACTCTCCAGTCCCATTTCTATAACCCTTCATTCCCTGAATCTCCAAAGATCAATTGCACTCATCCTTGAAAGTACTTTAGGATGTTTTATTACATTGAAAGGTGATATAAATACAGAATGTTGATCAACATACTCACCAGCTAAGCAGCCCACCCTTTGCGGGAGAGAATTAAAAAAACAAAATCCTATGGGTGCAATTCTCACACCTCCTGTGGCGAGTTTGGTGATGGGATGGGAGCAGAAAATGCGGAAACCCACTGCCGTAAAATCACGTTGCAATTCTCCCAGTGGTGTGTTAATTGTGGGTCAGTCTTCCCATGGCTGCTGGCGTGAATTAATTTACACTCATTTGCATCTAATGCATGTTCATGGAATCCCGTCAGGCCTTCCAATCTTGCCTGTCGCACAAACGTGAAATTACATCGGTCTAAATCCCGATTGATAAAGAGTAGCATGCACAAGACAGTCCTGAGGTCATCAGAGACTTTTAAGTGAGTGCAACATGCAAAGCCCACCTGCCATAGCGCTGTGCTGTTACACGTGCGCTGTACACCAGCCTGTAGGGGCAGAACAACACTATCTTTATGCCGAGCTGATCTTCATGGACAGCACAGTGGTGCTGCACTCATGGACTGTCCTGTGTCACCATCTTGGATCAGTACAGCATGGTACCACAGTGGGTAGCACTGTTGCTTCACAGCTCCCGGGTCCCAGATTCGATTCCCAGCTTGGGTCACCTGTCTGTGTAGAGTCTGCACATTCTCCCTATGTCTGCATGGATTTCCTCCGGGTGCTCCGGTTTCCTCCCACACGTTCCGAAAGGCATGCTAATGGGTAATTTGGACATTCTGAATTCTCCCTTAGTGTATTCGAACAGGTGCTGGAATGTGGCGACTTGGGGCTTTTCACAGTAACTTCATTGCAGTGTTAATGTCAGCCTACATGTGGCAATAAAGATTTTTATTATTAATACAGTGCCAGGGGTTGGGGAGTACAGGGCTCTCTTTTCCCCCTAAAAGCCTTTTACAAACAGCCTACAATGCAAAATCTGATAACTATTTAATAATTATTCAGTTAACCTTAATTACCTAATTGCAAACGGGTTAAGAAACTATTTGCATTTTTCAGCCATCAGTCAATAACCTCCTTGAACATTGTCTACTGAGTCTATAGTCAATGAGCCGATTTACATTGGACAGAATCTCGTGGAGCAGCAGGGGGTCTCGGCAGCCAGCCAAGGAGCAGGTGAGGCAGATCCACCAAACCTTACTTCACTCAGTCACTTAACAGATCAGAGGCGGGCCTCCCCAAAAGTCATGGGCCCTGAGAGGCGTAAGTCCCACTCTCCCAAGAGCTGCCAGGTAATCAAAGGCCGGTAGAGATCCTAGAAAGGTGGTACTCATATGCCCACCGAAGCTCCAGGTTCACCTTGGATGCAGGCACAGCTAACCACTACAGGATGAGGCCCTTAAGTTGGCAATAGTAAGTTGGCTGGTGGCAGGAAGCTAGAGGGGCAGCCACCCACCCGATTTAATGCCATCCACCACAGGACAGGGCACAGGATTCTACCACTTGTTTATAACCGGAATAGTTTGGTCTGAATTCACAAGAGAGAAACAAGCCATTCAGCAAAATAGGTTCCTCGCAGGCCTTGTGCCACCCGCGTCATCTCACCCTATCACTGTATCCTCCCACTCCTTTTTCCAGAATATACTTAACTAGTTTCCCTCAAATTAGTCTATGCTATTTCCTCCGCCACTCCATGTGGAAGTGAGTTCCATGTGCTGTTTGGCCTGACTTTTGGAGGCCATTCATGCCCTTGGAGCTCCAAATGGCATTCACAACACAAGCTTTTTCATTTAGGGCGAATCACACCAGCATCATATTGCTACGGGCGTCAGTGCAGTCTCACTAAATGTAGAACATGCAAATCTGCTGGGGAAGCTCCTCCCAGATCCAAAACCTTCTGCAGGACAGATTGCTAAATAGCTGTAACACCTTGGAGACCCCTTTGCACACTCTAACCCATAGCCATGATGACATTAGCCTGAGCCTCCAGGGCAAGAATCTGACTGCCGTACTCAGAATGTTGGTGTTAGCTATTTGTGTTGCAATGGATGCTGAACACAAGGGATAGGATCAAGAGTAGTCCATGCCGTCCACTGAGTCTGCTTCTCAATTCAGTACGATTATGGCTGATCTTGACTTCAATTTCACCTTTCCGCATGCTCCCAATATTCCTTGATTCCCTGAAAGACCACAAGATCATTCAATATATTCAACTATGGAGCATCTGCAACCCTCTGGGGTAGGGAATTCCAAAGATTCGTAATGGTTTGAATGAAGAAAGTTCTCTTCATCTCGGTTGTAAATATTCACTTCTTATCCAGAGACTATGCCCTGTGTTTTAGATCCCACAGGCAGCAAGTGGAAACAGCATTTCAGTGTCTGCCCTTTAAGAACTCTTTCACTGAGATTCTTTAAAGCTCCAGGGAATATAGACTCAATTTACTCAGCCTTTCAGCATAGGACAACACTCTGATCCCAAGGACTATCTAGTGAACCTTCAATGTACAGCCTCCAGTGCAACTACTGTAAGCTTAGTGTGATCCGCCACTTTACCAACCAGAATTCTCCAATAATTGGAATTTCTGATGCTCCACCAAATCACTTCACCAAATGGAAACAATTATAAGTTATTTTGTACTTTGATTTCTGTTTAATATTCTGTAGAAGATTAGAAGCAAAAATAATGCTATTTGTTATTTCCCAAGTACATACATGTTAGTTAATGATACAAATTGTGCTGTATTCCACTGCCGTTATTAATTCACTGGCACCACCCATTCCAGCTTATAAAGATCTTACTCTATATCCTTTCTTACATATGAAGACCAAAATTGCAGATGTGATCACATCAAAACCCTGTACAATTGTAGCAAGAAGTCTTTATTCCTGCACTTCAATCCTCTCGCAAGAAAAGCCACCATGTCATTTGTCTTCCTAATTGCTTGCTAGACTGGTATACCATCTTTCCATGCTCCTTACATAAGCAAGTCTCTCTGAAGAGCAACATTGTTCATTTTTTTTTTAATATTCTGCTTTTCCTACAACCAAACCTCACATTTTCCCACATTATACTCAATCTGCCATCTCATTGCCCAAACAATTAAGAACGTAAGAACTAGGAGCAGGAGTAGGCCATCTGGCCCCTCGAGCCTGCTCCGCCATTCAATGAGATCACGGCTGATCTTTTTTTGGACTCGGCTCCGCTTTCCGGCATGAACCCTTAATCCCTTTATTCTTCAAAAAACTATCTATCTTTATCTTAAAAACATTTAATGAAGGAGCCTCAACTGCTTTACTGGGCAAGGAATTCCATAGATTCACAACCCTTTGGGTGAAGACGTTCCTCCTAAGCTCAGTCCTAAATTTACTTCCCCTTATTTTGAGACTATGCCCTCTAGTCCTGCTTTCATCCGCCAGTGGAAACAACCTGCCCGCATCTATCCTATCTAACTAACCTAATTAACCTGCCTATATCTCTTTGCAGTCTCTCCGTATCCTCCTCACAGCTTACATTTCTACCTAGTTTTGTATCGACAGAAAACTTAGATACATTACTCTCTTGTATCTGTCATTAAAATAGATTGTAGGTAGCTGAGGGCCCAGCACTGATTTTTGCAGCATGCTACTAGACATGGCCTATTAACATGAAAATGACCTATTTATGCCTACTTTCTGCTTCAGGACTATGAACCAATGCTTTATCTGTGTTAATATATTACCCCCAACTACATTAGCCCCTGTCATGCCGGATAAACTTTAGCAAATATCTTTTGGAAATTCAGGTATATTGCATCTATTGATTTTCCCTTGTACCTACCCTACCATTTAAATCTGCAATAACCCCTAATACATTTGTCAAACATGATTTCCCTTTCAGAAAATCATGGCGATTTTAACCATACTCTGATTTTCTAAGTTAAGACTTCCTTAATAATAAACTCCAGCACTCTCCCGATGACAGATGTCAGGTGAACTAGCCCGTAGTTTTCTCGCTCTCGCTCTCTCTCTCGGCCGTGTGTTCCTCGGCACTGCGCAGTTAGCTGCATCCCAGTGCTCCTACTGGTGCGATTTAACCAGAGAAAATCTATGTCTGGTTTTTGGATGTGTTCAGCGGGATGTTTCTCGACAGCTGCAGCATTGAGAAACAACCCGCTGTTCAACAAAACTTTGCCATTTCTTATGACCTCAGGGAGTTTCTCCCTGCCAAGGCCTGCGTTTTTATGGTCAATTTTCATTATAACTTAATATATTAATCCTTTCTGAATTACTATTGTGGCGATATGCATCACTGTAAATACACAAGAGGTTAATGTAAATACACTAAGACTAAGTAAGCACCAGAGGCATCATGACATGCAGACAAACAGCTAATGAACACACAGAATAGGACACAACCAATGGGCAGTCAAGACACCCAGAGGTGACACTACCACAAGGGGACAACCCATATAAAAGGACAGGGCACACATGCTCTTTCTCTTTCCATAGGCGACACCAAGAGAGAAGGACAGGAGCAGATCAGAAGTATCACACCCACCGCATGGCTTAGAGCAGACTGGTTAGTTAGACCGAGTTACTATAGCAAGATTAGCAGGAGAGTCGAACTCAACGAGGAGAATTGTTAAATGTGTCAAACCTATCTCCAAGTCTGAACCTTCCTTTGTCAGAGCATACATCAAGGAAGCAGCTTATGCTCCATGAAGAAGCATAACACAATAACTATATCCTATAACTTCTCAACTAGTTGGCCACTCGAAGGTCTTCTATCCCTTAGACTCCCTTGCTGATACCAGATGGGAACTAATCTATTTCAAACTATATTTCAAGTTATAATAGGATCCCAGATCTACAAGGAAGAATTCTAACTCACTTACCACTCAATATCCTTTAAGGGTTTGGATCTGTTGAGGATGTATAGGTGAGTCTTATGGGTAAACTACTATTTCGGGTTTAGATTTTTAATAAACCACTATTTCAGGTTTAAATTTAAAATTCAACTTATTTTTATTTGCTTTTACAAAATCTTAACAAATTACTTTTGTATTTAAATGCCTATTTTAGTTGATCAGACTTAAGGAGCTTTATTTAACGATTTTTCTTCTGTCTTGATAGCTTGTGGTTGTTCTTATTCTTCGGTCTTCCAGCGTCTTCCGATTCCCATGATCCGATGAGCTGATTCGAATCGAATCTAAGAATGAATTTGAACCGAATGGCTCGGCCTGTCTCTTCCCCTCTCTCCCTCTCTCTCTGCCCTTTCTGCCTTTTGCCACTGGTATTCCGAGATTTTATACATTTTAATTGATCTCTCCAGCGCATGTCAATTACAAAGCATTGTCTCATGTTTAACAAAATAGATGTGTTACATTTAAAACTGCGATTTCACACCATGGCCAAGACTGCCATACATTTCAAAAGGATGTGGTGCATTCTGCTCAAAGTCTAAAAAACCGTTAAGATGTGTCTATCTTTGTCAGCCATTCGCATTTTTTGTAAACTTCCTCTGCCAAGCCTGCTAGCTTTAAGCCGTTTAACACCTTGCCCAAGACTCTCATTGTTCGAGTTTGCAATGTCTCCAAAATTATGGGTTCCTCTTTTTCTCAAAGGTTCCAAAAACCCATTACGCGTCCTAAAATAATTGATAGCTATTTCCTGTCTATTTTAAAAACTGCAACTTTCTTAACGATCTTTTCCTTTGCCCGCTATTCTTTCTCCAATTTTATCACACTTTTGACCTTGTGTATGCATGCTATTTTTCAAGCTTTTACAAGCATTCCGATATTCCCTCATGTTCCTTTACTTATAATTTTATATGTTTACTTTACTCTGTTTATTTTGTTCCCAAACTGCATTCTTCTTTCCAATTATTACTTACAGGCCACGCTTGGAGTCATTTCCTGCTGGAGAGCCCAGCAGGAAAGGCTCCATGCAGATCAAAAACGCCATATTATCCAGCTGCCCCGATCTTCCCCCACTTTCAGTCCCCCCATTTTTGACTCCTTCTCCTCCCCTTCGTGGAAACCCTCAAGAACATCCCTTGACACCCCCCCCCCCCCCCCCCCCCACTTAGTAAGGCTCCCCCAAGCCCGATCCCTGGCAGTGCCAACACTGACACTCTTGCAGTGCCTCTGACAGTCTGACAGTGCCACATGGGCATCCTGGCAATTCATGGTGCCCAGGGGGCAGAGGGAATGCCAGGTTGTCACCGTGGCCTGTCACTCAGTGTTTGATCAAGGAAACTGGCATCAGGAAGGTTGTGCCAGCTGAGAACCACATCCTTGCCCTTACTGCTGACTCCACTACAACACCCTACAACAGATTCTCCCGTGATCCACGCCCTATTAAACCCCTTCCACCATCTCTCACCTCTGACCAGTGTCGATCTCTGATCCTGGGGTCGTGATTCTCTGGCCTCCCAACGACACCCGTTTCTCGGTGGCAGGAAGGAACGCGTTTGGCAAAATTCCTTTGCGCATGGTTGTCTGTCAGAGACGGGGCTTGCCTTAGTTATATGACCGTTAGTATCATTCCTTTGTATGTGAAGAATTGAGGCATTTTACCCACTACATGGAATGGTATCAGGAATGTGCAGCCAAAATTGAGTGGATTTTGACAGCTGGAAGAAATAGCAGAAAATAATTAACCTTTGTCTGCAGCATTGTACCATACATTGCCTGCCAGGTAAATCGGGATGGTTTTGAATATTGCAGTATTGGCTTCTATGGAGACCGAGGAAAATTTGAAAATGAATTTGAATGATGTCAGTCTCAATGGCAGAGAGAGCAATGAAATTACCACAGAGTTAAACAAAGAAACCTGAAAAAAAAACGCGGAGCAACATTAATATCCATGCTGGGGAAAGGGTGCTGTATTACAGCTTCGATCACACTGAGGAGCAAAAAACCAATTTTGTGAAAGTTGGGAGGCTTTGAAAATCCACTTTGAATGTTTTAATGTTAATTGTGAATGTTATGTGTTCAAATTCAGAGCTCAGGAAAAGGGGGAGAATTTGATCAGTGTGTAACTCTACTGAGATATGTAGCTGAATATTGAGAGTTTGGGCAACTACAGAATGATCAGATTAGGGACAGAATTGTTTTAGGAACAAGGGATCCTGTCGTGTGATCATGTCTGCTGAAAGAAACAAAATGTACTCTCAGCAGAAGCTCTGAAATGATGAATCATCAGCTGAAGAGTGTGGATGGGAGAACTGGCTGGGCTTTGCACTCTGTTTCAAGGCAGTCCAACCCTTCCAACCACAAGACAATGGAGAAAAGGAAGAACTATTTACAGAAGTGCCATCAGAAAGGCCAGAATACTGGATGTAAATATTGTGATGAACACAGAAAAGAAAACAAATCATATCCAGCGTGGGGGGAAACAGTTCTCTGACTGGAAGAAGCTGAATCACTTTACACACAAGTGTTTTGCTGCGCACAAGGAAAAACAAAGCTACAAGGGTGGTTGAGATGTCAGCAATGATTCTGATGAATCACTCAACATCCAAGAACAGGTTGGCAATTTCAAGTGTCATGAAAAAAAATGGTTTCTGACTTTTGGAATGAAGACTGCTGAAGAATAGCATCACGTTAATAAGAAGTGTGGACGGACACGGGCACTGAAGGCAACATCATGAGCTTCGCAGACCTGTGTGAAGTTAGTGGCTTAAGATAGTGGCCTGAAAATGATTCTGTCAAAGGTAAAGTTGAGGCTCTGCGATGGGACAATGCTCACCCCAAGAGGGAAAACTAAGCTGAATCCCAACGCAATGGGAAGAAAGAAGATCTGCAGTTCCAGATAATAGACACTAAGTACGAGGAAAGGTTTACAGTGTTTCGCACTGCTGAATAAATCCTAAAAAATTACAAAGGTGTTTTCATAGGTCTTGGATGCCTTCCTGATGAATACCTGGATAGATGAGATAGATAACAGTGAGAGACCAGCTCAGCATCTTCCAAGGAGAGGTCCAGCTGCTCTCAAATCCAACGTAAAAGACAAGATAGAGGAGTTTGAAAAGATGGGAGTTATCAAGAAAGTGATCAAGAAACCCCTATAGATTGAAGCAGCAGCAATGGTAGCAGTGAAACAAATTAGACAGCCGAGAGTGTGTTCCAAAGGACCTCAGTAAAATTTCAAAGAGATCTCACTACCCCATGGCAACCATTGAAGAACTTTTGCTACAACCTGCCATGGCAAAGATCTTTAACACCCTAGATGGGGCACCCTAGATACTGGCATGTGAAGCTGGATAAAAGTAACAATTCTCTGACTGCATTCAGGACGTCATTTGGGAGGTACAGATAGTTGCACACACCATTTGGCATTGCTGCTGCTTTGGAAGAGTATCAATGCGATCAGCAGAAAATAAACAATGATCTTTCAGGAGAGGAAGCAATCGTGGGCGATCTGTTAGTCTATGGCTATGGAGATACGATGGAAGGAGTCTTTACAGACCATGATCAGAATCTCGTGAGACTGCTGCAGGGAGCTTGGCAGATAAGGCTGAAACAGAATAGTCAACAACTGCAACTGAACCTGGCTGAAGTCAAGAACACAAGTCACTGACAGTGGAAGAATGTTACCCTGATCCTGATCAGGTGAGAGTGGTAGCAGAGATGCAGCATCTAACAGATGAGAAGGCAGTTCAACGGTTTGTTGAATTTATGAACAACCTAGTGAATTCCTTGTCCAACTTGTTATCAGAGTGTGAATAAATTTGTAAACTCACTGCAATGAATGTTCCGTGGTGTTGGGGCACAGAACAAGAAGCAGCTTTAGCTCAGATCAAATAACTATTGACAACAATGCCGGTGCTGCAGTACAACAATGTTAACAATGAGGTCACCCTGCTGTGATACAAGTAGGAAAGGACTTGGAGCAATCCCCATGTAGCAAGGACAACCGGTTGTGTTTATGTCCAGAATGTTGACACAAACTGAATGACGCTTTGCCCAGATGAAGAAAGAGTACCTGCTCATTGTCTTTGCTTGTGAGCATTTGCCTCAGTACCTGTTTGGAAGAGACAAAGTAATAGTAGAGTCTGACCACAAGTCACTTAAACTATCTTTCTCAAACCACTTCTATCGGCTCCAAAGTGTCTGCAAAGGATATTACTTTGTAGAGATATCATTTGGAAATGAAGTACAAGCAGGGGAAGCAGAAGTACATCACTGACATGCTCTTGAGAGCTGCACCCCCTTTGCAACAAGTTGCTGATGCAAGTACAGAGGGTGAAAGTCCCTACAGCCTAAAAGATGTGCAGGGTAGGTGGATTGCCACGCTAGATTGCCCCTTAATTGGAAAAAATGAATTGGGTTCTCTAAATTTATTTTTTAAGAACAGCAGAAGCATTGAATGTGGGAGACAAGTGCCTTGCTCAGTTCAAGCCCAAATTACACAACGAAATGCAACTCTCCAAGTGTTGCAGGAAGTAGTGATGACAGAATGGCCTGAAATGATCAAGGACTATAAGAGTGTAGTGGGTATACAGGGATGAAGTTATTGCTCGGGATGGCTTCTTCTACAAAGGAACTTGAGCCATCATCCCTAAGGAGACGAGAAAAAAGGTGCTGAAGCACATCCATGCAAACCAGCAAGGAATCAAGTCTAGTCGAAAGAAGGTAAGATAAATGCTCTATTGGCCAAGCATGGAGTTCAAGGACTATATCAGTCAGTGCAGTGCTTGTAATGAACATCAAGCCAAGCTAGTTAAAGTGCTGCCCATGATTGATGACATCCCAGAGAAACCATGGATGAAGCCTGAAACCTCTTCACTCTCTTTGGAACTGACTATCTTGTAACCATCAACTATCACTCAGACTACTGGGGCTTGACAAACTAATGTCAACAATCACCAGCGAGATTGCAGAATGCCTGAAAAGTACACTTCAGCCCTCCTGATGTTCCTGACATTGTGGTGAGTGACATAAATGAATAATTCAGGCACCTCCTAAATGATTGGTAAATTTAGTATGACATATCACCTCCACACTATCCCCAGCCAAGTGGAATGGTCCAGACATCAGTAAAAATTGCCAAAGGATCATCAAAAAAATTGAGTAATCCAGGACAGGTGTGTACAAATCAATCTTGAGAGTGGAGAAGCAGTCGATTCCAGCGACTTAAGTCACGTCACAAGCAAAATTACAATAACTAAAAAATGACTGAAGTCAGAAGTAGTAACAATAGTGAATGACAAAATCAAAGTGAAATGACCAGAAGCCAATTGTACATAGTGAAAGTGAATGACCAGATATATTGCTGCAACTGTAGTCACATGTGCAACTGGAGAAACAGCTTCTTCACAACAGGCTTCTTCACAACATTGATTTTGCCAATTGAACAATGGACCAATGACCATCAGTTGTGACATCATCTACTCCTAGACAAATGCAACAGATCAACAGCAGCATTGGCCACAACAATGACATTCCCCAGAGAGGCAAAATCACTCCAGGAACTAGCAGGCAACAGGCACACAAATAATAACTCTCACGCGTACCATTAAAGGTTATGTGCTCAATGTGTGAATGGAGACAGACAAAGGTGAGACAGACTAAAAGGAACAGTTTTCTATTTGCCCATGGTGACTTTCTTTATAGATCGTGTATGTGGGTAACTTCGTGCAATTTCGTGTGTGAAATGTGTTCTTTTTCTTTTTATGAAAAGCGGGATGTTTGGAGATATCATTTGTGCACAATTACCACAATTCCTGCCACGATTCTCGCCACTTGTCAATGGGATTTTCCATTGAAGCCACCCCACACCACACTGATATATAATACACCAAAAAATGTAAACTTCAGGTCATAAGAGGCACGAAAATCAAAATTGTTTTTATGAGTTCAAAGAAATAGGAAATGCAACTCTCAATGTATTTACAAGGCAGAAGTGGAAAACCTAATTAGAAAAGACATCTTAGAATGTAGCAACTAAGTATAACATTTTGATTTCATAATTTAGGCGTGGGGTGGCTTCAATGGAAAATCCCATTGACAAGTGGCGAGAATCGTGGCAGGAATTGTGGAAATTGTGCATTAAAGGTTATGCGTGAGGGTTATTATTTGTGTGCCTGTTGCCTGCCAGTGGGAAAAGTGAATCGCAACGGCGGGAGAATTCCAGTCATTGTGAATTGTGGCTTGCCATAGTCATATTACCTCTGATGTCATCTTTTTGTGAGGCAGAAGCCATTTTACACACAACATTGGTCGGTACGTAACCTGTTCAATATCCCTGTGCCACACTGATATATAATACACCAAAAAATGTAAACTTCAGGTCATAAGAGGCAGGAAAATCAAAATTGTTTTTATGAGTTCAAAGAAATAGGAAATGCAACTCTCAATGTATTTACAAGGCAGAAGTGGAAAACCTAATTAGAAAAGACATCTTAGAATGTAGCAACTAAGTATAACATTTTGATTTCATAATTTAGGGAAACTCCACGGTAGGACTCTCTTCTATTGGCGAAAAAGCAATAATGCCAAATTGAATAAATCTTCTGAACATAAAGTTTAGCATAAATAGATAGCAGCAAGTTGGTTATTACCAAAATGATGCAAAGTGACAAAACAACAGAATTCAAACCATAGAATAGAACCATAGAATTTCAACAGTGCCGAAAGAGGCCATTCAGCCCATCAGGTTAGCACCCACCTTCCAAAAGAGCACCCTACAAAGGCCCAGGCCAACCTCTCTTTCCCCCCCACCCCCCAATCCCCATAACCCCACCTAACCTGCACACCAAGGGGCAATTTAGCGAACCAAATCCACCTATTTGAAGGATATTTGTACTGTGGGAGGAAATCGGAGAACCCAGAGGAAACCCACGCAGACACGTGGAGAATGTGCAAACTCCACAAAGACAGGCACCCAGGGCTGAAATTGAACACGGGTCCCTGGCACTGTGAGGCAGCATTGCTAACTACTGTACAGTCAGCAGTACTAACCACTGTGCCGCTCTTAATTCAAGTAAATGCCGGAATTGTTTCTTAGTAAATCAAATTGAAACCTATATAAACATTTTAGTGAAGTGAATCATTCATCCCAATCAATTTCTCATGCTTTTTCATTCATGCTTTTCATTGTGAAAACAGAAATTTAAAAGTCCTTAATAATTCGTGTTATTGATTTTGTGGGATTGTTCTAAAAACCTGTTACTCTCTGAAAGAGTTATCCATTGTGTTCCATTCAAATCAGGATCCTGACTTTATAAATAGAGGCTTAGTGTACAACTAAGTTATGGTGAACTTCTATAAAACATTGAGTTGTCCTCAACTGGGGTACTGCATCCAATTCTGAACACTACACTTTCGGAAGGATGGGAAGGCATTCGGGAGGGTGCAGAAAGGATTTCTGGAACTAGTTCACTGGACGAATGACTTCCATTATGTGAGTAGATTGGTGAAGCTGGGACTGTTCTCCTGAGGGAAAGGAATGTTGAGAGTAGATTTGATTAAAATGTTCAAGGTCATGAGGATTCTGGACAGAGTGCATCGGGATCCGATTGGTGTAAGGGTCGAGAAGCTGAGGATATGGATTTAAAGTGACTGGCAAAAGAACCAAAGAAGACACGAGGAAAGCCTTTTTTTTAAACAGTGAGTAATTAGAATTGGGAATGCACTGTCTGAGATTGTGGTGTGGCAGATTCAATACATGGCGTTTCTAATACAAACTGGACAATTACCTGAAGAAAACAAATTTACATGGCTGACTATGGGAGAAAGGTAAAGTGATAGGACTAGCTAGGTTGCTCTTACAGAGAGCCGGCATAGACATGACAGTCTGAATGGCCTCTGTCTGTGCCAAACTAGTCCATGGTTCTACCTATTCTTTTTTCATTTTGACTTCTTGAAATATTCAGGTATCCTCTTTGTTTTTAAAAATGACCATTTGACCTTGGTGACCACGGGATGGTGTGGATTAAAGTCAGCCAGAGTTCTCTTATATGATTAATAACCAGTGACATTTGGTGGAAAGTATATGGACAGCATGGTAGCACAGTGGTTAGCACAGTTACTTCTCAGCGCCAGGGTCCCAGGTTTGATTCCCGGCTTGAGTCACTGTCTGTGCGGAGTCTGCACGTTCTCCCCTGCGTGGGTTTCCTTCGGGTACTCCGGTTTCCCCTCTCAAGTCCCGGAAGACATGCTGTAAGGTGAATTGGACAGTCTGAATTCTCCCCCGTGTACCTGAACAGGCGCCGGAATGTGGCGACTAGGGGCTCTTCACAGTAACTTCATTGCAGTGTTAATGTGAGCCTACTTGTAACGATAAAGATTCTTATTATGATGAGAAAATCAATGCACAAATTTTCTTTTTTCTTTATAACTTTTGCTTTTATCATTTGAACCAAAATCAACTTAGACACAGACACATTGTGATCAATTTAGACTAGATAATACATATTAAATATCAGGCACACACAGATGGATCTTACAGATTTGTGGACCGTCCACTTCACCTATATGGCATTTATTTCAGCCACAAAGCTCTTCAAGAATTTCCTCAGTTCGAATTCTAGCTGCTTTTCTTTGATGGTTTAGTCACCAATGCTCATCCAGCAGAATCTCCCAACCAACACATGGGTTCCATGGGCATGATCTTCAGAATTGGATTCTCTGCTCACACGATCATAATGGTGTGGATCCGCTCAACACCTTTATCTGAAACCCATGTCAAACTCTGCACTCTGGCTAGTATCGATCAATCAGTTCCTTTATAATAACTGAAGCACTGGCAGGAACCTTACTTTCCTTTATCCCTGTTCCCAGATAGTTCCTTTGTGTTCACAATTTTCCAGCTGAACCACAACCTCCTCCTGCGAAAAATGTTAGCCAATTTTCACATCACATCATGGGTCACGTAATCTTGGATTTCACGCCCGTTTCTGGATTTAGTAAAACTTCATATGCAAAATTTATTTCTTTGAACTTGCCTCTAGTGTTTGGATTTTTATCTGGATGGTATTCCCTATCTAACCTGCCCAGACCTCCCCTCCGTGGCTCTGGAGCTGATCTTGAGGATATCACTGAGCCCCACATCGACTACAGGTGTGACAGAGAGGCAGAAAGATTTGAGCACCAGCCTCACTCCAACAACCACACCCACCAACTGTGTACAGAATGGTGTCGGCACCAACCCTCTAAACACTAGCACAAGAGGAAGAGAGAAAACTACAGGAAAAAGTCAAACTTTATGTCACATCATCCCAATGCTGTTAAAATACAATCACATTTAGATGTCCAGGATTTTTCTTTTACTCTAAAGTTCAAGGTGGTGAAGAGCTACTTCAAGAGTTTGTACACCAGCATGAACTATACAATCGGTGTAACTGATCTTCCAGCTGTACTTTGTGTAAAATACACTTACAGAATAAAATACATTTGCTTCTCCTATCTCTTTTAAAATTCAGAGCACAGAATTTAAACTATTAATAACTTTGCCCTTGACAGGGAGCTGATAGAAGGACTAGGGGCCCCGATCGGGTTGGAAGCGATACTGGAGGCTCTGAAGGCCATGCAGTCGGGTAAAGCCCTGGGGCCGGATGGGTACCCAGTTGAGTTTTACAAAAAGTTCTCTGGGATATTGGGGCCGGTATTGATGAGGATGTTCAATGAGGCAAGGGAAAGAGGGGTGCTGCCGCTGACTATGTCACAGGCCACGATTTCACTGATTTCTGAAGCGGGACAAGAACCCGGAGATGTGTGGGTCCTACAGGCCAATATCCCTGTTGAATGTGGATGCCAAATTGCTGGCCAAAATTTTGTCCTCCAGGATTGAGGATTGTGTTCCGGACGTTATTGGGGAGGACTAGACAGGGTTTGTTAAGGGTAGGCAGTTGATGGCCAATGTAAGAAGGTTGTTAAACCTGATCATGATGCCCCCGGAAGATAGGGAGGTGGAGGTAGTGATAGCAATGGGTGCAGAAAAGGCTTTTGATCGGGTAGAATGGGATTATCTGTGGGAGGTACTGGGACGGTTCGGATTTGGGCGAGGCTTTATTGACTGGGTCAGGTTGCTGTATCAGGCTCCTATGGTAAGCGTATGGAGAATAGGACAATATTGGACTATTTTAGACTGCACCGGAGGACGAGGCAGGGATGCCTCCTCTCCCCACTGTTGTTTGCGCTAACTATAGAGCCGTTGGCAATTGCTCTGAGAGCCGCAAGGGGCTGGTCCGGTGGGAGGGGGGGTGGTGGAGCACAGAGTCTCACTCTATGCAGATGACTTCCTTCTGTATGTATCGGACCCAATAGAGGGGATGGACAAAATCATGAGGATTCTAAGGGAATTTGGCCAGTGTTTGGGGTATAAGCTAAATATGGGGAAAAGTGAGATGTTTGCGGTCCAGGTGAGGGGACAGGAGAGGCGATTGGGGGAGCTGCCGTTTAGATTAGTAGGGCGAAGCTTTAGGTACCTAGGCATTCAAGTGGCGCAGGAATGGGACCGGCTGCATAACTTAAATCTGGCCCGGCTAGAAGACCAAATGAAGGACGATTTTCGGAGGTGGAATGCACTTCCGTTGTCACTGGCTGGGAGGGTGCAGACGGTGAAGATGACGGTCCTCCCGAGATTCCTGTTTGTATTTCAGTGTCTCCCCATCTTTATTCCCTGGTCCTTTTTTAAATGGGTCAACAAAGTGATCACTGGCTTCGTTTTGGCGGGCAAGACCCCGCAAGTAAGGAAGGTAATGCTTGAGCGGAGTCGGGGAGAGGGCGGGCTGGCGCTGCCAAATTTTAGTAACTATCACTGGGTGGCAAACATAGCCATGATCAGGAAGTGGCTGGTGGGGAAGAGGTCGGCCTGGGAGCGTATGGAGGTGGCTTCATGCAAGTGCACCAGTCTGGGGTGTTGGTAACTGCTCCTCTGCCATTCCCGCCGGAACGGTACTCCACCAGCCCCGTGGTGGTGGCAGCCCTGAGAGTCTGGGGGCAATGGAGGAGACATGTGGGAGCAGAGGGAGCATCGGTCCGGACCCCAATCTGTAATAATCACAGGTTTGTCCAGGGAACTCTGGATGGCGGGTTCCGGATATGGCGAAGAGCAGGGATTGAGAGGGTGGGGGATATGTTTATAGAGGGGAGCTTTCCGAGTATGAGGGAGCTGGAGGAGAAGTTTGGGTTGGTGAGGGGAAACAAATTCAGGTATCTGCAGGTGCGGGGCTTCCTATGTAAACAGGTGTCAACCTTCCCGCTCCTACCACTAAGGGGGATTCAGGACAGGGTAGTTTCCAGAGGGTGGGTAGGAGAAGGGAGCATCTCTGAATTTCTGGGGTCAGAGGAGACGCAGACCGAGGAGCTGAAGTGCAAGTGGGAAGAGGAGCTGGGAGGAGAGATAGGGGATGGTCTATGGGCGGACGGGTTGAGTAGAGTCGATGCATCCGCAACATGTGCCAGGCTCAGCCTGATACAATTCAAAGTCATTCATTGGGCTCATGTGACAATGGCCCAGATGAGCAGATTCTTTGGGGTGGAAGACAGGTGTGCAAAATGTGCGGGAGGACCAGCGAACCATATCCACATGTTCTGGACATGTCTGAAGCTTAGGGGATTTTGGCAGTGGTTTGCAGATGTCATGTCCACGGTATTAAAAACAAGTGTGGCACTGAGTCCAGAGGTGGCGATTTTTGGTGTGTCGGAAGACCCGGGAATCCAGGAGAAAGAGGCAGACGTTCTGGCCGTTACTTCCCTGGCAGCCCGGAGACGGATATTAGTTTGGAGGAACTCAAAGGCCCCGAAGTCGGAGACCTGGCTATCGGACATGGCTGGCTTTCTCTGTTTGGAGAAAATCAAGTTTGCCTTGAGAGGGTCACTGTTAGGGTTCGCCTGGAGGTGGCAACCGTTTGTCGACTTCTTCGCGGAAAATTAATCGTCAGCAGAAGGGGGGCGGAGTTAGTTTAGCTTAGAGTAGGGGGTTAATAAAGGTGGGACCTGTAAGGAAGTGAGACGGCTTTTGCACTATGTTTATAGATTCATGTACATTGTTTATTTTGTTGTTGTTAGAATACCAAAAATACCTCAATAAAATGTTTATAAAAAAACTTTGCCCTTGGGAAGAATGAACAGTTGAAATTCATTCTTGTTTCAGTTGCATTATGTACACTAAGAAATAAGTATCTTTTTTATATATAAATTTAGAGTACACAATTAATTTTTTCCAATTAAGGGGCAATTTAGCGTATTCAATCCACCTTCCTTGCACATCTTTGGGTTGCGGGGACAAAACCCACGCAAACACAGGGAGAATGTGCAAACTCCACATGGACAGTGACCCAGAACCGGGATCGAACTTGGGACCTTGGTGCCATGAGGCAAACCCACTGTGCCACCATGCTGCCCTAAAATAAGGAAACGTATTGCAGCAGAATGATTCATTTTCATATGTCCAACCGAGAAGTTTATGATTAAGTCATAGAAATTGAAACAGCTAGGGTAGAATTTTGTGCTCTTCCCAGAGGCGAGATGGGTGGAGGGGACATTTAATCAGTCCCAGGGGCTGACAGCTGGGGTTCTCACCACCTTCCCACCTTCATCCTAATTTGATCCGAGGTGAGAAGGCTCATTGTTCATTCAGTGCCTAATTTAGAGATGCAGCATCAGGAAGGTGGGCATTGAGAGCCACATTCCTGCCCTTTCTGCTGACACCCCCCTGCTATCCTGGGATCCCTAACCCACCATCACTGACCTGTGTCAGGACCCTTCCTTGATCCAAGGTCTTAGGTTGGTGTGGTACTGGCATTAGCCACTGCCCCCCAGGTGGTGCTTCTGAATGTGAAAGTGTTTCCAGCCTCTGATTGACTAGCAGTTCTTGGCAGGACAGGATTTAAGCCTCCGAGATCTTCGATCATGGGGAAAGCCTGCTGGCCTATTCAGTGCAGTGGACATTCCTGAAAAGAGGCTATGAGGGATCTTCCCAGCTTTCCAAATGGTGCCCAAAACCTCCATTGCCATCACATGGTTCTGTACCATGTCCCTGTGCGCCTCACACTACTGCATCTATTCATTCTAGTTCTAATTACTGATGATTTCCCCAGACCTCTTTATAGCTTTCTTCAGTTGCTTATCAAAATCCTTCTTTAATGCTGAAATTGAATTAGTCACGTACATGGTCACTTAAGGCCCCACACTCCTGATCTTCAGCAACCCAGTGTGGAGGGGAGGGGGATGGGTAGGGGGGAGGGGGGTGGGTGGGGGGGGGGGGGGCACGGGGGGGGGGGGGAGAACCTCCTCATGGGCCTGCTCCTGGACCTGGCCAAGCTAACCATTAATAGGCTCAGGCAGTGAAGTCGGGTGGGCCATCCAGCCCAGCTGTCTGCTCCTCTTCTGCAGCTGCATTCGCTGCTGGTAGCCCCTGGAACGGGAGCATGCAATGTCCATGGGCGTGACCAAGGCCTTCCATGCCCTGTGGGGGGGACTAAGGTGTTTTACCGACCACTTCAGTCACACTTTGTTTTGAAGTTTTACGTTTCCTTTGAGATTCTGTTTAGTTTGATACTGTATCCCTTTAAGGGGCTATCTTTTAATTTATCCCTCACTTTAGTGCATTAGTTCATTTGGTTACACAAAAGAAACACATGCAGCAGAATTCTCCATCAGCGCGATCCTCTACTCCGCCGGCAACACACCCACACCCATGGGTTTTCCTGACAGTGTGGGGTGGCCACAATGGGGAAATCCCATTGGCTGGCTTCCGGAATGGAAGATCCCGCTGCCGGCGAGGGCACGCTGTGCAGGAAAGCGCAGCTGACAGATCGGAGAATCCTGCCCCATGGTCACTTGTAATAGCTCCCATTGAATTAATAATAATGCTCTCATCTCACCCTGCTTGCTTCCAGTACTGGAAGTTTCCATCATCTTGTTACCAATTAATTGACCAAGAGAAATTATTTTTCACTGTTTATCCCCTCAAATTCTTAAGCAATTAGATTCACACCTTTATCCCAATGACTCAATCTTCTTCCACAGCCATTCACTCAGAATGAAACAGGCTATGCAAATGTTTGACACCCTGCTTTTCTCAACACTGAGTTTGAAACCACGCATCCTTTTTATCATCAAAACTGGTGAAGTTTACCTCCACAGCATTGCTTGGTTCTACCCCTGCCTCAGCCTCTTTGCTACTGAAACATTCATTTGTGTTTTCTTTTATCATCTTTGAACTCAGTGTTTCTCAAACATTTTTCCCGTGACCCACTTTTACCAACTGGTCAACCTTTGGGACCCACGCCGGCCAACCTTCACGACCCATGCCGGCTGACCCTTGTGACCCATGCAGGCTGACCTTCACAACACACCAATTCCCCTTACCTTTAATGCAATGGGCCTGCCTGGTCCTCATAATCTCACTCCAATCAAGTTCACAGAAGGAGAGGGCAATGCACATAATCAGGTTTAGAATTCAGCCGATTCCTTTGTGCTGGCTTCATCTTTGTGAGGATGGAAAATCGAACCTCACACATGTAGGTCATTGTGAAAGGCAATAGCAACAAAATGCTTGTTTTACTCAGCACTAGATTCTCCTCAGAGACACTACACCAAAATGCTGACAGCCTCATGGGTATGTGGTGTGTTTTTAATGTGCTGTCACAGGTCATGCACAGCAGTTCAGTCTTTTAATTTGGAGTCAGCTGTAAGTTAATAATTGACTCTGAGGTCTCAAATTCAAAAGGATTTTTTTACCCATCTCTTCTCTTTCAAATTTTGAAACTTGTCGTCTGGAAAGTAGCCAGATGCAACTGAATAAGGCTTGCCTGTCATTGATAGTTCCCTTACTAACACTGTATTCTTCGATGTGACCTCACTGTGGGGAACATGTAATAGTTTTGATTTTGTACTCACATTAGCCAAACTTTCAATGGCTTTTGTAAAGCAGCTATTTTTTCACTGTGCCAAAAGCAATCATCACATTTCCTTTGCAATTTGAGATTCAGTTTATTTAGAACTGAAAAGATGTCTGCAAGGTAAGACATAATGAGGAAACGCTGGTGTTAGACCGGGGAGAGCACTGTAAGAAGTCTTACAACACCAGGTTAAAGCCCAACAGGTTTATTTGAAATCACTAGCTTTCGGAGCATAGTTCCTTCATCCAGTGAGTCATAGTTAGCATCCAGCTCTCATTTGCCAGTACTTCCCTGCACATAACACACATGGACTTTGCATCCTGATTTGCAGCGGCACAATTAATAAAGGCATAGCTCAAGAAATCAACTTTTTACTGCTATGTTTCCAATTTCAGTTTCTTCTTCATAGACTGTTCACGAGAGGCCCTGGAGCTCTGCATACAGCTCACACTATCACTCTTGTCCTGCCATGGACTTTCTTAAGCAGCTTTCTCTAGCAAATTCAGTTGTGAGATCCTGGCCTGTTTGTGTCTCTGGCTCGCTCTTCCTTATAACAAAATAACTCATCTTCAGTCCTTCACAGACCTGTTGCCTTGCTTGCTGGCAGCCAGAAAATGGAGCAATGTCTCCTCTGTGATTTTGTGCCAAAAGCACGGACGTTCAGCGCGTGTGACATAAGTGTACATGCCAGGCATGTGACCTGCTCTCGGCTGCCACTTCTGACAGGAATACTGCATAATTCACATTTAAAGGCTGGTCGTAGCAGGCATTCTCAACTTCAAAGCCGATCACGGCCAGGATTCTTAAGAGCTGATCGCGGCCGTTGCGTGCTTCTTCCGTGATCAGGAGTGCCGTGACCAATCACTCTGCAACCCTCCCAATAGACCTGCAGTTTGAAAAATCCTGACTTACACAACTTAAGGGAGTGTTGAAGGATGTTGTTGCTAGCCTGGTGGATGACCAGATATTCGTTTTCACAATTCGTTTGACTTCCCAGAGGGTTACCGCATCCCAGTGAATGGGTGGGAGCAATGTGCTGCCAATGTGTTGGGGTCAACTAGTAATTCACCATATAGGAATGCTCATTTAGACAATAACAAGATGAGAATGGCTATTTCTGGTCCACACCAGTGCACAATACCCTGCCGCTGAGTACGTAAGGGCCAATGTTGGTGTCTGAAATACCAAGTGGATGCTCTCTAGTTTGCCAGTTTCTGCACTGAATGGAATCTTGTCTTAGTTCCGACAGCTTCCATCTTCAGGTGAGTATGGAACGTGTACTTTCCCGTTACATTCCAAAATAGGTTGTGTGGTGAATGTACTTCATGTAATTCACATTGTGTCCTTGTGGGCTCTGTCTGTGAGCCGTTGCGCGGCTCTGCCCACAGCGGGAGATGAGGAGCTTGTACAGGGCTCCACCCTCAGCTCCGCCCATGGCCCCTCCCACTACCGGAAGTATAAAGTGCTGCAGCCTTGTGAGCCTGCCCTCCGTTCTTCTGGTCGCAGGCAGGCTCAGTTGTAAGTCTATTAAAACCGCAGTTTACTTCCTATCGTGTCTCAAGTGAATTGATGGTCACATCAGGTTGGAGTAGAATTGTATCACACGGCACTTCTACAGGAGATCACTGTCAGGGAGTGCTCAGTTTTCCTGGATGGAATGCGGTGACTTTCATTTTGTGGGGCTTGACTTGAGCTTCCATTTCCAGGATTATTCCTCCATGGTGTTTATAAGGCATAGGAGCAGAATTAGTCCAGTTGGTCCATCAAGTCTGCTCTGCCATTCAATGATGGCTGATATTTTCTCATCCCCATTCTCCTGCCTTCTCCCCATAACCCCTCATCCCCTTATTAATCAAGAAGCTATTTATCTCTATTTAATTCCCATTTCAATGCTAACTCAGTCTTGTTGAAGACTGCTTGCATTGTCAGGGTAAGGCCATTCAATTTTTCCAATACTTTGTTGGTGACATGTTGCTTGTGTAGTCATTGAAAAACCTCATGGTGAGAACTGAGTCAGATGGAAGTCTGTTGGTGAGGAACTGTACTGAACTAACTTTATTGCCAAGCGTACACGGTGCCTGGTGCTCGGCATTGTCCATATAAGGTGTACTGTTTTAAGGCAGGGGAGGATCCTTGTGAGCTGGAGCACTGGTCTGTCAGCTCGAACCACATCTGGTACCACTAGGCCAGGGGTGGGCAAACTTTTCCGTGCAAGGGCCACATTCAGAAATTCACAATTCACAAAGGGCCGCATAGTATATTAAGTAAAATAATCACTTCACCCGGTTATGATTCTGGGCGCCTCATATAGAACATAGAACAGTACAGCACAGAACAGGCCCTTCGGCCCTCGACGTTGTGCCGAGCAATGATCACCCTACTCAAGTCAACATATCCACCCTATACCAGTAAGTAACCCAACAGCCCCCCCCCCCCCCCATTAACCTTAAAAAAAAAATTTTTTTTTTTTGTTTTTAAATTTTTTAAATTTTTTTTTTTAAATGACTTGGTGGGCCGCAGAAATACCTTTGGCGGGCCGCATGCGGCCCGCGGGCCGTAGTTTGCCCACCCCTGCACTAGGCGAAGCATGCATATTGCACACCTTACTGATGGGTACCTGAAAATTGCCGTGGGGTCCTAAAAGGAATCTGAATAAGACTTTGTCTCTTTTAGACAGGAGTACTGCCACCCATTTCAAGACCTGTTCATGAGTCAAGTTAGGAGAACCTTATGCAGCCAGCAGCCAACATACATGGGACCATTATGCCCATTGGAGGTTTCCAACACCAATCTGTATGTACCATTCATATTACCCGTGGGTCAGAGACACATCTGCTTCCAAGGTCAGAATATGACTGAAAACCTGAACAAATGCATTTCTTGTTCATGAATTCAGCAATTGCTCCAGACTTTAATCTTCAGGCGTGCTCAGTTGCAGAGAGAGCCTGCTGTGAGAAACCAGCTTTGAAATCAGCCTGTTGGATGGTCATCAAATGCTGACACTGTAGCTGACATGCTACAGCCGCTGTTATTGAACCACTGGTAGTGGCTTTCCTGTTCTTTTCTTTATAACCCAAATTGAAAAATCCACTCTGCTCCCAAACAGAATTGGCAAGGTGATTATATCATCATAACATTGTGCCCTGTACATTTAACCACACAGCAAAACATTTAGAACAGCAACACTGTTCATTTATGCTTGTTCCTTTTTTATTTGTCTGCTGCCTTAGCTGAATTAAGTGAACCTACATCTGTCGTTACCAGGGCAACTATTGTCATCTCTGACTAAGTGACCCTTTAGGTCTATCCATGTTTAATCTCAAACATTTCCTTTAATTTACTGCCTGACATTCTATTGTGAGAGTCACATCAGATACATTGCCTTCTACACATTGAGACCAATTTAAGAAATGCACAGCCTGGAAAATAAATGCATGGGCCATCAATGTTAATTTATTCGGCTGCTCTTGTGCAGCACTTCTTTGTAATTGTACTGTAAAATACGCCTAGTTGTAAAAGCAAATGCATTGTTCATTTTAATATAGAAACTCCAAGCACTATGTAATTACTAATAGTGTATTTGGTGTAAGCTTATAGACAGATAGCATCTCAGCTTTTAATTTGCATCACAGCTTTTAATTTTCCACCTTGCAAAGTGTTAATTGTTGATCAAGAACACACAGCACAAACGAGTTCACACCAGTTTGCAAAAACTGGTTATACACTGGCTTTAGTTTTTATATTTATTTGGGTCATCCAGATAGCTGACATGGACAGAGACTGGTCACAATAACAGCTTGCACTTATTTGGCACCTTTAATGAAAGAAAGTGCTTAACGGAAGTGAAAAAAAAACTGGAGGCTGAGAAATAGAGGGAGGTAACTGAACAGTTGAATGGGGTAGGTTTTGAGGAGGTTTTTGAAATAAATATAGGAAGATGGAAACCCTTTAAGAATGCAACAGTGCGGGGCAACACGGTTTGATCCCGGCCCTGGGTCACTGTCCGTGTGGAGTTTGCACATTTTCCCCATGTTTGCTTGGGTCTCACTCTCACAACCCAAAGATGTGCAGGGTAGGTGAATTGGCTACGATAAATTGCCCCTTAATTAGAAAAAAAATAATCGGCTACTTTTTTTTAAAAAAGGAATGCCATAGTGTGGGGATGGAGCTCCGATAGCCAAATGTGAACTGAAGACGAGGAGAATGCAGAGGAGGATGCAAGTGACTTGCACCAGAATAGTAAGGGAATAGGATTTACTGTGGCATAGAATGCAGATTACAGCATTTTTTATGGGTTGTGATTTATAGACAGATACAGCTCCAGTGGTCCATCTAGACTAATTGAAATTGGAGGTGAAAAAGCACTTTAGGCATTTGAGTGACAGTCAGAATGAGATAAAGGCCTGAATTTCATGGGCCCCAGCCAGTGGGTCATTTCTGAGAGGGGGGGGGGGGGGGGGGCTGGATTGGTGCAAATGGGTTCCAGCTGGGTTCCCGCCCTTCCAAACCTCTCAACAATTTTATGCTGGGATGAATGAGACCTCGGATGGGCCACTTTTTACATCACAAGCCCATCTCACTTCCTGAGGGTCCGATGGCTACTCTCATCCACCCAATTGGCCTCTCCCCCAACATCCCAAGCCCTTCTATCCAGCCCTCCCCGACCTAAGACCCTAAAACTCACCTCTCTGTGCATTCTGGGGACCGTGCACATGAATTTCTACTTCTGCCCATTGAAGTCTGTCGTTGCAGGGACTAGCGAACTGCCGGCCAATCAGATTAGTCGGCAGCTCTCTAAACTGGGATTTCTTCCTGAATGAGAGGCGGAAGTCCCACCTACAGCCAACTGATGCTCATTGGAGTGTAAAATGGCTGTGGGGAGGTAGTGTCGACAGGGATATGTTCCCTATTGTCTCTTCAGATGGCAGGACTGGAAACCTGCCATCCTAAATATCCTGGGCAAACAGGCAGGAGATCTTAGAGATGAAAATAGGTGTTGAGATCTGCTGGATTGGGAGCTTTATTGCTGTTCTGCATATCAGCTAGGACATGCACTATTGTTTATTTTTGTATTAATTATGCTGAATTCATACCTTTATCTATCACAATCCTTACAATATTTTCTTCAGTTCATTTGTATCTATTTACTTGTATCTATCCATTCTGTCTATTCTTAGCCTTTATATGAATTTACAACTAGCCATTATTTATATGTCCCCTACTTCCCCCTTTATTTTACATAGAAATCTTTTTGTACACCATAAACGTTGGAGAAAGTTTGAACTAGGATTTCACAGAGAGAGTTTCTGGGATTTGCTCAACTTCAACAATATGCCTCAACCACAGCCTCAGAAAATCAGTTCCCTAATCAGTGTGGCAGCAAGTGGTTAGCACTGGTGCCTCACAGTGCCAGGGTCCTGGGTTCAATTCTGCCATTGGGTGACTGTGTTAAGTTTGCATGTTCTCCCTGTGTCTGTGTGGGTTTCCTCCGGGTGCACCAGTTCCCTCTCTCAGTCCAAAGATGTGCAGGTTCGACGGATTGGTCATGATAAAACTATCCCTTCGTGTCCAGAGATGTACAGGTTAGATGGGGTTACAGGGATAGGGCGGGGAATGGGCCTAGCTAAGGTGCTCTTTCGGAGTACCAGTGCAGACTCGATGGGCCAAATGGCGTCCTTCTGCACTGTAGGGATTCCATGAAACGCATTCCTAACTATCATTGGTGAGTGTGATTTTGCCAATCTTTCTCTTTTCGGGTACCATGTTCTAAGAGGCTGTTGGCGACCATGTTAATCTTGTACTGGAAGCATGGATCATCTTTATTGATGGTACATTCACCCAAGTTGAAAGGCTCTTTTGAAAGTTTGTTCTTTGTCTACTTCACTCTCTTTTACCATCGCCCTTTCCCTTCATCATAAGACATTCTAAATCATAATTTCCTATTGCGCAACCAGGAAATTCCAGCTACCTCTTCCTGATCTTAGTCAGCAGAGTTTTTTGCATCTCGGATTTTGTTAGCACCTCTTCATGGGTAGTGTGACTTGCCCAAGATACCTTCATTGTTCACCCCCAAAACCCCAGCCTCAATTTGTCTCCGTGACGCCACTGTTTAAAAAAGGAGGTAGGCAGAAAGCAGGAAATTATAGGCCAGTGAGTTTAACTTCGGTAATAGGGAAGATGCTGGAATCTATCATCAAGGAAGAAATTGCGAGGCATCTGGATAGAAATTGTCCCATTGGGCAGACGCAGCATGGGTTCGTAAAAGGCAGGTCGTGCCTAACTAATTTAGTGGAATTTTTTGAGGACATTACCAGTGCAGTAGATAACGGGGAGCCGATGGATGTGGTATATCTGGATTTCCAGAAAGCCTTTGACAAGGTGCCACACAAAATGTTGCTGCATAAGATAAAGATGCATGGCATTAAGGGTAAAGTAGTAGCACGGATAGAGGATTGGTTAATTAATAGAAAGCAAAGAGTTGGGATAAATGGGTGTTTCTCTGGTTGGCAATCAGTAGCTAGTGGTGTCCCTCAGGGATCTGTGTTGGGCCCACAATTGTTCACAATTTACATTGATGATTTGGAGTTGGGGACCAAGGGCAATGTGTCCAAGTTTGCAGATGACACTAAGATGAGTGGTAAAGCGAAAAGTGCAGAGGATACTGGAAGTCTGCAGAGGGATTTGGATAGGTTAAGTGAATGGGCTCGGGTCTGGCAGATGGAATACAATGTTGACAAATGTGAGGTTATCCATTTTGGTAGGAATAACAGCAAACGGGATTATTATTTAAACGATAAAATATTAAAGCATGCCGCTGTTCAGAGAGACTTGGGTGTGCTAGTGCATGAGTCACAGAAGGTTGGTTTACAAGTGCAACAGGTGATTAAGAAGGCAAATGGAATTTTGTCCTTCATTGCTAGAGGGATGGAGTTTAAGACTAGGGAGGTTATGTTGCAATTGTATAAGGTGTTAGTGCGGCCACACCTGGAGTATTGTGTTCAGTTTTGGTCTCCTTACTTGAGAAAGGACGTACTGGCGCTGGAGGGTGTGCAGAGGAGATTCACTAGGTTAATCCCAGAGCTGAAGGGGTTGGATTATTAGGAGAGGTTGAGTAGACTGGGACTGTACTCGTTGGAATTTAGAAGGATGAGGGGGGATCTTATAGAAACATTTAAAATTATGAAGGGAATAGATAGGATAGATGCGGGCAGGTTGTTTCCACTGGCGGGTGACAGCAGAACTAGGGGGCATAGCCTCAAAATAAGGGGAAGTAGATTTAGAACTGAGTTTAAGAGGAACTTCTTCACCCAAAGGGTTGTGAATCTATGGAATTCCTTGCCCAGTGAAGCAGTTGAGGCTCCTTCATTACATGTTTTTAAGGTAAAGATAGATAGTTTTTTGAAGAATAAAGGGATTAAGGGTTATGGTGTTCGGGCCGGAAAGTGGAGCTGAGTCCACAAAAGATCAGCCATGATCTCATTGAATGGCGGAGCAGGCTCGAGGGGCCAGATGGCCTACTCCTGCTCCTAGTTCTTATGTTCTTATGTATTGCTTCACTGATTGACCAGCACTCACTTCCATATGTCAAAATTGGTGTGATGTAGCACTTTTGCAATCAGAAAGGGTAAAGTAAGTGTCACGTCTCTGCTGAGTCAGTCTTATGGATCTTAGAATAAGTGACTGAAGAGCAGTATTGCAAGGTTTTGGAGGCAGCTCTCCTTGTCCTCCTGATTGTGGAAGGATGGAGGAATGTGTAACGAATAAGAAAAATATGAAAAATGACCCAAAACAACATACAAATAGTTGAAAGGTGAATAACATTTGTAAAAATGCTGCCTTAAAAGTATAGAGTAGTAATAGTATTTCCACTGTGCGCTGTTTAATGTGCGCAAGCCAGGTTTTTCCAACATGTGGAGTTTCTTCTCACTCAACATATTTGCTCACTTCAGTCAAAGAACTCCACCACACAGAAAAAAGATGGTTTCACTTTAAGTTATGGTGTGACAACATGGGTTACAATCTTACAAAATTTCTGAAATTTATTTTCAATGGAAGCTTTCCATTAATCAGCAAACAGGGAAATGTTATACAGATGTATTAGGTCATATGCTAATATTCACAGCGTAATATTTAGGTGATATTGTTAATTTCCTTGCTGGAAGAGTTTTGTCAGCTTGTAACTGCTGAGGTAATTTCAATGTTCTTGATACTAATTCTCAGTCACAGTGTGACAAAAGTTATAGGACAATGTAGGTCACCGGATATATGATTATTGAACAGCTTTTTGTCCTGGGAAAGTCATATCACCATAAAATAATCAATCTTTAAAGATTGAGGACTGCTTCACAACTTTGCACTTGAAATCATTTACAGGAATTACATATAAAAGCATATTGATGCTTTATACTCAATATTTTATCAAGGGAAATACGCCATGATGTTACTGAGCAACCGTATCTCATGGTTCTTTCTGATGGAAAATTAAACAAAAGTACTGTGGCGATATATAAAACCACATTTAAATGAATTTACTTAATTGGAAAGGATTTAGAGGATTATAGATGCATGGTTGCAAATTTGTGCTGACAAGATACAACATTTTATGAAATGTGGAAGATGAAATAGCATATGAAACTTGGGTGGGAAGGTGAGTGGTGAGAAAGATTTCAAGAGGCTTCAAGGTGATTTAGTGAGTGGATAAATACGTGACGTGTAATTTAACCTGGATAAATGTGAAGTTATCCACTTTGGACAGAGAAACAGAATGGCAGTGTATTATTTAAATGCTGATATATTGGGAAATGTTGGTGTTCAAAGGGACTTGGATGTCCTTGCACACCAGTCACTGAAAGCTAGCATGCAAGTACAGCAAGCAGTTGGGAAGGCAAATGGTATTTTGTCCTTCATTGCAAAAGGACTTGAATACTGCAGCTGAATGTGGTTTTGGTGAGACCACCTGTGGAGTATTGTGTACAGTTTTGGTCTAATTCTAAGAAAGGATATTATTTCCATAGAGGGAGTGCAGCAAAGGTTCACCAGTCTGATTCCTGGGATGGCAGGATTGTTGTACCAGGGGAGATTGGGTTGACTGGGCCTGTAGTCACTGGAATTTAAAAGAATGACAGCGGATCTAATTGAAACATATAAAATTCTGAGAGCTTGACAGACTGGATGCAGTGATATTGTTCTCCTGACTAGGGGTTAAGGACAAAGGGCCACAGTCTCAGGAAATGGGGTAGGCTATTTAGGACTGAGATGAGAAATTGTCTTCACCCAGAAGGTTGTGAACCTGTGGAATTCTCTACCAATGAAGGCTTGGTGGGCGAAGTCATTGAATATATTTAAGAAGGGAATTGATAGATTTCAAGACCCTTAAGGGATATGGGGAGAGTGCTGGAGTATGGCATTGAGATGGAGGATCAGCGATGATCATATTGAATGGAGGAGCAGGCTCGATATGCTGAATGTCCACCTGCTACCCCTATTTTCTATGTTTCTATACTGGTCATTATTACAAGGAATACAATTTGTCTCAACCCTTCCCTTTGTCACACATCCTTCCATTTCCTAATCCAACCAAGTCTGGTAAGTAATTTAATTGACAGATTCCACTCCTTATCTCATCGCTCCCAGTATTACAGAAAAAATAATTTGTAAGTCAACAGGCCTTCGAAAACATTTCAGAATTGATTGAGATTAGGGTTGTGGAGGAAGAAAGCAAGAACCAAATTCTATACTAAAAGTTTTATCAACCAGAGATCCATCATTATAAATAAAACCCATCTTTCTGAAAGTGTTGATTTTTGGATAATTTGCTGATTTGTATTATGATTTGCATAATATTGGTATTTATATTCTTTAGTAAAAGTAACAAACTCTCTACACTGTATTCTCCAATTTTCTCATAGGTCAACCCAAATCAAGACATACTCCTGGGACAATGCTCAGGTTATACTGGTTGGCAACAAATGTGACATGGAAGATGAAAGGATAGTATCTATGGAGAGAGGAAAACAGCTGTCAGACCAACTTGGTATGTTTGGCAAACGTGAATTGTCTTGTTTAGACGACATTTACTGCATTTTGTCGATGACATTTTTGGAAATTTAGGCCTACTGTAGATACTCTCTCTGGTTCACTACTGGAAATCACCTCTGCAAGTGATCTGGGCATCATACCTTATCCAGATTGATTCTCAGTACTCCTACAATAGTGCATCTTCTAGGCTGGATATTTATGTCTGTTCAATGCATTATACTTCAATCCTTCCGAAAGTGGATTGGACAAACACTGCATGATCCGAGGGCAGATATGAAGTGTGAAGCAGGCTACTTCAAAATGTTCTATGAGTCTATTACCATGTGACTCTTTTCATTATGCTACTCTCCAGTCCCATGTTAACCCTTACTCTTCAGAGCACCTTTTTATGATAATGATCAGGAGGTGGTTGACCCAGTTGGGAGAAGGGGATCAAGGGGGTAGTCGGAGTGAAACAGGGGGTTGATTGGGGGCAGGTTGGGTAGTTACCCAGGAGTAGACTAGGCTTTATTCTGCCTAACATTTCATGAGTAAGCATCCAGATAAATAAATCGGAACTATCCCAAGTCTTCAACTTTAATTCAGAGTCAGAGACATTCACAGAGGGTCCCAGGGAGCAGGAGAATTGGCCATCAGAAGTTGAAACATCCCAGGCAATTTCCACAGAGGTCCACACAACTTCCACAGGCTCCCAACCTGTCTGTTGGTGGTGCGTCCAACTTCTGATGATCTGAAGACCTGAGGATTTGGCCCAATCTGAGTTAGCTTTCTTAACTTGAGATTCTTCTAACTACTCTCCAGCTTCACTACTTCTTTTCTTCCTATTGTCTGCTGGGCTCCGGCCTCAGTGGGAGGTCCATCTGCCCTCTGAAGGATCCCAGTGGCTCAATCCAATTGGCCCACTAATGGGCATAATTGAATATCCAGCACGGCCAGATGGGTAACCTCTGCCATGTTAACCCTTCCTACAGTAGGACCCATGAAGGCAGGAACATGTTGACTATCTGACCCAACAGTTTATTTTATAATTATGCGCCTGATCCTTGTCGCATCTCCTTACCCATCTCCCCCGAACAGGGAATATTCAGCCCTGTATGTGAGGGTTTTTTAAAGTGCTTATTCTTTAGTTGCTGGGGGACGCAATCTTCTGTTAGCACGTTAACCATGTTTCACCTAGGTGCTTTTCTGCTTCAGAGAATGCTCCTCTTTAAAAAATATATTAAATGCAGCTTTTCGTTAAAATCCTTTGTAGAAACTGGACCAAAAACCCGAACCTTTCAGGATCTAACTATACCAGGTATTAGATAACTCAGGAATATGTTGCCTACTGCCCTCATATCATTCTATTCTCTATTAATACATTGTGATAATTGTTAATGAAGTTGGTCTTTCTGCTCTTTAACACTTCTGGAAATCTATACCTACAAGCCTGCTCTGATGCTCTCCAAAGCTGATGGTGTAGGAGGTCGCAGGATGAGCAGAAAGACACTCAATTTCCATGGAGCAACCAGAAAGCTATGCCACTGAAGACACAACTGTGGTATCAGCCTGGCCCACCCAGCTGGAAAATGCAGTTTAGCTTGTGGGGTGGTAGCGGTGAGATTCTAACATTCAGCTGACTATAAAGGGGACAATCAAAATATTGATTTAAAGGAAAAATAATCTCCAGTAGAATAGGTCCCTAGACACCACCAGTGGCTCCATTCATCCTTATCTGGCAGTCGACACATCTTATCCCACTCAGATCAACTGGTCAGCTAGGAGATAAATGTTGAGTAAGATTTCAAGAGCAGAATTTAATGCCGGATGAGGGAATGGGGAGAAAGGATTGCATGGACAGCTTCTGTAACTGAGGAGTCACAAATGGTGCTGAACATTATGCAATCATCAGCAAACTTTCCCAATTCTGATCTTAAGTTGGAGGGAAGGTCATTGATGAAACAGCTGAAGATGGTTGGGCCTAGGACACTATCTTGGGATACAGCTGCAGTGATGTCCAGGGCTGAGATGATTGACCTCCAACCTCTACACCAGGATCTCCTTCCAGACATGTGTGCCACCTCACAGGCAGCCATACATTGTTGCGTTGTTGCTAGCCTTGTTGTGGTGGATTTCTTCCAACTAACCACAAGTGACCCATGGACAAATTACAATAGTTTATTCCTGGCCTGAAATTCTCCATTTCAGAGCCATGGTCAGGATTCTCCGGAAAGATTTCTACGTCTGGTAGCGAGTGCGAATAGCTGCGAGCTTCTCGTTGTTCGGCCCAGCAGGCTGGCAATGCTATTCAACGTTAATTGGTACACTTAATGAGGCCTCAAGGGTTTATCCACCGCAAATGAAGGCTCACCAGCCGATTTGCCAGAATTACGCTTGCCAGCCCCCCGCTAACAAGGTCGAGCAGCACTTGAACAGCTCTTGCACAGCCAATCTCAGCCAGCTCGCAACCATGGCATCCAGAAGACCGGCCCAAAGATTTAAGGATGCAGATCTGGCCAGGCCCCTGGAGACCAGGAGCGAGGTCCTGTCCCCTCAAGGGTCCTGGAGGGTCAGTCACATGGCAGCCAGTGCTGCCTGGGATGAGGTGGAGGTGGCTGTGAGCGCCAGGTGTGACCAGGAGGACAGGCCTCCAGTGCAGGAAAAAGGTCAACGATCTACACCAGGCAGCATGAGTGAGTCAACACCAATGCGCCTCCCCCCACCCTGGTAACTTTCCACCCCCCACGTGGGTATCCACCCCACAACTCTCCGTGTGACCCCCAACCCTCCCTCCACCCCCATCTCCCTTCAATCCCCCCCAACCCTTCCTTCACAACCTCCCTCCCACCACTATGAACCACACCTGTCAATCATGAGTTGTTATTGCCTTACTGACTGACCCATCTCCCCCCCCCCCCCCCCCCCCCCATAAGATCATGAGACATAGGAGCAGAATTAGGCCAATCGGCCCATTGAGTCTGCTCCACCATTCAATCATGGCTGATACTTTCTCAACCCCATTCTCCTGTCTTCCCCCCAAACCTTGATCCCCTTATTAATCAAGAACGTTTCTGGGGTGTCACCCCATACCAGGCCGACCTTGATGAGGTTCTGCGGGACATGTCTCGTTCTCAGCTGGGAATGGCCGAGCACTATGGTGCTTGCCCCAGTCATTGAGGAGCATCGACGAGGGCGTCGACACGATGGTGCGGACCATGGGGAACCACCAGGGCTGGAGGAACCAGATGATGCAGGGGCAGTCGGCGTTCAAACCAGCTGCCCCTGTGTCCCATGGTGAACTCCAGGGCCATATGGCCACCGAGCAGGAGGAGGGGGCACTGGATGTAAACCCATCCCACTGAGTGTCAACTGTGATCACCAGCTCCATTGAGTTCCACCCCTCTCGCATCCAACACGCGGGACAGGGCGGCCCGGCTATGCATGTGTCGACAAGTGAGCCGGGGCCCTCCGGTGCCAGAGGGCCCGCCAGGGGTATCAAAGGCCATGGGACGTGATAAGCAGCTGGCTGCTTCCACCTCTGATGTGCATCCTGGGGATACACCTAGATTTAGCGTGAGACCTAGGGAGGCTAAGCACATCGAGGACCACTGAGGGTACCGGAGAAGGGGTGGGAGGGGACCCCAGTGAGGGGACCCCAGTGGGAGAGTGGGAAATTGTTACAAAGAATAAACACCCTTGTGCACAACCAATCGTTTCTTCTGCAATGCAGGCTGACCTCTGAACCCTTGGCCCATCTCTCCAGGTATCCATTCCCAGTGGCACTCACCCACCCTCTGCCCATGGACATATCCCGGAGCTGTATCCAATCCCCTGGGTTTTTGGAGGTTGGCTGCTGCATGTGTGATGTTGCCTCCTGCAGTGTTAAGGCACAGTGTACAGGCATCATGGTCTGATTAGGATGCTAGGCAATGACTTCCACATGCTCCATGGTCCGCCTACCCATGGGAATCCACTTGGGTTGTGTGAAGTGCTCACTTAACCACGAGTGTGAATCCCCTATTAGCAATAGCCTTTAGCCGCATGGCAAGAGGCCTCGGCAGTCGGTGGGGGTTATGTGCAGTCAGTGGTTGTAGACCGGCAGGGTCAAGGATTGCCCCGGAACGGATACAGATGACCCATGGGTTGGCATGGTGGTGCAGCGTGCTGTTGCCCCCCTGTCTGCTCCCCCAACGCCTCCCCCCACCCTCCCATGGTGACCGACCACTGAAGAGGGTCCCCACCTCTAGCCGAGGTCCCCACCTCTCACCGGGCACTGAGGTGGCAAGACCAGTGCCCTCAGGCTCTTTGCCTGTGAGCAAAGATGGCTACTCACCTCCTCGGCTCCCCACAGAAGCCCTTCCGCCAGGTTCACGTTTTTCAAAAGGAGTAAGCACTTGCTGGGAAGGCCGCTGAATGACAGGAGGCCGTAGGATATGGGATGGCTCCCGTTAATTGTATGGAAACAAGTGGTGATAATTGGTTTCTCTCCACACTATGGCGAGATCCCAATTTCGCCTCGGGGAGTGGGCCGGTTGCCTCGCAAACTGTTTGGTGTGGTGTGGATCTCGTTTTCAGCCTCTCCCATTATTCACTAGCATCGTTTCACTCGAGCGAGAGTGCAACGCGGCCGGAGAATCACGCCCCAAGTGTTGCCACCAGAACTGAATTGTGTGCGCTTCGCGTTCCCGTTGGGGGAGCTATTCGGAAAGTGAGTCAGGACATGCAAATTGGCAGCACTCTGCCCATGTGAATCTAGAGCAATTCCTACTCCCACTGTCATCTAATTAATTGGGGCCAGAATTAGCACTGAAGAACTTGACAAGCCAGAGATGTTTACAAGCACTCCACTCCCCAAACACACACATTCCAACCAGGGAGATAGCTCCACGGAGACCTGCGCCATGCTTCATGGGGAGTGAGCGGAGAAAATTCTGGACACAGGAGAGGAGGTGATGGGATCATACCTTCGAGAAGCACAACGCTTGTCCATGGTGGGGCGCTGACGAAAACCGGCTGGCATCAACAGGGCCTATGAGGAGGTGGCAGAGTCAGTCAGTGCTGCCAGCCTGATAAAGGTGACTGGAACCCAGTGTCAAAAAAAATGAAAAACCTATGCAGGGCAGCTCGGGTGAGTCACCAACTCTGTAACCCTGGCATCATTCCTGTCCCTCACTCCTCACATCACCCCCACAATCCCCTAGAGGCCAACCACACCCCAGCTACCTGCATCACCCTTGCATCCCACCCTGCTGCATAAAACCCTAACACCTTTATGGTCTGTTTTGCCAAGGCTTTTGCATCAGACACGCCTCCATGCATCTCACAATGTTCTGTCTGTGTCACCTCGGACAAGGCAGCCCAATGCAGGCAAGAGTGCCTGAAGACTGGAGGGGGAGTCCCTGACCTGCGCATGCATATCCCTGGGAAGTAGTGGACAATGGAGCTTGCAGGCGAGGCCAAGGAAAGGGCAGTGTCAGAAACAGAAGGAAAACAGAGGTCGGCAAGCAGCAACTAAATGAGAGCCCAATGCAAAGCTGATGTCCCTAAAGTGAGTGAATCACCCCTCCCCCAATCGAGCAGTCAATCTCAAGATCTCACCATATTTCTTGTCCTTTATCTGGCAGGATGCAAATAGATGAGACTGGGCCAGCTCTCCAGACATAATACCAGCACACTCTGGAGCACCAGTCTGGGGAAGACACTGACTTCTCATTACTAATGCCACCTGCACCCTCTACCATCGCAGAGACTATCACCTGAGTGGGGCATTGTAGTGAAGAGTCTCCTGGGTCACCGTCAGCTGTACACTTTACACATCCTGCAGCACATCAAGTAGAGATAGTGACCCTCGAGGGAGAGGTTGGTCAGGGGGCTGCCCGATCCCAGGGGATAGCTGTAGTCTGGACAGATGTCGTACTTCTGGAAAGTATGATCCCATCACTGGTAGAGATGCAGACGCAGAGCCAGGATTTGGACGAGGGGGTGTCAGCAACTTACCAGCTCTTGCAGGTACAGCTGAAAGAGTCCAACTGCCTTCAGGCGTAGGAGACGATGCTGCCAATGCATGGTACACAGGCCAACACTGAACAGGTGACATCCGCAGTGGAAGGCTTGGGGTTAAAAGTCTGAGTCATAAGTCAAG
The DNA here is from genome assembly GCF_902713615.1 of Scyliorhinus canicula. NCBI lineage: Eukaryota > Metazoa > Chordata > Chondrichthyes > Carcharhiniformes > Scyliorhinidae > Scyliorhinus > Scyliorhinus canicula. Next base: position 98,580,945 of record NC_052148.1, read on the forward strand.
TTATCCAAGGCTTGGGGCATACTGTGTGGTCGATTGTTGAGATGCAGGACAGGGGAGCCTAGTCACAGGCAAACATGTCCCGGGCTCACATGGACATTGCTGCGGCACTCCAGAGCTTGGCCCAGTCATAAAGGGCCTTTGCTGAGGGCATCAAATGCATTGGCCGCACTGCCTTTGGCCAGACACAGAGAGCCATAACACTGACACAAAGGGACATGGAACAGTTTCAGAGGGACACGGCACATTGTCAGAGACATGACCAAGGTAGTGAGGGACATGTCTCACCCGCTGAGGGAAGTGCCCAGCCTCAGTGCTCCATGGTTGAGGGCATCGAGACCTTGGCTTAGATGAGAGCTGGCCTCCTGGACTGGAATGCCAGGTGATGGTGGAACTTCAGGATCTCACTCTGGTCTCATCTCCATCCCATGTAGGCTGGTGGCCATCAGAAACCCTGAGGGAGGAGAAAGTGATGTGGCCCATGCCGGTGACTCCCACAGGGAAGGAGCTGGAACACCTCACTGCTTCATTATCCCCCCCCCCCCCCAATCTGGCACTGACGCATCTGATGGGCAGTGGGCAGAATGGGGTAGCATGTTGTCACCTGTGAGATTGGGAGGTTGGCCAAGCTCATCCTGGTCCAGGCCCTCCAGAGGTCGGATGCCAATGGCACCACAGGCATAGGCCGAGACATGCAGCAGGCTGCCTCAACTTTTGATGTGCTGTCTGGGATAACACCTATGAGCAGCGGTAGGCAACATAAATAAGTAAGTTAGAGAACATTTAAATTACCTTGGGTGTTGTACATCGATGATAGTAAGGGGTCAGGGCTGGTTTAGCACAGGGCTAAATAGCTAGCTTTTAAAGCAGACCAAGTCAGGCCAGCAGCGCGGGTTCAATTCCCGTACCAGCCTCCCATGAACAGGCGCCGGAATGTGGCGACTGGGGGCTTTTCACAGTAACTTCATTTCATAGAATCATAGAATTTACAGTGTAGAAGGAGGCCATTCAGCCCATTGAGTCTGCACCGGCTCTTGGAAAGAGCACCCTAGCCAAGTTCAACACCTCCACCCTATCCCAATAACCCAGTAACCCCACCCAACACTAAGGGCAATTTTGGACACTAAGGGCAATTTATCATGTCCAATCCACCTAACCTGCACATCTTTGGACTGTGGGAGGAAACCGGAGCACCCGGAGGAAACCCACGCACACACGGGGAGGATGTGCAGACTCCGCACAGACAGTGACCCAAGCCGGAATCGAACCTGGGACCCTGGAGCTGTGAAGCCATTGTGCTATCCACAATGCTACCGTGCTGCCAACCCACAATGCTACCGTGCTGCCAACCCACAATGCTACCGTGCTGCCAACCCACAATGCTACCGTGCTGCCAACCCACAATGCTACCGTGCTGCCAACCCACAATGCTACCGTGCTGCCAACCCACAATGCTACCGTGCTGCCAACCCACAATGCTACCGTGCTGCTAACCCACAATGCTACCGTGCTGCCAACCGTCTCCTACGCCTGAAGCCTACTTGTGACAATAAGCGATTTTCATTTCATTTTTTCATTTTTTTCATTCCTAATTTGTCGAAATGGAGGAATTACTTTAATTCTTTGTTTCAATCAGTTTTTCAGCCCATTTCAATAGCACCCGATCATTCTCATGTGTAAGCAGGGCCAGAGTGCTCCTCCTTGCCCAGACATCTGGCTTCAACATGGCAATGATCCTGTCTCCTGGATTAGACATGGCCAGGGCGAGGTACCATGGAACAATGGCACAACCAGAATTTCAATGCGCATTTATTTCGAGCAGTCCTAAAAGGTTCTAAAATTCTAAAGTAAATGAAGTTAATTTTGATATTGAGGTTCTTAGAGCCATGAAGACCAATAAGCATCAATTAGAATTTATCATATGGAAGTAAAATCTATCTCTATGACAAATTACATGAGCATTGATCAATACTGCTTAATACACGCTGTGCAGAGCTTATCTGGATGGCACTAGTACAAAATTAAATTAAAATCTTTATACTCACAAGTTTTTGATGATTTTTAATCATCATAGAGATCACGGTAGAAACCACAGGCTCAGCTGAGAAGAGGTGGGCAGGCAATGCAAATAAAGTCTGTTGAGCCAGTTATATCAATGGATTGATACAGGTAAACATGGGCAGGCAATAGAGCTGTGTCGAAAGCTCGTTGTGCAGAGACCTACTACAGCAAGATATAAAACCCTTGGGGTTAATGGCAGCACTGAAGGCAGCAGATAAACTGGGCGATAAGGATAGCCACCAGATCAAAGAGAAGGGCAGCAAATATTCCTGAATCAAACCTGGATGTTGTGCTGACTGAATTGAACAAGATGGGCGCTTTCTTTGGAGTCGTTTTAGGAAACCCCTGAAGTCTGTGATGGGAACTTTGGGAGGGAAGAGGCTATGATAATGAGTGACACCCTGGCCTCTAGGATTCCTCAGAAAGAAGATCACGATCCAACTGGGGAAGTCAAGGTAAGTGCATTCCTTCCTAAAAACCTTTGGTTTCAATTTCAGTTTGTGGTACTCTAACATATAGAACATAGAACATAGAACATAGAACGATACAGCGCAGTACAGGCCCTTCGGCCCTCGATGTTGCACCGACATGGAAAAAAAAACTAAAGGCCATCTAACCTACACTATCCCCTTATCATCCATATGCTTATCCAATAAATTTTTAAATGCCCTCAATGTTGGCGAGTTCACTACTGTTGCAGGTAGGGCATTCCACGGCCTCACCACTCTTTGCGTAAAAAAACCCACCTCTGACCTCTGTCCTATATCTATTACCCCTCAATTTAAGGCTATGTCCCCTCGTGCTAGCCACCTCCATCCGCGGGAGAAGGCTCTCGCTGTCCACCCTATCTAACCCTCTGATCATTTTGTATGCCTCTATTAAGTCACCTCTTAACCTTCTTCTCTCTAACGAAAACAACCTCAAGTCCATCAGCCTTTCCTCATAAGATTTTCCCTCCATACCAGGCAACATCCTGGTAAATCTCCTCTGCACCCGTTCCAAAGCTTCCACGTCCTTCCTATAATGAGGCGACCAGAACTGTACGCAATACTCCAAATGCGGCCGTACCAGAGTTTGGTACAGCTGCATCATGACCTCATGGCTCCGGAACTCAATCCCTCTACCAATAAAGGCCAACACACCATAGGCCTTCTTCACAACCCTATCAACCTGGGTGGCAACTTTCAGGGATCTATGTACATGGACACCGAGATCCCTCTGCTCATCCACACTACCAAGAATTTTACCATTAGCCAAATATTCCGCATTCCTGTTATTCTTTCCAAAGTGAATCACCTCACACTTCTCCACATTAAACTCCATTTGCCACCTCTCAGCCCAGCTCTGCAGCTTATCTATGTCCCTCTGTAACCTGCAACATCCTTCCGCACTGTCTACAACTCCACCGACTTTTGTGTCGTCTGCAAATTTACTCACCCATCCTTCTGCGCCCTCCTCTAGGTCATTTATAAAAATGACAAACAGCAACGGCCCCAGAACAGATCCTTGTGGTACGCCACTCGTAACTGAACTCCATTCTGAACATTTCCCATCAACTACCACTCTCTGTCTTCTTTCAACTAGCCAATTTCTGATCCACATCTCTAAATCACCCTCAATCCCCAGCCTCCGTATTTTCTGCAATAGCCGACCGTGGGGAACCTTATCAAACGCTTTACTGAAATCCATATACACCACATCAACTGCTCTACCCTCGTCTACCTGTTCAGTCACCTTCTCAAAGAACTCGATAAGGTTTGTGAGGCATGACCTACCCTTCACAAAACCATGCTGACTATCCCTAATCATATTATTCCTATCTAGATGATTATAAATCGTATCTTTTATAATCCTCTCCAAGACTTTACCCACCACAGACGTTAGGCTCACCGGCCTATAGTTACCGGGGTTATCTCTACTCCCCTTCTTGAACAAAGGGACCACATTTGCTATCCTCCAGTCCTCTGGCACTATTCCTGTAGCCAATGATGACCTAAAAATCAAAGCCAAAGGCTCAGCAATCTCTTCCCTGGCTTCCCAGAGAATTCTAGGATAAATCCCATCCGGCCCCGGGGACTTATCTATTTTCACCTTGTCCAGAATTGCCAACACTTCTTCCCTACGCACCTCAATGCCATCTATTCTAATAGCCTGGGTCTCAGCATTCTCCTCCACAATATTATCTTTTTCTTGAGTGAATACTGACGAAAAGTATTCATTAAGTATCTCGCTTATCTCCTCAGCCTCCACACACAACTTCCCACCACTGTCCTTGACTGGCCCTACTCTTACCCTAGTCATTCTTTTATTCCTGACATACCTATAGAAAGCTTTTGGGTTTTCCTTGATCCTACCTGCCAAAGACTTCTCATGTCCCCTCCTTGCTCGTCTCAGCTCTCTCTTTAGATCCTTCCTCGCTTCCTTGTAACTATCAAGCGCCCCAACTGAAACTTCACGCCTCATCTTCACATAGGCCTCCTTCTTCCTCTTAACAAGAGATTCCACTTCTTTGGTAAACCACGGTTCCCTCGCTCGACCCCTTCCTCCCTGCCTGACTGGTACGTACTTATCAAGAACATGCAATAGCTGTTCCTTGAACAAGCTCCACATATCCAGTGTGCCCAACCCTTGCAGCCTACTTCTCCAACCAACACATCCTAAGTCATGTCTAATGGCATCATAATTGCCCTTCCCCCAGCTATAACTCTTGCTCTGCGGGGTATACTTATCCCTTTCCATCACTAACGTAAAGGTCACCGAATTGTGGTCACTGTCTCCAAAGTGTTCACCTACCTCCAGATCTAACACCTGGCCTGGTTCATTACCCAGAATATCATAGAACATAGACCATACAATGCAGAAGGAGGCCATTCGGTCCATCGAGTCTGCACCGACCCATTTAAGCCCTCACTTCCACCCTATCCCCGTAATCCAACAACCCCTCCTAACCATTTTGGTCACTAAGGGCAATTTATCATGGCCAATCCACCTAACCTGCACGCCTTTGTACTGTGGGAGGAAACCGGAGCACCCAGAGGAAACCCACGCAGACACAGGGAGAACGTGCAGACTCCGCATAGACAATGACCCAGCGGGGAATCGAACCTGGGACCATGGAGCTGCGAAGCCACAGTACTATCCACTTGTGCTACCCCTATTTGCCTTGTCATGAACCACAGTAATGCTATTTGCTTTGTGTCAAAAGTAGTCAGAAGCCTGCCTTGCTTCTGAGGGTCTGGTCAATTATACCTTTATTCCACTTTGATTTTGTCTTCTATGTATTTGGCTGTCTGCCCCAATCAAATTCCTTAACTTTAGACATTGTCATATGTATACCTCATTGATCTTCCCATTCGTTCCTGGGGCGGCACGGTAGCACAGTAGTTAGCAATTCACAGCGCCAGGGACCCAGGTTTGAATCCAGCTTGGGTCATTGTCTGTGCAGAGTCTGCATGTTCTCCCCATGTCTGCGTGGGTTTCCTCCGGGCCCTCCGGTTTCCTCCCACAAGTCCCAATGTGCCTGTTAAGTGAATTGGACATTCTGAATACTCCTGTGTACCTGAACAAGTGCCAGAGTGTGGCGACTAGGAATTCTTGCAGTAACATCATTGCAGTGTTAATGTAAGCCTACTTGTGACACTAATAAAGATTGTTATTATATAGGTAAAATTTTCTATCCATAAGCTATTCACATCATGGTTCTTATCTAAAATACCTTCTAACCTCATCACTGGGAGAGACACATCTCACCAACCTTTTGAATATTGGCTACTGCTGTCTCGAGGCAGTTTTCTATTTGTTGCTGGGCAGGTTGCATCCTGTTATGTTTTGTTAAATTTGTTTTACTGGTGTTGCTAGGCAAAGTCATGACAGCCTCAAGAGCTGTAAACTGCACGAATGATCCCTGCTCCCTTTACCGTATATAATCTGCAAGGGCACGTAACCTCACAGCATACATGCAAGCAAAGACATCCCTAGCTAATCAGACCTGTGTTTATGTGCTTGTTGGCCTCATTATTATCTAAGTGTCCAACTCTTAGAACACGATATTTTGACAATCTTCAATATTATTCTTATTCATTTGTCTTTTCTATTCACTTTCAGGAGTAGGTGTCCCATGAGATGTGCAATTCTTGAGCTGCAGGTGGTGGCCACCTGACGTACATAGCCTCTTAGCCCACCTGGGACAAATTACTGGTGCTCTGGGTGGCATATCGTGGATACTGTTGGCATTGGAGAAGTAGGAGGCAAGTGGCAACGGTATGTTTTCCTGGGCCATAGGCAGCTTCCCCATCTTATGTCTTGGGAGCAAAGACATTACAAGAAATTCATTATGCACCTTCAAGCGCTGGAGAGAACACCTCAAATTATCCACCTAAGCTCTTCTTTTTTTTCAGGTAACTCGCAAAAAATGCTGCGGAGGAGGAAAAGGAGATGACAAGACCCTTCAACCTCTAAACCCCATGACATTATCAGCAACCACATTATTCAGCATTACTTTCATTGATTCACTGCTCCACCTGAGAGGATACAGCTCCTGCCAATGGGTGGGAGATTGAGAACAAATGCAGAGGAATCAGGAGTGAAAGTAGACTCCAACATTGATGAAGAGATTCCACGGGCATCAGACCCTGCTGGAGGAATCTGCTAGCTGTCCATATGAACTCTCCAGTCAGCTGTCTTAGGTGTCTACTCATGTAGATAGGTGACAGCAACACTGCCAAGGCACCAGGCAGTACTGGACAGCTAGAATAGGTTAAAGGACAGCACACACGTTCCATAAGAGAAGCCAATGTAAAATGTTAGTGCGTGTTAAAAGTCCATTGAAACAAAATGGTTTGTGATATAGAAAGATAAGGGGTGGGATTCTCCGGTCCTGAGACTAAGTGTTGACGCCGGGGCAGGAATCGTGGAGTTCCACGAGAGCAAAAACTAACGCTGCACCTGGACCAATTCAGTGGCTGCTAAAGGCGCTAGCACCGGCACCAAGTGGAACACAATCAATTCCAATGGGAAATGGTGCCAGATACCATTCATGATTGACACTCAGGAGGCTGACAGGCTGCAGCCGCATATACACCCTGCACTCCCGACACACACTTATCCCAGCCAACAAGATGGCACTGGTTGTGCTGGAGCATGCCCATCCTGTTGATGGGTCGGCTGGGGCCAGAGTACTTAGGAGGGGGCCCAGGGGACACCCATACAACCTATGGCACTATGTTCACAGTGGGAAATCAACGGCGTGGGCAGCTGTATGGCCGCCTTGCAGTCTGTGGCAGCGGCGTTCCGTGCCCATCCACCCCGACCCCACAGCCCACCTCCTGGCCACCCCTCGCTACTCCCCCCAGCCCTGGCAGAAGCCTCCCGTCAGTGGCACAACTATTAGCACACCATGGCGATGTTGGACACTCTCCATACTCTTTCCCTCAGCAGACACGGCGGCGGTTTCACAATTGTTAAAAGCACAAGTGAACCTCGTCATCGGGAATTCACTGCAGTGGAGGCAGAGAATCGCGGAGGCCCCGGAGAATAACGGGGTCAGGTCCGCTAATAGAGCATAGAACAGTACAGCACAGAACAGGCCCTTCGGCCCTCGATGTTGTGCCGAGCTTTGTCCGAAACCAATACCAAGGTATCCCACTCCCTGTCAATCTGGCGTGTATGATATGCCAACGGTGTTTACTGTACATGTGGAGTGGAATGTATTGACACCACTGTCGAGGCACTGAAGAATAGCGATTTGGTGTGAAACCAGCACCACCGCAATTCTCGGCGTCAAAACCGATTCTGTGACCAATCGCTTTTCCTGATTTCAGCGCAGCCGACAGAGAATCCTGCCGAATAAGTGAGATAATGGAGGACCTGTAAAAACTGGCACAGGACTAGTGTGCCTAAACACAATGAAAAAGAGATAACTTCAAGTTTCAAAGTGCGATTATTAATGAAGGGGATAGAAACAATTTGGTAGATGGCAGATGTGATGCTGAAACTAGAAGTATAGAGATAGGCAAAAGCAATTTTGAGAAGATGAAGGATATGTGAAGAAAACACAAACTTCTAAAAACGAATAAAACCTTTTAGATACAGCATTCCATCCACTTCCCTGTATGACTCAGAAATCAGGATAACAAATAAAAAGATGTGTGGAAGAAAATAGAAACCTTTAAAAGGTGATTGCTAAGGTGTATGCTAAAATTTATATATGCAGACTACAAGACAAATGAAAAGGTATTTAAAATTGAAACATTTCTAAAAAGTAACATTCAGAAAAGAAAATGTCAGTAGCTGGAATCTTCCGATCCCGAAAACAGCGCATACCCCCGGTGGGTTTCCTGGCGGCCAGGGGTGCATTCAACAGGAATCCCAGTTGACAACAGCGGGACCAGAAGATCCTGTCGCCAATCAATGACGGATCACCTGCCATGGTGAAAAGTACAGCGGGTTGCGTGGAAATGCTGTGGGTGTTAGCTATTAATCCAAGCTGGAAAGCTGCTGAGGTCTCCTCAAGCGGACAAAGTGGAGGGCAGCGAAAGAGGGATCAAACTCGGCATAGGTGTCACAGTGATTGCAGGCGGCTAACAGCGGATGTGTGAGAATGACACCAGATGTACAAACATGGCAAAACATGACAGCAAATCGCCTCACAGGAGTAGCCAGCAGCAAAGATGTTTGCTCATTTTGAATACTCAAAGTAACCTTTCGTTACATACTTAAATTCAAAGTAATTTTCATATATGTGCTACTTCGCTTCACACTTCAGATCAAAATGTATCCTTCTAAAAGCCAACCAGCTAAATAAAATACTTCATTAAATCAGCAGGTGTAGCTATGATAGCTTCCACAACTGCTGAATAGTACAAAATTACTAATTACCACAAGAGAGAACTCGGGAATTTACCTGTTGGTGTTAATAATTTGTACATCATTCCTCTCAAAGTCAGCTTTTGATGTTCCCTAGCCTAGTCTTTTACATGCTGTGGGGTTATTCCGCACCTCTCCTATCTAAATGTCAAAGGTAGTTACAAAACAAAAGCAAAAAGGGTACTGGAACAATGATAATGAAGGTAATTTATAAAAACGTTTCTTAATTTTAAATGACCGCCAATATTGCCAATATGTTCAAGTCAGCACAACTTTGCAGCCAAAGTTGATTATGTGGATGTTATTTTTAAGTCTTTGCTGATCATTGTAGGCGCTGAAGTTTGATGTTTCGTTGTCCACCTCTTAAGATTAAATTGGTGTGAGAGTTCTCACAGTTAATCAATAGTCAATGACTCCCGCTGAAAGGTGTGCATTTGAAAATCAGGTGAGGATATCCCCACTATCAAATGAAGTCTCGGCATTCATTGGCTGAGTTGACGTAAAATACTGGAGAGTTGGAACACTACAGAAACTTGAATTACAGTCTGGCTGCAGCAGCATTGAGAGTAAATCGCCAGTCTATTCTCTAATCCACAGAAAAACAAACAGGAGAAATGTTCTGTACAGACTGTTCTTTCTGTGCAAGTGATAATTGAAAAACTAATGTTTTTTATTCTTTCCACAAGGCTTTGAATTTTTCGAAACCAGTGCCAAGGATAACATCAATGTAAAGCAAACATTTGAACGCCTTGTTGACATCATATGTGAGAAGATGTCAGAGAGTTTGGATACAGACCCCACTGTTGCTGCAGGAAAACAAAACACAAAACTCACAGAGAACCCTCCTCCACAGCAGCAAAACTGCGGTTGTTAGTGACTTGTCCATAGACGTATGGAGGCAATCAAGTTGTGTCTATATTGCAAAGATTAGTCCTTAGTTATTAGTCCATGAAAATGTTACTGTATGGCCTCTATATAACCTGAAACAAACCAATCTATATTTATTTTTTGCTGGTCTGTGCACTACTGTTTCCCAATACCTCTTGCATTAAAACTGACACTTAGCCAACCTTTACTTATCTTGGTATTGGTTCTGCAATTTTTCTGTAGATTCAAGGTTTGTGTGACTGTTAACAGGAACAATGGGTTCCCAGGCTCAGTGTAATACATTTATAACTTACTTAGATCTCCCTGCTAACTAGAATTATGTGGCCTTTCAAGCATTTCTTCAGTGCTAAATTAATGATAGATAGCTTATCCTCAGTCTGCACAAAACTGTGAAATCAGTAACAAAATTTATGCATTTAAGTTACTGAGTTAAGTTAGTCTGATTATTTGTACGACTATCCTGTGTATAAGTATCCATATTTCACTTAAAGGATAGAGTTCCTTAATTAATAAGTATTTGAAAAAAAGGTTTTGCAATATATTTGCTAGCAGACTCAGGCTACAGTTATAGACTACCACATTCATGTTGATGCGAATAAGTTGCCTGTATGGATTGACACAAAAATGCAATGTATAACTGCAGTCAGATCCTGATCTGCAGAGCCACCTATTGCAAGACCACCTCCAGTAGGCCATTTCACACCACTCGTAAATCTGAGAGTGATCTACTGCTCCATCGTAACCTGAAACTGTGTTCAAAAATGCTCATAAAATCTGTTGGATCTCTGGGATACTTGAAACTGAGTATGCTCAATTGTTATGAGAAGGCAGATGCTGATGACACTCTCTCATAACGCCAAATATTACTTACCAAGAGAGTAGAGTGCAAATCTCCACAGTTGTGTCCTGGTAGACGCGGTGCAGGTTAGGGTCAGCTGGAGCCTGCAGTATAACCTTTGTTTTGTTAGCTGTATTCTCCATGCCACAGCTCATTTGTAATTGTTCATCATTTAACACTGTAGAGGGAGTCATGAATATAAATCTCTTTAAAACATCACCCCCCCCCCCCCCCCCCACCCACCCAGCAATCTTACAGATAGGTTGTATCTACTGAGGATTTTATCATTTTCAAGATTCTACATATAGTTTTACTGCTAATTTACCATTTGCATGGGAGCTCACAAATCTCAGAAGAGTGGTTTGCCGGCATTCCGACAACATCATTAAAACTAATTACAAAGATAACTATTTTTAGCTGCAAAAAATGATCTATACTGTAATGTGTAATATTAAATGTAATGAGAGTTATCTTTCTGGTGTCTGAATTTTTATTTTTACCTGATGGAAGAAAATGTAAAATGGTGCATAGGTACTGAAGTAATCTGCGTTTTATATTTTTGTGTAGCCTCTGTATTGAGGAACAATAGGCCACTAAGTGCAATATTTCAGAATATATAGTGCATCTCTAATTCAATGCAGATATCTGTGCAAAGTTGCATACTGTAGGACTTGAAGTTAACACATTTTAATAACGAGTAAGCCCAGACGGTTTTCAAACCATTGATATCATTAGACAAGACCATCTTTAACAAGATGACATTTAGCTTTCATTGTTTTAATCCATTGGATAAAAACTGTAAAAAGGCCAGGTTCAGTATTTTCTCACTGTAAAACAAGGGATGTATTTATACTGTTTGCCCTAGCCTTCGCACATATTTCCTGCCAAAATAATAGACAATAAGTGGGAGAAACCCTTGAAAATTCATCCTCGGTGTCTTTTATGGAAAATGACAATAAACTTTATTCAAATTGGACAGGCAGGAAAACAATATAATAACAATTAAATATAAACAGTCACGGAAAATCTGCTACACCCAGCAAGGTCACAGAGCAAATATTTAAGTGGATCAATTTGACCTATCTTGAACCATTTATCAAGAGAAACCTGTAGTGTCTCCACTTTTGCACCCAATTGCCTCTCAAATGACTACAAAGATTTTGCCCCTAGTCCCCATTATTACTCTTGAATGAAAAGAAACTTCCTAACATCAGTCTTACAATTTTGTTTCACCAGTTTGAACTTGCCCCCTTTGACCTACCTTTGTAGTATGAATGTAGTGATTTTTTTTTACATTTTACATTCTTTTATACCTCAACAAGATCCTCTTCACACATCTCCTTTCAGGGTTGAAGAGTCTAAGTTTCTCCAATTTTTCCTCATAATCCAGTCATCTGACACGAGGGATTTACCTCATAACTGTTCAGTGCCTCCAAGAATTGAATATTTCCCTTGTGTCCTGTACAGATACCAATTCAAGCCCTGGATATGATATACTGGAGCCAGTATCTGCTAGCATGGTGTGTGATTTACGGATTCTCAGAGACATTGTTGGTCTTGCGTAAATGTATGTAAAGTTATTTTTAAAGATATAGTTTGTCTCTGTAGCAAAGTTACTGAATATATACTATGTGTTCAGTGACCGTTGTATGTCAGTGTGACTGAAAAACGATTTCCGTGTATAAATGTATATTGAACTTTATCATTAGCCTATTGCATGCGTGAATGAGTTTCTGATTGTGTGAATTGGTTACATTTTAGTATACTCTCATCATAGATCTTTCAGTCTTTGAATTACTTGTATTATTGACCAACAATAGGGAATGGGCATGTTGTGCTGTAGTAACTTATTATATTTTTCTGAGATTGAGTAGTACTGCAGGTTATACAGTAGGCATCCATCACTGAGACTGATGAGATAAAAATCCTCTATTTGCTGATTTTAAAGTTCTTCTGAAATAAGTTTTGGCCATGTTAACCCAGCTCCCAATGGGCACACAGCTCAAAAACAAAGCCAATTTGCAAACTCAAGAGGAAGGCAGATAAAATAAAATAGAAAAATGTCACACTGGTGACATTTCTGAATTTGAGATTCTGGGATAGAGAAAGAGAAGATTTGCTGTGTATATAATTGTGCGGTACCTGACTTGCGAGTCTTGATGCTGACACTGGTCACCCATTATGAAAAAATTATTTCACTCCCCATCATGAAAGCCTTTAATTTGTCCAAAATTATTTATTCAGAAAAGCATTATTTTTCACCATTGTTTAATTTAATTCTTTAATTAAAGAACTACTATGGTTGAACTGGTGCTGTAGTAAAATGAGAATAGTATGGTGCAGGTAGCTGATCGAGTAACGTTATGGAAATGAACATAGGTTTATTAATAAATAAAGGTTTACAGATATTGTGCAGACTGGAGATATACAGGCCATCATTTCTGCAGGCTTTTCTGGTAGACAAACTTGAAACAAAGTACAACTGCCACATTTGTACATTCTACAAAATCTACCACTGCCTTTCTTCAACATATTGTTTCAAGCTTGCTAGATTTACTATAAATGTAATTACCCAGTTACTAAACAAAACTCTTCAACCCAGCTCCTTCCCCTCCCCAGATAACGCTTACAGCCTGTGAAAGCTTGGTGAGGTGGTGTCATTTAGACCTATTGAAAACAGCTGTTTGATCGATGTTGTAATTCCTTTAGATAAATGTAAAGATAAAAATGGTGTTGTTGTCTAAACCTGAAGGTTATGTAGATCCATAATATATTTTACCACTGTTATTGGAATTTGTTCTCGATAGACTGTACAGTAGACCAGTTATTTTGTGTTTGTCTGTGCAATATGTAAATGAATGTGTTTGAAAGGAAAATAAACTTGCAGAGACTATATCAATCACATTTACATTCTAATGTCGCTCCATGTTTGAGATTATAATTTGGAAATTATTGTTAAGAAAATCAGCAAATGTTTTAACAAATTTATTTTGCATTTCTCTGATTACTGCTTTAATACAGGATGCTTGCACTTAAATGGGCAAGGAACTGTTCTAAACTGGCAACCAGTGCAATGTCACACAAATGAACCAAGGATTTCTCTTCTATTATCGCTGATGGTAAATTTAGATAGCAGTAATTTATTTCATAGAACCAGTATACAGTATGGAGTATTGCAATGCACAATGCATTCAGTAAGATTGGTCATTTCTAATTCTATTACAAATTAAGACTTAATTTGTGAAAAGCAACCATGGAATTTACTTGAGGAAAACATGCAAGATTTAACAAAGCTCATTAATATTCCTCTCTTTGAGACAAACGGAATTTCGGCCAGCACCAAAATCAGCCCCAACTCCAAACCAATTTGCTGGGTAACAGCTCATAAGAAGATGCATGGCAGCCTTCAAGTTGGACCCCAAGTCCAAGAAGGAGAAGGAAATCCATGGGCTGGATTCTCCATTATTGGGACTATGTCCCCACGCTGGGGTCAAAACCGTGGCATTTTACTCCTGAAAACCCTGGAAAAAAGTGACATGAATTCATAGCCCTGCAGGGGACTAGCAGGGACCTAGAGTAAATCTGGCATCTTATGCTGCAGATACAGGCCCCCGTACTTCCAGGTCAGAGGCCGCGCATGCGTACGGCGGTGGCCCCCAGCTGTCGCACCGTGCTCAATGGCGGACTTGAACCGTGGAGCCAGATCCAAGAAAGAGACCCCCAATCGGCCATGCGCCCGACTCTCAAACCCCGCACAATCATTCCCCGGCTGCCTATAAGGCCTCCCCCGGCCTTCGTTCGTCCCACCCCAGACCAGGTCGGCCATGGACTGAGTCCGCAGCCGCCACGCGAATATCCTGACCAGCAATACCATGTTGGTTCCACGCCATCGGGAACTTGGCCGGTCGGGGGCGGAGGATGTCGTAGCGGGCCTCTGGCAATGGATCCTGGCGGTGTGGCGTACTCCCCGGTGACGCCACTTTTCAGTGCCCGTAAAATCGCCAAACCGGCGCCGGGCCCGATTTCAGCATCAAACTGGATTCTCCGCCCCAGCGCTGGCCGCGATTTCGGCGTCGGGGTGCGGAGAATCCAGCCCATGTTATTACAGCAGGGGCATTAGCAGAGCCAGTACGGCACCTTGAAGGGGCAAAAGCAGCCTCAACATTATAGTCATGTCCCGCCTGCTTTCAGCAGATAAGTGTTTGGTACTCTCTCCTTTCAGAGGTATACCTTGCGACCGTGATTATGGTTTTCCAAGCCTACTTTCCAATGGTGGTCCCCAGAAACCGTGAACCAAGGCCTTCAGCCTCCACCACCACCTTCATGCAGTAGGCAGCAGCGGAGGGGCCGCAGTAATCTTAGCAAATATAGGGTGAGGGAAATGCAGACTGAGCAGTGAGAAATCAAAAGGACTTACCAGCCACACTTTCTGTGCTGGATTGCAGAGATTACTCATAGCTGCAATGTCCTTTGGTGATAGTGGTGGTTGGCACAATTCTGATTATAACACAGGTAACAATCTGACAGCAAAGTCAGTTTCTGAATTTTCTTTTCTAAATTTAGCGTACCCAATCATTTTTCTTCCAATTAAGGGACAATTTAGCATGGCCAATCCACCTAACCAGCACATCTTTAGGTAGTGGGGGTGAAACTCCCGCAAACAAGGGGAGAATGTGCAAACTGCAGGGCCGGGATTCGAACCCGGGTCCACAGCGCCGCAGTCCCTGTGCTAACCACTGTGCCACGTTCCACCCCCATTTCTGAAATTAACATGTTTGATCAGCATATTTTGCGACTTTCTAGCAATAGTATAAAATTTGACTTAATATCTGATTTATCTCTTGATAGAGGGTATATTAAATTTTTTATTTTAAATTTAGAGTACCCAATTATTTTTTCCAATTAAGGGGCAATTTAGAATGGCCAATCTACCTAACCTGCACATCTTTGGGTTGTGGGGGTGAAACCCACGCAGGCACAGGGAGAATGTGCAAACTCCACACGGACAGTGACCCAGAGCCAGGATTCGAACCCGGGTCCTCAGCACCATAGGCAGCAATGCTAACCACTGTGCCACCGTGCTGCTGAGGGTATATGAATTTTAACATAATATAAGACTTTGCAATATGGTATTCTGATTAGAAATGATTCAAAATATTATAAGAGTGGTAATTACTGGTGACGTGTTTACACGTTAAGGTTCCACATTCTTTTGGAAATTTTCCATGTGAGGATCCAACATTGAGCATAACGCCTGAATGATATTTACTTTTTAAAAGAAAAGTCTCCAAGTTTAAACTCTTCCTGTCGCACAATATAAAGCTGTCACACAACCAAAAAGGGACTGCAAAGGCTTGAACTTTCGGGTGGAATTCTCCCATTTTGAGGCTAAAGTGGGATTCTCCAGGCTCGCCTGCCAGGCGACTGGAAATTTCTGCCCGAGGCCAATGAATCTTCACATGGCCTGCATCCTACCCATGGTGATCTTGTGGCGGGCAGAGCAGAAGAATCCAGCCCTAAATGCAGTGGAGGGCACTCACGTGGTGCCTGACCCACTGACCAGAATGGTGTGATCCTACACTAGGGCCGGGATTCTCCCGGTGACCAAGTCCCCACGCCGGTGGGAAAACCAGCGCCAAGGACTCCGGCGTCAACGTGCCCCCAAGGTGAGGAAATCTCACCTGTCTAGGGGGTTAGGTGGACACCAGAACGGTTGGCGCCAGTGCCGCCGTGGAATGGCTGTCGTGATCTCGCGCATGCGCGGAACCGCCGGCGTGATTCCGCGCACATGCAGACCGGCCGTCGTATTTTGGCGCATGTGCGGGGGGTTCTCTTCTCCGCGACGGCCATGGAGAAGCCCTACTGGGGCCCTGCACAGAAGAAAGAAGTGCCCCCACAGAACAGGCCCGCCCGCAGACCGGTGGGCCAGGCCACCGTGGGGGCCCCCCCCCAAGGTCGGATACCCCCGCCCCCCCCCCCCCCCCCCTCCCAAGGACTGCCGACGCTGACTTACCTGCCAGGTCCCGCCATGTGGGACCATATGTAACCCACGCCGACGGGCCTGGCCAAAAATGGACGGCCGCTCGGCCCATCGGGGCCTGGAGAATCGCTGGGGATCCGCCGGCAACGGCTGCAACCGGCGTGGCAGTAGTCCAACCCCGGGATTCGTGCCCCCCCCCCCCCCCCCCTGGGATTCTCTGACCCAACAGAGGGTCGGAGAATCCCGCCCCAGATTCTGTGCTTGGATTCTCATTAATTATGCACAGTTGAATTCCCCTCCACTGATTATCCAGTGGCATGATGCAGGATTGGAAGGCCTGAAGGGACACCGGCGGGTCGCTGTTTTGATAAGCATCCATGAGACGCAAATAACATTTGCTCCGCCTGCCAGCGGGATGACTGACCCAGGAGACTTTCAACATGAGTTTACACCGGTGGGTCTGCAATCCTTTGATTCCCACCAGATTCTCTGCGCAAGTGGGTTCGGAGAATTCCACCCACAATATCTCTGTGCCTGTAAGATGTCTCAAGCACTTTTGAACAAAAAGATTACTTTTGAAGTATAGGGTCGTTTTTTTTGTGAGCCACAAAGGTAGGAAATGTAATGGTCACAAACAGCAATAAAATGAATGGCGGGTTTATTTGCCTTTGGCGACAACAGTTGAGGGATAAATATTCTGCTACAATACAGGGAAGTCTTTTTTTCCATTTACGATAATGCACTATGAAATATTTTACAGCCTCCTCCCAGAGTAGACAGGACATCAGTTTAAAACCTTGCCTAAAAGGTAACATTCTGGCAACAAACCTGCAACAAAGGCAGCCTGATAAAAAAGACTTGTCAAAAGATGGATATCAGGAGTTTTCCCAATCCTTCAATTGGTTGCCATCCATTAGGACTTTGCCTCCCTTATTTTTATGCGGTGAGGTAGGTGTACACTGGGGACAGGCCTGCTAAGCCTGCTGCCTGAGGCAGTAAAAGAGGCAGGTGGATGGTGAAACTGGCAGGTTAGAAGACCAATCTCCATGTTCTGTCATAATGGCTCAGTTGTATTAATTGTTGAAAAGCCATTAAGCCCTCACCCCTCACCACCTATATATCCATCATGTCTTCTCCGTGTCATTTAATACCTTCCAATGCCCCATCCAAACCCCTTCCATGCCCCATTCCTCCTCCATGTACTGGGTGTGCAAACAGTGAGCCTTGCAATAACACTGGAAAATTGTTCAAATGCTCATGAAATGTCAAAAGCCATTCAAAATTATCTTTGCAAAACATTTTGCTCTTACCTTCTCACAAAACTGTCAATTAAACACAGACAGTGAAAGTCCCACTGAAGAAACCTTCAATCCGGTGCACATAAACACACGGCATTTGAAAAACCACTTCAAAGAAAGATCACGTTACTATAAGTTAATAAAACTACCAATGAAACAAAGCTTTGTAACTGTGTAATTAATCTACTAACAGACTGAATGTATTAGTCATTCTTGAAGCTCAGCCAAGCATTACAAATAAGACCATCATAAAACATGTATTTGTGCATCTGTTCAGTCTGCTTCTGTTAATACATCACTCAAACACACCCACTACCAATGCAGGGTGCTCTCATGTCGGTGGGCATTGGCATATGATTTGAAAGGGATGACCCCAGCAGCTTGATGCAGATGGCATACATGACAAATCATCAGCCCAATGTCAGATATTGGAGCAGCGGTGTGAAATGTATGGAAGTCTGACAGAGTTCCGAGAGAGGCTTTTGCACCAATTTGCAGATGATGGGGGAGTCCATCCATGCCATTAATACTGCCATGTCTCTGACATCTCCATTATTAATGCGGTGATCCTCACAGAGAGTCACATGTAGCAAATCACACAGTGGATGCAGTAGATTTGCACTTCATGTCATTGTCTCAATCCTGATCTCTACAGGTTGATGGGTGTGCGAAATGGGTACAAGACATCTGGACCTCTCACCAGCATCTACAAACTCCAGGATAACGATGGGTGTACCGTGAAAGAGTGGAAGAGCGGCTCCCTGAACCCCTGGGGCAGCTACTCTAAAGGCACTCCTGGCAGGCAGCAGCACCTCTTTGATGGTGACACCAAAGATTCTAAAAGCCATCGTGACAGAAGGAACCTCTGTACACTTGCAGGTATGGACACACATTTACAGGTCCTCCTCCCTCCCCAAAAGTCTATTCACATTCCAGGCCAGGAGAGGAAGATAACCCAGACTGAAAAGCATCCTGCATCCAATTCCCCAAGTTTCATATAAACTCTTCCGAGGCAAGCTTGGACTGTGCGCCACCAGAAATGAACACAAGGTCGGTGTTAGTTTTTATTTATAAATTTAGAGTACCCAATTATTTTTTCCAATTAAGGGGCAATTTAGAGTGGCCAATCTACCTACCCTGCACATCTTTGGGTTGTGGGGGTGAAACCCACGCAGACACGGGGAGAATGTGCAAACTCCACACGGACAGTGACCCGGGGCCGGGATTCGAACCCGGGTCCTCAGCGCCGTAGGCAGCAATGCTAACCACTGTGCCACCGTGCTGCCCCAAGGTCGGTGTTAGTTAAACTCAATTCCTTAGCTCAGCCCTGGAAACCACCCCCCCTCCCCCGACCAGCAGCGCCCCTCACATCCCCGCCACCCCGCCTTCCCTGGTGATTGGAACTTGATTCCTGGTTTGTCCCTCTCTAGCCCTGTTACTTGAGCGAAGAGGCAAACCATGGACAGAATCTAACCATATTTTTT
Organism: Scyliorhinus canicula; assembly: GCF_902713615.1. Classification (NCBI taxonomy): domain Eukaryota; kingdom Metazoa; phylum Chordata; class Chondrichthyes; order Carcharhiniformes; family Scyliorhinidae; genus Scyliorhinus; species Scyliorhinus canicula. The sequence continues at coordinate 98,600,355 of NC_052148.1, forward strand.
CAGTGTCAGTTCCAGATAGAATCCTGCCCGCTGATGACGGGAAAACTCACCGTGCATTCAACCTTTTAACAAAACTTGTTTTCTCCACATGATTCATGCCACGCTCATGGTGGTTAGTTTCTGATACACTCGTCCCTGGAAAGCTTAATCTCTGTTATTAGTTGGGCGCTCCTTGTTCCAAGTCCAATTGGGGAGATGGTTGCCAGAAAGACAGCATCGTGTTTTTGTGGGAGCCTTCACAAAACTTCTCAATGGAGTCGAACAGAAATGGAAAACCTTCTATCCATGATCGGGCAACACTCACCCCATGACCAACCCAGCCTGGGAGCCTGTGGCTGCGATTGTCAGCACCTGCAGTGCTGGAGGAAGATGGCCTTCTTTGAGCAGCCTCATAGTTAAGGATCCTCTTGGAAGGAGCGATCATAGTATGGTTGAATTTAAAATACAGATGGAGTGTGAGAAGGTAAAATCCAATACCAGTGTCCTGTGCTTAATCAAAGGAGACTACTTTGGGATGATGGAGGAGTTGGCTCGGGTAGATTGGGAGCCAAAGACTTTGTGGTGGGACAATTGAGGAACAGTGGAGGACTTTCAAAAAGATTTTTCACAGTGCTCAGAAAAAGTATATAATAGTGAAAAGGAAGAACTGGAGGAAAAAGGATAATCAGCCATGGATATCTTAGGCAATAAAGGAGGGATTCAAATTGAAAGAAAATGCTTACAAAGTGGCAAAGATTAGTAGGAAACTAGAGGTTTGGGAAATCTTTAACGGTCAACAGAAAGCCTCGAAGAAGAGTAAGATAGATTATGAGAGTAAACTAGTTCAGAACATAAAAACATAGCAAACGTTTCTACAAATATAGAAAACAAAAGAGTAGCTAAGGTAACGTTGGTCATTTAGAGGATGAGAAGAGGGATCAATAATGGGAAATGGCGATGGCATTGAACAGGTATTTTGTGTCGGTCTTCACAGTGGAAGACACAAATAGCATGTCAATAATTGTTGGCAAGGAGGCTATGGCAGGTGAGGACCTAGAAACAATCATTATCACTTAGTTGGTAATGTTGGGCAAGCTAATGGGGCTGGTTAGCACAGTGGGCTAAATCGCTGGCTTGTAATGCAGAACACAGCCAACAGCGTGGGTTCAATTCCCGTACCAGCCTCCCCAAACAGGCACCGGAATGTGGCAACTAGAGACTTTTCACAGTAACTTCATTGAAGCTTACTTGTGACAATAAGTGATTATTATTATTATGGGGCTAAAGGTAGACAAGTCTCCGGGTCCTGATGGAATGCATCCCAGGGTTCTAAAAGAGGGGGTGGGGGAAATAGCAAATGCGCTCGTGGTAATTTACCAAAATTTGCTGGACTCTGGGGCAGTTTCGACAGATTGGAAAACAGCAAATGTGACGCCACTGTTTAAAAAAGGAGGTCGACAAAAGGCAGGGGTAGCTTAACTTCTGTCGTGGGGAAAATGCTTGAATCTATCATGAAGGATGAAGTAGCAAGACATCTGGATAGAAATTGTCCCATTGGGCAAATGCAGCATGGGTTCATGAAAGGCAGGTCATGTTTGACTATTTTAGTGGAATTCTTTGAGGACATTATGAGCGTGGTGGACAATGGGGAACTGGTGGATGTGATGTATCTGGATTTCCAGAAGGCATTCGACAAGGTGCCACACAAAAGGCCGTTGTACAAGATAAAGGCCTATGGCATTAAGGGTAAAGTAGTAGCATGGATAGAGGATTGGTTAACTAACAGAAAGCAAAGAGTGAGGATTAATGGGTGTTTCTCTGGTTGCCAATCTGTGGCTAGTGGTGTTCCTCAGGGATCAGTGTTGGGTCTGCAATTGTTTACAATTTACATAGATGATCTGGAGTTGGGGACCAAGTGTAATGTGTCAAAGTTTCCAGATACCAAGATGAGTGGTAGAGTAAAGTGCGCAGAGGACACTGAAAGTCTGCAGAGGGATATAGATAGCTTAAGTGAGAGGGAAAGTGTCTGACAGATGGAGTTCAATGTTGATAAATGTGAAGTCATCCATTTTGGTAGGAATAACAGCAAAATGGACTATTATTTAAATGGTAAAAAAATTGCAGCATGCAGCTGTGCAGAGGGACCTCCTGGGTGACTGTGTATGAATCGCAAAAGGTTGGTTTGCAGGTGCAGCAGGTGATTAGGAAGGTAAATGGAATTTTGTCCTTCATTGCTATACGGATGGAGTTTAAAAACAGGGAGGTTATGTTACAGCTGTATAGAGTTCTGGTGAGGCCACACCTGGAGTACTGTGTACAGTTTTGGTCTCCTTACTTGAGAAAGGATGTACTGGCACTGGAGGGTGTGCAGAGGAGATTCACTCAGTTTATTCCAGAGTCGAATGGATTAGTTTATGAGGAGCGATTAAGTAGACTCATTGGATTTAGAAGAATGAGGGGGATCTGATAGAAACATATAAAATTATGAAGGGAATAGATTAGATAGAAGCAGGGAAGTTGTTTCCAGTGGCAGGTGAAACTAGAACTAGGGGGCATAGTCTCAAAATAAGGGGGAGCAGGTTAGGACTGAGTTGAGGAGGAACTTCTTCACCCAAGGGTCGTGAATCTGTGGAATTCCCTGCCCTGTGAAGCAGTTAGGCTACCTCATTAAATGTTTTTAAGGCAAAGGTAGATAGATTTTTGAACAGTAAAGGAATAAAAGGCTACGATGAGCAGGCGGGCAAGTGGAGCTGAGTCTACAAAAAGATCAGCCATGATCTTATTGAATGGCGGGGCAGGCTCCTGCTCCTAGTTCATATGTTCTTATGCTCTTAATCCGCCTCCTCATGTGTCCCTCAGCACTCCTTAACACAGCTCTCATACCTCCACAGTGATCCCACTCCCGTCCACCTCATGTGGTCACAGCACTTGCCTTGTGCTTCCCCCTCCATAATCCCCCCAGTAGCACCGGTGTCCCTCAAATGCTTGCTCCCACACACTTCCCATGCATGTCATGCTTCATCCCCATCTGGCGTGGCACAACTCCCGCCTTCACTCTTCACAACTGCAGGACAAACCCGAGAATAACGGGCATATACAGGTACGACAGCTGGGATGATACCGGAGCTCAAGATCCTAACACCATTTGCGGAACGAGTCCTTGCCAGTGAGGAGCAGGACCGCACCTGTGCAAAGTGCGAGGTCGGGGCCAAAAACGTGAGCGAGAACCCTCAACACATCCAGCCATTGCACAAGCCTCATGTGTGTAACCTTTCTCCAATCAGTATTCCTCCATCCCACACTAAGGCCACGTACATTCCATTACAAGTCGATCGACAGACCTACCTGGACTATCTTCGAGGCCCCTGGACACCTCAGATCCGAGCAGCTCCAATGCAGACATCTCAGAAGCCAACATTGAAGAGGCAAAATTCCTGTCACCCGCACCCTCCACCAACGCAGACACTCGCACCTCAGTGGAATTAAGTAGTAGGCAGGCTTCTGGGTCACTCACTGGTGAGTACCACACACCTGATGATCCACAGCAGGTGGAGGCAGGGACGCCCCAGGGATCCGGCACTGGGAGGGATGCCAGAGCCCAGGTCTCAGCTGAGCCCCAGGCCAATAACATGACCCTGGGTACGATCATCCCAGAGTTGCTTGAGCTACCACGGCAGAGCCATGAGCATCAGGAAGGGATGACAGCATCCTTCCTCAGATTGCTAGGATGTTTGGAGAAGTCCCATTGCCTTACCTTCAGGAGCAGAGAGCACCCAGCCTGCAGGGTTCCGTCTTCTCGAGGCTCACGAGCTATTCAAGCAGCGCACTCGATTTGAGGGAAAAAAATCATGGACATCACAGGAAAAAGAAGCATGGAGATTTGGAAAAGTGATAGGCAGAGAATTCCGTTTTTAGAAAGGACAGGCAGAAAGGAAAAGAGGGTGGAGTTGCATTGTTGATTAAAGAAGCTATTGATACAATATTGAAAGAATATATTAGCACAGATGATGTGCAATCTGTATGGGTTGAGTTAAGCAACACCACTGGGCAAATAATGTTCATGGGGTGGTATACAGAACCAAACTGTAGTGGTAATGTTAGGAATAACATTAGACAGGAAATCATAGCTGCATGTGAGAAAGGAACATCGTATGGGTAACTTTAATCTGCATATAGATTGGGTGAGTCAAATTAGTCACAGTACAATAGAGGAGGAATTTCTGGAGTGTATACGGGATGGTTTTCTGGACCAATATGCTGAGGAACCAACAAGGGACCAGGCCATCTTAGACTGGATGTTGTGAAATGAGAAAGGATTCTAATTGTGAGAGAACCCTTGGGGATGAGTGACTATTATATGATAGAATTCTTTATCAAGGTGAATAGTGAGGTAGTTGATTCTGAGACTGGGGTCCTGAATCTCAATAAAGGTAACTGTGATGGTATGAGGCATGAGTTGGCTCTGATAGACTCAGAAACATTATTGAAAAGATAGTGGACAGGTAATGCCAGGCATTCAAGGAACAAATAGGTAAACTCCAAAAGTTGCTTATTCCTATTCGGCGCAAGAGTATAAAGGGAACTGTGGCCAAACCATGGCTTACAAGGGAAATTAGAAATAGTATTAGATTCAAAGAAGAGGCATACAAATTGAGACGTCCTGACAATGCCTTGACCCACAGCCCATTCAGGAACTGGGGCATCCAACCATGCACATTCCCCTATGTGAGCAACTTTCCACTGACCCTCCCCGTCACAAAATATCAACTTCCGCACAGATGTCCCTCTCAACTCTGATTGAATGAAATGCTTTGACCTTTGAGAGCCTCCGCTGTCTGTGTGCCCCCCCCCCCCCCCCCCACACCCTCCTGGGGTGAAGAGTGAGGGCAGTTGAGTACATTCAATGGACCTGCAGCATAATCTCACAGAGGAACAAGATAGATGTTTCCCCCTTGAATAGCATGACTGATGGTGAATTCACCATAACGCCTTGCATTGGGGACCACATCAGTGTCACCTCTCTGTAATTTCGATGTGAGTATGAATCTTGGAGTTCAATGCCTGGGAACTAGGCTTCCAAAAGGTTCAAAATTGGGTGCCAATCAGTGGCACACTCAGGCATTGCAATGCTGACTAAATTGGCACAATCGACTTGTCAAGAAAGGGTCGACTGACGGGGCAAGACTAGTAAAAGCTGGAAACGTGGGAATCCTGACATCAGTGTGCCCTCTGATCTCCAATAAAAAAAATGAAGTACACCCTACCCACACCTACATACATAGAAACTCCTCCACACGGACAACGGGAACTAGCCCCTATGTACACAGTGACCCCCCCCCCTCCCGCCACCCGCCCACCACAGAAAAAGGGAAACCCACAAATGGAGCCCCCTAGAGGGCTCCCAGGCACTTCTCCCAGAATTACCCCAGTGCCAGGATGCAAGGGCAGTGCCAGGGTATTGCCTGAACATGTTCTTCTCCCTGCAAAGGGCTATACTTACCCGTGCCCCCCCAGTGGGTTTCCTTCGCCTGGTTCTGTTATGCGAACATTGTTCATGTTTTGAAAACATCACCTGTGTGATGTTGCATCAGGGAGAGGGGAGTTCCTAATGCGGGGCGGGGAGAGGAGGAGTGATATAGTGGAGAAGCCCAATAATTAAATTTAAGTGTATGGAAATGAGGTTCGTGGGTGGGAACTTTGTTACATCATTGGCAAAGGGCGGAGAAAATCAGCGAGATTCTTGTTTTTACTCTTGCGGGATTTTGTGCCCACGTCGCTATTTGCCATGAGTGCTAAATTCCGGCCTTTATTTCTCACTCCTATTTTGACATTATTATCTCCAACCCTTTGTATTTCATTCTGAAGTAATTTTCTCTACTCCTTACCAATGCATATCTTACCTGTGACTAATGGCAAAACTGAGCTGACCAGGCAAATGTGTGAGCAACAAGCAAATTGCCACTCAGAAAGGATTAATGCTTTCAACATTAGAAGAAAATTGGTTCCAGTAGTCTATAATTGATGAAGTGTCAAAACAGATTTTTGTTGCAATAGGAGGAAATGGAGGAAGCTGAAGTTTGGAAGGTGGTTTTAATAGATAGAATCTAGCACTTAATTGACACAGTGTGACTGCAGCCTTTTAGAGGAGAGTCTCAAATTCCAACGATGCTTTATGTGAAAACATTCTCCCAAATTTCTTAAACAGCTATGTCTAATCTTTATATCATGGCCAGAATTCTTTTTGATCACCATGCAGGCCCATGGTAGACATAACCATTAGTGAAATGGGGCAAGATGATTTCAGGAGGGTGTCCCAATGTTATTGATCCACCTCCTGATGCTTAGGATAGCAAGTGCACACAGAAGTCAGAAGCATGCCCGTCAAGGGCCAATTAAGCCAGTTAAAAGCCTAATTGACAATGATTTTGAGGGACCCATGTACTTTGCACTCAGCGCATGGGCCGAACAGGCAGGCGGCCTTCAAGGCCAGGATGGGATGAAAGGCCAAAAGGTGTTGGTAAGGTGAGGAGGTCGGAGTGTTTCTGTTACTTGTTTGTAGTTGGCTTACAGGTATAACCACCTGGACAAACCTGTACAACCACCTGGACAAACATGAGGACTGTCTACTTAACTTGAGGGACCTCCTCAGGTGAGGAGTAAAAGATGAGAGGGAGAGGAGGCCAGTTGCCTGCAGGCACCGCCCCAGAGTCGGACCTCTGGACGGGAGGTGTAGCCGGACGTGGTGGAGGGCCAGCAGCATTTGCAAAGCAAAAGGATCCAGAGAAGATTCCATTACCCGGCCGGTAGAGTGTACAGGCAGTGGCCATGCTGTCTGCAGGGGAGGCAATGGCACAGTGGAATTGTCACTGGACTACTAACCCAGAAAACTCAGGGTAATGCTCTGGGGACCCAGGTTCAAATTCCACCAGGACCGAAGATGAAATTTGAATTCAATAAAAATCAAACCATGAAATATTTGCCAATTGTCATAAAAACCCACTGGTTCACTAATGTCATTTAGGGAAGGCAATCTGCCATCCTTATCAGGCCTGGTCTACATGTGATTCCAGATCCACAGCAATGTGGTTGACTCTTAACTGCCTTTAGGGATGGGCAATAAATGCTGTCCCAACCAACAATGCCCACATCCTATGAATAAAGAACCATACAGCACAGGAACAGGCCCTTCGGCCCACCAAACCTGTGCCGATCATGCTGCCCGTCTAAATTAAAACCTTCTGCACTTTGGGGGTCCATATCCCTCTATTTCCATCCCATTCATGTATTTGTCAAGATGTCTCGTAAACGTCGCTATTGCATCTGCTTCCACCACCACCTCCAGCAGTGCATTCCAGGCACTCACCGCCCTCTGTGTAAAAAACTTGCCTCACACATCTCCTCTAAATTTTGCACCTCATACCTTAAATCTATATACCAAGCAATTGACTTTTCAACCCGAAATGAGTGGGCCAACCCTTTTCCTTGCACCCTCTTGCTCTTTATATATGTATAAAAAGTCTTGGGATTCTCCTTAATCTTGTTTGCCAATAACTTTTCATGACCCATTTTAGCCCTCCTGATACCTTGCTTAAGTTATTCCTACTTCCTTTCTTTTCCTCACGGGCTATGTATGTTCCCAGCCTTCTAGCCCGTACTCATGCTTCCTTTTTCTTTTTGGCTCGGCTCACAATATCCCTCGTTACCAAGGTTCCTGAAACTTGCCATTCTTATCCTTCATCCTCACAGGAACATGCCAATTCTGAATTCTTATCAACTGGCGTTTGAAAGACTCCACATGTCAGGTGTTAATTTACCTTCAAACAACTGCCCCCAATCTGAAATATTCAGTTTCTGCCTAATATTGTTCCTCCAGTTTAGCCCCTTCACTCTTATCCTTATCCAGAAGTACCTTAAAACTTATTGAATTATGGTCACTGTTCCTGAAATGCTCCCCTACCGAAGCTTCAACCACCTGGCCGAGCTCATTCCCCAATACCAGGTCCTGTACTGCCCCTTCCCTAGTTGGACTATCTACATATTGTTTCACAAAGCCCTCCTGGATGCTCCTTATAAATTCTGCCCCATCCAAGCCCCTAGGACTAAATGAGTCCCAGTCAATATAGGGGAAGTTAAAATCACCCCTTACAACCAACCCTGTTGCTTTCACATCTTTCCAAAATCTGCCTATATATCTGCTCCTCTATCTCCTGCTGGCTGTTGGGAGGCCTGTAGCAAACCCCCAACATTCTGACTGCACCCTTCCTGTTCCTGAGCTCTACCTATATTGCCACGCTCCATGATGTGTCCTCCCGCAGTGCATACGTGATATTCTCCTTATGCAGTAATGCAACTCCCCCATCCCTTTCACATTCCCCTCAACCCACCTGAAGCATCTAAAGTCTGGAACGTTTAGCTGCCAATCCTGTCCTTCCCTCAACCAAGTATAAAACATGTCAGAGGTTCAGTACCGAAAAGGCTTCACCTCTCCTGAGACACCGTCACCTCCACCTGTGATATTATAGGCCCCCAAATAGCTTCCGACTGTGTAGGTGCTCATTCTAAACCAGTGACTCTGAAGGTGACAGCCACAGTGAACATTTATGGGGTCTGTGGAAGATCTCTGTGCTGTCTGTTAATCCACTGCCCACAGCTGCATCAAACTGTTCACAGATGCACTATTCCAAAGAGTCAACACCTTTGTTCTCTTCAGGGCAGATAGAAAGGGTTTCCACTCACTAAACGTCCAGATTGTGTGTGACCACAAGAGGTGAGATCCTGCAGGTTTGTGCCAGGTATCCTGGAAGCTGCCACAATACCTGCATCCTGTGTCATTCCCAGGTGCCAAGGCTGTTCATTGCTCCAGCACTATTACATGGCTGGCTACTGGGGGACAAAGGCTATCCACAGAAAAGGTGGCTGATGACACCACTGAGCCACTTAATAATGCAGCTGAGGAGAACTACTATCGCTGTCATGCCTCCACAAATGAGAGGATCATTGGCTTACGTAAGATGAGTTTTTGCTGCCTGGACTGCTCTGGGGATCATTGCAATTTCCTCCAGAACACCTCTCCCTTATTGCTGTTGTCTGCTGTATTTTGCACAATCTGGCTCTCTCAGGCGGGGACCCATTGCAGGATAAAGACAGCGATGCTGTTCCAGAGACTGCAGAGGACAATTCCAGTGTTTAGTCTGATGAACTTATGAGTCTAGGGTGAGGACCAAGATCCCGAGTTGAGGATACTTATGGGAGGCAGGATGACCAGCAAGGCCTTGATTCAGAGGGCTTTCAGTTTCCAAAGCAAGAAGTCAAGGTGATGGCAAAGGAGATGTCACCTTACTGATGACGGGCACTCCTGTCATCCTCCACTAAAGCCTTGACCCCTGAAATAAACTTATGTGACACAGGCCTCTTCCCTAATAATTGCATGAAGCACACTAAGGCCATTGCAGATGATCTAACATTTTACTATTGAAGGGTGAGATGTACATGCTCCACACATCAAAGCAAACATAATCTCCCGTGAGGCCCCTTATGTGACCATAGTGACTTCAACTTCTGTTTGTAAGTTCTATGTCTTGGTTCATCCCCCTCACTGGCCATTGGATTCCTCAGTTGTTGTCTCATTAGATGCGACAGTCACTTGCACAGGAGCTACTGCCATCATCAGCTGCACCCTGAGAGGAGCTCCCAGAGCATGGAGCTGCAGCTCGTCTGCCAACATGAGGTTGGCATGAACCTCCCTGTGAGCATGTTCCATCTGAGGGAGGAAGAAAATATGTCAGTCTCGAGCAACATTATTAACTCAGGTACGTACAGTCTGGTTTCTATTCAGAATGAACATCTGGCTGAGCAAAGACTTCTGAATGGACGAGCAACGGGGATTAGTGGATTTCATGTATCAGTCTTACAACCACTCCCCTACGTCTCTCAGTTCCAATCTCATCCCTATCTACTAGACTATGACCCACCTCAAAGACCAAAGAGAAAATGCTAGAAAATCTCAGCAGGTCTGGCAGCATTTGTAGGAGAGAAAAGAGATGACGTTTCGAGTCCAGATGACCCTTTACGTTAAATACTTACCCACTTGGCCCATTGTGAGGTCCACCTCTTCAGGGTCATGCTGACAAATACTTGCACCAGTCCACAACCAGATGAATCCCAGCCCAAAGGGCTGGAGCATCACGGACGCATGGAGAATCCGGTGTCCAGTTCATTAATGGGATGCAGATCGTTCTAATGACCCATTTGCATCCTTTTGCTGGGGCAGGACATGGACCTCGATGCCGCTACCAACGGGGGGTCAGAGTATCGGAATGGGGTGCCGATGCCGTTGTCCGCCCGCCATGAGGTTCACCACAATCGGCGGCGGACAGTGACATTCCCCCCGATAATGTCAGCTGACCTGGCCTTCCACCTCCATCCAGCCCTTTTTTGTAAAGTGAGGTGACCTTCGGTACACGTGGCAATAAACAAATCCAAATCAAAATCATGGCAGCAAGATGTCTTATTGGCCATTGACTGCCACAGACACTCAACAGAAAATCAGGGGTAAGATTGACCCCAAGAATTTCCATCCCGCCTAGCATGGGCTCCAAGTGTGGATGACAAATTGCAGACACGATGGAAAACACAATGCGGATGATTTTCAGCCCACGTTAGCCGTCAGCGAGAACGGCAACACGGGCGCAAAATACACCAAGAATCAGGAAGCGTGATTCCCACTTGTGAGATCGCGTTCCCAATTTTCCAGGAACCTTGCCAGTGATGTAACGAGAATCCTGCCACGGAAAGTTAGGAACCACATTTAACTACATCAACATATCATTTGCCTGGACCTCCCTCCTCACAGAATAGTATCGGGCACCAGGGGTGAGTGCTCAGGTGACCATCACTCTCCAGGGTGCCAGCTGAAGAGGGGGCACTGAAGAGATATCAGGGGACCCAGAAAAAATGCATCTCAGGGCCGGAGGGGGGGGGGGGGGGCGGTGTTCAGCCTCTGCATCTTGGGAAGAGAGGTCGCTCACAGGCCTTAGCAGCCCTTCATGGCTGTGAACCTTTACGTTTCAAAGGGTCAGACAGCTGGTTTGCAGACTGTGCTTCCCACGTCTTCCTTGCTGGGCTGTGGCGATATCACTGCTGAGGGATTGTCCTTCCAGAATGGAAGCTAGAAAGTGGGTGGGAGCAGGTGAATCCATAGGGTCAGCACTGGGGGCAATTGTGATGTCACTGGGTAAGGTCCCGTGAGATGCCAGGCAGCATGGGCAGAGTGGCGGTGGTTCTAAGCCTCATGAGGGCTAAAAATGCACAAGCAGGGGGGAGGACGAATGCAGTCAGGATGAGCCCCCACAGCTGTTCAAGGCCACTGATTAAGGAGGTCAGGCTGTCAAGAATTGTGTATGGATGGCTTGCTGTTCAAGTTGGAAGGCTTTTTTAATCCACAGGGCCTGAGAGCTGGGAGCTTGAAGGTGCAATGTAAGGATGATTGGTTTAAATGCAAATCGCCATACTCCCAGATGATAAAAGGGTGCTCTCCTCTTTGAGAGAGAACTGACTGGTGGTGATTTAACCTAAGGATCACCACACATCAGGTGAGGGGCAAGGTTGAGAAGGCAGGACCTTCATGGATAACGTCAGCTTGTATGGTAATTTAATCTGCACTGTTGGGATCTCTCTACATCATGAACCTGTCATCCAGCCAATTGAGCTAAGTGACCCACTCAGTCTAAGGATGAAGTTGACTGTAAATTGCAGCCTTCAACATGCATCAGGTGAAGGGGAAGCCAATTGCCTAATTGGATTGGATTGGATTGGATTTGTTTATTGTCACGTGTACCGAGGTACAGTGAAAAGTATTTTTCTGCAAGCAGCTCAACAGATCATTCAGTACATGGGAAGAAAAGGGAATTAAACAGAATTCAAGAAAATACATGAGAATACATAATAGGGCAACACAATATATACAATGTACTACATAAGCATTGGCATCGGATGAAGCAGACACGGGTGTAGTGTTAATGAGGTCAGTCCATAAGAGGGTCATTTAGGAGTCTGGTGACAGTGGGGAAGAAGCTGTTTTTGAGTCTGTTCGTCCGTGTTCTCAGACTTCTGAATCTCCTGCCCGATGGAAGAAGTTGGAAAAGTGAGTAAGCCGGGTGGGAGGGATCCTTGATTATGCTGCCTGCTTTCCCCCGGCAGCGGGAGGTGTAGATGGAATCAATGGATGGGAGGCAGGTTCGTGTGATGGACTGGGTGGTATTCACGACTCTCTGAAGTTCCTTGCGGTCCTGGGCCGAGCAGTTGCCATACCAGGCTGTGATGCAGCCCGATAGGATGCTCTCTATAGTGCATCTGTAAAAGTTGGTAAGGGTTAATGTGGACATGCCGAATTTCCTTAGTTTCCTGAGGAAGTAAAGGCGCTGTTGTGCTTTCTTGGTGATAGCGTCGACATGAGTGGACCAGGATAGATTTTTGGTGATGTGCACCCCTAGGAATTTGAAACTGCTCACCATCTCTACCTCGGCTCCGTTGATGCTGACAGGGGTGTGCACAGTACTTTGCTTCCTGAAGTCGATGACCAGCTCTTTAGTTTTGCTGGCATTAAGGAAGAGATTGTTGTCGCTGCACCACTCCACTAGGTTCTCTATCTCCCTCCTGTATTCGGACTCGTCGTTATTCGAGATCCGGCCCACTATGGTCGTATCATCAGCAAACTTGTAGATGGAGTTGGAACCCAGTTTTGCCATGCAGTCGTGTGTGTACAGGGAGTAGAGTAGGGGGCTAAGTACACCGCCTTGTGGGGCACCGGTATTGAGGACTATTGTGGAGGAGGTGTTGGTGTTCATTCTTACTGACTGTGGTCTGTTGGTCAGAAAGTCAAGGATCCAGTTGCAGAGTGGAGAGCCAAGTCCTAGGTTTTGGAGCTTTGATATGAGCTTGGCTGGGATTATGGTGTTGAAGGCGGAGCTGTAGTCAATAAATGGCGTCTGATGTGGACCGGTTGCGACGGTATGCGAATTGAAGTGGGTCAAGGCGTTCCGGGACTATGGAGGTGATGCGCTTCATGATCAGCCTCTCGAAGCACTTCTTTACAACTGATGTCAGGGCCACCAGGCGGTAGTCATTGAGGCACGTTGCCTGGTTCTTCTTTGGTACCGGTATGATGGTGGTCTTCTTGAAGCAGGTGGGGACCTCGGAGTGGAGTAGGGATAGGTTAAAGATGTCTGTGAAAACCTCTGCCAGCTGGTCCGCGCAGGCTCTGAGTGCACGACCGGGGATCCCGTCCGGGCCCATCGCCTTCCGTGGGTTCACTTTCAGGAAGGCCGATCTGACTTCGGAAACTGTGATGGTGGGTGTGGGTGAATTATGGGTTGCTGGGGCACTCGATAGCGGATTGTTGGTTACCTGCTCAAACCGAGCATAGAATGCATTAAGTTCATCGGGGAGGGGTGCGCTGCTGCCAGAGATACTGCTCGGCTTCGCTTTGTAGCCCGTTATGTTGTTTAGTCCTTGCCACAACCGCCGAGAGTCTGTCTGTGACTCTAGTTTAGTTTGATATTCTCTCTTGGCATCTCGGATGGCTTTGCGGAGGTCGTACCTGGATTTCTTGTATAGGACAGGGTCGTCTGCCTTGAACGCCTCAGATCTGTCCTTCAGTAGGGAGTCATTCTCGCGGTTGAGCCATGGTTTCCGGTTGGGGAACGTACGTACTGCTTTCTTTGGCACGCAGTCGTCCACACATTTGCTGATGAAGTCTGTGACGGTGGTGACATACTCATTTAAGTTAGTCGCTGAGTTCTTAAATATGGACCAGTCCACTGTCTCCAAGCAGTCACGTTAGAGCTCTTCTGTCTCATCGGACCAGCACTGCACAACCTTCTTAGCTGGATTCTCCCGCTTGAGTTTCTGCTTGTAAGCCGGGAGAAGGAGCACTGTCTTATGGTCTGATTTCCCAAAGTGCGATTGGGGGATGGAATTAGCTCCCTGATCCTTCTTTGACAAGTCAATTATGCCAATTTAGTCAACATTGCAATGCATGAGTGTGCCATTGATTGGCAGCCAATAGTTAAATCTTTGGAAGCCTAGCCCCAAACAAAATACTTGGACAATAAATATTCGGAGGCCCAGTTCCCAAGCATTGAACTCCAAGGCCAGCATTTCCATAACAGAGAGGTAACACAGATGTGGCTCCCAGTGCAGGAGTCATAGTGAAGACACTGATCAGTAACCCTGTTCAGGAGATGACGGATGGCAGCGTCTCTTACGCCATAAGGTTAGATCACAGGTCCATTGAATACACTTAACTGCCCTCACTCCTCACCTTTGGGGGAGTTCAGTGGCACACTGAGGCTCTTAACGGTTGAAGGGCTTAGTTCAGCTGGAGTTGCCATTCAGATAATGATGGGAAGTGGCAATTGTGTCACAGGGGAGGGAGTGAGGCTCATTGGAAAGGCGCTCATATAGGGGGAATGTTCAGGGGTGGATGTCCCAGGTTCTGGGAGGGCTGTTGGTAAAGGTATTGTCAGGACACCTCATTGCTCACTTTAATGTTCTCTTCCTTTCAGTTTTTGATTTGGGAGAATCATGGAACCAGTTGAGCTGGCAACGCTTTTGATTGCGATTGAGCAGCAGCAGCAGGGCCATTGATGTGCCACTGCAGAAGGCCAGGACCAGCACCCTGCAGGGAGATGGAGGAGCATCACATCTCCTCAGATGAGGAGAATGTCGAGGAGGGTGGCGATGGGAAACCTAAGGAGGAGGAGGAAAATCAACAAGGCACGATGAACAGGGCCCGCATGGAGTGCAGGGATAGAGACACCCCCATTTATATCTGGTGACGAACAGGACTAGTGTGCAAAGACTTCTTCCACCATAGGGTCTCACTTCTCAATACTGTAGTCCTGCAGAAGGTCATTGACATGGTTGCGGCACACATGGACAGGGCAATAAAGTGATTGGCCAGACACTGCAAGGGAATGATGATGACTTGCAGTGAGGACAGAGTGATGCTCATCTTAACCTCCGCAAAACGTGTGACTCCTGACACATCTCAGTTGCTACTGCCCCTCCAAGGTTCAGGGTCCCAGTGTCTTTTGCCACCTTTTGAAGAGGTGGACAGACACGTTTTCAGCCAATGGCATCCGTGTCAGAAAAATACATAAAAAATAGAAGCAAGCGGAGGCCGTTCAGCACTTCGAGCCTGCTACACTATTCATTATGTTCATGGCTGATCACCAAGTTCAATACCCTGATCCCACCTTCCCCCCATATCCCTTGATCCCATTAGTCCCAAAAGCTATATTTAATTCCTTCTTGAAATTACACAACGTTTTGGCCTCAACTATTTTTGTGGTAGTGAATTCCACAGATTCCCCACTCTCTGGGTGAAGAAATGTCTCCTCCCCTCAATCCTAAAGGTCTACCCCATATCCTCAAACTATGACACACAGTTCTGGACTCCCCCACCATCAGGAACATTCTTTCTGAATCTATCCTGTCTAATCCTGTTAGAAAGTCATAAGTTTCTATGAGATCCCCTCTCACTCTTCTGAACTCCAATGAATAAAATCTTACCCGATTTAGTCTCTCCTCGATGACAGTCCCGCCATCCCAGGAATCAGCCTGGTAAACCTTCACTGCACTCCTTCCACAGCAAGAACATCCTTCCTCAGATAAGGACATAAAACTGCACGTAATAGTCCAGGTGTGGACTCACCCATGTCCTATATAATTCCAGTGAAACATCCCTATTCCTGTACTCCAATCTTTGCGCAATGAAGTCCAACATGCCGCTTGCCGTCTTTACTGCCTGCATCACATGCGTTCTTCCTTTCAGCGACTGATGCACAAGGACACCAAGGTCTCGCTGAATGTCCACCTCTCTCAATTAACACCCATTCAAATAATAATCTGCCTTCCTATTTCTGCTACCAAAGTGGATAACTTTACATTTATCCACATCATACTACATCTGCCATGCATTTTCCCAATCACCCAGCCTGTTAGAAAGTCAGAGAGATCTCGGCGTGCAGGCTCACAGATCTTTGAAAGTGGCAACACATCCTCATGGAGCCAGCAAAGTATAAATTAGGATCAGCCTACTGCTGGCATCACAGAGTGCCTCAAGGAATGGAGGAAGGATAGTCAACCAGGCCGTGGGCCAGGATGAGGGGCAGTGGCCTTGGTCAGAAGCAAGAGTGATGGTGATTCTCAGGCCTGAGACCCAATATCAGCAGGACTTTGAGTCTCATCATTCATGCACTGGGATAATAACCTGTTTCCCCTAACTGCCAAGAAGTGGACATGTGGACATGCCTATATTTGTGGCCAATGATTCTCTGATTTATGGAGGTTTGTAAAATGGACAGATGAATGGCAGGTTAATTTTATAACATGTGAACAAGGAACAGGTGTGGGCCATTCAGCTCCTCGAGATTTTATAAAATCTCGGCTGATCTTTTTTTAAAAAATAAATTTAGAGTGTCAAATTCGTTTTTTCCAATTAAGGGGCAATTTAGCGTGACCAATCCACCTACTCTACACATTTTTGAGTTGTGGAGGTGAAACCCACGCAAACATGGGGAGAATATGCAAACTGCACACGGACAGTGACCCAGGGCCGGGATCGAACCTGGGACCTCAGCGCTGTGAGGCTGCAGTGCTAACCCACTGCGCCACCGTGCTGCCCTCGGCTGATCTAACAGTAACCTCAAATCTGTATCACACCTACCCGCGATAATCCATCACCCCCTTGCTCACCAAGAATGTATCCATCTCTGCCTTAAAAAATATTCAAAAACTCTGCTTCCACCACCTTTTTATGACAAGAGTTCTAAAACTCATGACCCTCTGAGTGAAAAACCTTCACCTCATCTCATTTTAAATGGACCACATATTTTTAGACAGTGACTCGTTGTTCTAGATTCTCCTACAAGAGGAAACATCCTTTCCACATCGACCCTGTTAACACCCCTCAATATCTTACATGTTTCAATCAAGTCACTGTTTACTTCTCCAAATGCCAGCAGATTCAAGCCTAGTCTTTCCAACCATTCCTCATTCATAGTATTCATAGAATTTACAGTGCAGAAGGAGGCCATTCGGCCCATTGAGTCTGCACCGGCCCTTACAAAGAGCACCCTACTAAAGCCCACGTATCTACCCTATCTCTGTAACCCAGTAACCCCCACTTAACAATTTTTGGACACTAAGAGCAATTTATAATGGCCAATCCACCTAACCTGCACATCTTTGGACTGTGGGAGGAAACCGGAGCACCCGGAGGAAACCCACGCAGACACGGGGAGAACACGCAGACTCCACACAGGCAGTGACCCAGCCGGGAATCAAACCTGGGACCCTGGAGCTGTGAACCAATTGTGCTAACCACTATGCTACTGTGCTGCCCATAAGCCAACCCTCCCAGGAATTAGTCTGGTGAAGCTTCTCTGAACTGCTTCCAATGCATTTGCATCCTGCCTTAAATTAAGGTGATCAATGCTCAACCAAGTACTCCAGATGTGGTCTCAATAGAGTCCTATATAACTGAAGCATAACCTCCCTCCTTTCGTACTCAATCCCTCTCACAATAAATGACATTTTATTATACCTCCTTATTACTTGCCGTACCAGCATACTAGCCTTTTGTGATTCATGCACTGGCTCACCTCCATCCCGCTGCATTTCAGGGCTCTTCAACCTCTCACCATTTATATAATGATTCTTTTTTTTTGTTCTTCTTGCCAAAATGGACGGTTTCGCAACTGCCCTCATGATAACTCAATTTGTCCGATCTTTGCCCACTCGCTTAACCTATCTGTGGCTGGGATTTCTGGGGCTGCTTACTAGCCGTGGGATTTGTGATGGCCCCCTGAATCCCACGTCAGGCCAAAATCAGGAATCATGTCAGACATCAGGCCCATCCCGAGTCTCCCAGTCCGACCCACCAACCATAACGTGTATCCAGCCCCGCACCAGTAGTAAAATGCAAAGTGCTCATCAGCATTCATGCTATTATCAGGTTGGACACCTGAGTCAAGTGCAGCTTGTGTTTTCCCCAGTCCCCCCAGCTGAGAGTCCCACTGGCATGAATTAGTGCAAGTTGCGAGAAAAGGGGATATGGCAGCTTGCAGCCTGAGGGGGGGGAATAGGGCGAGTACTGTCCCTACAATTGCCTCCATGGTGCCGAGGAGGGTGCCTGATTGGAGGTGGGGATCAAGGGATTTGTGCTGGACC
Organism: Scyliorhinus canicula; assembly: GCF_902713615.1. Lineage (NCBI taxonomy): Eukaryota > Metazoa > Chordata > Chondrichthyes > Carcharhiniformes > Scyliorhinidae > Scyliorhinus > Scyliorhinus canicula. Next base: position 98,618,568 of record NC_052148.1, read on the forward strand.
GGACAGGCTCAGATCGGGGGTCTTACCTGGGATGGGGGTCATTTGGCTGCTCTTCACATCTGAAATTAAACAGTCAGTCAGTATCTATAAAATGAAAGTTCTCTGACAATAAAGTCGAAGTGTTCCCTTTTGCAGCCTTGAACTCTTTAGAAAATCAGTTAATATCTAAAAAATACAGTTCTTTCATAATAAAGTAAAAGTGTTCCCATCTGGACCCCCAAACATTTAAAAAGTCTGTCAGTGTGCTAAGTTCAAAGACCTGTGAGAGGAAGGTAAAAGTACACTTTAATGTGGTGAAAATATTTGAAGTGGTTTTCTCACAGTAAATTTAATTTCCTGTTAAACTATTGAAGCCTGTTTGTAAAATTAAAACCAATGCAGTAACTATCTCACTGAGATACATCTTTCAAGACCCTTGGATGAGATCCATCAGGACCCGAGCTCTTGTCAGTCTAAAATTCCAACAATTTACTCAGTACGTCTCTGATGACTCTAATTTTCCTCCCTCTCTTTTGTTTCTTGTTTTAAAACTGCTTCTGGGATGTTACTTGTATCTTCTATAGTCAAGACTGATTTAAAATATCTGTTCATGAAATGAAAATCGCTTATTGTCGTGAGTAGGCTTCAATTAAGTTACTGTGAAAAGCCCCTAGTGGCCACATTCCGGCGCCTGTCCGGAGAGGCTGGTACGGGAATCAAACCGTGCTGCTGGCCTGCTTGGTCTGCTTTAAAAGCCAGCGATTTAGCCCAGTGAGCTAAACCAGCCCCTGCTGAGCTAAACCAGCCCCTACCATCTACCATCTCTTTGTTTTCCATTAGCAATACTCCATGTGGTGACATGTCTGTGAATAATATTGTATGCAGTTAACAATGCGACCTCCAACCAGCTGGTGGCATCAGACCTTGGTCACGTGATGTGGCAGACTCATCAGTTGGTAGTAAGGCGTACACTAGGACAGTCGCACATCGGGTAGTCCCAGAGCAACCTACTCTGTATAATATTCTTCATGTGATCATCCCACGTGTTAATCAATAATCGTCATTCTAAATAAGTCATCAACAGTTCTGTGAGCATCATTGCAACAGCAAGACAACAGAACACAACACTCCAGGCTCACTTTCTACAGGACCAACACTCGCCTTGTCAACTCATTTCATTTTTAAATATTTATAAATACTCTTACTATCTTGTTTTACATTTCTGGCTAGATTTCTCACGTACTCTAATTTTGCAGTGAAATTGAGCGGAAAACAAGAGCCTGAATTTTAAATGCTTCCAACGGGCACGTTTCCTGTAGGAGGTGCATGTAAATATGGTGAATGTCCATCCCACCACTTTCTCACCCACTGCTGGACTCACCGAGATAATACAGGGTGACAAGTGGACAGAGAAAGATGCAGCCTGCCAGCCATATTTAAATGAACAATTCGGGTCAGTTTGGTTGTTTTCAAGCAATTGACCTTGATAATATTCTGCCCACACCATAAAGGATTTGGGCCTTCCATGTCTAGTTAGCACCATGGGGACTGGGTTGTTTTATTGATCTCTTTAATTACATTTTACTTTGATCCTTTAAGCTTCTATTGTGATTTATTTTTGTTTGATGCAATATCCTTTTAAGGGAATGCTCTTTTCACTTTTTTCCTTCAGCTTGTTTAACTTAGTTTAATTGGCTTAACTAAAATAGTGTCAAATATTTGGCATGGGCAGCCAGGCCAGGACAGGAAGTCCAATTTTTTAAATCAAATGCTTAAAGGGTGGGAAGGAAATGGGAGGCATAGTGGGCTAAACAGCTGGCTTTTAATGCAGAACAAGGCCAGCAGCGCAGGTTCAATTCCCGTACTGGCCTCCCAGAATAGGTGCTGGAATGTGGCGACTAGGGGCTTTTCACAGTAACTTCATTGAAGTCTACTTGTGACAATAAGCAATTATTATTATAATATTGTTGGGAGCTGCCCTTTGCCAATTATGGTGTGCCCCCCCCCCCCCCTTTAGGTTGATCCCTCCACTTCCCTCTTACCCACCCCTTCCTTTAAACCAAACCTTCCCCACCCCCACTCCCTCCCCCCTGCCCTGTCCCTCTCCTTAACCTACCCAAATCCTCTCAGCTCAGGATGCTCGGTTTACCTGCTCTGGGGATCCATGAGCCTTGATCTTTCTCTTCTCCTGTAATCTCGGCAGCTGCTGTTGACACTTCCTGGTCCTGCCTCGGGTAGCTCCAAAGGGCAGGACTTCCTGCATAATGAGGGGCAGAAGTTCCACTCAGCCCTCATTGGTCTGCCCCACAGCACATTATGGCTGCAGGGCAGGTTGGTGTGGAGCACATTGGCTCCACGCAGTATTCAGCACAAAGAATGGGAATATATACGCAATGGAAAGATGGTGCAGGATGCTATGAATAGGGAAGTGCACATGTAGATTGATAAAGCTGATAATATCTTGAGTTTTATAAATAGAATATGAAAAATAAGAGTAAAAAAAGTAATCATAGACAACATGATATACAACCCATGGACTGCAGCGGTTCAAGAAGGCAGCACCTTCTCAAGGACAATTAGGGATGGGCAATAAATGTTGCCCATGTCCGATAAACAAATAGAAAACATAAAATAAGCTCATGTAAGGCAATGCTTGGCCCACAGTTTTGGGTGCTCCATATAGAAAGGCCATTGAAAGTATAGAGAATACACAGCGTTACATCACCTGGGTGATGCCAGGGACGGAAAACTAGTTACAAGAAGAAACTTGAATAGCTGGACTACAGGCACCATGCAGAAAAACCAAGAGGGGAAATTTCATACAGGATTTGAAAATTATGGAAGATTTGATAGTGTGAATGGTGAAAGACTATTTTCCCCTAGTGGCGAGTCAGGAACAGGAGATCATCAATTTAAAACTGTATTTGGGAGAGTTGTGAGATGGTTTTGAAGAAACTTATTTATGCTAACGGTTGTTGGAGCATGGAGTGATTGCCAAGGGGAATGCGTGAGGCAGAGGCTTCTTACGGTGAAATTGCATAAATATTTGAAATTGATCATAGGGAAGAGAGCAGTGCATTGAGATTAATTTGGACAGATTCAGCAAAGAGCTGGCACAGACACAAGACTTCTTTCCCTGCAGTAGATGTTTACTGTCCTATGGTTTATATTTCTATTCCCTCCCTATTGAAGCAGAGTTAAATAGCCTTCTGGCACATTGCAAGTAGCCCACATTTTTCAAAAGAGGTTACTAACTCTGTCTGTACTGTGTGCCTTAACCCTAATCTCTTTCTTTCATCAGTACCTTTTCCCAAATATGTGTTTTTTCTGCAAAATGAAGTGCCAATACAATACCAATTAGTCAAAGCATGGACATGTTTGTGCTGGGGGCTGGTACCCATTGGGAGTTGTGTTGAGTCAACCAACAGCTGGTGTTGAGACAACTGAGCGAGTTTGCCATAGAAACTGTCAGCCTATATTTCACTCTGTCTCCTTGTCCACCCAATTTGCCTTCTGTGCCTATTCTCTTTCTTGAGCCATCTGGCTGCAAATGTCAGTTGATTGGACAGGCTAATCTATTGATTGAATAATTCACAGCAGCAAAAAGTTTAAACTATTTATCAGACAACACAAAACCCGTGTGAGAGAAATGGAAGCGTCTCATCAAAAGAATACCAAACCGTTTTCAGAAGACAGCTTTCAGCTTTTCTTCCAGCTTCTTCAGGTGGAACAGTTTCTTCAGATGAACCAGATTTTCTTGCTCGGCAATATACCATTGCAAGTTGCTTCTCCTTAGATGAAATAGTGTGTGTGAAATCGCCAGAATGCAGCTCCTACGATGCATTTTGCTTGAACTCTGGAACGGTTTTAAGCATATTTTCCCTTCGAAGTTCATTCAAGATTGGAGAGGAGGTCGCAGAGGTTTACTTTTGCGAAGTGAGGTTTGGGTGTAAGCTGGAAAAGGGGAATCGAGGCAAACAGTGTTACTGCTCTGAGAGAGCCAACAGCGAGTGTCTCATATAAAATGTTGGTTGGGCCTCAGCTAGAGTATTGTGTGTAGTTCTGGAATCCACATTATAGGAGGGAAGTGATAGAACTTGAAAGGGTGTAGAGAAAATTTGCAGGGTGTTCCCTGGGCTGGAGAGTGTTAGTTATGAAGAGAGATTGGATAGACTTGGGGTTGCTTTCCTTGGAGCAGAGGAGATTGAGTGGGGACATGGTTGAGATGTATAACATTATGAGGAGCATAGATCATGAAGACAGGAAGAAACTTTCCCCCTTGGTGGGTGGGTGGGGGGGGGGGGGGGGTCAGTGACCAGGGGGCATAGATTTAAGGTAAGGGGCAGGAGGTCTAGAGAGGATGTGAGGAAAGACGTTTTCACCCAGAGGGTGGTGGGAGTTTGGAACTCGCTGCCTGAAAGGGTGGTGGAGGCAGAGACCCTCATAACATTTAAGAAGTATTAAGATGTACACTTGCAATGCCAAGGCATATGAGGCTACTGGCTGGAAATGGGATTAGAATACTTAGGTGGTTGTTTTTGACCAGCATAGATGTGATGGGGCTGCTTTAGCACAGTGGGCTAAACAGCTGGCTTGTAATGCAGTACCAGACCAGCAGCACAGGTTCAATTCCCGTACTGGCCTCCCCAAACAGGTGCTTGAATGTGGCGACTAGGGGCTTTTCACAGTAACTTTATTGAAGCCCGCTTGTGACAATAAGTGATTATTATTAAGGCTTATTCTGTGCTGTGGACTTCTATGACTCTAAGGGAGTTTGGTCCCGGTTTGGGGTAGATGGAAATAGAACCTCCATTAAGAAGATATTTAAGAGGCGGCACGATGACGCAGTGGTTAGCACTGCTGCCAACAGCACTGAGGACCGGATTGATCCCGGCCTCAGGTCACTGTCTGTATGATTTGATTTGATTTATTTTAATTTTTTAAATATAAATTTAGAGTATCCAATTCATTTTTTTCCAATTGAGGAGCAATTTAATGTGTTCAATCCACCTAGCTTGCTCATCTTTGGGTTGTGGGGGCGAAACCCACGCAAACTCCACACGGACAGTGACCCAGGGCTGGGATCGAACCTGGGACCTCAGCGCCATGAGGCAACAAGGCTAACCCACTGCGCGTGGTGCCCCCTTCATTTGATTTATTGTCACCGAAGTACAGTGAAAAGTATTTTTCTGCGGCCGAGGGAATGTACACAGTACGTACATAGTAGGCAAAAGAATAATCAACCGAGAACATTGATAAACAGTGATTGGTTACATTGCGGAACAAGGGACCAAACAAAGCAAATACATGAGCAAGAGCAGCATAGGGCGTTTTGAATAGTGTTCTTACAGGGAACAGATCAGTCCGAGGGGGAGTCATTGAGGAGTCTTGTAGCTGTGGGGAAGAAACTGTTCCTATGTCTGGATGTGCGAGTCTTCAGAGTTCTGTACCTTCTGCCTGATGGAAGGGTCTGGAAGAAGGCATTGCCTGGGTGTGAGGGGTCTCTGATAATGCTGTCTGCCTTCCTGAGGTAGCGGGAGGGGACATACAGAACCAATGTGACGTGGCAGGCTTGTGTGATGCGTTGAGCTGAGTTCACCACACTCTGCAGTTTCTTGCGATCTTGGACTGAGTAGTTGCCATACCAGGCTGTGATGCAGCCGGATAGGATGCTCTCTATCGCACATCTGTAGACGTTTGTGAGAGTCGATGCAGACATGCCAAATTTCTTTAGCTTCTGTTGGATATAGAGACGTTGTGGAGTTTGTACATTCTCCCTATGCCTGCTTGGGGTCCCACCCCGCACCCAAAGATGTGCAGGTTAGGTGGATTGGCCACGTTAACGTGCCCCTTAATAGGAAAAAAATAATTGGGTACTCGAAATTTAAAAAAGAAGGGATTTAAATTTGATGGGAAAATAGGAAAGTTGGTGTAGGGAGGTGTGGAACAGAATGAAGAATCATGGTGACAGAGGGCAGGAAAAGGTGGTGTCTGGGGAGTGCGGTTGGCTTGAGGGGGTATGACACGGCCGTCAGTAGATCAGGGAACATGAACTCCTAAACAGCAGCATTCAGGATGGGCATGATACAATCCTCCAGCTAACAGCACTAAACATTCTGTTCTGTCTTGTAGCAGTGCACAATGTTTCTTTTGGGTAGAATCAATGAAAAGATGACATTTACATCATTTCTATTCTTGTTAAATCCACTAATTCCCTTGTTTGGAGAGAGATTAATGCATCAGGCACACAATTTGGTACTAATATTTTAACTTTAATTTTATTTTTTGCAACATGCCTTTGAAGGGAGAAATGGAATTTCTGTGAAAAATGTGACAATGATTTTTAAATATAAATTTAGAGTACCCAATTCATTTTTTCCAATTAATGGGCAATTTAGCGTGGCCAATCCGCCTACCTTGGGTTGTGGGGGAAAAACCCACACAATCACGTGGAGAATGTGCAAACTCCACATGGACAGTGACCCAGAGCCGTGATCGAACCTGGGACCTCAGTGCCATGAGGCAGCAGTGCTAACCACTGCACCACTGTGCTGCCCTACAAATGTGACAATTAATGGGCTGTCCCTTAATCCAGTATCTGCTCAGGAAATCCATGTAATGGTTTGTTTATTTGAAGAATTATGGACCATCTTCATGTATCCACATGATTTGTTATATATATCTGTCTGTAAAAATTTAATTGCATTCACCAATAAAGGAAAGCGTAATTAATTTTGCAGTTGACACAAGATTGATCTGTGCATCCAATGTGTGTTTGTCCCTGACAGACTGCAGGTCACCTTCAGCCACAGTCCACTGATGATTCGTGGGATTGGTAAGGTCGCATGTTACCCTCTGTTGGGGTGAACACACAGCTGTCATCATCTTTCAGGTTTTAGTGCTCCTGCCCTGTGTATTTACTGAACCACATTTTCACCCTTAGGCAAAAATCTCCTTGTTCGCAATGTCTTAATTTCCAATTAGGTTATGTCGCCCTTTCAGAATTCCTCAACTTTAATGTGTTTGTATTTATTTTTTAATTAGTTGTACATCTTTTTACATTAGCGATGCATTGAAGTGAAAAGCAAGTTCAATAAGGATGACAGTGCATTTTCACCTTCAGCGGTCCGACCACAAGAGGGAGCACTTCACACACCAGAATAACTCATTGACAATTCAGCCAAGTGCCCGAATTCCACAGCAATTGTTTTCCATCCAGTAATTTTAGTAGACAGACAATTGTAGCTTCACGAATCAGGATTTGTGCTCAAATTCCTGATATGCATTCCCAATGCATGAAGATCTGTGCTGGCAGCACAGCATTTGGGGAATATTTTGCTGTTTGGGAGAAAATATCCTCAGTCCACAAAAGGTAACAAAAGACCACGTGATTCCACTGCTTTCAGTGCAGCTCAGAAATTTCCTTCCTGTACGAGAATTTTAGGATGGTTGGGCAGCATGGAGGCGCAGTGGTTAGCACTGCTGCCTCATGGCGCCAAGGACCCGGGTTCGATCCCGGCCCCAGTCACTGTCCGTGTGGAGTTTGCAAATTCTCCCCGTGTGTGCGTAGGTCTCACCCCCACAAACCAAAAAAATGTGCAGGGTAGGTAAATTGGCCATGCCAAATTGCCCCTTAATTGGAAAAAAAAAGAATTGGGTACTCTAAATTTATTTTAAAAAAGAATTTTAGGGTGGTTATAATGGGAGATTTTAATTATCCGAATAGTGTAAAATGCAGCAGAGACAGGGTGACCAGCTATCCTGGATTTTATGAGACAATCCTGTATTTGATGCATTTTCCCTATACCCCAGATTGCTTACTGCCGGAATGCTGTTTGTCCTGTACCTTTGATCAATGATTTTTAGCCTGCTCTTGCAGATTTGCCAGCACCCAAACCCCAGTTGTGCAGATTCACCAGTACCCTACCCCCAACACACTCCACACAAAAAATATATAAATAGAAGCCCCCCCTCCCATGAAATACCCTCCAGGGAACATTCCCCACTTCATGCAACCCCTCCCCTCCCTTCCCAAGTCACGGAGTCCCCCATGGAACCCTGCATGCTCCATGGAACCTCACCACCGTAAAAGAAGTACCTCCCCCCCCCCCTCCATGGAACACCCCCACACACAACACCTACCCTCATATAACCCCTCCCTCACCCTGAAGGATGAAACTATTATGATTCAAATCAGCGTGCCATCATTGAGGGGGAGGGTGGGCAATCGGAAACGGAAATCCTGTCAGCGTAAACCATGCTTTGGGACTTCCACTAGATTTCCCAATGCCAATCACGCCTTCCGCCCCGAAAACAGAAGAGGAAAGTTCCCCCTCATATCTGTGATCGCTTTCATTCTTCTACCCTCCAACTGCACTATTCAGTACTGATCCACCAGAGTAAGTGAGGTTTAACAGGTTAAATTCTCAGCACAACCTGACCTGTATTACCTAGTACTTAGTTATTAATCAAGGTGTTTACATTATAAAGGGATTCAATAAAGAAAATACTCGGAATTATTCCATTCTGGAGCAAAATAAGATGACATTGCCATACAATTGGAACTAAGACATTTAAGGGTGAAATCAGAAAGCAGGTTTTCACATAACGGAGAGCGGACGTCTGTAACTATATCCGGCATCCCAAATTTGGTGGGAGAACTTTGAGTTTCGCAGACCCCGATTTCCGGTCCCCTTCCTGAACCTCTCTACCTTTCCTTCTTGAACAAAACACTTCTAATCCCATCTCCCACCAAACCTTGAGTCCCTGGGTGGAATTCAACCAAAAAATTATTTCACGAAGGCGTTTTGGGTGAGATCCACACCAGTATTCAACCGCACTTTGGGTATGATCTAACAGCCACAGCAAGTCAACTCGGGCCGCGACATGGCCGATACATCTCGGGAGAGGTCTCTCACGGGATTTACCCTGCTTGTTAAGCCTCGCAAGATCTAACGGGATCCAGCCCACAATGGGCAACACCCACATTTGCATATACATGGGGCTGGTTTAGCACAGGGCTAAAGAACTGGCTTTTAAAGCAGACCAAGGCAGGCCAGCAGCACGGTTTAATTCCCGTACCAGCCTCCCCGAACAGGCACTGGAATGTGGCGACTAGGAGCTTTTCACAGTAACTTCATTTGAAGCCTACTTGTGACAATAAGCGATTTTCACTTTTTCACTTATCACTTTTAATTTCATTTCAAGTGTGCAGTCAGGCTCACTTAAATATGCTGTCACCAGATGTAAACAAAGGTGCAGGATCTAACCCCTGTGCTTGGGGGACCCTGAATGAGCCCTGTTTAGCTAATGTGGACCAGGCATTCTGGCACTTGCTGGGATCTCCCAGGCAATCAGCGGCCCCTGGGTGGTTGGGCTTTGGGCAGGGTAGTGTCCTGGCACCCTGAAATCTCCTGGGCACTGTGACACTGCCAGCCAGGTTGGGGCACTGCCAAGATGACCAGGTGGCACTTTGCCCATATTGGGGGTTGGTCCCATGGGTAACCTGCCCTTATGTGGTGGGGTGTGTGGTGGGGGTGGGGGTGGGGGTGGGGGGCTCAATTACAATTTTATAGGTGACTTGGGACATAGAGGGTGCAGAGGCCATGGTAGGGCGTCTAAAGATTGAGGCGCCATTTATTAGTGATGGCCTGATGTCTTCCTGCACTGGAGAGCAAAGCTCGTTCATGCAGGAATAGGGATTCAGGGGATGTCCGGTGGTGGCCATGGAGTGAGTGGTCACACATTTGGCAGCTCCAGCTCAAGGTGGCTTTTTCGGACCTTTTCCCCATTTGTAGGGTGGATTTTTTGGTGAAGAAAGGTGCAGTGGTGACTGGAGGAAGTCAAACTCTACTTGTGGGGCTGGTGGATGGATCCACGGACCAGAAGTGGGTCGAGACAAAGCGAGCACTTGGAGCAAGAGAATCTTCATGCACCACAGGACAAGATGGTGGAGGTAAAGGACCTGCCTTGCCTGCCCGGTGGTCAACGGAGCAGCTGGTGGACCTCTTAAACGGGAAGTTCAGCCGGCAGAGGAGAGAGGCCCAGGAGGACCTAGTCAAGACGGTGGAACCATTAAAAGCATGAATTGATCATGTGGAACAGAGGCTGGAGTCCCAGGGCCAGGCTATTCCGAAGGTGCGGGTGGTGATGGGGGAGCACGAGGATCAGTTTGCCTCATTGGCGGCCAAAATAGGAATGATGCAGGAGAAGCTTAAAGAAGAAGGTGGAGGACCTGGACAATCGCTCCTGGAGACAAAATCTAAGAATTGTGGGGATGCCTGAAGGCATCAAGGGAGCATTCATTGGCTCATATGTAGCCAAGTTGCTGGAGAAGCTGATGGCAGAGAGGGCTTTTGACCAACCTCTGGAGGTCGACTGGGCGCACAGGGCGGTGATGGTGAAGCGCAGGATGAACGAGCCTTCGAGGGCGATGGTGGTGCATCTCCACTGATTCCTGGATAAGGAGAAGATATTAAGATGGGCACAAGGCAGACGAGGATCTGAGAAGAAACAAGCTTCGGGTGTACCAAGATCTGGGCACAGGCCTGGCAAAGAGGAGAGTTGGGTTCAATTGGGTGATTGGGCCAGTCAAACGGTCACTTGTGTTTGCGCACCTGAGGAGCTTGAAGGCGGACGTGGCCCTTTTGCAAGAATCACATTTTAAGATCGGGGATCAGACAAGGTGAAGTGTGTGTGTGTGGGGGGGGGCATGGATCCGTGGAAGTTTGGGAGGCCAAGGGTTAAGAAGTTCTCATACTTCTCCCAAGTGCACAAGGTGTACTCTCAGGTTGATTTTTTTAGTGGTGGGCAAGACACTGCTGGCGGGGGTTGTTGACCCGGGGTACAGGCTTCAGACCATGCAACGCATTGGGTGGACTTGCAAGTGGCCGGGGGTGGGGGGGGGGGGGGGGGGGGGGGGGGGGGTGGTACTGGATCCAGTGGCGCTGAATGGGTTTTTTGAGGAGATGGAGAGGAGGCTTTATGAATCAGAGGCCCCGGCCGGGGGCGGGAGGGAATGTGGTAGTTTCTGGATGGGTTGGAGTTCCTCAAGGCGGAAGAGAAACTAGCAGAGGCGCTGGGGGCCCCCATTAGACTGGTAGAGGAGATGGAGAGTGTGGTGATAACCACTGTAGATATGCATAATTGCAGTAGGGGGATGTATGGCTGTACCTGTAATACAGATTCCTCCGGTAAGCCCCTGCCGGCTAGCTCCGCCCACAGGGAGCTTGTGTATAAATATGCGTGTGAGTCACTCAGACGCTAGTCTTCAGTTGCAGCCGGAGGAATAGCATCACACAGCAATAAAGCCTCTATTGTACTTGTCTCTCGTCTTTGAGTATAATTGTTAGCGCCACAGAGAGCATGGGGGCAATGCAGGCAGGGAAGGCCCTCGGCCTGGATAGGTTCCCTGAAGAATCTTATAAGAAGTTTGGGGATGACCTGGGGCAGCTACTGGTGAGGGCATATAACGAGGCTAGGGAAAAGGGGAAACTCCCCCCCCCCCCCCCCCACATTATCGTTGGCGCCCATATCCCTAATACTGAAGAAAGATAAACATCTGGAGCATTGTGGTTCCCTCCGCCCAATGTTGCTATGAAATGTGGACGCTAAGTTGCTGGCAAAGACCTTGGCCTCGCAAATAGAGGACTGCATGCCGGGGGTGATGGGGAAGATCAGACGGGGTTTGTGTGACCTCCAGTGAGTTGTTTAATTGTCCACCACCATTCACGGCTGGATGTGGCAGTTCTGCAGTGATTAGTCTGATGCGTTGGTTGTGGAATTGCTTAGCTCTGTTTATTACTTGCTGCTTATTTTGCTTGGCAGACAAGTAGTCCTGTGTTGTAGCTTCACCAGGTCGACACCTCATTTTGCGGTGTGCCTGATGCTGCTCCTGGCATGCTCTCCTGCACTCTTCATTGAACCAGGTTGATCCCTTGGCTTGGTGTTAATGGGAGAGTGGGGGATATGCCGGGCCATGAGGTTGCAGATTGTGGTTGAATACAATTCTGCTGCTGCTGATGGCCCACAACACCTCATGGATGCCCAGTCTTGAGTTGCTAGATCTGTTTGAAGTTTATCCCATTTAGCAGGGTGGTAGGGCCACACAACATGATGGGGGGTATCCTCAATGTGAAGACTGGACTTTGTCACCACAAGGACTGTGTGGTGGTCACTTCTACCGATACTGTCATGGACAGATGCATTCATAGCAGGCAGATTGGTGAGGATGAGGTCAGGTTTGTTTTTCCCTCTTGTTGGTTCCCTCACCACCTGCTGCAGTCCCAGTCTAGCAGCTATGTCCTTTGGGACCCGCCCAGCTCGGTTTGTGTTGGTACTACCAAGCCACTCTTGGTGATGGACATTGAAGTCCCCCACCCAGAGCATATTCTGCACCCTTACCACCTTCAGTGCTTCCTCCAAGTGGTGTTCAAGATAGAGGAGTACTGATTCATCAGCTGATGGCAGCCAGAACGTGGTAATCAGCAGGAGGTTTCCGTGCCCATGTTTATCCTGAAACCATGAGACTTCATGGGGTCCAGAGTCGATCTTGAGGACTCCCAGGGCAACTCCCTCCCGATTGTATACCACTGTGCCACCACCTCTGCTGGGTCTGTCCTGCCGGTGAGAGAGGACATACCCAGGGATGGTGATCGTGCTGTCTGGGATATTGTCTGAAAGGTAAAGGTGTGGGAGTATCTATTGGACGTGTTAGGACAGTTTGGGTTTGGGCAGGGGTTTGTGGACTGGTCTGATTATTGTATCGGGCACCAGTAGCAAGCGGGTGGATGAATCGGGTGAGCTCAGGGTACTTTGGGCAACACTGTGGGACAAGGTAGGGGTTCCCACTCTCCCTGTTGCTTTTTGCCTTGGCAATAGAGCCATTGGCAATGGCGCCTTGAGCATTGAGGAGTTGGAAAGGGAAGGGATTGTGCGGGGGGGGAGGTTGAGCAGAGGGTTTCGCTGTACGTGGACGTACTGCTGCTTTATATTTAGGACCAACTGGGAGGTATTGGGGGAATTGTCACTATTCTGGAGGCACCGCCGGCTCTAGGGTTGCTGGCGCCCCGGGCAAGCTGAACTTCGGCGCCCTTGGGGGGGGGGCGGGGCCGAGGGGGGGGCGGGGCCGAGAGGGGGGGGCCGAGGGGGGGGGGGGCCGAGGGGAGGCGGGGCCGGGGGGGGCGAGGGGGGGGGCCGAGGGGGGGGTGGGGCCGAGGGGGGGGACGGGGCCGAGGGCGGGGGGGGGCGAGGGCAGGGGGGGCGGGGCCGAGGGGGGGCCGAGGGGAGGGGGGGGCCGAGGGGGGGGGAGGGGGGAGGGGGGGCCGAGGGGGGGGCGGGGCCGAGGGGGGGGGCCGAGGGGGGGGGTGAGGGGGGGGGTGAGGGGGGGGGGCGGGGCCGGGGAGGGGCGGGGGGGCGAGGCCGAGGAGGGGCGGGGGGGGCGAGGCCGAGGAGGGGCGGGGGGGCGAGGCCGAGGAGGGGCGGGGGGGCGAGGCCGAGGAGGGGTGGGGTGGGGGCGAGGCCGAGGAGGGGCGGGGGGGGCGAGGCCGAGGAGGGGTGGGGGGGCGAGGCCGAGGAGGGGCGGGGGGGGCGAGGCCGAGGAGGGGCGGGGGGGGCGAGGCCGCGGGGGGGCGGACCCGAGGGGGGGGCGGACGCGGGGGGCGGACCCGAGGGCGCGGGGGGGCGGACCCGAGGGGGGGGCGGACGCGGGGGGCGGACCCGAAGGGGGGGCGGACCCGAGAGGGCGGCGGACACGCGGGGGGGCGGACCCGAGGGCGGGGCGGGGGGGACTGAGCGGGGGGGGGCGGACCGAGCCGGGGGGCCGCCCTGGGGGCGGGCGGCCACCGCGCATGCGCTGGTTGGCACCGGCCCAACTGCGCATGCGCGGGACCCGTGTCTCTGGCGCCCCCGAGCACATGGCGCCCCGGGCAGTCGCCCGAGTTGCCGGTGCCTTGAGCCGGCCCTGTCTGGAGGAGTCTGGCCTATTTCCCGGCTATAAGCTAAACATGGGGAAGAGTGAGGTGTCCGGATCAAGACAAGCGGGCAGGAGAGGAAGTTGGATGAGCTGTCGTTGAAGATGATGGGGACGAGCTTCAGATATTTGGGCATCCAGGTGGGGCGGGAATGGGAACAACTGCACAAATTAAATCTGCCGTGATTGGTGGAACAGATGAGGGGGGATTTCAAGAGGTGAGATTTTCTGCCACTGTCGCTGGCAGGGCGGGTGCAGACAGGCTCTTATTTGTCTTTCAGAACTGCCCGATCTTCGTCCCAAAGTAATTTTTTAAGAAAGCCAATGCTTTGATCTCAGGGTTTGTGTGGCCATGGAAACCCCCAATGGGGGTTGTTGGAACGAGGGCGAGGTGGGGGGGGGGGGGGGGGGGGGGGGGCAGGTTGGCCTTACTAAACATAACGCATTATTACTGGGCAGCAAACATCGCTATGGTGAGGAAGTGGATAGTGGGGGAGGGGTTGACGTTGGGGTGGATAGAGGCGGCTTCTTGCTGGGGTACGAGTTTAGGGGCATTGTTGACGGCGCCTCTGCTGTTCCCGCCGGCCAGGCACTCCACGAGCCCAGTGGTGTTCATGGCCCTGCAGGTGTGGGCACAGTGGAGGCAGCATCTGAGGTTGGAAGGTGTCTCGGTATGGGCCCTGATTTGCGGCAATCACAGATTCACACTGGGGTGGGTTGGACGCGAGGTTTTGGGGGTGGCAACAGGTAGGGATCGAGCGGTTTGGGGACCTGTTTGTGGGGGGCCGCTTTGTGAGTTTAGAGGACTTGGAGGAGGAATATGAACTGCCCAATGGGAAGGGGTTCAGATACTTACGGGTTCGGGACTTTGTCAGGAAGCAGGTGCCGTCCTTTCCCGGTTTGCCGCCCCCGGGGCTGCAGGATAAGGTGATATTGGGGGAAGGACTGGGTGAGGGTAAGGTGTCCGAGATTTATAAGGAGCTAATGGACTGGGAAGTCAAACAGGAATGGGAGGAGGAACTGTGGGTGGGGTGGGGGGGGAGGCTGGGTTGTGGGAGGAGGCTCTGAGGAGGGTGAATTGCATCCTCGTTGTGTGCTAGGCTAAGCCTTCTTCAGTTTAAGTTCGTTCTTAAGGTGTACATGATGGCGGCGAGAAGGAGCAAGTTCTTTTCGGGGGGGTGGGGGAACAAGTCTGCGGGAGGCCCACGAACCATGTTCACATGTTTTGGGCATGTCCAAATCTGAGGGGGTTTTGAAAGGGGTTTGTGACGTAATGTCCGAGGTGCTGTGGATGAAGATGGGCCCCGAGTCCAGAAGTGGCGCTATTTGGTGTGTTGGAAGACCCAGGAGTCCAGGGAGCGAGAGAGGTTAATGTTCTGGGCTTTGCCTCCCTGGTAGCCCGGAGGCGAATTTTGCTGGAGTGGAGGGGCCCGAAGCCAACAAAGCGGGGGGTGTGGGTAAGCAATCTGGCGGATTTCCTAAGGTTGGAGAAAATCAAGTTCTTCTTAAGAGGATCAGTTGATCATGGGTTTGCCTGGAGATGGAAGCCGTTCATCGACTTCTTCAAGGAAAATTGAGGTGTCAGCAGAGGGAAGGGGGGATAAAGGGGTTAAAATGGGGAAGGCGGGACGACAGGAGTGGAATGGCAGTGAGTTGAGGATTGTAAGTTGGATATTTATTATGATGATGTTCCAGTTTGGTGTTGCTCTTGTGTTTGTTTGTATTTACTGTTTATACAAATAACTTCATAAAAATAGTAAAAAAAGGAAATAGAATTAAGTGCTGCCTCGGTGGGGCGATGCTCACCAAAGCACTGAAATACTGAAATGAGGCAGAGTCCCATTTAATAGCGAGACCATTTTCGGCGCTGTCCACGCTGGGAAACATTTGGCTAAATGTGGTCATCATGGACTCTGTTTCATTTCAGTTAAATTGCGCTCTTAGTCCTTTTTTTGGACCTTGGGGAGTTTCTCCCCAGTCAAGTCCACACTTTGAAATGTTTTCATCACTGGGGAGCTGAACTCTCTGGTGAGACGGACTCCTGAGAGATTGGGCTGCCATTTTGAAAGGGTGCCTCCATCTCAAAGTGAGCTTGAGGGTCCCCCACAACCCTCACCCAGAGGGAATGTCACGCCTCACGCACATGGCCACTACCCCACACCACCTTAACTCGCCGAGGGTCCCCCTTTTTAGGCCTCCCCAGCTTCCTTTGGGCCCCCTTTTTCAGGACCCCCACACTTAATCCACAACATTTATGAGGCCCCTTCATACCCATCCTTCATCCCCCCACCCTTCATAATGTCTTTCATCCCCCCTTTCTTCGGCATGCCCCCCCTCAGGCCCTGACCCTTGGCAGTGCCACCCTGGCATTTGGGCACCATGGCACTGCCACCCAGGCACCCTGCGAGCCTGGTAATTCAACTCAGGCACCCTAGCACTGCCAGGGTAGCAGTGCCAAGATGCCTTGGTGCTAGAGAAGAACCAAGGGCTACCCTGCCCTGTCCCTGGAGGGGTCTCCAATTGCCTGGGAACCCCCCCCCCCCCAAGATGTTATTACGCCTGGTCAATGTTTGTGTGGACCAGTACTAAACGGTGCCTGGTCCAGTCCTCGCCAGGGAAGCCATTAGTTCCCAGGCACCGGGAGAACCCACGCTGGCATATTTAAATGAGCCATTTTAAATATGTATATCTGGATCTCGCCCAGCAAGATCCAGATTACAATGTCTCTCGCGAGATTCAACGGGATCGTCGTGTCACCGAGTCGGGTGCGACAAGGCCCGTAAATCCTGCCCCCTCTTCCTAATCTGTTTCTTTATGTCCATCTATGAAGCATTTTGGGATGTCCCCTGCAGCAAAGGAACAATAGCAATCCAAGTTGTTGCATTATTGAAAGATGAAACTGAACTGATCCTTAGTTTAGGTGTTTTAGTAAGCTCAGAGAAGGGGGCAAAAGAGGGGGAGGTGTGGCGCTGCTAGTCAAGGACAGTATTACGGTGGCGGAAAGGATGCTAGATGGGGACTCTTCTTCTGAGGTAGTATGGGCTGAGGTTAGAAACAGGAAAGGAGAGGTCACCCTGTTGGGAGTTTTCTATAGGCCACCTAATAGTTCTAGGGATGTAGAGGAAAGGATGGCGAAGATGATTCTGGAAAAGAGCGAAAGTAACAGGGTAGTTGTTATGGGAGACTTTAACTTTCCAAATATTGACTGGAAAAGATATAGTTCAAGTACATTAGATGGGTCGTTCTTTGTACAATGTGTGCAGGAGGGTTTCCTGACACAATATGTTGACAGGCCAACAAGAGGCAAGGCCACATTGGATTTGGTTTTGGGTAATGAACCAGGCCAGGTGTTAGATCTGGAGGTAGGTGAGCACTTTGGAAACAGTGACCACAATTCGGTGACCTTTACGTTAGTGATGGAAAGGGATAAGTATACCCCGCAGGGCAAGAGTTATAGCTGGGGGAAGGGCAATTATGATGCCATTAGACATGACTTAGGATGTGTTGGTTGGAGAAGTAGGCTGCAAGGGTTGGGCACACTGGATATGTGGAGCTTGTTCAAGGAACAGCTATTGCATGTTCTTGATAAGTACGTACCAGTCAGGAAGGGAGGAAGGGGTCGAGCGAGGCAACCGTGGTTTACCAAAGAAGTGGAATCTTTTGTTAAGAGGAAGAAGGAGGCCTATGTGAAGATGAGGCGTGAAGTTTCAGTTGGGGCGCTTGATAGTTACAAGGAAGCGAGGAAGGATCTAAAGAGAGAGCTGAGACGAGCAAGGAGGGGACACGAGAAGTCTTTGGCAGGTAGGATCAAGGAAAACCCAAAAGCTTTCTATAGGTATGTCAGGAATAAAAGAATGACTAGGGTAAGAGTAGGGCCAGTCAAGGACAGTGGTGGGAAGTTGTGTGTGGAGGCTGAGGAGATAAGCGAGATACTAAATGAATACTTTTCGTCAGTATTCACTCGAGAAAAAGATAATATTGTGGAGGAGAATGCTGAGACCCAGGCTATTAGAATAGATGGCATTGAGGTGCGTAGGGAAGAAGTGTTGGCAATTCTGGACAAGGTGAAAATAGATAAGTCCCCGGGGCCGGATGGGATTTATCCTAGGATTCTCTGGGAAGCCAGGGAAGAGATTGCTGAGCCTTTGGCTTTGATTTTTAGGTCATCATTGGCTACAGGAATAGTGCCAGAGGACTGGAGGATAGCAAATGTGGTCCCTTTGTTCAAGAAGGGGAGTAGAGATAACCCCGGTAACTATAGGCCGGTGAGCCTAACGTCTGTGGTGGGTAAAGTCTTGGAGAGGATTATAAAAGATACGATTTATAATCATCTAGATAGGAATAATATGATTAGGGACAGTCAGCATGGTTTTGTGAAGGGTAGGTCATGCCTCACAAACCTTATCGAGTTCTTTGAGAAGGTGACTGAACAGGTAGACGAGGGTAGAGCAGTTGATGTGGTGTATATGGATTTCAGTAAAGCGTTTGATAAGGTTCCCCACGGTCGGCTATTGCAGAAAATACGGAGGCTGGGGATTGAGGGTGATTTAGAGATGTGGATCAGAAATTGGCTAGTTGAAAGAAGACAGAGAGTGGTAGTTGATGGGAAATGTTCAGAATGGAGTTCAGTTACGAGTGGCGTACCACAAGGATCTGTTCTGGGGCCGTTGCTGTTTGTCATTTTTATAAATGACCTAGAGGAGGGCGCAGAAGGATGGGTGAGTAAATTTGCAGACGACACTAAAGTCGGTGGAGTTGTAGACAGTGCGGAAGGATGTTGCAGGTTACAGAGGGACATAGATAAGCTGCAGAGCTGGGCTGAGAGGTGGCAAATGGAGTTTAATGTGGAGAAGTGTGAGGTGATTCACTTTGGAAAGAATAACAGAAATGCGGAATATTTGGCTAATGGTAAAATTCTTGGTAGTGTGGATGAGCAGAGGGATCTCGGTGTCCATGTACATAGATCCCTGAAAGTTGCCACCCAGGTTGATAGGGTTGTGAAGAAGGCCTATGGTGTGTTGGCCTTTATTGGTAGAGGGATTGAGTTCCGGAGCCATGAGGTCATGTTGCAGTTGTACAAAACTCTGGTACGGCCGCATTTGGAGTATTGCGTACAGTTCTGGTCGCCTCATTATAGGAAGGACGTGGAGGCTTTGGAACGGGTGCAGAGGAGATTTACCAGGATGTTGCCTGGTATGGAGGGAAAATCTTATGAGGAAAGGCTGATGGACTTGAGGTTGTTTTCGTTAGAGAGAAGAAGGTTAAGAGGTGACTTAATAGAAGCATACAAAATGATCAGGGGGTTAGATAGGGTGGACAGCGAGAGCCTTCTCCCGCGGATGGAGGTGGCTAGCACGAGAGGACATAGCCTTAAATTCAGGGGTATTAGATATAGGACAGAGGTCAGAGGTGGGTTTTTTACGCAAAGAGTGGTGAGGCCGTGGAATGCCCTACCTGCAACAGTAGTGAACACGCCAACATTGAGGGCATTTAAAAATTTATTGGATAAGCATATGGATGATAAGAGCATAGTGTAGGTTAGATGGCCTTTAGATTTTTTCCATGTCGGTGCAACATCGAGGGCCGAAGGGCCTGTACTGCGCTGTATCGTTCTATGTTCTATGTTCAGTTGGCACAAAATGTTTAAGCACAAGGAGTCTACCACATTTTAATTACAAAATGTGCAGTAGTCTCACATTAGAATTTGTCTCTCTCCTCGTGCCATCCTCATTTGCAGCTTTTTCACATTATTGACCTTACACGTTCAGAAAGCCTTCAGCTCACCAAGGTGCGAAAGGAACATACACTGTTTGCAGATAGACACACCCTTCTCTGCCAGGATATATTATTCTGTGTAGCATTAAATTGTGTGGTTTAATGCTGCTGCCAATTCATTTTTCCTGCACTTTGCACTCCCCTTTTTGCTTCACAGCTTCCTGCTTAAAGCTTCCCCAAATTAGCACAACTTGGGGAATTCATGGAATGGCAAGATCAAACCTGCATCCCAACATCCCATAATAAAACACATCAGTACTAACCACCCTCCCCATTCTGCTTTATGGCTATCAGTAGAAGAAGGTAGGACACTGCACATTTGTGTAGGACACTATCAGACTGAATGTCTTCAATTGCTTTCAAACCAGGTTGTATTTCAGCTGCAGTCACTATTTCTATGAAAGTGACCACACACATAATGTAGCCCACAATGAACTTGAGCACATCATTTGGGGAGGCGGTGGCGCAATTGTATTGTCACTGGACTAGTTAACCAGAGACCCAGAGTAATGAACATAGAACATAGAACGATACAGCGCAGTACAGGCCCTCCGGCCCTCGATGTTGCACCGACATGGAAAAAATCTAAAGGCCATCTAACCTACACTATGCCCTTATCATCCATATGCTTATCCAATAATGTTCTGGGGACCCAGGTTCAAATCCCACCACTGCAGATGGTGAAATTTGAATTCAATAAAAATCTGGAAGTGAAAGTCTAATGATGACCATGAAACCATTGCCGATTGTCGCAAAAACCCATCTGGTTCACTAATGTCCTTTAGGGAAGGAAATCTGCCGTCTGATGTGTTGGGTATGCTGGGTCTGCGAGGACTGCGTTTACTGTAGCAGTGAGAGAGACAGGCTTCCAACACTCGGAGAAATGCAACTATTTTATTGAACTAACAACTGTTAAACATACTTTAACTGTGGGTTGACACTATGCTGAGTTGACTGGAGACCTGAGGCTAACCTGACCAGACTACCTTACTACCACATGGTGGATGTTCGTGTGGTTGCTCAGGGGCTCTAGCTGTCTCAGAGGCTGCATCCCAAGAGAACGGGAAAACTAGTGCCCTCTGGCTTTATAGTGGCCGTGTCCTGTCTGGTGATTGGCTGCTGTGTTCTGTGTGTTCATTGGTCATCCTGTGTGTCAATCAATGTCTATCTGTGCACCATCATATACTTGTGTCTATATTATATCTCCCCCCTTTTAAAAAAATGTGTATATGTCAATAAATAGTGAGTATGTGAATGTGTCTGACTATGTACAAAGTATGTGAGTGTATTTACATTACTTGGAACCTGACTATATACAAAAAATATGAACATATTTACATGGGAAGGTGTCTAGTGCAGATAGAGTGCATATGACAAATTATAAAGAACAATATGTACAGGCGATTAAACGAATAACGAGGCAATGAAACAGTCAGTCTATAAATTCAGTCTCTGGCGAGCGATGAATTCTGGTTGACCGCCTCAAGGGTGGGTCAGGGGCCGGCTGCTCTGGAATGGGCAGAGCTGCATCGACTGTAGAGGGTGGTAAAAGAAGAGGCAGACCAGTGACCTCTTGGAAGGGTGTGTCCTGAGGAAACATCAGGCAAGGCGGGGTATCACGTTCAGGTGGTGAGCGCGGAAGCAGTCGCAGTGCCCACCTACTTCGCCGAAGAAAAGAGCCATCATGCATGCGAACGAGAAATGATCTGGGGGCCACTTGCTTGACCACCACAGCTGTGGCAGACCAGCCAGCGTCAGGTAGCTGAACACGAACTTGGTCAGCAGGGACGAGAGCAGGGAGATCCGCGACGTACGCGTCATACACCGACTTGCATTGGGCCCGAGAGAGTTACATTCTTTGCAGAACCGTAAAATTGTCCGGGATGTGGATTGCAGGCACCGTCGTCCGTAGTGTGCGGTTCATTAGGAGCTGTGCTGGGGACAGGCCAGCGGAGAAGGGAGTCGCCCTGTAGGCTAGCAGCACCAGGTTAAAATCTGAACCCGTTTCAGCCGCTTTACACAACAGTCGTTTGACAATGTGTACCCCCTTTTCTGCTTTCCCATTTGACTGGAGGTAGTGGGAGCTCGAGGTGACGTGCGTGAAATTGTACCGTCGGGCAAAATCCGTCCATTCCTGACTGAAGAGGCACGGGCCATTATCAGTCATGACCGTGAATGGAATGCCATGACGGGCAAAGGTCTCTTTGCACGCCCTGATGACTGTTGCTGACGTGAGGTCATGCAGTCTGACCACCTCGGGGTAGTTAGAGAAATAATCCACGATGAGGACGTAGTCCCGGCCTTTTGCGTGGAAGAGATCAATGCCAACCTTGGTCCATGGGGACGACACCAGTTCATGCGGCTGCAAAGTCTCTTTCGGTTGAGCCGGCTGGAACCGTTGGCACGTTGAGCAATTGAGGACAGTGTTGGCGATGTCCTGATTGATGCCAGGCCAGTACACTGCCTCTCGGGCCCGCCGGCGACACTTTTCCACCCCCAGGTGACCCTCGTGGAGCTGGCCAAGGAAAGCTCTCGCATGCTTTGTGGTATGACGATCCTGTTCAATTTCATCAGAATGCCATCGACCACTGCCAGATCATCTTTTCTGTTGTAGAATTGTGGGCACTGGCCCCTTTGCCACCCGTCTGTGAGATGGCGCATAACCCGTTGGAGTAGAGGATCCTTGGCCGTTTCACTACGAATCTGCACGACCTTTTCATCAGTGGCGGGAAAGTTGGATGCGCAGAACTCAACATGGGCATCGATCTGGCAGACGAAGTCCGACTGCTCGCACGGCATGGTGATGGAGCGAGAGAGTGCATCGGCCACAATGAGCTCCTTGCCCGGGGTGTAGACCAGGTCGAAATCATAGCGTCTGAGTTTGAGGTGGATGCGTTGTAGGCGTGGCGTCATATCGTTGAAGTCCTTCTGGATGATATGAACCAATGGCCTTTGGTCCGTCTCGACTGTGAATTTGGGGAGTCCAAACACGTAATCATGGAATTTGTCAATCCCCACGAGGAGGCCCAGGCACTCTTTCTCAATTTGAGCATAGCGCTGCTCAGTAGGTGTCAGGGCTCTCGATGCATATGCGACTGGGGCCCAGGAGGAGGATTCATCGCACTGGAGGAGTACTGCCCCAATGCCAGACTGGCTCGCATCAGTGAAGATCTTCATCTCCTTGGCAGGGTCGAAGAATGCCAGTACCGAGGCCTTGATGAGTTTTGCCCTCAGTTCACGCCACTCTCGCTCATGCGCGGGGAGCCACTGGAAGTCGGTGGTTTTCTTTACAAGATTGTGGAGATCTGTGGTGTGAGATGAAAGGTTGGGGATAAACTTCCCAAGGAAGTTGACCATCCCCAGGAAGCGGAGGACTTCCTTCTTGTCCTCCGGTATCTTCATAGCATTGATCACCGACACCTTATCTGCATCTGGCTGCACATCGAACTGTGAAATATGGTCACCGAGGAACTTTATTTCTGCTTGACAGAACGAGCATTTGGTTCTGTTGAGTCGGAGGCCATGCTCGTGGATCCTCTGGAACACTTGCTTGAGTTGATCGATGTGTTCCTGCAGAGTCGTGGACCAGACAATGATGTCATCGACGTACATCCGCACCCCCTCGATGCCCTCCATCATTTGCTCCATTATGCGGTGGAACACCTCCGAGGCGGAGATGATACCAAAGGGCATCCGGTTGTAACAATACCGGCCAAATGGGGTGTTAAAAGTGCAGAGCTTCCAACTGGATGCGTTAGGTTGTATCTGCCAAAACCCCTTGGAAGCATCCAACCTGGTGAAAAATTTGGCGCGAGCCATTTCGCAGGTGAGCTCTTCGCGCTTTGGGATAGAGTAGTGTTCCCTCATGATGTTACGGTTCAAATCTTTGGGGTTGATACAAATGTGCAGTTCCCCTGACGGTATTTTGACACACACCATGGAGCTAACCCAGTCCGTGGGTTCCGTAACCTTAGAAATGATGCCCTGGTCCTGGAGGTCCTGCAGCTGCTGCCTTAGGCGGTCCTTAAGGGGCGCCAGCACCCGGAGTGCATGAACGACAGGCATGGCATTCGGTTTCAAAATAATTTTGTATGTGTTGGGGAGTGTGCCCATACGCTCGAAGACGCTGTGGTATCGTGCAATTATGTCATTCAATTGTGTTTGGAAGTCGGCAACCAGCGAGGCTGATGCCTCAGCGGGCGACATGGAGTGAACCCGCTGTACGCTACGTAGTGGCCAAGCTTGCCACACTGGAGACAGCGTCGAGATTTTGCGGGACAATGCCGCTTTAAGTGGGAGGAGCCACAGTTGTTGCACGTCATGGCGCCGACGTCAAGACGCTCCGTGCGCTACCACGCATGTGCGGTGCAATCGAGCGATGTGCGCACCTGCACAGTTTGGTCCTCGGCCTCACCGTCCCCTCGTTCGTTGCGCGCATGCGCAGGAGCCCGGGAAAAGCGGGCAAAATGGCTGCCCTCATCCAGACTCAGGCCCTGGAGCTGTTTTACGGCCTGCACCCGCTCCGCATCGTGGGGGCCTTGCCGCGCCGTCTCTGCCACCTTAATATGGGAGTACTGGTTAGTAGCGTGCTCATGTAGGACGCAGGTCTCAATGGCGATGGTGAGGGTGAGCTGCTTCACTTTATGGAGCTGCTGGCGAAGGGGGTCGGAGTGGACCCCGAAAACGATCTGTTCGTGGATCATGGAGTCGGAGGTGGAACTGTAGTTACAGGACTGCGCGAGGATATGGAGATGGGTTAAGAAGGATTGAAAAGGTTCATCCTTACCCTAAAGCCTCTGTTGCAACACGTAGCATTCAAAGCTCTCGTTGACTTTGATGTCACAGTGGCTGCCGAATTTCAGCAGGACCGTTTTAAACTTTGTCTTGTCCTCGCCTTCAGCAAAGGTGAGGGAGTAAAGATGTGGATAGCGTGGTCCCCGGCTGTAGTGAGGAAGAGAGCGATCTTTCTGGCATCCGATGCGGCTTTGAGGTCGGTGGCTTCAAGCTACAGCTGAAACTTCTGCTTGAAAATCTTCCAGTTTGCACCGAGGTTGCCGGCGATGCGGAGCTGCGGGGGAGGGCGAACGCTGTCCATGTTACCGGATGGCTGATCGCTGGTCAAAGGCAGAATATCTCAAGGTAGGTCCGTCAAACTCGAACATGACTCACTGGTACCATGATGTGTTGCGTATGCTGGGTCTGCGAGGACTGCATTTACTGTAGCAGTGAGAGAGACAGGCCTCCAACACTTGGAGAAATGCAACTGTATTTTATTAAACTAACAACTGTTAAACATACTTTAACTGTGGGTTGACACTATGCTGAGTTGACTGGAGACCTGAGGCTAACCTGACCAGACTACCTTACTACCACATGGTGGATGTTCGTGTGGTTGCTCACGGGCTCTGGCTGTCTCAGAGGCTGCATCCCAAGAGAGCGGGAAAACTAGTGCCCTCTGGCTTTATAGTGGCCGTGTCCTGTCTGGTGATTGGCTGTTGTGTCCTGTGTGTCAATCAATGTCTGTCTGTGCACCATCATATAGTTGTGTGTATATTATGACACTGTCCTTACCTGGTCCGGCTGACATATGACTCCAGACCCACAGCAAGGTGGTTGACTCTTAACTGCTCCATCAAGGGCAATTAGGGATGGGTATTAAATGCTGGCACAGCCAGCGATGCCCACGTCTCATGAGCAAATAAAAAAAGGCTGGCATTTGGGTGCTGCACTCAATTCTGACATTAGAACATTGACAACAAACATTTCAAAAATACTTCATTGGCTATAAAGTGCTTTGGTATGTTCTGTCATTATATTGATGTGATTATTTTTTTCTTTCTCAAGAGGTGCTGTACCGTCAGAGCTGAAGGTCCAGAAATTCTAGAGAAAGTTGGACAATCCATGTAAACGTGAGACAGCTGAAATTTCTTGGTTGCGTAATGAGAAATCATGATTTAATAAGTCTGATGGTTGATGGGAAAGGTCAATGGTAGAAGGCACTGAGGCAGAAAAAGGGCAATCTTTTTAAAGAGCCTCACAAATTGGATGAAGGTACCTACCACCAACAAAGATGATCCACCCCTTCAGAACAAGATTGACATGGAGGCCCATGGCCAGTAACACTCATATATAGCATGGTACCTGGAGAGTGAGAGATTGAAATAAGAGCAAGGTCACTCAGAAATGATGTTCAGAAACATTTCTTCACACAAAAGATAATAGAAATCTGAAACTCGCTCCCTCCAAAAAACATAGAGGCAAGTTCAATTGCAAAGTTCCAAGAGCGGCGCGGTGACGCAGTGGTTAGCATTGCTGCCTACGGCACTGAGGACCTGGGTTCAATCCCGGCCCCGGGTCACTGTTTGTATAGAGTTTTCACATTGTGGGTTTCACCCCCACAACCTAAAGATGTGCAGGTTAGATGGATTGGCCACACTAAATTGCCCCTTAATTGGAAAAAAATAATTGGGTACTCTAAATTTATTTAAAAAAACAAAAGATCCAAAGGGAGGTGAATAGACGTGTATTAGATAACGGGTTTTAAAGGTTACAGAAGCTAGTGCTGTATTGTCAGGGGTACCCATCTCTGAGATGAGATTTTAAGAAGTCTGCCAGCCAAGATGGGTGTAAAAGACTCCATTGCATGATTCAAGGATTAGTGGGGAGCTCTCTTGGCCAACACGCCTCCCTCATCCATCACCAACCAAAACAGACCACCTTGTTGTTTATTCAATTTCTGGCCTACGATGTTGCTGTTACCACATTGCTTCCTTGTTGCTCAGTGTGTCCTTCACAGCAGCATAACTCTGCTCAACCATGACTTTACAGATCTTCAATTCCTCTGTCCTCAGGCCTCCACCTTCTTTTTCTCTGTTTACAACATTGGCATGTCTATCCTCATCCTTGCTGTGCCAACATTACCTGAATTTACTTCATGCCCATTTGCTTCCAAATTTTGCCAGCTGATTCTGACCCAAACACATTATTTTCTCATCCCTTCAATCTTCTCACATCCTTCTCTTCTGTCTCCTCCTCATTTCCTCATTCTGCTTCTTTTTTTATTCACTTGCGGGAGTTAGGTGTTGCTGGCTAGGTCTGATTTATTCCCCAACTGTAATTGCCCTTGAGAAGGTGGTGTTAAGCTGCCTTCTTGAACCACTGCAGTCCCTGAGGTGGAGTTACACCCATTGTGCTGTTAGGGAGGAAGTTCCTGGATTTTGATTCAGTGACAGTGAAGGAAAGGTGATATATTTCCAAGTCAAGACCTTGTTTAAAACCTACCTCTTTGATCAAACGTTTCATCATAATATCTCCTTTGGCTCAGTGTCAATCTTTGTTTGATTGTGGTCTTGTGAAGCACTTAGGGATGATATTCAGCTCTTTGAATGCTGTATAAATACAAATTGTTTTAATTGTGTTACATTTACCCATATAGCAAAAGTGGCTGCACTCCAAAAGTAATCTATTAGTTAAAGAGTATGTTGGACATCCTTGCAGCATAGTAAAGGTGAAGTCACCATAGTGCCAGATGACCATAGGCTGCTTTTCCCTTTGAGGGGGAGAGCTGACTGGTGGTGATTTAACCTGAGGATCGCCACACCTCAGGTGAGCGGTAAAGTTGAGAAGGCAGCACCTTCATGAATAACCTCAGCCAATGCAGGAATTGAACCCATGCTGCTGCTTGCGCTTTCCATCATACACCAGCTGGCCAGCCAACTGAGCTGAACCAATAAGCCACCATACAACTGCAAATTCATTTTTTTATTTAGGTTTAAAAATAAGTGCATCAAAAGAATTAGTTAACATCAATGTTCTCATGTTTATAGCCGAGGAATGATAAACTAAGATAATTTCAGATTATCGGTACAGATAGTTTCAATTAAGAGCAACTCTAATCACTTTCAAAAGTTCATTTTTAAGGCGGAAAAGAACCATAACTGAAATAGAAGCCAATGACCAGCAGAGGGAGACTCTTAACATCTTACTGACAATAGGACAATACTGACACTTTTTGCATAGCACTCGTCACCAGCAGAGAGGCAGCTCAAGCTACAGTGTAGGGCAAAGGCAAAGAGTAGACAGGTAGGGTGGGGACCAGGAGTGGGCTGGGGTGGAAATATAAATAGTGCATTGGGGAAAAATATACTTGAATATAATAGTAAAACAGAAGCGAAAAGCGGAGAGAAAAATGGTGAGGCAAAGGTGTTGGGTTTGAGAGTTCCAGAGGGAGGACATTTTATGGCTGAGGGAGTAGCCAGCAATGGTGGACTGGAGGCAGCAGTGGGTCCATAACAGAGACGACCATGTAAAGATATAACAAGAATAATAATCTTCAAGTCTATCTTCTGATGCACAGGAGCAAGTGAGGAATGGACATGGAAATGTAAACGGTGGTGCAGGGGGAAACAGATGAGGATCTTTAAGAGTATGTAGGTCATTGAGGTGATGAGATTCAGGTGATTGAGGTGATGGAGTGTTGAGGTGATGAGATTCAGACGCGGGCCTTGAGATAGGTAATGCTCAAAGAGAATAGAGACATGTGATGGGAGCATAGACCTTGAGACAGGTGATAGTTGATGGAGGTGAGTTGG
The DNA here is from genome assembly GCF_902713615.1 of Scyliorhinus canicula. NCBI lineage: Eukaryota > Metazoa > Chordata > Chondrichthyes > Carcharhiniformes > Scyliorhinidae > Scyliorhinus > Scyliorhinus canicula. The sequence goes on from NC_052148.1 coordinate 98,646,882, forward strand.
TGTGACAGGGGCACAGGTATTGGCGCAGGAGAGGACATGGGCCTTTGGATGAGGCGTAGATCTGTGGAAGGTAACATTTTAGACATTAACCAGAAAGGAACATAGGGAAAGCCAATAAAGGATGGCTTTGTCAGTAATATCCATACGCTGAGAACAAATAATAAGAAAAAATGGTAAATGTTCAGCACTAAAAAGCTACCATTTATTTATTTATTTTATGTATTTTAATGTTCAATTTTTAGAGAAGTTAAATTCTTGAGGCAGGGCTGGAAAATGGGAATGGGGGCTGTTTTCATCCCACTCCTTATTCCAGAAGGCAAAAGGTCACCGGCCTGTATTTTGTCAAGGACGTCTCTTTGTTGCCTTGGAGACGGGGTGGCAGCCAGTCAGTGGGAATGGAGGAAGGCCTATGAGCAGGGCCCCATTTTAACAGACTTGAGCAGTCATCACTGTGGTTACCATTACACTGGTTTATATTGGAGCTGAGCTGAGGCACCCTGGCCTGGCAGAGCATCCTGACAGTGAGTGCACACGTGGAAGTAGCTCTTTCTGTGGTCGCAGAACAATTGACCATTGAGGGAATGGAAATCCGTTCTGCCACTGACTCTGATTGGCTGATCAGTCAGTGCTTGATGACCACATGGCTGCAATCAATGATACCCTAAACCTGAGGGATCCAGTAATGGAAGCAAAACTCACTTCCCTCTGCTCCTGTGAGGGCTCATCTGTTTGAAATTACATGTATTTCTCACAAATAGGGCATCAGTGATATGCAGGATGCAATGATGTGCTACCATTTGAGAGGTGCAACCAACGTCTGCAGCTGATTCGTGGCAGGAGTCAGGAATGAAGAATTTCAAGGATCTGTCATCTTTGAAGGCTAATAAAAGGGCAGCACGGTAGCACAGTGGTTAGCACAGTTGCTTCACTGTCCAGGGTCCCATGTTAGATTCCCAGCTTAGGGTCACTGTCTGTGCGGAGTCTGTGTGTTCTCCCCGTGTCTGCATGGGTTTCCTCCAGGTGCTGCAGTTTCCTCCCACAGTCCAAAGATGTACAGGTTAGGTGGATTGGCCATGATAAATTACCCTTAGTGTCCAAAGGTTAGGTGGGGTTACTGGGTTGCGGGGATAGGGTGGAGGCATGAGCTTAAGAAGGGTGCTCTTTCTAAGAGCCGGTGCAGACTCGATGGGCTGAATGGCCTCCTTCTGCACTGTAAATTCTGTGATCTATGAAATCCAGTAGAGGGTGAGGACATTGGCGATGAGGGCAGAAATCACTGTGACTATCTGCCTTGGGAGTCACAATCTCCAGTAACAATGATTATTGCTTATCTCAAAGTAACTCCATCTTCAAGGGTAGGTTCAACACTGAGGGAATAGCCTCCATTGTCTTCCTGTCCCTTCCTGCAGAGGGTGTTAGTCCTCATCGCCACTGTTTGTGAAATCTGAGACAATGTCCTCATTGCCAACTCCTGCCTTCCTTGCCCAGAGATGACCCTTTCAATTGTGTTTGACAATCTTTCCCCTGCTCTTATGGGCCCACAACACCAGCAGGATGACAATCCCGCTTACTGACCACTCTTCCCTCAAGCGGCATCGGCCCAGCAGCAGCTGTGTGCCAATGGTCCACTCTTACTCTGATCCATTCACCCTTACATGAGAGCACCCAGTTCCCTGGGTCAGTTGACTGGTTCCCTGCTGTGTGCCTACCGCCATGCACCTGGTCTGCCCAGAAAGCACATGCAGCTAGTGCACCCCTATCAAAATCAGAATGTACTCTTTAACAAGTTCTTTAACAATGTTTATTGGTATTGTTAACAGGTTGGGCTGCCTGCCATCCATTCTCCTGGTGGATATCAGGGGCTTGTAGGAACGCCACAGGGAAACTGGCACTGATCAGTGTTGCTATTCTTGTCCTTTATCCACGTCTGTTCCCATCCCCAGTTGGACCTGTTAACGTTGCCTTGATCTCACTCATTTGCAGTCATTTCTTATCTTGCATGGAATCATAAGGCACTTCCTGGACAAAGAGGGAAAATAGGAGGATAGGGTTTGTTTAATATTGAAATTTCCATGTTTATGGTATGAATTGGAGTTGAAATTAATATGGAATTAATATGAAATTTTTTTCTATTTTTACAAATAGGAAGATTGAACAAAATTTTGACAAATAAAGAAGTGAATGAAAACCAAAAAAAAAAATAATGATTACATTGGGAATGCAAACAGTGAGTAATAAATAGGTTCTCTTTGCAACTCATGGAAGTTCATGATCAATGAGTTGCACTGTTTCCTTCACTTCTGTGGGTGTCCATCATGCAGCTATCATATTGCGATCTTTTCAAAACTCGATTGCTTGTGCAACCCGAGAGGGAGAAGCTGAAGGAAGTCAGATATATCTTTGAAGTTGCTGATGTTTGAACTTCTAATTTATTGTAAATGTGTAAGGCCGTGTTAACCTTCCTCTTACGTGGCACAGGAAAACCTCAGTGACGTTGTCTGTTTACTTCTGGCAGATTTTGTACGTGATATCAAAAAACGTCTTTGTAAGGTAACATTTTTAGTGCGTCAACAATTTATGCAGAAACCTTTCTGAGACATTAATTGCTTAATTATCCATTTAGTAATTTAGAAACAATTGCGTCATGGGCTGTAGCAACTTCTGAATTGACCTATTGCTTTCGACCCCCAAAGCAATTCATCTTATTTGCCAAAATGAATGTGATTCTATTATTGTGAATAGGTCTTTAAGAACATTGGAAAGAGGAACAGGAGTTGATCATACAGCTCCTATGGCCAGCACCGCATTCAGTATGATCATGGCTGATCTTCTGTCTCAAGTCCACATTCCCATCTATTCCCCGTATTCCTGGTTCCTTGAGAGTCCTGGCCAGGATTCTCTAATAATGGGGCTATTTCCCCATGCCGGCATGAAAACCGGCACCAACGACTCCGGCGTCAACGGCTCCCGAAAGTGAGGAATTCCCACCTTCCTAGGGGGCTAGGTTGGCGCTGGAGTGGTCCCCACAGCTCTAGCCAGTGCGGAACGGCCCGCACAAGTTCGCAAATGCGCGGAACGGCCGGCGTGATTCTGCGTATGCATGGGGGCTCCCTTCTCCGTGCTGGCCCCCGGGCAATATGGCAGAGCCCTACAGGGGCCCGGTGCAGAGTAAAGTAGGCCTCCACGGAACCAACCCACCCGCAGATCGATAGGCCCTGGTCGCGGGCCAGGCCACCGTGGCCAACCCCCCCAACCCCCAGGGTCGGATCTGTATCGACTCACTGAAAGAGCACTCCACCTAGGCCCACACACCCACCTAACCCCATAATCCCACCTGACCTTTGGACACTAAAGGGCAATTTAGCATGGCCAATCGACCTAATCTGCACATCTTTGGACTGTGGGTGGAAACCGGAGCACCCGGAGGAAACCCACACAGACACGTGGAGAACGTGCAAACTCCATACAGACAGACACCCAAGAATTGAACCCGGGTCCCTGGCGCTGTGAGGCAGCAGTGCTAACCACTGTGAAACCGTGCTGCCCCATACCATGATGGAGCTTCCACAACCCTCTGGGGTAGATAATGCTAAAAATTCACAATCGTCTGAGTGAAGGCATTTCTCCTGAACTCAATCCAAAGTGATTAATGAAAATGAAAATCGCATTTCATTCAGCTTGTCACCATAAAACAACCGACAATCCTCTCATCCCAAGAGCCAGTCCAATGAACCTTCTCTGCATTGCCACAAAGACAAGTATATCTTTCCTTAGATATGGAAACTAAAACTGCACAAGATTTCCTCATTCCTCCACTCCAATTTCCTTCAATAGAAGCCGACATATTATTTGCCTCAGTAATTACTTGTATACAAGTGCACTAGTGTCTCTCTGAACATTGACATTTAAAATTTCCGCACCTGTGAGAAAATATTCTGCTTTTCTATTCTTATTACCGTTGTGAATAATCTCAGACTTCCCTACACTTCCTTGCCTTGTTGCTCACTCACTTAACCGGTCTATATATTATTATTATTATATTTCTTTGCAGCCTCTTTGTGTCCTCCTCACAGATTACATCCACACTCATTATGTGTCAGCAAACATGGACACGTTATTCCGAGTCTCTTCAGCTATGAACATACAAAATAAGATGTTTACAGCGTGTTTCTTGGCAGAATGTTGGCTGGCCGATGGCTTTGGAGCACCAATCAGAGCTGATACTCTGAAATTGCAAATGGACCCAAGAAATACAAATGAACATATCAGCAGCCAATACAGAGCACCATCAGGCTCTGATTGGTCAAGTCCCCTTAGGGCGGGAAAACACTGTCCAAGATCATTGAAAGTTGATGCTGACTTGGAGGGAGAGAGCATAGTAATGAGGATCTCTGAAAAATATTTTTCTTAAAAGCAGCAGCCAGGTTTCTGACCCAGGGCTGAGGAGGCCGCTTAGCCAGGCAGGCAACCAGTGAGCGAGTATAACTCCTGAAGTTCTCGTCGAACAGAACTCAAGGTGAGGTACAGGGCTGAGGAGGCACCGGCAGTCGTTGAGGGGAGCAGTGTGGCGGGGTCACTCGACCAGGCAAGCAGGACTGAGGAGAGCTGGGCAATGAACCAAGGGCAAGGCAAGGAGGCCAGAAGCCAGGTAAGCAACCAGTGAGTCAGCACAACTCCCGAGGTCGTAATCAAACAGAGCTCAAGGTGAGGTACAAGGATCGAGGCGAGCAGCCAGTCCAGGGGCTGAGATAGGCTGGGCAACCGAGAGCGAGCTGAGGCCAGATAACCAAGCAGGCAGCCAGCAGCAAGGCAAGCCAAGGTCGTCACAGTCAAGGGGAGGAGCAGCATGGGCGACTTGACCCCTAAGGCATTGCTGGGGAATGCTGGGCAACAGAGGGCGGGGCCACACCATAACCAGGCAGCCTGAGCCAGCAGTGAGTCGAGGTCGTCAAAGTGAGCAGGGGCATACTGAACTCTTGAGCTGAGGAGGGCAAAAAAACCTGCTCTTTGATGCATTATCAATTACGACGAGACGAGAGTAGAGAGTAATCGAGGCTTTATTACGCAGAGATGTGTAGCCTCCCGCAGCTGCTGCCGAAATGGCTGCAGCTTGGAGAGCCCACACATTTATACTCCGCCTACTGGATGGAGCAGCAGGCAGGGATCTACCCCTGTACCTGTAGTACAGGGGCCTTATCGTAATACCCCTCGTATGCGGTATATACAATACAACAGTGGTGACTACCACACTGATGCACAATCAATGGACACGAAACGTAGGTGAAGTCCGAACGAAAGGCTTTAATTAGCAAGAAGTGAACCCGGCAGCAGACGTACAGGAAAATGGCTCGCTGCAGGGGAACACGGGTTCTTATACCCTCCTCGTAGGTGGAGCTACCTTCCTCTTAGCCAATCGGGCTAAGAGGCACACGATACCTGGGCCAATGGGCAGCGAGTCCTCTGCACCAATGGCAGCTCACACTCCCAGGTACCGTAATTCCCCTAGTCATACTACCACATTCACCCCTTGTTGAGAAAGGAACCGGTGGGGGGGGGGGGGGGGGGGGGGAAGTGGGGGGGGCGTACGGGGAATGCGGACACATGGAGAGGGGGGCGGGGGTTGTCCCATGCGAGTATATAAGAGACTGGTAGTATGACTAGTGATGTTGGATCATACCTTTTCACTGATGGCTGCCCACTGGCCCGCAACTATTTACAGGGTTGAGTCAAAACACAGTAACTATGTACAGTTTGGAGAATGGAAAAAAAAATAGAGAACAAGGAAAAACAAGAGTCCATCAACAGTTCACATGGATTCGATCAGCCGATCGGGTGCCTTTGATGTCCTGTGCGACCTGCGTAGCTGTGCCGGCGACGTTGGAGCGGTGGTCATCCGTGACTCCGGGTGCAATGATCCTGTTCTTGCGGCTGCGTTCGTACCCCTAGTCGGAGCTAGCGGGGGCCAGGCCGGGGGAGGGTCATCCTGTCCACTAGGCAGCGCGTGTAAGGGTGTCAGTGGGATGGGGGGGGGGGGGGGGGCGCCTGCCAGCGGCAGTTGGGGTTGGGGGGGTTGGGGGGGCTGGCGCCAGGGGGGTGGCCGGGATCCGGCGGGTGCCAGGTCCAGTAGGGAGACCGTGTCCTGTCGGCCGTCGGGATACTCCACATACGCGTACTGCGGGTTCGCATGGAGCAGCTGGACTCTCTCGACCAATGGGTCCGACTTGTGCACCCGTACATGTTTCCAGAGCATGATGGGCCCGGGGGTAGCCAGCCAGGTCGGGAACGGGGTCCCTGAGGAAGACTTCCTGGGAAAAACAAGAAGGCGTTCGTGAGGCGTTTGGTTAGTGGAGGTACAGAGAAGTGACCGGATTGAGTGGAGGGCGTCTGGGAGGACCTCTTGCCAGTGGGAGACTGGGAGATTTCTGGACTGTAGGGCCAGTAGGACGGTCTTCCAGACCGTTCCGTTCTCCCTCTCGACCTGTCCGTTACCCCGGGGGTTGTAACTGGTTGTCCTGCTGGAGGCGATGCCCCTGCTGAGCAGGATTTGACACAGCTCGTCACTCATAAAGGAGGACCCCCGATCGCTATGAATGTAGGCGGGGAATCCGAACAGGGAGAAAATGGTGTGTAGGGCTTTAATGATGGTGGTTGTGGTCATGTCAGGGCAGGGAATGGCGAACGGGAAACGGAAGTACTCATCAATCACGTTGAGGAAGTACATGTTGCGGTTGGTAGAGGGGAGGGGACCTTTAAAGTCCATGCTGAGACGTTCAAAGGGGCTGGAAGCCTTTATCAGATGCGCTTGTTCGGGGCGGTAGAAGTGCAGCTTGCACTCCGCGCAGATGTGGCATTCCCTAGTGACTGTCCTTACCTCCTCGATGGAGTAGGGCAGGTTGCGGGTCTTTATAAAGTGGAAGAAGCAGGTGACCCCCGGGTGGCAGAGGTCCGCGTGGAGGGTTCGGAGGCGGTCCACTTGTGCATTGGCACAGGTGCCGCGGGATAGGGCATCGGGAAGCTCGTTTAGCTTCCCAGGACGATACAAGATATCGTAGTTGTACGTGGACAGTTCGATCCTCCACCGCAAGATCTTGTTGTTCTTTATCTTGCCCCTCTGTGCGTTGTCGAACATGAAAGCCACTGACCGTTGGTCTGTGAGGAGGGTAAACCTCCTGCCGGCCAGATAGTGCCTTCAATGTCGCACAGCTTCCACTATGGCCTGTGCTTCCTTCTCGACCGAAGAGTGGCGGGTTTCGGAAGCGTGGAGGGTACGGGAGAAGAAGGCCACGGGTCTGCCCGCTTGGTTGAGGGTGGCCTCCAAGGCTACATCGGACGCGTCGCTCTCGACCTGGAAGGGGAGGGACTCGTCGATAGCGCGCATCCTGGCCTTTGTGATATCCGCTTTGATGCGGCTAAAGGGCTGGTGGGCCTCCATCGCCAGGGGGAACGTGGCTGATTGGATGAGTGGGCGGGCTTTGTCTGCGTAATTGGGGACCCACTGTGCGTAATATGAAAAGAAGCCCAAACAGCGCTTGAGGGCTTTGGGGGAGTGGGCGAGGGGAAGCTCCATCAGGGGGCGCATGCGTTCTGGGTCGGGGCCTATCACTCCGTTATGCACTATGTAGCCGAGGATGGCTAGACGGCTGGTGCTAAACACGCATTTGTCCTTGTTGTTGGTCAGATTCAGGGGTTTTGCGGTTCGGAGGAATTTTCCGAAGGTTGGTGTCGTGGTCCTGCTGGTCATGGTCGCAGGTGGTGATGTTATCGAGATACGGGAAGGTGGCCCGTAAACCGTATTGGTCGACCATTCGGTCCATCTCTCGTTGGAAGACCGAGACCCCGTTTGTAATACCGAAGGGAACCCTTAAAATGTGGTAGAGCCGCCCATCCGCTTCGAACGCAGTGTACTTTCGGTCACTCGCGCGGATGGGGAGCTGATGGTAGGCGGACTTGAGGTCCATCGTGGAGAAGACCTTGTACTGTGCGATCCTGTTGACCAGGTCGGAGATATGTGGGAAAGGGTACGCGTCCAGCTGCATAAACCTGTTGATGGTCTGACTGCAGTCTATGACCATCCTATTCTTCTCCCCGGTCTTTACCACCAGCACTTGTGCTCGCCAGGGGCTGTTGCTCGCCTCGATGACCCCTTCCTTCAGAAGCCGCTGGACCTCGGACCTGATGAAGGTCCGGCCCTGGGCACTGTAACGTTTGCTCCTGGTGGCGACGTGATTTTTTGATTAACTGGGTAAACAGGAAGAGCGCAGCGTCTTACCGTGGCGGGGTGGACAAAACTCTCTGTGCTCCCGGAGTCCAGCAGGCAGCTTGTCTCGTGGCCATTAAGCAGAATCTTTGTGGTCGCTGTGGAGAGCGTACGAGGCCGCGACTGGTCCAATGTGACTGAGGCGAGTCGTGGCAGAAACTCCGAGTCGTCATCAGGTAGGGAGTAGTCACCCGCGGGGTCATCGGTGCCGATCCAAGATGGCAGCACCCGTCTGCCACACATGGTGGGGGGTGGACAAAATGCCAGCGCCCATTCCCCGCACGTGGAGTCGGGGATCCCAAAATTCCAGCGCCCGTTCCCCGCACGTGGAGTCGGGGATCCCAAAATGGCGGCGCCCGTTCCCCGCACGTGGCGTCGGGGGTCCAAAATGGCGGCGCCCAGGGATCGCACGTGGCGGCGGGGGGTGGGGGCAGCGAGGTCCACGGGCCGCATGGAGCCCCTGAGGAGAGCGGGGGGGAGGACCCGCGGTCGCTGCTTGGAACCGCAGCGACCGCTTTAGACTGGCAAACGGCCACAAAGTGGCCCTTCTTACCGCAGCTCTTGCAGGTTGCAGAACAGGCCGGACAGCGCTGATGGGGGTGCTTTGCCTGGCTGCAGAAATAGCAGTGGGGCCCCGCCAGTTTTTCGGGGCGCCCTGCGGCGCAGGCCTGGGGGGGTCCGAGTCCGTGGGGGTGAGAGAAGTTGCGTTCCATGCTGCCCAGGGGGCCGCCGCACGGTCGGGGGCGTACGCGCGAGCATTACGATTCGCAACGTCTAGGGAGGAGGCGAGGGCCTGTGCCTCCGTGAGGCTTAAAGTTTCTCTCTCCAACAGTCTTTGGCGGATCTGTGAGGACTGCATGCCTCAAGCGAAGGCGTCTCGGATTAGGAGTTCAGTGTGCTTAGCAGCAGACACCTGTGGGCAGCCGCAGTTCCTCCCTAGCACAAGGAGGGCACGGTAAAATTCATCCAGGGACTCACCAGGTATCGGTGGCTAGTAAGTGCCGAGCGTAGTCTTGGTTCACCGGCTGTATGAAATGTCCTTTAAGTAAGTCCATAGCCGCGTCGTAGTCTGTCGTGTCCTCGTTGAGCGTGTACATGGCGGTGCCGATGCACGAGTGGAGGATGTGCAGTTCCTGTTCCCTCGTCCGGACGTTTTCCACTGTGCTCAGGTAACTATTGAAGCAAGCCAGCCAGTGCTTAAATGCGGCTGTTGCATTAGCTGCGTGGGGGCTGAGTTGAAGACACTCCGGCTTGATGCAAAGCTCCATCTGTAGCCACCTAAGATGGACACTGGGCTACCAAAATGGAGAACTGCTAAGGCTGCAGGGAGAAAACAGTCTTAGTAAGGACAAGCAGTTTGCAGAAGGCTAATTAGCATTCTGCACGTACAAAAACCAGTTTATGGCCAGGTGCAGGATCTCAGCTTACGGTGTAAATGGCAACAACGATTTGCATAGTAATGAGGTGATCCAGATCTAGGCCCACACAATAGAAACATTTGGGTTTGAATGGATACTTTGAGTGGACGCCCAGACGAAACGGCACCAGAAGTATCCATCACAAAGAACCATAGAGACCGCCCCACCCATCGAGAAGAGACCCTCAGATTGGGGGGTTTGGAAAATATCGATTGGGAGAAGACCCAATCGATACCTAGCAGGTGAAAGAGCCCGCCCCAAAGGGCACGGACCTCTCGGACCTATAAAAAGAAGGTCAAGCACATGATTCGGTCTGTTGCTTCCAGACTCCGGCCTAGGCTGTTGCATCCTGACTCCGACCCCAGCCTCCAGACTCCGTCTTTCATCACCGGCCGTTGAGCATCAGCCATCGTTCAGTAAGCGCCAAAACAACGCTCGCTACGTGACCCCGGCATTGCTTATACTCTAGCCGACTATTAGTGAACAGAAGGTGCAGTCCAGAAAGGAACAAAAGGCCTTGTCCCCTGACCTTGCTGGTTCCTACTTAGATAAGTATTTAGTCGTTTAATAGTAGAAATAAGTATTAGCCTTTAGCGTATGCATGTGTATTTATTATATTGGTTATAATAAATATTAATCGTTTGAACTTACTAATCGGTGTACAGTTTTATTACTTTGAACCTGACCTTGATATACTTGTGAGGTGTCTAAATACGGCACCTGGCGACTCCGAGCAGAATTACATACACAGAGCTGTAGTAGTGTTAAGCACACGGCCTTTAAACGGAGGCGTGTTAATACACTCCAATAAACGTGTAATACACTCAAGTAAAACGTGCAACACATCCTTTAAAATCTTGCTGATTAAATTGATGCACAATCAATGGACACAAAACATAGGTGAAGTCCGAATGAAAGGCTTTAATTAGCAAGAAGTGAACCTGGCAGCAGACGTACAAGAAAATGGCTGGCTGCCGGGCAACACAGGTTATTATACCCCGCCTCGTAGGCGGAGCTACCTTCCTCTTAGCCAATCGGGCTAAGAGGCACACAATATCTGGGCCAATGGGCAGCGAGTCCTCAGCACCAATGGCAGCTTACACTCCCAGGAACCATAATACCCCTAGTCATACTACCACACACACTCAAAATTAATAAGTTAAAACCAAGAAAGATCAGTCAACATGAAGCGACAATATCAATTTGGCTGTCCCAAGCACAGAAAATTGAAGGCGAAGCATGAGGACAAAGCTAGGCAAAAAGACAGTTTGGCATTTTACTTTAGAAAGTTCAAGTATTGAGCAGTGCAAAAACTGCAAATTTAACCTCATCCAAAAGTGTGGGTGAATTATTTGATGACTTAGACCTGCCCATTTCCAGAGATACCAGATCGCCTGAAAAAGCTGAACAGGAACAAGAAGTAGACTCTGAAATGAGAACGGAACTACAAGATAGTACTGATTCTTTTTTTGAAGTGAAGGAAGAAACCCACCCTGAAGACATTTCCCTATTGCCAAAATCTGTTGCACTGGATATGATAGAATATTTTGTACTAAATAAACCAAAAACATAGGTAATATAGAAAATTTGAGAAAAGTTTGAAGTTTGGAGCCAAAAGCAGGTTGGAGGTCTTCATAAGTCCCATTTTCAGACGGTGAAGAGAAATGGGAAGGCGGAAATTAGAAATTGGTTGTTTTTTCTGGAAACGTCGAAGGAAGTCTAATTTTATGTTTGCAAATTATTCCCTGACCCTAGTAAGGGGAAACAAACATTTGTCGATGGGTTCTCCAATTGGAGAAGTGTTGAAAGAGATATTGCTGATCATGAAACTTACAAACGCTCATATTAAAGCGACGTGTGCATTTGCTCAAAGATGTAAATTATCTGAAAGAATTGATTCTGCATTATCGGCTCAGTTTGAAAAAGAGTGTCATTATTGGAGGAAAATGCTGAGATGTGTTGTTACCACAGTCAAACTGCTCTCTTCACTGGGACCACCTCTAAGAGGACGTGATGAGTCATCAGTGTCAACTCGAAGAGGTAATTTTTTTAGCTTGCCTGGAATATCTCAGTGAATTTGATGAGCTTCTCAAAGTGCATTGGAAAATGTATCAATATTGTGGCTCAGGGAAGACCAACTTCGTAACGCACAGAACCTACAGTGACGTCATCACTATAATGGCAGAGCGACTCAGAAACCAATTCACTAATGAAGTCAAAAATACTGAACACTATTCCTTAATAATTGATTTAACATCAGATGTGAGTCATGTGGACCAATTAACATTAATTTTAAGATATATGACCAGCGATGGTGAAGTTGTAGAGCAATTTCTTTGTTTTGTCTGGCTACAATCCCACACTTCCGAGTTCCTGGAGGCAATAGTTTTGGATATCACAGCAAATTTAGATTTGGACATCGAAAATTGTCACGGGCAGAGTTCAATAATGCCGCAAATATGGCAGGAAAATATTCAGGTCTACAAGCAAGACTGAACAATACAAACCCCTGTGCATTATTCATCCCATTTTAAATTTAATCTGAAATACTGCACCTCATTCCTAAGAGAAAGCAGTACATTTGGTTTTGACTTTGTTCAAAACTTGTATGCCTCTTTTTTCAGGCTGAGCCTCATCAAATTCAAAAATTGTGTGAAAGCTGAAGCAACACCCTCAGCAGAGATGTACGAAAAGTATGATATTGTTGTTTTCACTGTCTTATGGAACTATTTACTTCAAAGAATTAATGACGTCAGCAAATTACTGGAATATGTTGATACAGCTTTATTGAATGCTCCAGAATTGTTAGCCTCAGTTAAAAAAATTTTTATGGAAGTTCAAAATGACTATAGCTCAGTGGAATCAGAGGCACTAACATTGACAGAAAACAGTAAGAAGTCTTACAACACCAGGTTAAAGTCCAACAGGTTTGTTTCAAACACGAGCTTTCGGAGCACGGCTCCTTCTTCAGGTGAATCACCTGAAGAAGGAGCCGTGCTCCGAAAGCTCGTGTTTGAAACAAACCTGTTGGACTTTAACCTGGTGTTGTAAGACTTCTTACTGTGCTCACCCCAGTCCAACGCCGGCATCTCCACATCATTGACAGAAAAGACAGGTCCCTTTGACAATGAGAAGCATACAAGATGCAGAAAGTTATTTTTCAAAGAAACTAGAGACGAAAAAACAGTTTAAAAGGGAAAGAGAAATTCATTGTTGAGACTGTCAATGCTATTTGTGACACAGGAATGATACATTTGCAGAGTAGAAGTGAATCTCTGAAGAAAACTGTTTATTTTGCATGCTTTTTGACAGAATGCTAAAAGCCACTGCAGTAAGAAATAAAGTGAATTTTACGGGAAGGGCATAGACACAAATCTTTTTGCACATGAAGTGAAACAATTAATTCACTTCATCGATAATGATGAGCATCAAGCTTCTAGATCACCAGCTGATATGTCCAGACTTGTACATGGTGGTTTGCAGGCAACCTTTCGAAATGTGGTAAACATTTTGAAAATATTTCTAATAAACCTGTCACAACTGCTTCCAGTGAACATTCTTTCTCTGAATTGAAAAGAGTGAGAAATGATTTGTGAAGTATGAAGAGCCAGGAACTTTTGACATTGTCAGCAATATTGATGATTGAAAGTGCATCTTTACCAGGTTTAACCTACAATGATGTAATTGATGAATTTGTGAAGAAATGCTATCCAAATTGCCATGCTAACAAGGGATGAAGGAAGAAAATCTTTAAAATATGGCCCTCCATATTCTTGTTATTCTTGTTTAAATTTTGTTTTTCAAAAATCATTTGCTGGTCTGATATAATGGCTGCTGGTCACGTGCAGATGGTTCCAACTCTCATGACTGGCCTTCAGAATGTCTCTTCCACGACAAAGAGTGGAATCCTGCAGACAGTCACGCCACTGACTTGGACTCACTGGACTCCACTTGATTGGAATATTTGCTTCTGCACTGGACTGTTTCTAACTCATTCTGCCCCGGACTGGCCTGTGCTGCAGTCACGTCATCGGCTGGTTTTTTTCACCCCATTGCTCATTGGCCAGTTCCATGTATGCTCCCCTCAAGACAGATCACAATATTGACCTTCTGTACCATCATTCTGAGAGCAGGTAGGCTTGTATTTCAATTCAGCAATTACAGACGTGTTTTTATATGTTAAAAAACACTCGAGCAATGATCAATTTGTGCATTTTTGTGGCTTGCATCTTTGCTTTCTTGTGGGGTGGGGGTGGATGGGGTCGGGAGAGCCATGAAATCATTGGGGGTGGGACATGATAACATTGCGTGAAGGGAGTTACATGCTGGGGGTGGGACTTTGCATCTTTGGTGGGGGGGGGGGGGCACCACATTACTGGGAATGTGATGTCATGGGGGTCCCCAGAAATGAAGGTGAACGCGGGGCCCCCAAATTGTATGTCAGTCTCTGGATTTAGTCTTTCTGATGTTCAGCTGGAAAAAAATTAGCAGCGCTATCATCAGGGAACACACTGTGGTGATGTTAAAAGAACAAGTCAAAAGAATCAAGAGGTTCACTGTTCATCCCACCAAGAGTACCAGGGTCTGAATTGTCAGTATTTCTTAATATCTTAAAGCTGTTTGTGACCTTAATTTGCTTTGAACCCCAACCTTACCTTAATGTTGAGCACGGGAGGTGGGAGTCCGTGGCCCAAAAGATCCCAAACTTCCCACACATGTGCAGACTGGGATGGGGCCGCACGTGTGCAATCAAGCTGATCTATATCTTTAAGTTGTCCGAGCCCAGCACATCTGCATATAAAGAGAGAGAAAGGGAAAATGGGCTGAAAATCCAGGAGTGGGGCACCGTGAAAAACTAGTGAAGCAGGCAAGGGACAGGGAGAGGCCTCAATTGTCAGTCCCAAGGGGCAGAAACAGGTCCCAAGTAGTAAAAATAGAGCTCCAGAGAAACTGTTTCGAAAAAGGGCAAGTTAAGTTAAGGAGGCAACAAAAGGTTGGTGACTCCATGCTGCAGGTCGTTGGATGTGGGCATCGCTGGCTGGGCCACCATTTGTTGCCCATCTTTAATTGCCCTTGAACTGAGTGGCTTGCTAGGCAGGCCATTTCAGAGGACAATTAAGAGTCAACACATCGCTGTCACATGTAGCTCAGACCAGGTAAGGATGCAGATTTCCTTCCCTGAAGGATATTAGTGAACCAGATGAGTTTTTACCACAATTAATAATGGTTTCATGGTCATCATTAGACCTTTAATTCCATTCTGATTTAATTCAAATTTCACCATCTGCCGTGGTGGGATTTCACCCCCGGTCCCCAGAGAATTACCCTGAGTTTCTGAATTATTAGTCCAGTGATGCCACAACCTCCTTCCCTAAGGTGTGCTTGTGAGTCGGTGCTGGGATGTATACCCGGGAATCTAGGAGAACCAAATCTCGGGAGATGAGATTGAAAGCCTACGAAGTGGGCCGCTGTTGATGATGTCCAAGTTGGAGTGACCCTTGGAGAGAATTCCAAGGTGAGATCTTTGAAGATGAAGATCAGAAACCCTCGTGTGAGAGAAGCAGTTTCAGTGAGATTGGTTGACTCACAATGTAACTGACGTCCAGAGTGGAAGTAGGTGGTCTTTGTGTGGGGTTAGAATCAGAGTTTAGAGTTGGGTAAAATGCCAAGATTGTCAACAATCTGATTCAAGCATAGACCATTCTTGGGAAGAGTTGAATTGATGACAAGTGCAGAGAATTTGTGACAGGGCTAAAGTCAATTGGTTCAGCATTTCCGACATTTAATCATAAGAAATTGTTGATCTAAGATTACATGTTACAGAAATAGTTGACAACACAGGCAAATGAGATACTGAGTAAGGTGGTGGAAAGGTAGAGTTAGGTATTGGCAGTAAACATGTGGGGCGGGATTCTACATTGGCTGACGCTGAAATTGTGGTGGCGCCGATTTGACGCCAAATCGCAATTCCCTGTCACCTCGTCAGCAACATTAATGCAGTCCAGAACGCATGTGATGGAACCATCAATTCAGCGAACACTTATAGTTGGTTCTGAACAGAGGCTTTAACACACTTACAATAGAGCCAGCCTATTCGTCGTTGAACTTCAGGTGAAATGGCAGGCTGGCTCTAAGGCACTGATCTTTATACATCGGTCCCAGGGGGAGGAGTCCTGGGCGGAGCCAAGGGAGGAGCCCAGTACAAACTCTCGCGTACTCCCAGAGCGACTCCCCCTGGTGGTCGGATAGTGCAACTGCACTTACAATGAGTAGATAACGAACATATATACATGGAGTGATATTGGCAACTATATATAGTGTGAATCACATTCACCACAGCATGTGCATTAAACATCATTTGCATATCATTAGTGGGCCCGAACTGGTATTCTCCGGGGCCTCTGCGATTCTCCACCTCCGATGGGCCGAGCTCCTGATGGCATGGTTCACTTGTGCAGTCATGAAACCGGCGCTGTGGCTGCTGAGGGAGAGAAAGAGGGTATGGGATGTGTCCAACATCGCCATAATTTGCTGACAGTTGTGCCGCTGGCCAGGGGGCTGGAGAAGTAGCGGTGGGTGGCCAGGAGGTGGGCTGTGGGGTTGAGGTGTGCAGGGACAGAACACCATTGCCGCAGCCTGAAAGGCATCCATGCAGCTGCATGCTGCTGACTGCCCACTGTGAGCTTAGGGCCACGGGTCATATAGCCCCCCCCCCCCACTTCCAGGCCACACCCCGAGATTTCCTCTGGCTCCAGATGACCCACTAGCTGTATGGGTACACTTCAGCACAACCAGTGCCATCTTGTTGGCTGGGATGAGTGTGTGTGCGGATTGTGATGTGTGTATGAGGCTGTAGCTTGTCAGCCTCCCGAGTGTCAATCACTGGCATGGCGAATCCCCCACTGTTTTTCGTTGGAATTGATTGTGTTCCATGTGGTGCCGGTGCTAGCCCCTCCACAGTTGCTGAACCGATCCAGGTTTGGCGCCAGATTTTCTGCCGTGAAAGTCCACGAATTCTGCGTCGGCCTCAACGCGCCTGTGGAATCTCATCCCAAATTTCTTCAAATGCTATCGACAATGAGAAACATGTTGAGGAAGAGGGGAACTGCAGAAATAATGGTTTGTGGGCAGGAAGAGAACTCATTGCTAGTGAGATTCTGGCCATAATTGGATGGGTGAGAGTGGAGTGTAAGCAAGTGCAAACAGAGCTACAATGGAGAATGTTAGAGAATGTTAGAGAAGGATGGTTAATTGTGAAATATGAAGAGAGGTCAAGAAGGACAAAGAGGGATGGATTAACGTGGGTAAAGTCATTGTGGATTTCATTTATGTCTTTTTGCTGCCGGAACAGAAACCTAATTTTGGATAGATTCAAACATGGATTCAAACATCTACAACTTTATAGATTTGACAGGAAACACCATTTTCAAGGACCTTGTGGAGGCAGGGGAGGTTAGTGATCCAGCAATAGTTTGTACAAATTGAGAAATTAAGAGAATGTGATTTTAAAGGGGGTGGGAGGATGATAATAATAATCATCTTTATTATTGTCACAAGTAGGCTTACATTCACACTGCAATGACGCTACTGTGAAAAGCCCATCATCGTCACATTCCGCCGCCTGTTCAGATACACTGAGGGAGAATTCAGAATGCCCAATTCACCTACCAGCACGTCTTTCAGGACTTGTGGGAGGGAACCGGAGCACCCGGAGGAAACGGGGAGAATGTGCAAACTCCGCACAGACAGTGACCCAAGCCGGGAATCGAATTTGGGACCCTGGTGCTGTGAAGCAACAGTGCTAACCACTGTGTTATTTGCCATCTATGGTGTGACTTAGGTTTATTATTGGTCCAAATCCTCCAATCAATATCATAAACTTTGAATACAATGCTGATGACACTGTAAAATACCGACTTACCGGATTGTAAAATGCTGATGACACTGTAAAATACCGGATATGATTAAAAAGGCCAGACTTCCAATCTGCAATCCAGAAAAACGCCCTAGTGCAGGAATCCTTGCAGAGAATCAATGCAGATGTCACATTTTACAGTACAAACTGTCTTAGTTAGGATAGATAGGTAGATGAGATAAGTGGTAAGTAGTCGGCTGGATGAGTGGGTAATTAGGTGTGGTGGCAGATGGGTCAGATTGTAGGTGCATAGGGTGGTAGATAGGTAAGTCTGGTGGGTGGTAGGTGGGTAGGGTGATAGATGGTTAAGGTGGTAGGTGGATAGAACATAGAACATAGAACATTACAGCGCAGTACAGGCCCTTTGGCCCTCAATGTTGCGCCGACCTGTCAAACCCCTCTAAAGCCCACCTACACTATTCCCTTATCGATAGAACATAGAACATTACAGCGCAGTACAGGCCCTTCGGCCCACGATGCTGCGCCGACATGTAGGTTAGAATGTGAGTAGGGTGCTGAGCTGGTAGGTGAGTGAATGGGTGGTAGGTTACAGATGGATAGGGTGGTAGATGGGTAGGGTGGCAGATGGATAGTTGTGTTGGGACATTGTTGAGTCAG
Source organism: Scyliorhinus canicula (assembly GCF_902713615.1). Classification (NCBI taxonomy): domain Eukaryota; kingdom Metazoa; phylum Chordata; class Chondrichthyes; order Carcharhiniformes; family Scyliorhinidae; genus Scyliorhinus; species Scyliorhinus canicula. Next base: position 98,665,090 of record NC_052148.1, read on the forward strand.
ATCAGGAGTGGTTGTCAGATTGGGGGCTGGTCAGATCTGGTCAGGGAGCATTCAGGTTGGTTCAGGTCAGGCCAGGGGAGTAGGAAGGAGTTCAATGTGAGCAATAAGGGGGACAATTGCAGTTACCCACGAGTTAGACCGGGACTTTACTGTCTAACATTTCCTGGTAAATCAGAACTGACCCAAGTCTCTGAATTTTATGGAAGGTCGAGGGAGCGATAGAGAACCCAGTGGCGTGGTGTAATGACAATAATCTCTCCCTCAATGTCAGCAAAACGAAGGAGTTGGTCATTGACTTCAGGAAGTGAAGTATCGTACACACCCATCAATGGTGCCGAGGTGAAGATAGTTGACAGCTTCAAATTCCTAGGTGTGCACATCACCAACAATCTGTTCTGGTCCACCCACATCAACGCTACAACCAAGAAAGCACAACAGCGTCTATACTTCCTCAGGAAACTAAAAACATTGGCATGTCCACATTGACACTTACCAATTTTTTTTGTAACAACCAATTTTATTGAGGTATTTTTTGGCATTGTAAACAGTTACAGACATCAACAAATAGAAAGCAAATAAGGCAAAAATGTGCAAACATCCACGTAAAATCAATACTTCAATCGTACCATACTGCACCAGCCCGCTCCTCTCCCATCGGCACTACCCGCCAATTTATCCCTCCTACTCTACTGTACTCCAACCTCCCTCCCCCCCCCCCTGCTGACGCTCACTCTCCCACAAAGAAGTCAATGAATGGTTGCCACCTTCGGGCGAACCCCTGTACAGATCCCCTCAAGGCGAACTTAATTTTTTCCATACCCAGAAAACTCGACATGTCCGAAAGCCACAACTCAGTCTTCGGGGGCTTTGAGTCCCTCCATGCCAGCAGTATTTGCCGCCGGGCTATTAGGGAAGCAAAGGCCAGAACATCGGCCTCTTTCTCATCCTGGACTCCCGGGTCCTCCGAAACCCCAAACATTGCCACCCCCAGACCCATCGCCACCCTTGTTTTTAGCACCCGGGACATGATCCCCGCAAATCCCTCCCAGCACCCCCTAAGTTTAGGACATGCCCAAAACATGTGGACGTGGTTTGCTGGTCCTCCCCCGCATCTAGCGCACTTGTCCTCTACCCCAAAGAATTTGCTCATCCGAGCCACCGTCATGTGGGCCCGGTGAACGACCTTAAATTGAATCAGGCCAAGCCTGGCACATGTTATGGTTGAGTTTACCCTACTCAGGGCTTCTGCCCACAGCCCGTCCTCCATTTCCCCAACTTAGCTCCTCCGCCCATTTGAGTTTCAGTTCCTCCGTCTGGGACCCTTCCCCCTTCATGAGTACCTTATAAATATCAGAGACTTTACACTCCCCTCCTTCCCCTCTAGAGACTATTCTGTCTTGGATCCCTATTGGCGGGAGGCGTGGGAAGGATGGGAGCTGTCTACGGACAAAGTCCCGCAACTGTAGGTACCTGAAATCGTTTCCCTTTACCAGACCAAATTTCACCTCCAAGCTCCTCAGACTCGCAAACCTCCCCTCCAGGAAAATATCGCACACCCTCCCCACCCCCACCCGCCGCCATGCTCGAAACTCCCTATCCATACTCCCAGGGGCAAACCGATGGTTGTCGCAGATTGGCGCCCAGACAGATGCCCCCATCTTCCCTACATGCCCCCTCCACTGGCCCCATACCCGCAGGGACGCCGCCACTACCGGACTGGTGGAGTACCTGGCCGGCGGCAGCGGTAGAGGAGCCGTGACCAGGGCTGCCAAGCTGGTGCCCCTGCACAAAGCCGCCTCCACCTGCTCCCAGATAGATCCCGTACCCACCATCCACTCCCTTATCATGGCGATGTTAGCCGCCCAGGAATAGTTAATCATACTCGGCAATGCCAGCCCTCCCTCGCTGCAGCTCCTCTCCAGCATCGCCTTCTTCACCCTCGGGGATTTTCCCGCCCAGACAAAGCTCATGATCATCTTGTTAACCCTTTTGAAGAAGAACTGTGGGATAAAGATCGGGAGGCACTGGAAGATGAACAGGAATCGAGGGAGGATTGTCATCTTTACAGTCTGCACCCTCCCTGCCAGCGACAGCGGGAGTGCATCCCATCTCCGAAACTCTCCCTTCATTTGTTCCACCACCCTGGCCAAATTTAACTAATGTAGCCTGCCTCAGTCTCGCGCCACCTGGATCCCCAAGTACCGGACATTTTCCTCAACCAGCCTAAATGGTAGCCCTCTCAATCTGTTCTCCTGGCCCCTTGCCTGGACCACAAACATTTCACTCTTGGCCGTATTTAATTTGTATCCTGAGAACTGGCCAAACTCCCTCAGTGTTTCCAGTATACTTTCCATCCCGACCAATGGGTCTGACATGTACAGGAACAGGTCGTCCGCATAGAGAGAGACCCTATGTTCCACCCCGCCCCTAACCATCCCCTTCCATCCCTTTGCGGCTCTCAACGCAATCGCCAGCAGCTCTATGGCCAGTGCAAACAGCAGTGGGGAGAGTGGGCAGCCCTGTCTGGTCCCGCGGTATAGTCTAATATACTCTGACACCTCTCTGTTTGTCCTGACACTGGCCTTTGGGGCCTGATACAATAGCTTGATCCAATTCACCAGTCCCTCCCCGAACCTAAACCGTCCGAGCACCTCCCATAGATAGCCCCACTCCACCCGATCGAAGGCCTTCTCGGCGTCTATCGCCACCACTACCTCCACCTCCTTGCCCATCGGGAGCATTATGATCACATTGAGTAATCTTCTTAAGTTGGCCGACAGATGACCAGTTTGGTCATCCCCAATCACCTCCGGTACACAGTTCTCAATTCTGATCGACAGTACCTTTGCTAGGAGCTTGCATCTACATTGATCAGGGAGATTGGCCTGTAGGACCCGCACGCTTCCGGGTCCTTACCCCGCTTCAATATCAGCGAGATGGTGGCTTGCGACATCGTCAGCGGCAGGGTCCCTCTGTCCCTTGCCTCATTAAAAACCCTACTCCAGACTGGTCCCACTAACTCAGCGAACTTCTTGTAAAACTCTACTGGGTATCCATCCGGCCCCGGGGCTTTCCCCGACTGCATGGCCTTTAGGCCCCCCAATACCTCCTTTACTCTAATCGGGGCCCCCAGCCCATCAACTCGCCCCCCACCTACTGTTGGGAATGTTAACCTGTCCAGAAACCTTTTCATCTCCTCCGGCTCTTCCGGGGGCTCCGAAGTGTACAGCTTGCTATAGAAGTCCCGGAATAACTTATTCAATCCTGCCGGGTCCTCCACTCTGCACCCCTCCCCATCCATCACTCTACTTATTTCCCTGGCCGCCTCCCTCTTCCTGAGTTGCTGCGCTAACAATCTGCTGGCCTTTTCCCCATGCTCATACACCACTCCCCTCACCTTCCTAAGCTGTTTCACGGCCCTACTCGTGGATAGCGCCCCCAGTTCCGCCTGTAGTCTCTGCCTCTCCCTGAGTAGGTCCTCCCCTGGGGACGCTGCGTGTTCCTCATCTATCCAACTCATTTCCCTAACCAATCTGTCCATCTCTGCCCTGTTCGCCTTGGCCCTGTGTGCCCCAATTGAGATCAACTCTCCCCTCACTACTGCCTTCAGCGCCTCCCACAGGGTCGCCGCTGAGACCTCCCCCGTATCATTCACCTGCAAGTAGTTTTGCATACACCTCCGAAGCCTTTCACAAACCCCCTCCTCCGGCAACAGTCCCATGTCTAGCCTCCATTGTGGGCGTTGGTGACTCTCCCCTCCGACCTGCAGGTCTACCCAGTGCGGGGCATGGTCCGAGATAGTGACTGCCGAATATTCCGTGTTCTTTACCTCCCCTACACAGTCCCTGCTTAGGACAAAGAAGTCTATCCTAGAATATACTTTATGGACATGCGAGTAAAACGAGTAGCCCCTTCCCGTCGGCTGTCTGGCTCTCCAGGGGTCCACTGCCCCCATTTGCTCCATAAACCCTTCCAGCTCCCTTGCCATTGCTGGGAGTCTACCCGTTCTGGGACATGACCAATCCAGCCCCGGGTCAAGGACCATGTTAAAGTCCCTCCCCATTATTAGCCTACAAGTGTCCAGGTCCGGGCTCTTCCCCAGCACTCTTTTAATAAAGTCCACGTCGTCCCAGTTCGGGGCATATATATTCACCAGCACCATTCTTCTCCCCTCCAGTCTGCCCCTTACCATCAGGTATCTGCCCCCCCCTGTCTGCGGCTATGCCCTTCGCCTCAAATTGAACCCGCTTGTTGATCATGATTGCCACCCCCCTGGACTTCGAGTCCAAGTCCGAGTGGAAGACCTGGCTAATCCAGCCCTTCCTTATCTAGTCTGGTCATACACTTCAGATGTGTCTCCTGCAACATAATAACGTCCACCTTCAGAGCCCGCAAATGCACGAACACCCATGCCCTCTTAACTGGCCCATTCAGTCCCCTGACATTCCAGGTGATCAGCCTGGTTGGGGGGCACAACCGCGCCCCCCCCCAACGCCGGTCAGCCGTAGCCTTTCTCGGGCCGGCCCCCGGCCTGTGCGTCGCGCCATTCTTGGCCCGTCTCTTGGCTGCCTCCACCCTTGACCTCCTTCCCACTGCCTACTCCAGATCCCTCCCACGTCAGCAGAACAAACCCCCCCTCCCCCCACTAGCAACATCCCCGGGTAACCCCACCCCTGCCATTCATTGGCTGTATTCTCCCCCCCCCCCCCCCCCCACATGGCTCCCCTGACTAGCCAATCTGCTAGCCGGATGACTCATCACTCCGGTGCCCCCCTGTCTCATTCCCATTGTTTCCCTGTCCTCATCCCCACTCCCCAGAGCCCCATCCCCCTCTCCAACCCACTGGAGCAAACTCACTGGCACAGGAAGGCATCAACATTAATAAAACAAAACCCCCCAACCCACGTCATTAACCCCCCTCGCTGACCGGCCACCCCTTAGTTACAATACCGGCTCCAGTGCACTCAGCGAGCCCCACAAAAAGTACCCAACACAACCGACAGACCCAGAAACGAAAAATCCACACGAAAAGGAAAAAAAAAACTCCAGCAACCAAAACCAAAGGGAAGACTCCCAAATGTCCCGCTTGGCACCTTTAACTCAGCAAACCATTGAACAGTGGTCCAGGCACATTCGGCGTCCCTTCATACGATAGTTCTCGGGTCCTAATCCGCACCTGTGGGACCTCTTTTCGGGACCAGCCCCTGATCCCTCGCAAAGTCCATCGCTTCTTCGGGCTCAGAGGTAGTGGTGTTGACCCTAATGCGTGACCCAAAGACGGGCCGGGAACAGCAGACCAAACGTCACATGCTTCTTGAACAGCTCCTCCTTGACTTGTTTAAAGGCTGCTCGCCACCGAGCCACCTCCTGGCTTAGGTCCTGGTATATGCGAAGAACACTGCTGTTCCACGTGCTGCTCCTGGCGCGCTTCGCCCACCGCAGCACCCGTTCCTTGTCCACGAACCTGTGGAACCTGATCACCATCGGACGGGGAGGGATGGGGGTTGGGGGTGGGGGGGGGGTTCCCCGGCCGCCCCTGCCTCGCCTGCACTCTGTATGCCCCCTCCAGCTCCGGCGGTCGCGGAAAGGCTTCAGCCCCCATCAGCTGCATCAACAGGTCTGCCACAAACTCTGCGGCATCAGCTCCCTCCGCCCCCTCCGGGAGGCCGATGATCCTCAGATTATTCCTGCGAGCTCTATTTTCCAACTCCTCCACTCTGTCCAGCAGTCTTCTCTGCCGCTCCTTCAGCCCGTCAACTTCTAGCGCCGCAATCGTCTGCGCATCCGCCTGCTCCTCCACCGCCTCTCCCAGCTCCTTAACTTTTACATCTTGAGCATCTAGCCTCTGATTCAGCTGATCCACTGCCTTCTGAAGTGGGTCCAGGTTGTCCCGCTTCAGCAACTCAAAACTGCTTTTCATCACCTGGAGCATGTTTTCCAGCGCCTGCTGGATTGCTGAGTCCGAGGTCTGTGTGCCCGCCATCTTGGGTTTCAGGTCAGCTTCTCCTGCTCCTTGCCTCTGTCCCTTTCTCTCCCTCTTCCTTTGTCTCCTGGTCTCCCGCGGTTCCATGTACTGCAGCCTGCTCCTCCGCACTTCCGCGGCCGCCTTTTCACCGCTCCGCAGTCCCGCTATCGTGGGGAATCAGTCCCTAAAGTCCCGCCGGAGTGAGAGCCCGCCGAATGTGCGGCTCACCCAATCATTGCCGCCACCGGAAGTCCGACACTTACCAATTTTTACAGATGCACCAAAGAAAGCAACCTATCTGGCTGCTTGGTATGGCACCTGGTATGGCACCTGCTCGGCCTAAGACCGTAAGAAACTATAGAGAGTCATGAACGCAGCCCAGTCCATCACAGAAAACTGCCTCCCATCCATTGACTCTGTCTCCACCTCCCACGTCTTGGAGAAGCGGGCAGCATAATCAAAGACCCCCTCCCACCCGGGTTATTCAATTTTCCAACCTCTTCCATCGGGCAAAGTCTGGGAACATGCACCAACAGGTTCAAAAATAGTTTCTTCCCCACTATCACCAGACTCCTGAATGACCCTCTTATAAACTCAACTAATCTTCTCCACTGAGTAGCACTACAGTCTGTATGCTTCACCCAATGCCTGTGTTTATGTATTTACATTGTGTATTTATTTATGTCCTGTTTTTTTCATGGATCGATCTGCATGGACTGTACGCAGAACAATACTTTTCACTGTACCTCGGTGCATATGACAATAAATCAAATAAATCAATATCAAAGCAAAAAGGAAATGATGAGCCGATATACAATCTCAATAAGATTTCAATTAAAGTACTTTGTATAGTTTTGTGCTCCACACTTTAGGAAGGATCTTGAGAAGTTATAATAGAGATTAATTGGAATGCTGCCTGGTATGAGGAATGCTTATATAAAAAACGACTTGAAACATTGTTGCTTCCTTCGCACAATGCAGATTATGGAGCAAGTTGATAGCAGTATTCACATTTCTAGATATGCTGGATAAAAGCAAACTGCCTCCACTAGTTGAGGGATCTAGAACAAGAGGCTTTGATACAAGATTGAATGTAAACAATTTTCAATGGAGAACAAGAGACACAGCTTTAAACGGAAAGTTGTGATATTGTGGAATACAGTTGCAAGGTGAAGATAGAAAGTGCGACAGTTTTCAAGTTAGATTGGATAGGTATATGGGGAAAGGAGATGGAGGATTATCAGTTCAATATGCGTGTTGCACCTGTTTATTCAAATGGAGGGTAAATGCTGACATGGACTGGTTGGGCCATGATGTGTTGTAATGTCTAAGGCTTTTTAAAAAAAATCTCCCCTTTCCAGCAGAATCCATAGAGATAGCATCCTGAAAATGCTGAGGATTAATTTATTTCCCCGTTCCCACGTTCACTGTGGGCATTATAATCCACCCCTGGGCCTACTGTTAGACAGTAAGAGCCGCAAGTAGGCTCATTTAAAATGCAGATAAGGATCTAATATTGCACATAGGACCCTGATTGTCATTTTAGGGCACTGGTCAGTACCTCTGGCCTGGGCTGCATGCTTTCCATGGGCGGAATTCCACTGTCTGATATGGGGCGCACCTGCAGGCAGTAAGATCCTCCGTCCCGCCAGCCATAAGACTATAAGACATAGGAGCAGAATGAGGCCACTTGGCCGATCAAGTCTGCTCCGCCATTCAATCATGGCTGATATTTTTCTCATCCCCACTCTCCTGCCTTCTCCCCATAACCCCTGATCCCTTTATTAATCAAGAACATATCTATCTCTGTCTCCGGGCCAATGATGTTTCCCATTGTGGGCACCCCCATGCCATCGGGAAATCCGCGTGCTTGAGTGCGCTGCCAGTGAACTGGAGGATCACGCCGATGGAGAATCTGGCCCCATATCTCTCTTTCACCCCTGACTACCACCGCTGAATATTGAATATTGATGAAAAGAGAGATGTGTTGCCAAAGCTTTTTATCCTGCACTCATCAGGACAAATTCAAGAATATCACATTTCAAATGATCGCGATAATTTAAACAACAGGAGAAAAGAGGGGTTGGCAAGTCTACTCTGAATGGCTCAGGGATTGCTGCGGAGAAAGCAACTTTCCTACTGATCCGATCGTCATCCCACTCCTGCACTGAATTGTATATCACCTGTGGTAGGAATTCATTCCCAAGTTTGGTCACATAACTGTACTGGTTTCTCCTTTCCTTCCTCTGTTATGGTGCAGTTGCTGAGAACAATGTATAACTGAGCATTGATTCTCAGTCCATATTGAGCTAAGTAATCTCAGTGGGTTTGTCAGCAGAGAGGCACAATTAGATCACTGTCCTGGAGATGGCCCGGGGGGAAGCCAGTGAGGTTCCCACTCATGATCAACAGCCAATGACCCCGGATGGAAATTGCAGTTATTTAAGTGAGGATAGGATTGACATAGTTTCCCATAGTTTCCCACACTCACTGGTTGGATTCACATATAGAGAATTCAAGATGGTGGAGACCATCAGGCACCTCTCGGAATCTCAAATTGAGTTAGTGGGCTCCGCGCCGGCAGCTAAAATATCGGGTAAGGATTTCAAGAATCACGATTTGCACCTGGTGCCGATTCTGGCGCTATGCTCGGGTCCCCTGCTGGCAGCGATAGTGATGTTCAGGCCCTGCACCAGCAGGCCCATGCACAACCATCATTTGCATGGATTTGAATGTCATTAGCGGATTGGACACAATATGGGCCACCTTGCTCCATCATACTCCATCCCTTTCAGGTACCTTTTTTCTCCAAAACATCCACCCAACAAATGAAAAGGTCCAAAAAAACAGCCTCGAGCTGCCAAATGCGTGACCACTCACATCATGGCCGCCACCAGAAGTCCACACACAATGGTTAGAAATAGTCATAACCATTCTTTTTCTTTTATCTGCTGTGCACATGGCTCTTGGCCCATACAATCATAGAATTCTTACAGTGCGGCCATTCAGCCCATCGAGTCTGCACCAACCCTTCGAAAGAGCCTGTGCAACTATTGGAGAGTACGTTGAAGCAGACCTCTGGCACTCGGAGGAGTGGGTGAGATGATCCAGATACTGAATCCCAGTCGTTTGATGAGCCCCTGGAGTAGTCCGTAAGGATATAGGTGCTAAACGTCCAGTTCTGGGTTAGTTGAGATTTGGCAGAGGTTAGAGAGGGGTTGGATATTCTGGCACAGACTCTGGAGGTGTCCATCCAGATCATGAACACTGTGATACTCCACTCTTCAGATTGTTATTCTTCCTCCATGGAGAGACTGGTGATTGCCTTGGAGGGGCAGTTGCAGACACAATCGTGGAGATGCGCACTGACCTGCGCTCGATTACCCCGGTTCTGTGCCGACAGGGGTACTTGAGAGCCTGGACTCATCCAGCAACAGGTCCCCATCAGGAAGGCAGAAAGGCCCAATTGCACCTCATGGCAGAGGTTGTACAGCAGTTGCAGCCATCAGGAAGGGCCTCTCAGGGTGCTTCTGAAGGGGGCAGCGTTTCTTCTGCCAGTCTGTCTTTTGCACACTCAGCCTCAAGTGCCATGGAGATTGTATTGTCTCCTGCCACTTTAGGATTGCTGGAATGCACTGCCTGTGTGTGATGGAGACAGGTTTGAGCATTTAGAATAGAACCAGACTGTTACCTGAAAAAGAACGATGTGGAGGGTTACAGGAAAATGGTGGTATTATGGTAATATCACTGAATTAGTAATCCAGAAGCCCAGGCTAGTGCACTGGGGACATTGGTTCAAATCCCGCCACGGCAGCTGATAAAAATTCAATTAATAAATCTGGAATAGAAAGCTAATCTCAGTAACAGCGACCATATGAAGCTATCATTGATTGTGTTTATTAATGCCATTTAGGGAAGGATATCTGCCATCCCGACCTGGTCTGGCCTACATGTGACTTCAGATCCACAGTAATTTGGTTTACTGTGAAATGGCTTAGCAAGCTACTTGGTTCAAGGATAATTAGGGATGGGCAACAAATGCCGGCCTTGCCAGCAGCCCCCATATCCCCTGAAATAAGTTTTAAAAGGCCAGAGAATGGCACACTCGGAGAGACACAATGGGTTCTCTGAACACCTCGGAGATAAATTTAACAACAGAGCCACAAAGGTAACGATCACTGCATTACTACCTGAGCAGAAGGTAAATGAGGTGAGAGAGTTTAATCTGTTGCTCACAGATTGATTTGGGAGAAGTGGGTTTTGATTTGTCGGGCACTGGCACCAGTGCTCGAAAATGAGGGTGGTGTACCATCTGTACGGCCTTCACCAGAACTGTGCTGGAACCAGTGTCCTGGTGACTCACATAATTAGGGCTATAGTGGGTTTTAAACTAAATAGTTGGAGGTGGGAGGAGGGTTAATATAAGGAGGGGTTGGGAAAGTTAAAGAAAAAGGACAAAGCAATAATAGGGTAATGATACCCAGAGTGACAGGAACAAACAGAGCAGGGTATAAACATTATAAAACACCAATCAATGAGGTCAAAGTAGGGAAGAATGGTAAAAAGACAGAATTAAAAGCTCTTGATCTCTCCCTGTGTCTGTGTCGGCCTCACCCCCACAACCCAAAGATGTGCAGGGTAGGTGGATTGTAAAATTTTAGGATTAATTAATGGCCTCACGGTAATGGATCCTCTAGAATTTCACATTTGACTTGTGGTGAAAACCTGAGCCTGAAGCTAGTGCATTAAACATAAGTAAAGGCAATTTCAGAGTTGACTAAACATATCTGTGCTACCACTAAATCTGTCTAATTCCACTTCTGTAACATTACACCTCTCTGGCTCCCCCTCAATTCATCTGCTGCAGAAACCCTCATCCACGTCTTTGTTATCTCCAGACATAATGGCCAGAATTCTCTGTTTGGGAGATTATGAGAACTGCACTTGTGTTGGGAGAGTAAATCAGAGGCGTTTCACTGTCCCTTGCCATGCAAGAGATTGCAAGAGGAATCTGCCATTTTGAGTGGGCAGCCCAATAGCGAGGTCGAGTGGCCCATTCCCCCCCAACCCCCCCCCCACAATGTGATTTTCTGGGGCCCCACAGCACGAGGGTGATGCGACCCCCCATCAGAGACTCCCCCATTAGAGACCCCACCAGAGACCCCCCCCTTAAGGTAGCCGCTCACCAGAGACCCTCCCACCAGCGACCCACATAGGAGAGCCCCCCAACAGAGACACCCCCATCAGACAGACTCCTACCAGATATCCCCCCTCAAGAGAGACCTCCCTCATAATAGACCCCTGCCTGGAGCCTCCAATTACAGAGACCCCTGCCTGGAAGCGAGAGTAATCCAGAGGCAGTGGAAATAATCACTGCTTTAAAACTCACTCGTGTAATACATCCACTGGCTCAGGCAGAGGAAACAGCACACGTAAATTCTTAGAAAGGCAAAACCGCTTCAACTGGGATTAAACCCCCTTGCATCTTTGATCTGGAGGGTTTCAATTCACATCAATGTGAAATTGATTTTACTAGACTGTGATTGACAGTTTGCACACAGCCAGCTGTCTGAATTGTTTAATCTCATTTCCCTTCACACAGGAGCGTATTTCAATTTGCCAGCTGTGAAGCTAACCTCAATGTTCATAATCATCCAGCTACGATTGACAGCTCTTGGACCACATCAACGGCAGTAAAGTGCTCTCACTTATTTTTCTCTGCAGAAAACACTTATCTGCTCTGTCTCAGGTAAAAACTGCAAAACTTCCAGTCAGTTGAAAATTGAACAATCATAATTTCATAAACTAAAGGGAGATAGCCTTGCGACAACTCTGAAATCCTTCCGTGGTCTTTGCTGAACAGGTTGGTGTTTTAATGCCACATAGTGTGAGCATGACATAGCTTTGTAGTCATTACGTTGTACACTATGCAGTCAGGCAGATCAGGTCTGGGAGACTGTATCCTAAATTCCAGTCAGGAATCGTGAACAGGAAATCTATAGCAGGCAATTCAATTAATTTTAAAAAGATAAACAGAAAAAAATGCTTTTCTTTGTTCAGCTCGATGCATTAAAAGAGCAATGGATATTCAGTAATGTTTTGATATAAGCTGTATAATTAAGTAACAAAATATGATTGATACTCAGAATCTATGGCATTTTACCTTGACCTAGCTATAAAATGTGATGGGGGTAAAACTGGTCTTTGGCGGCAGTGGTAATTTGCTATTGTCTATAATTTGGGTACCCTTTACAACTGCTTCACCGTTATTCTGCTTTATGTGTATTAATAAGGAAACTAGTTGCCTCATGGAGCCGAGGTCCCAGGTTCGATCCCGGCTCTGGGTCACTCTCTGTGTGGAGGTTGCACATTCTCCCCGTGTTTGCGTGGGTTTCGCCCCCCACAACCCAAAGATGTGCATGATGTGGAGATGCTAGCACTGGACTGGGGTGAGTACAGTAAGAAGTCTTACAACACCAGCTTAAAGTCTAACAGGTTTGTTTCAAACACTAGCTTTCGGAGCACTGCTCGTTCCTCAGGTGAATCTGAGGAAGGAGCAGTGCTCCGAAAGCTAGTGTTTGAAACAAACCTGTCGGACTTTAATCTGGTGTTGTAAGACTTCTTACAAAGATGTGCAGGCTAGGTGGATTGACCATGCTAAATTGCCCCTTAATTGGAAACAATTGATTGGGTACTCTAAATTTATTTTTTAAAAATAAGGAAACTAGAATGGTTTTAAGTAGAATCAATTCATGCTTTTATTTTTTTCATTGCATATAAAAACATTTTATGAAGGTTTCTCAGCATGATATACAGTACTATACCATAGACTGTAAGAGACTAGGAAAACATTGAAATATTCTTCTTTTGTAACCTCTAGACAACTTGGTGCTCTAAAGACATATTCAAAACAAAATAAATTGTTCAGGTGTCTCTGTAGATAACATTTTGTCTGTATAATCCCTTTATTACTATTTAATTCAAGAAACAGAAAGTCCAATTCCTTTGGGCCAGGGCTGCTGAAATCTACAGTTTACGTGTCAAAAAAGGAGGATCTCTCTCCTTTCATCGAACTGCCACTCAGCTAGTACGTTTTAAAATGCAGCAGACAGTAAATTATTGGAGAAAGTTAAGGCACAGCCCTGGGGCCAAAGACCTGCAACCGTTCCACATCGAGTGTCGATTTCCTCAAATTTCTCCTCAGCCAAGCTATAGGTGACATAATATTACAGAAGACAAATTTACAGGAATAAGTATATTCAGTCGTTCACCAGGAGTTTCCAATACAGTAACACCACCCATTAGGAATTATGTTATAATAAGAATCAATAATTTACAATAAACATTACAGTATGTACAGTTCAATAAATACATGGTTGTAAACAGAGACAAACAAGACTGGATTACAAGTAAGGTCATCTGGTGAGGAAAAAGAAGATATGGCAACAAAATTAAATAATGCAGTAAAATATCCTCATTCAATAGGTGCTCTTTAACAGCCAGACCTATTCAAGTTTTATATTTTTTCCCATCTACACACACTCACCATGATATCCATGTGGGGGGAGAAGGGGAGCAGGAAGAGGCAGAGAAAGCTTTATATTGATACAGTAACTTGCAAGCTTAAGTGTACTAATTTGGAGACTCTGCATACTGCTATACAGTAGCCTACACAACATTGCACAATATGGAAATACTTTACTGGAATCTTAAAGCCATTTAATGCAATGTAACATTGTATGTATCTTTTTTACAAGCAGTGCACAGCCCAAGAGCACATTTTGGCAAGAAAATGTGAGTGTTCTGAAATTCAGTGCATTTTACCCCCAACTCCTGAGATGGCCTATCAAGGTTGATTGTCTGCTTTCAAGGTGTTTCCGGTAACTGTCTCGGCAGCATATAAATAATGTGTTTACTTTGAATCCAATGCCTTTAAACACAGTTGTTAAAGTAAAGGAAAATCGAGAAACAAGTAGCAATCTAGGCTGTGTGGCAATTGTGTTTTGCCCCCAGAAAATAACTGCTTGATATGGTATCATGGTGAAAAAATGACAAGGTGTAAGATGGTAGAGAACTACTTGTACTCAGCATTACAGAACTGT